>NC_139017.1:16800353-18000353 GCF_964374135.1 Grampus griseus | reverse complement strand
TTACTACTTACTAATGTTTTTCACAGTAAGACTTATTAAACAGATGAATTCGTTGCAAAGGAAAAAGATCTGAAATAAAAGTCGGAGTTCCCAGTTACTGTCGTCGGCCACGATAAGGTATTAAAGATAAACAGTAACAAAGGTAGAGCTTGATAGCTGGTCTTTGCAAAATTGGGAAAATAAAACTACCACTCTGATGTGAATACACACAAGTTCCCGAAAAGCATGTAATCATTTAAAATGCAAGTCACTGCCTGTCTTAAGCTGTTCACAGCTTAAACTCATTTGTTCCCTCAATGATTCAACAAAGCAGATATAATTATTATCATTCATTCCCCTGTCATTCATTCCTCACATAAGGACAACTGAGCTATAGAAAAATGAAGTGATTTCTCTAAATTCATCCAGCTAGTAAGTGCTAAAGCCAGGGTCTAGACCCAGGGAGTCTGGCTCCAGAGCCCTTACTCTTGACGTTCCCTCTCAAAAGTCGGCAGCGAATATAAATCAAATATTGTTTATCTTCAAATATCAAGTGAAGACCCAGCTCTCACAAGTTATGCTTTCGAAAAAAAAAAAGAACACTAGTATCATTGCTGAAAGAGTCTTCTTTATCATCTATATTCCCAAGGGGGTAGACAGGATTCAGGAGATAATGCTAGTAAAATACTTTCAGCTTTCTACAACTTAAAGGCAGAGAGAATTATTATCTATTCATGTGAGCAGTTTTATATACTATAAATACACACAGAAAGGTGCATATAATAAGTCAGATAAAAAACCGGTGTTAGATACAGAGAAAACCAATCCCCTCTCTCCCCAAGAAACATACAAAGGGTACAAATTTCATAAGCATAACCTTTTGCTGCATTATTGATTAGGCTGTATTTTTTGACTAATGGTTTTTTATTTTTATTTTTCTAATTCTGTCAAACATTAGCGAGAGCAGTGGCTGTAAATAATTTTCAGATGCGAAGGGACTAATTTTATTAGTTTTATTCCAAAAAGACTACAGAAATTCTTCAAGTGATAGACTGAAATCCTGGGTACTAAGATCTCGTAATGCTTTAGAATATAAACAGTTTCCATTCAGCATTAACTAGTTCCTGGACAAATTTAATGTTGTTTGTGTTGCATAATTTAATTCACTCAATTAACAGGGTAAAGATACAGATGTTATTTAAAAAATTACCCCCAGCTGACAAATATTATAAATAAGACAGGCATTTTATTATATTAGAGAAAATGAATTCACAGTATACGGTTATTGGTTACAAAATAAGAGAACTGATATAAATGTAATGCTATTTAGATATTTACTTTTGATTTGCAAAGTGAACCATTAATCAAACATTTTGATTCAGTGGCTAAGGGAAAATTAATCATTGATACTATTAACGGCTTGTAGGAGTGTTATATTAGGCAAGTGAGTTTGTTACTTCTGAATTTCCTGCTGACAATAGTCTCATTATATTTCTTAAAACCTGTAGCTTATCCAAGGTAGGCAGGAATTAAGTATTATAAGAAGGCAATTTTCAATATGTAGTTATAAATATGACACGCATAAGTTTCACATTTGAAATATTTTCAAAATGAAACATTTACTCGATTGCTAAACTTTCAATGTACTTATTCAGTGATTTAATTTTCTTTTGTAGAATCAATAACACACTTGGTTGTAGTAACAATGTTACAGAGTATCATATAACTTGTGCACATGTATTCATTTTCTTAATATCAATTTTTATATCCTGCACCACGTTAACTTTACATCAGACCAGCATGAAGATGACATGAAATTTATGAATTCAACAGTTTTTCCCATACATATGTAATGGATTAGAAACAAATTAAAGAATCTGAAATTCTATATTTTCTTCCTAAATATCTTGCTTATTTTCTTAAGAATCTAGTATTTCCTATTAGAAATCTGATGTCATCTGAATAGTTTAGCATGATATTACAAGCTAAAAATATTTAATCCATAAAATCAGTTCTCCGTTAATTCAGAAATGGTCAGTTATAATAGGCTTGGTGAGATAAAGGTATCAATATCTTTCCATTTCCTTTTTGATGTAATTGTCTATGTAGCTTTTATTTATTCCTGAAATATATTTATATTTAACTTTTATTTATATACTCTACAAAACTGATGGAGCTATTTAAAAATTTTGAACACATTCTGCATTTTCTCATTTAATGTTTTTGAGTTGAGTAACAAGACTGTATTTAGTTTTGTTTTGAAAATGTCCTAGTTGAAGGAAAATGACTTTACAATTAATTATGATTGAACAGGTCAACATTTCGAACTGTGAACAACTCGTCAGCTTACCTCACTGGTTATAGTGCAATTTGCATTTATATTTCCTCAATATTTCTCCCCTTTGATTTCTTTGAAAAAAGAATCTGAAAAGTTACTTGACAATTTTATAAATAAATAAAATAATCTTCTGGTATGATTATCGTTTTGTTTGTAACAATTATGAGGACATATTTATAACCTGATACATTAGTGTATAAATTTACCCACTCACAAGGAGTTAATATTTTTCAAACTGTAAAGAAAAAAGAAGACTAATGCTAATTTTTCAAACTCCAGCATTCAGTAAATAGAATTTTTGTTTGTTTGTTTTATAATGGTACTAGAACCTTGTATGTTCTCAAGATGTAGAGAAAAATTTCTGGCAAAGATTGATATAGAAGATAATTTTAAAGAACCTACTCTTTAATTAAATTGCCCACATAGGGACTGCAGAAATCTAAAACTCAGTCTGGGATTAAGTCCTGTGTAAGCTGAGGTCCAACTTTCTATTTTACAGGTTTGTTAAGGGATTTATCTAAGCAAAATCAGGATTTCCAAGGTTGACTCTCAAAGGAATAGGTTGTGTTTTATACATCTAAATAGAGCTTGAATTTGTCCAAAAATTCATTCATGTTTATCAATACATAGTGTAAAAACAAAGAAAAAAACCTTTTGATAAGTAACTGATTAGCAATTAGTTTAGTAATTTTGTGATTTGGATAAGTTTAGTAGGTAGCAATATGAAACCAGCTAAGTTTCTACAATAAGAAAGCAGAAGAGGAGATTTAATAATCAACATTAAAAATTGTCCAAGGCTTTCTCAAATTTTAAATTTAATGGTGTTTCTCCTGCCCCCATTTAACTGTTTTCTAAGAAATTATTTTTCTGGGGGTTTGATCACCTATACTTAAAAAGTTTACTTCTTAGTGTATTACATTTATTAACATTTTCTTAAATACCTTATTTTCATTTTCATCAACTTGAAATGTCTTCTGCATTTTACACAATGTACTTTACAAGAAAATTGTATATTATGCACACATTTTGCCTCTAGTTCCTTAAGCCAACTAAAGATAAAGCATAGACGTGTAAGTTAATTTCTCTCACTACAGAAGAAACTGATCATTCCTTCCTTTTTCCCTCTGAACTTGTACCCATATTTTGCTCTATATTATTCTGCAACTTTCTAATATGAAGCCTTATGCCCTGCAAAAATTATGCTGTGTCTAAAAGTTTAGTTTTGTAAGATTATAAGTTACAGGCTAAGTTCCCTACTATCTTGATTTACTGCCACTGATTGCATTCCTATTGGGATGACCTGATTTCATCCATTTTACTTACTTTGGGGACAGTCTATGAATTTTCCAGGGTTGATTTAACCACTTTGATCTCTTCTAGGAAAATGGCTTTTTTCCTTCCATTTCAGCATCAAAGCTTAAAATTAACCTTTAGTTTTAGAATATTTATATTTTATATATTCTTTGTACATTTGTATTATTTTTGTAAGATCAGGAAAAATGAAAACAGAAAAGTTTGAGAAATGAACATGTTCTTTCATCTGTAGACATTTTGAAAAGAAGAAAAGTCCCCACAAATGCAATGAAGAGATTATCTGATATTTTAACATATAAACTTGGTTTACTGGATTTAGTCAGAAACAAATAAAATAAACTCTCACTTTTGTTTGGAGGAGAGAGAATATATATCTAGAGGTAGAGGGGGAATCCCACTGAAGCTGTTTTGACTAAATTCTTATTCGTTGCATGTTTTTTGACATTGGTGGCCCAAGATACTGTCTACCATTGCTTAAGAAAGTATACGGAATGTGTAACTAAAAATAAGTATCTTTAAAATTTTAAGGGTGTTCAGATTTATATAAAATATGGTAACTAATCTTAAAAATTATCTTGATTGCAAAAGATGGCTATGATGGAGAAAACTGATACGTTTATTATTATTGTTATTATTAAATATTTTTATTCTAGCTTTGCATATTACTCACCCTGTGGCCCAAAGAAAGTTTCTGCAGGTCCTCTTGAATTGGATGAGGTTTTTTTACAAATCCTCTGTAGATAGATAAATTCACAGCAGCTTCAAAATCTATAAATGCCGAATGTGTCTGCTGAGAAAAGTTCTTTTCTTTTCTCTTCAGGGCTATAGCAGATCCTAGTGAGTTTTGGAAGTTAAAAGCAGAAATTAACTCTGAGCCTTCATCTATGGCCTGGCAGCGCCTCCTTATGTCCAGGATCTAGAATATACAACAAATGATGTCTAAATCTTGAAGTGAAAAACCAAAACTGTTGGCTTTGGTCTTGGACTGTCAGAAACAGAATTGGCTTTAACTCGCCATTTACTGTCTGTTGAAGACCCAGCACCAGTAATTTCTTGTTTTCTTTCCAGCCCTCCAGTCTGGTTTTTGGGAGGTGTTCAGTAGACTAATGAACATTAGGATATATTTGCTGGGATTTAATATGCTGCTCCCTCAGGGAGATCTGCATGTTAATTGCAGACAATGCTTTAAAAAGAGGGGCTCCTGAAGTGTGGAATTTCTGGGGTCACTGAGTCAGTACAGAAAAGCCAGGACTAGGATGAGGTGAGTGAAGCTGAACCATGCAAGTGCAAGGTGCAATTCTGTATTTAAATTTTTGACAGTTTGCTCATCCTGGATTTTCTGCATTAATTTTTTTATTTTTATTTTTCAAATTTATTTTATTGAAGTATAGTTGATTTGCAATTTCTACTGCACAGCAAAGTAATTCAGTTATACATATACATAAATCTACTCTTTTTCATATTCTTTTCCATTATGGTTTATCATGGGATATTGAATATAGTTCCCTGTGCTATACAATCGGACCTTGCTGTTTATCCATTCTGCATATAATGGTTTGCATCTACTAATTCCAAACTCCAAATCCATCCCAGCAAAAAATTTTGTTTTTAAAAAGATTGCATCAAAATATTATTTATCAGGACTTCCCTGGTGGTCCAGTGGTTAAGAATCCGCCTTCCAATTGCAGGGTATGTGGGTTCGAGCCCTGGTCGGGGAACTAAGATTCCACATGCTGCGGAGAAGTAAGCCTGTGCGCGGCAACTACTGAGCCTGCACGCCAAAACTAGAGAGAAGCCCGCGTGCCGCAACGAAAGATCCCGCCTGCCACAGCTAAGACCCAATGCAGCCAAAAAAAAAAAAAAAAAAAATTACTCATCCTAATTTCTTTTTTTTCTTTCTTTTTTTTTTTTTTTTGCGGTACGCGGGCCTCTCACTGTTGTGGCCTCTCCCGTTGCGGAGCACAGGCTCCGGACGTGCAGGCTCAGCGGCCATGGCTCACGGGCCCAGCCGCTCCACGGCATGTGGGTTCTTCCCGGACCGGGGCACGAACCCGTGTCCCCTGCATCAGCAGGCGGACCCTCAACCACTGTGCCACCAGGGAAGCCCACTCATCCTAATTTCTATGTTTTTTGATTCCCCTTTAAGTTCTGCAGCTCACCTGCCCCCACCCCCAATACCAGACGAGTGCCTTTCTTTCCTCACGCTATTCCTGACCCGGTCAATAGGGAGTGGTTTTTTTGATGTCTGCCATTCCTAGAACTCTAGATATTACACTACTAAGTTGCCACCCAGTTCACCTTGCCAATGAACTCAATGACCACCAGTGAATAAGCAGTTTCACTTCGTCTATCAGAAATACACAGGGGAAAAATACTGAAAGAAAACTTGCCACCAATCCAGTGATGTTGGAAGGGTTTAATGGGTTTAATGGGTTCATGTAGCAAGGGAGGACGAGGTCTTTGGGTTCAAAGGATTATAAAATAATAAAGTTATATAACATTGGCACTACTCTAATAAAAAAATACAGAACCTGCCGTATTGCAAAGTTATTTAAGGGCTTGGATGATCTTTCCCTTTGTGTGTGGCTGTGTTTTCAATAGTCATTATTCACATTTCAAACTGTTGCCTTTTTCTGGTAGGATGAAATAGATGTAACCAGATTAGAGAATGCATCTCCTAAGAGCATAGGGTTTAATATTAACTTCCTAGAGAGCAGAAACTAAAGCTTCCAGTGGGCGCTGAGGACTCAGCACTGCCATGCCTGGAATGGGACCAGATTTCAGCCTTCAGATATCAGCATCTGGGCCTTCTGAGATGTGGTACTGTGAACCCTTTTGAGGTTTAGGGCAGGGAAGAATAATTCCATGTTCGGCAGCCCTTCAGATTCGTACCGGTGCTTTTTTGAGTTGAGCCTGTAATGTGTTTTGGTGGCTTTTGTTTTTCTTTCATGATCAAAGTTTCCTGGTTTTAACAAAAATCAGAAAGCTTTTAACTTCAGCTGGGCAAGAAGATAGGGCTAGAGAGAGGACGATCTTGAAAAAAACCAAGAGCTTAAATTCACTTACGTCTTTGCTTTAACTCATGAAAATAGGTCTCCACCTAACTTAGGATTTTTATTTCATTTTAGTATGACTGGGACATTTTCTTCACTGTGTTTATCAGGAATTAAAATCTCTGGGGGTGGGGAGGGATAAATTAGGAGTATGGGATTAACAGGTATATACCACTATATATAAATAGATAAACAACAAGGATTTACTGTATAGCATAGGGAACTATATTCAATATTTTGTAATAACCTATAATGGAAAAGAACTGGAAAAATATATGTATAACTGAATTACTTTGCTGTATACCTGAAACTAACACAATATTGTAAATCAATTATAGTTCAATTAAAAACCATGTCGAGGGTCAGGGTCTAGCACGTTCATCAAAGAACTGCCTATAACTCATTGTGGAAGAAATCTGGCTATAAGTAATAAACCAGTTTAACCAGTTTCATATTTGACACATGCTTGATTAGTAATAGTGATGGCAGCCTTCCATGTTCCTTATTTTCAATTTCCACAGAAGTCAGAGAAAAAAAAATTTAACAGTATATTAGGAAATAACTTCCTGTCATCTTTATAAAAAGCATAATTATATACTAGATACAGTAGATGCTTTTTTTGATATCCTTTTCATGGGAAGTTTTGTTTCTATGTTTTAAAGGGTTTTCCTCTGATACACATGGTTTAAATATGGTTTCATTAATTTTGACTTTCTGAGCTTGAATAATTTATATATACTGTAATTGGATATGAATTCAGCTAAAAATCCTTGTCCTTAATTTAACAAGACTTTAAAATTAGTGTTTCAAAATTAAGAGAAAAATTTGGTTTAAAGAATATTAGCTGCCATACAACCAATGTCATAAATAAGAATAACTTCCATGATCAATGTACCATTTAATTGTATCAATTAAGCCTCTCTATTAGGTAACACCTCTAAGAAAAGCAAAGTCAAAACTCTTAGGGTTAACATGCATAATACAGACTTTTCGTGAACTTTGGAATCTCTTGCATGTGTCCAAAATGTCACAAAAGTATTTTCAGAAGAGCCCCCATTTGTCTTCTTATTTTTCTATCATTAGAAATTTCAACAGCTAATCAACAAGGACCTACTGTATAGCACAGGGAACTCTACTCAATATTCTGTAATAACCTAAATGGGAAAAGAATCTGAAAAAGATATATATGTATAACTAATCACTTTACTGTACACCTGAAACTAACACAACATTGTAAATCAACTATACGCCAATATAAAATAAAAAGTAAAAAAAAATAAAGGCACAGAATCCACAGTACATATGAAGATTATGTGGATCACAAAAAAGCAGTGTTCAGCTTAAAACTGATGTTAAATATTTTTAAAAAGTTGCTTGTAATTTAAAAGAAAAGAAATTTCGTTATTCAACACTTACACTTAAGATGAATAGACAATATTTACAAACTGAATTTGTTTCCCTCAATATATTTAAGTGCTAACATCATTATAACAGTGCTTTATTCTTTTTATTGCATATATACTTTTTAAAAATTTTGGTTTATGTTCAGTTAAGCAGATTCTTGTGATCTAGCTTAGGAAACTGACCACAGTTTTAAATACCACTACTATGCGAAAATGAAGCAAACTTTTGGAACATAGTATTTGCACTAGGGAATGCCTCTGTTTGTTATAGAGAATCATGAATCCCATCATAGCTGGCTTTTCTTACTGAGGCATCAAAATAAGTTCCGTTTAGGACCATTTAACACAGGAGATGGTCCCATGGCTGAACTTAGATGACATCGTTTGAGATTCTGTGTTATTAACTATCAAGATGGAGCAGAGCAACTGATACAGAAAACAATCTTTAAATTCTTCTGAGAAAAGGGGGAGTAGGGCAGTAATCAGAATTTTAAAACATTACCAGTAAGATTAACTTCAATCACATGAGGCTGGATGACCAATTAATTTACAAAATACAGTGGCTCACTTAAGGTATTAACTTAATATGTCAAATGGATGAAGTTGGTCTGAGGACTTGTGGGTCATAAAGGAAACTTTGTTTTGAATATGTTTAGTTTCATAAAAGTCACTTATCTTCACGTGTAATTAGAAGCAACAATAGGAGTCTCACCCCTCCTCTCCTTGTGTATGACAAATTTCTGATCTGGTTTTATCAACTAGAAAATGATATTGGATGACTTTGGAAGGATAATAAATAATATAGAATTCTTGCCTTGGAGAAACATTTGAGTTCTTCAACAAAATAATTTATCTGTCTCTGCATACACTTAATGCAAATACTTTATTTTGTTTCAAGTAATTGAAAAGGTTAACCAGGAATATCTATGTTAATTAACCATTATTAATGCTGCTTATCTCATACCTATATTGGGCATTTGATATACTTGAGTCATGATGAATTATAGTGTAAACCCAAAAATGAGAGTAGAGAAACCATATTTTTATTTCTTAATGACACAGATAATTTGGTTTTGGTCTTCATGATGTGTCAGTGACATACATGTAATAGAAAGCAGTAAATTGAGAGGCTATAGTTTGGAATTTTCTTGAAGGAACACAAATACTACTACCCCCAGGAGTATTTCCTTCAAGACAATTTCTTGGACTGTAAAAAGCCCAGGCTTGACTTTGGTTCTCAACCAGTATAGCTGGGAATTCAGAAACTTGCTATGTTTCTATCTTTTGTTATGGAATCAAAACAGGTACTTAACAAATGGTTAGAAATTTTTTTTTTAAAAAAATTTTACTTATTTAGCTAAACAAGTCATTCATATTTGTAAGAAAAAAGAACACACAGATAAAAAATAAAAGATAAAGTTATTTTTACATCTGCTACTTGATCCCAGTGGTATAATATTATTTATAGACTGTGGTAAGTTAAAAATGCACATTACAACTCTAAAGCAACTCCTAACAACATAACACAGAGGTACAACTAATAAGCCAATAATGGAGGTAAAATGAAATACTTAAAAAAATAAATCAGTTAATCTGAAAGAAGGCAGAATAAGAGGGGAGAAAAAGAAGAACAACATATGGGACAAATAAATATCTAGTGGTAAGAAAGTAGAGTTAAAGGTAATCATATTGATAACCACATTAAGTATAAATGGTCTAAATACTCCAATTAAAAGGCAAAAATTAGAGACTGTCAGACTAGAAAAGAGAGCAAGACCCAATTATATGCTATCTATAAGAAATAGACTTTAAATATAAAGACACGGGTAGGGTAAAAATAAAAGATGGAAGAAGTATACCCTGTAAACATTAATAAGAAAACTAGAGTGGCTATATTAGTATCAGACAAACTTTAAAATAAAGAATATGACCAGGAATAAAAGGAGACATTTTATAATAATAAAAGGAGCAATTCATCAAGAAGACATTGTGATTCTGAATGTGTATGCACCCAATAATAGAACTTCAAAATACATGAAGAAATAACTGACAGAACTGAAAGGGGAAAAAAACAAATCCACAGTTATAGTTGGAGACTTCAACAATTCTCTCTCAGTAACCGATAGAACAAGTTGACAGAAAATCAGTAAGTTTATAGAAGAGCTGAATGACACTGTCAACCAACCTGACCTAATTGACATTTATAAAACATTCCACATAAAAGCAGAATTTGCATTATTTTCAAGCTCACATAAATTTCATCAAGATAAGTCATACACTGGGCAAGAGACCAAGTCTTTTTAAAAAGTTCTTTGATATCATACAGAGTATTTTTCTGACCACGATAAAATTAAATGAGGCATCAGTCATAGAATGTTATCTGAAAATCTCCATGTATTTGGGAATTAAGCAACATATTTCTAAACAACTAATGTATCAAAAAAGAAATCACAAGGGAAAAAAAACCACTTTGTTTTGTAACCCACTGTATTTACTTAACAGTATGTTCTAGTATGTTAATATCATCATATTTAATGACTCTGTTGCATGGAGGTAGCATAATTTATTTAGTCAGTTTACTGATGTTGGCCATTTAGATTGTTTCTAAGTTTTCACTTTTGTAAACAATGCCTCTGCAAACACTGTTGTATGAATACATTCCCTCTTTGCTTATTTCCTTAGGAGTCGGTTTCTCATGTAAATGTCTTTGATACACATTGCCAAATTTTCCAGTGGAAATTGTACAGTTTACTCTCTCCCCAGCAGTTTATGAGAATTCTTATTCCTCTATATCCTGGATAACACTAAACATTTTGTTTTTAGATGTAAGATGTGAGGTAGTAATCTAACTAGTTAGCCAGTTGACTGACTTTTAAGAAGAAAACACCTTGTATTTGAAAGGATGATTAGCAGACAAACTTCAGTTACTCAGACTTGGGTATTTGTCAGACATTTCCTTGAAAATGAAAAAAATAAGTCTGTCAGTTCAAGGAAAGTAACTGACAGTATTTGTTGATAATGATAAAATTTAGTCTTTCAATTAAAAATTAGAAGTTTGGGGCTTCCCTGGTGGCGCAGTGGTTGAGAGTCCGCCTGCCGATGCAGGGGACACGGGTTCGTGCCCCGGTCTGGGAAGATCCCACATGCCACGGAGTGGCTGGGCCCGTGGGCCATGGCCGCTGACCTGTGCATCCAGAGCCTGTGCTCCACAACGGGAGAGGCCACAGCAGTGAGAGGCCCGTGTACTGCAAAAAAGAAAAAAAAAAGAAAAAATTAGAAGTTTGGAAAACTTGTTTCTCCCATCTTGATCTCGAAAGCCTCCCAGTTCAACATTTTTCTGATAAGAGTGGTAGTGATATTAATAATTTTAGTTTTTTGGTATTGTATAATGAAATGTGTCAATATTCAAAATATCTGCGTAATTCAAAGAGTCAATATTTTTCAAATGATCAATGATATTACAAATTCATGCACTAGTGAAAGATTCATTTGAAGTGCAAGATTTTTAATGTTACAGAGTAAAAATATCTCATTGATATGGTTTCAGGTTTTGCACTGCAACTAACTTTAAAGAAATTACCATCTGCTCTGTTTTTGTATAGTATAAAAGAAGAATATCCACAATTATTTGAAAAATCTATCAAAATACCCCTCTCTTTTCCAACTACATATATGTGTAAGGTCAAATTTTCTTCATGAACTTTAGACTTTAACCAAAACAACATATTGAATGTAGAGACAGATAGGAGAATCCAGCTGTTTTCTCTCAAGACAGATATTCTCAAAGCTATAAAACAATGCCAATGCCACTCTTTTCACAAATTGATTTTTGGTTTGGAAAATATGGTTGTTAATAAAAATACACCTTTTATGTTATCATGTATTGGTTTTATTATCTGTCAAGGAATTCATAAATGTTTTAAAGATATCTTAAATTTTAATTCCTAATATGGTAGCCATTGGAAGATATAACCCACATAAACTCTTTGGCATCTTCAATCATTTTTCTTCCTTTTTTTTTTTTTTTTTTTGCGGCACGCGGGACTCTCACTGTTGTGGCCTCTCCTGTTGCGGAGCACAGGCTGCGGATGCGCAGGCTCAGTGGCCATGGCTCATGGGCCCAGCCGCTCCGCGGCATGTGGGATCTTCCTGGACCGGGGCACGTACCCGTATCCCCTGCATCGGCAGGCGGACTCTCAACCACTGCGCCACCAGGGAAGACCCTTCAATCATTTTTAAGAATGTAAAGAGGACCCTGAGCTCAAAAAAAGTTTGAGAACCTCTGTACTAAAGCGCCTAGTATAGTTGCCGCTTCCTGCAGATCCAATCAGCATAATTTTATTTATGTACTGGAGCAGGGTGAAGTTCTGTGAAATATCAGCATGATCAGGATCCCTGTGGATCATATTATGACGAAGAGTAGAATTAACGTCGCCCTGAGGCTAGACAGTACTGTTGGTCTTTCTGTGTAACAGTGAATGTCTTTTGACCCTTGCTACAGATGACGGTTGTTAAGAAAGCTTTCACCAAATTCCTAGGCACTGGTAATGCTAAGTGACAGAGTATGTGTTGTATTGTTCCTGTAAAGATACAACATTAACATAGCAGCTGTGATTTGGGATGTTCTCTAGTTAAGTGTATGGTAGTCCACCGTTATCTGCCACCATCCATCTCATTTTTATAGAGGTCGGACAGGTGAATTGGATCTTGATAGGATGAGGCTCAGTGTTCTTGCATCTTCAGGTTTTTGATGGTAGTGATAAACTCTGATGCCCTGAAGAATTCAATATTGTTACTGATGCATTATCTTTCAGTTTCAGAGGCTTTCACTTTGTTCTTCCTACCGTAATAGCCCTTACTCTATAGGTGGGGGAACCAGTGTGAAGGTTCTGCCAGTTGCAAAGTCAATAGTCCCACAGCCCCCAGAGATAGACTTGGGCCATTTAATGTCTACATTATAACCATTTAGTGGTTTGTAAGGTGCATCTCCTTTCGCTCTGAAGATCTTTGAATGAAAAGACACGTTATCTACTCCCATCACCCTGCACCCTCCCCCTTCAAATACAGTGGCAAAATAGGGACAGGATAATTATAATAAATACTCCTGTTCAAAAAGGGGAGGCACATGGCAGCCACTGGTTGATGACAGTTCTGAAATACTCCTGGGAAAATGCTTACAGATCCTTTTGGAGTGAGGATTGTTCCTTGATTAGGTCCTGCTTCTACTCTTTGGAGTTACTCCACAGGGAACACTGGTCCTTGGCTTTGTCCTCTGAGACATACTTCCTTTTCTTTCACTTTTGGTCAGTTCTAAAGAGGGCAGTGGAAAATATGCTCTTTAAGCATTTTTTTCAACCTGCCTTAAGAACACTGGGCCCCCGAGATCTTTTTCTCTTTGAGGAACCTCAATCACTTTTAGTTCAAGTTAGTGGCACTTGATCCAATGCAACTCCCTTAAAAACATTTTAGGCTTCTTATGATTTTGATTTAAGGTCACTTCATTACATAAAAACTCCATTCGTGATTATTTTTGAGATGTGCCCCTGAATACTTATTTGTTGCTTCTTAGGGATTAAGCATCTATGGGACAATGTCTTTAAGGTTCTTGTCAGAGGGTCTACTAGGTACTGTCTTAATTCTTTCAGTGGTTTTAACAAAAGGTCTTAGAGCCACATCCTTGATTTTATCTTTGTTCTCAGGCCTTATTTTACTTTGAGAATCTTTATCACCTGGGGAGGCTACAGATGAGAAGCTGTTTTATTTTTCAACTCAGCAAATTCTAGCATCTTCATACTCCCTTTAAATTATACTTGCAATCCTATCAGTTTTTCTTTAGCTCATCTCTTTCTTGCAATACTTTATCATATGCACCTAGAAGCAGTCAGCTGACACTGAGCATTTTGCCCTGGAAATCATCTTGCTCAAGTCCAGAGGTTTTTCCAGACTTCCAAACTGCCATGAGTGAGAGTTTTACCAGTTGTTTTGCCACTACACGGCATGGATTTCATTTTCCCAGTCTGTTATAGCAGTTTCCTTGCTGATTTTTCTAGTTTCTTCCTGTTCTCCAGTCTCCAAAGCCAATGTCACATATTTTAGGTTTTTGTTATGGCCGCGCTGAACTTCGGGTACCAATTTCTGAATCATTTATCTATTGTCACAAGAGTGCTGCATGAAGAACCATAAAACCCCAGTGATATACATCAGTGAATATTTGCTTTTGTTTCCAGCTCTGTGGGTCTGCTCGTTCTGTTGCTCAGAGCTGAGCTCAGCAGGGCTCATGCATCTCAGGTCAACTCTGAGTCAGCCAGGTGACTTTGCTGATTTTGGCTGGGCCCTCTCCTACATCTGGGGCTTCAGCTGAGACAACTACTTGACTTGGCTATGCTCCACATGTTTTCTCCAGAAGGCCAGCCTGGGCTTGTTCCCATGGTGAAGCAGAGGGGCAAGAGGGAGAACAGAAATACTTAAGGCTTTTTGAGACACAGCCTTGTAAATGGCACACATCACTCCCATTGTATTCTTTTTTTTTTTTTTTTTTTTCAGTATGCGGGCCTCTCACTGTTGTGGCGTCTCCCGTTGCAGAGCACAGGCTCCGGATGCACAGGCTCAGCGGCCATGGCTCATGGGCCCAGCCGCTCCGCGGCATGTGGGATCTTCCCGGACCGGGGCATGAACCCGTGTCCCCTGCATCGGCAGGCAGACTCTCAACCACTGCGCCACCAGGGAAGCCCACTCCCATTGTATTCTATTGAGCAAAGTAAGTCATTGGACCAGCTGAGATTTAAGACCTGTAGAAAGAGACCCACTCTTTATGACTCTTTTTTTCTGAAACATCCAACTCTTTATGGGTGCTTTAGAAAAGCCCACCAGAAGCAGAAAGGAAGAGCAACGTAATGCTGTTTTTCCCCTGTCTCCTCCCCCATTGATCAGAGTGCAGTCATTCTGTGCTGTATCATCTGGCCCCTTTGGTACACTGCTGGGAAAACCATATCCCGAGTCCTGTGATGTGGCATTTCGAGTAAGTCCAGAAGTGCTGAGAGGAGCCCAAGCCTCTGTAGTTTTGGAGGGCTTTACCAGGGGTTCTGGGGCTTCTACTGAGGCCGGTGCAATGGAGATCCTGCCAGAGTCTGGCACTTAGGTTTGGGGAGGCCAGTTTAGCCAATGGAGTGAGCTGTTTGAAGATATGGTAGTGGCAGCAGCCAGGACTCATCATGAGTGAACAGCTGAGGGACCCAAACCGAGATGAGACTAAGCAGATCCAAGGGGGGTATAAATGGCGTCCAACAAAGTCACATGCCTGGCAGTGCCAGGATTCAAACCCAGGCCGTCTTGCTCCTGAAAACTATACATTACTGTCTCATATTTAATGCATGTGGTTAGTAATTTATCATTTACTCAAAGTCTCCACTCGTTTGCATAGTCATTTTGTAACCAAATAGATGCCTGGTTTTTGAGTTGATCTTTAGATTTTCTAGAGAGACAATCATGTTGTAGGAAACACCATGGATTACACACGCAACAGCTATTCATGCATCTTCTTTATTATTTTTTAAATACAATCCCAGTTTTTCCTTAGGGATTCCCCACACTCCATCTGCTTCAGGGGAGGCAAACCCCATCCACATCACAGGAGGGTCAGTTATGATTGGTCTGGGTCAGAGTAAGTCAGGATGGTCCTATTCGCCTTTCCGATGGGTGGTTTAGAATCACGGGCATCTGATACAATTCTGACCAAGGAGGATTGAGAGAAGCTGTGCTAAGGGCTTCTGGGAAATGTTTTCTTCGTTAAGAAATAGGGACTCGGAGGAGATATTTTCTTCTCCTGGTGGGTGTTGTCATCAAAGTTTCACAGACTTTTTGCAACCACAAAGGGCTGCGTATAGCTCAAAAGACTACACCTGTGTGCTGAAGGAGACAGACCAGACAGATGGAAAGAACATGGTACTCAGTGGCACCACTGGACCTTTCCTAGCTTGGAATTTTTATGAGTTAGTAAATATTCCTCATGTCTTAAACCATATTAGCTGTTTCCTTTAATGAAAGCATTCTACCTAGTACACGTAGCTCCTGTAAATAATGATAATTTTGCTTCCTCTTTTAAAATAGTTACTTATCTAAGCATATTTGCTAACACTTTAAGAACACTATTAAATGATAGTTGTGACAATGGACATTCTTTACTCATTCCTGATTTTAATGGGAGTGACTCTAATTTTTCAACATTATGTTGAAAACTAGCCTTTGGTTTGAGGTAGATTTTTTAAAAACCTGTCAAGAAAGTTTTCTTTTCTTCTTAGTTTATTAGTAATTAAAAAAATCAGAAGTGGATGTTAAATGATTTTAAATAAATTACCACACCTTAGGGGATGTCAGCTCACTGGAAGGTGGATAGAGTGGAGGGAAAACATTGGGCTTTTTCTTCTATCCATTTAATAGATGTATAGAGAAACTGAGGGATTTGTCCTGTCTTGTATTTAGACTTCTCTAATTCCTCTGCTAGAAGTAATCTCTCTCTGAGAACACTTCATTTGTACTTCTCTGTAACGTCATCCATCACCTTGTCACCCTCATCATCCATCACCCTCATCAGCATCGTCACCATGTTTCTCCTCTGCCATTTGTAGACTGACTGCTCTGTGCCACACACTGTGATGGTTGCTAATTGAGTATTCAAAATCATTTTATGAGATACTTATCATTTCTCCATTTTACAGATGATGAAACAGATCCAGGGAGATAAATTAACTTACTCAAAACCATGTAGGAATTTGAAGCCCATCGAGTTAGATGACATAATTCATGACTTTCCATTCTACTCTGTTGCCATCCAGTGTAGTTTACCTTGTATCCTGCTATACATCTTTCACCTCTTCTACTATATTGAAAGATTTTTGAGGGCAAGTGTGATATTTTGAATCATAATAAGAGATAGATATTTGATCTTTGTCTCCATCTCTGGCACAGAGCTCCTAAAACCCTTGGAATTTCTTAAGTGATGGAATACAGGTGGTTTTTTGTTATGTTAATGAGGTGACTTTTGGACCTCCCTTAAGGATGGAGACTGGTTGCCAGGGGAACCGACCATGTGATTAGAGGGTTGAAACTTGCAGTCCCATCCCCCTGACCTCCAGCGGAGGTGGGGAGGGACTGGAGATTGAGTTCAATCACCAATGCGCCATGTTTTATTCAATCATGCCAATGTAATAAAGCCTCCTTAAAACCCCAAAGGACCAGTTTTGGAGAGCTTATGGGCTGGTGAACACATAGAGGGTGACGCGCTTCGAGACGGCATGGAAGCTCCGTACCGTTTCCCCATACCTTGCCCTGTGTATCTCTCCCTTCTGGCTGTTCCTGAATTATATCCTTTGATAGTAAATGGTAATCTAAGAAGTAAAACGTTTCTCTGAGTTCTGTGAGTCACTCTAGCAAATTAATCCAACCCAAGGAGGGGGTTGTTGGAATCTCCAGTCTGCAGTTCGTCTGTCAGAAGCACAGGTGACAACCTGGACTTGTAACTGGAGTGTGAGGTATGCGGGGGCAGTCTTGTAGGATTGAACCCTTAACCTGTGGGACCTGATGCGATCTTTAGGTACATAGTGTCAGAGTTGAGTTAAATTGTAGGAAACAAGGCAATGGTGAAAAATTGTTTGGTGGTGGTGGAAACCCTGCCCCCCACTCCATCCCAAACACACATTGCACTTGGTGACCAGAATCTTATCAAGAAACATCCCTTATTCGTCTCTATATATACCCCATCCTCTAACACTGTATCTATACACAAAATGGGAGTGTATCTTGGAATATATTTATGTACTTTTCTCCTTTGCTGTTCAAAATTCTTGACCTCTCTGATTGGCCAGACGTTTCTTTCTGTCTGGGGGAGAAGGGATATTCAACTTTTGACATCATAATGAGATTTCTAATTTTTTCATATCCTTCTTTAACTTCTTAAGGGCTAGGCTCCTAGAGTTACTGTGTAGTAGGAAGAAGAGACACTATCCACCCTTGGTCACTGGTCTTGCTTATGCTGATTGGAGGACATTAAAGGTCTGGGGATTATGGAGAGAGGGGAGGGGAGAGGGAAAGGAGAGTGGTTAGACCTGTGGGTTTTAATTTGTCTTTTCTGGGTTTTGCCCTGGAAAGGAGAGGAGTGTTAGATAAGTTGAAGAGAATACTTGTGAGCCTGAGGATTCTTTTCTCACTCTCTGAAAGAAGAGATCTCATAGGCAGCTCCTGCATCCAACTTTGAAGGAACACACAGCTTAGTAGTACTGTATAGAGAGGCAGAAGAGCATCCTCAGTCTTGGCTTTACCGAGGTCCCCATGGTTTCTATATGGCATGAACAGGACCCAGATGGAGCTGAGAGATGTTGGGGACTTGGCTGGAGAGAGTTGGTGCAGCCTGTGCAAGGTGGCTCAATAGCGTTCACCACAGGGCAGATGGTCCAGGCTGGAGCTGAGTGGAAGTCAGCAGCTAGATCTCAATGGGGTCTGTAGTGGTAGAGAGCATGGTGGTGAGATATAATCATGGAGGTGGGATATAATCACGAAGGGTTGGTGGTCCTGGCTTCCTGGAAGCAAGGCTCGACTTTCTAAACCAAGAGAATGACCATAAGTTCATCAGTTGCAAACTTCAGCATTGTGCCCAGCAGGGCTTCCAGTACCTGGGCAGAAGACAAATCTCTTTGGAGACCAGAGGACACCATGCATTAGAGTCCTTCCCCTTGGTCACAAGGCTCTGTGAGCCACACCCCTTCATGGCTGCCTTGGAGAAGAAAAGTGGCAATGATGTGGAAGACTAAGAAATCTGAGTGTCTGGCCAGTTTTTCCTGGAGAGATCAGCATTTACTTTAAGGAGATGCTTTTAAACCATTATTCCCATTAACCAGTGGAAGGGGAATTAGAAGGAAAGCAGTGTTGATACAAATATAACAAAGATGCTAATATTTATTGAACACTTACTATGCATGAGGCATGTGCTAAATGTAATAATCACAATAATGCTAGGAAGTAGTTGCTCTTGATGTCCCTATTTTACTTATTAGGAGATTAAGGCACAGAGAAGTTAAGAAATTTCCCCAAGGTTACACAGTTCTGGTAGAACCAGAATTCAAAACTAGAAAGTTTGAAACCAGAACGTATTTCAAAATATTTCCTTTGCACATTCAAACTGGAGAATGAGATAACTCTGCAATTCCAGTTCATATATGATAAGTATTTTGGGGATAAATAAATGTTATGGTAAATCAGATTAATAGAGATTGCACTTGTCTAATTGACATGTGGGCTTGATTTGAATCCCATTGCTTTGAGAATTGCTAAAGAAGCAGCTCTTGTTAGACTGTAAAGTTTAAATAGGGGGACTGCTAGCCAGAAAGATAAGCAACATACTCATCTCTGTTTCCTGAACGATGTTGAATTGAGAGAACATTTTGATGGACTCTGGTGAAGACTCAGAAGTGTTACATTAGTGATTTTGAGATCACTTCAACCCATGACAGGCGACAGACCAAGTCTCTGGGAATAAAGAGACAATAAAGAAAAGTATGAAGAGAATTTGGTTACACAACCAGGGATGCCATAGGATGAAGGGAAGGGGAGTAGTTGAAGGCAAGAGGTCTAGTAGTGGGTAGAGGAAGGTTCTGGAATGGCAAAGTCTACAGGGCTTCAGGCATGCCCAGAACAGTAAGCATGGCCACAGCAGATGGAGAACTCTAGAAGGCTGACTTACTGATAAGCCAGGATGCAAAGAACACAGTGAGTTTAACGCTTGGAGAAATGTATGTGTCGTGATCTCAGCAGATTTGTCTCCTAGGTGCTGGCTGTACTGCTGGCAGGAAGGTAAAGGAGCATATTGCAAGATGACCAATATTGGAGGTTAGAGAGGTGTCTTCAAATTCCAAGGCTGGATTGAAGAGAATAGTAAAAAACTAACATTTTTTTTTGTCAAGATTAAATGTATTCCTGTTAAACACATTTTTAAAGCAAATATGCCTTTATATTTTGCCCTCTCACTATATCCCTCCCACGACCTTTCCACCGTTAATCTTTCCAAAGACTCACTACTCAGGCAATGTGTCAGATGCTTTCCCGTATGTGCTCATTTAATCCCACAACATCTCTGTAAATTAGGCATTATTACTCCCCATTTTACAATGTGGAAACTGAGACTCAGCAAGATTAACCTCCCCAAACCACCTGCTGGTACAGCTGGAGTTGGAATTGAACCCTAGGTTGGTTTGATGCAAAGTCAATGCGCCATCTGCCCTCCGTCTACCTTGAGTTCCTCCCCGTTCACCTCACTCAGCGGTACTTTCTGAGGCTTAATCCTCGTAGTCACAGACTTGCTGATGCTACCATGACTCAACCACACCTCCCTGTCTACAACCACGGATACAGATGATAAAAACGCTTAGCGCAGCGTTGCGCGTAATATGCATCAGCCCACCCTAGAACAAGATTTACCCTGGAGTTTTATCTGTTTGTTAAACAAATATGATGAAAATATAAAATGAGTCCTTTATTTTCATTATAAACAGAGGCTCATTTATTCAATCTTTCATTGCATAGCGATTGGGTACCTGCTACCTGAAAACGCTGTGCTGCGTCCTGGAGATGGTGGTGGGATGTGTGGGCAATACATCCCAGCCCGAGGTCCAGCCTCCTAGGATATGACAGTAGTAACGATCTTTAACTGTGAAGAGTGAATTCAGCTTTGCTTGATTAAATAAATAACTTACAGTTTGATTATATGTAGCTAAATGGACCTCACAACCAAGGTTTGCCAAAGCAAATACTGGGGGTAATAACGGACAGACTCGGTGACCTTAGGTATGAGATTCCAGCGTGATAACAGCCCCATAAAAAGCTGCTGAATTGGAATTACCCAGGAGATAGAGTCTGGAAGTCAGTTCACTCAGCTTAAGGTGTTCCCTGAAAGCAATTTTCAGGGAAGGAGGAGTAAGCCTGGGATACTCAGATGGAAGGGACAGATAAATGAGACATAATTCTAGTGTTTTTCGTTTTGTTTGATGTCTCTCAAATATTTTCAAAGAGCCATCTGTAAACATGCAGTGTCCTAAAGAAATCTGTGTTGACAGTTGAGTCTATTTGAAGAGGGTCATTTTCAGGGCCCAAGCTTCCTCTTAGATTTGTTGAGAATTGGAGGAATGCAGTCTGTAAACCCAGCCTTTGTGCTTGAGACCACTCATTTCTGTGGCTCATCCCTTGAGGCCCAGCCAGTGGAGGGGAGCCGGCGATTGCCTGGATGCCTCCTTGTGGCCTGGGTAGACCAGCAGAACGGAATGCATGGATATAGGATGCAGGACCAGCAGAAACGATGGAAGGTAGAAGGCATCCTGTGCTTATGGAGGGCGGCTTCCGAGATTGCTTGGACACAAGGGGAAGAAGAGTCTGATTAATTTTTGCTGAATGCTGGGATAAAAATATGGGCTGCTTTGGTAGCTTTAATTATAGTAGCATGTCCAGGTTCATTTCTTGGTTGAATTGTGAAAATTCCAAACAAATGAACAAACAAATACATCCCTCTTTTTCTGACAAAAGAGAAAGAAATGTGAAAAATTTTTTTCTACTTTAAAATTTTATTTTATTGAACTACAGTTGGTCTACAATGTTGTGATAATTTCTGGTATACAAAAAAATGATTCAGTTATACATATATATATTCTTTTCATTATGGTTGATTATAGGATATTGAATATAGTTCCCTGTGCTATACAGTAGGACCTTGTTGCTTATCCATTCTATATATAATAGTTTGCATCAGCTAATCCCAAACTCCCAATCCATCCCTCCCCCTTGGCAACTGCAAGTCTGTTCTTTGTATCTGGGAACCTGTGTCTGTTTCATAGGTAAGTTCAAAGAAATGGGTTTATATTTTACTTTTTAGAGACACTTACATGAGTGTTGAGTGTCACATTGTTGGTTTATGGGGGAAAATTGTAGCCAGATGTCAGAGAGCACAGCACTTATGTTTGGTGACGTTAAAGGTGGAAGTTTGGGCCACTTCTCCAGATCACATACTTTGAGCTATTTATCTTGATTTCCTCCACCTTCCTCACTATCCTGGAAAGAAGATGGAATTTTCTGACTCCTCCACACTCTCAGTCCTCACATTCCACCCATCTTGGGATGTCTGTTACTGCACTTACAGAAAGAGCACCCACCTGTCCTACATTTTGGACTGTTTTGCATAGATTAAAACTCATCTCCAGCATTTAAAAATAGATGAAAAATAGAAAATGTAGGTTCTCTTTTCTACAAAAATTGCCTGCACAGGAAAAAATGTATGCTGCTTAAGATTCGTCCTAAATCCAACTTGTTTAAAGGACTAAATTCTGCATTGATTAAAAAGTTATATTACATATCTTTACAAAGGATCTCAAACATCTGAGTCAAATTGTATTCCCTGAGTACCTAGTAAATCATAATTTTTTTTTATCCTTGTTACATGGAAAACCTAATATAGGTGATATTTTTTCTATTTTAGTATTGCACTTCTTTTTAAGAAATTTACCAGCCATTTCTATGTTTACCGTCATTATTACTTTAGCAAGGTTTTTATTTCTAATGATTCAGAATTTAAAAACCAAGATTTATATATATTTGTTTGCCTTTGATTCTCACAGAAACCTAAACTACCTAACTTTCAAACACTTGGAGTCCCAGGAGAGCGGAATGTCATGCAGTGATTGGCGCGTCTTCTCAAAATTATTAAAGAGTGTGATTTTTGTCTCAAACCCAATTTACACATATTTAACTTTCTTCTCATCATTTCTTTCTTCTACACTCTCCTCACCACTCAGTATTATTTCTTCCAATTCCATCAAAATCCTAAAGGAATGTAATAAAAAAATTAACTATGCCTTACTTATTAGTCTGTTTCTGAAAGTATGGAGAAAAAATACACATTGCCTCTAAATAAAAATTAAAAACAGAAGTTGATGAAAGGTCTGAGCATGAATTTTGCGTGATCTAAATTTTTAAGCCTTGGTTTTAATTTGAGGCTTTAGGTTTACTTTGCTTTATTAAGTTTGGGATAACCTGGACGTTTGAAATGCTTTATAAATAATGGTGTCACATATAAGATCTGGCTAGGACTTCAGTTTTAAACTCTATTCCTATTCACCATAGAGACTTGAGGGCAGGAAGAAAACAAAGGAAAGAAAGTAAAACAACTTGAGACTGGAGTCAGAAAATCTGTGGTTGATATACAGAACAAATTAGTGATTACCAGTGGGGAAAGGGAAGGGGGGAGGTACAATATAGGGGAAGGGGATTAAGAGGTACAAATTCTTATGTATAAAATAAGCTACAAGGATATATTGTACAGCACAGGGAATATAGTTGATATTTTACAATAACTATAAAAGGAGTATAACCTTTAAAACTTGTGAATCACAGTATAGTACACCTGTAACTATAATATTGTACAGCAACTATACTTCAATTAAAAAAAAAAAGAAAACCTGTGATTGAAACCCAGCATTGTCAAATCACATTGACAGGAGCAGCAAACAATTGATTGAACATTTACTATATGTCAAGTGATTTTTTCTAGTTCTTTCACAGACTTACTAGCTGTTTGACTCCGAGAAATTCTCATAACCTTTGTGAAATTTAGTTGTCAATAAAAATACTACTGTGTACCCATCTTACCTCATATGGTTGCTATGTGACTCGAATGAGATAATATGTAACATAAACGTAAGAGCTAAAATTTACTGAGTACTTAGTGTCAGGCATGGTTTTAACTGCTTTGCATGCATTAATTCACTTATTTTTGTCAACTCTCCTACAAGGTGGGACAGTACTCTTTTATTGACAAGGAAACTGAGGCAAAGAGGTTTAAGTATCTTTGCCAAGTTTATATAGCTAGCAAGGATTTGAATGAAATGATAGCTAAGATGACTTGTGTATATATATTTATTATTTTGCAACAGGAAGATCTCAAGTTAAATATATTGGGAAGTCTGGTGATCCCTTGGATCTTCAGTTAGGAGATTTCCATGAATTTGCACGTAGTTTGATGGTGCTGAAGGAACGGCTCTTGGGAGCTGGGACTGAGATCCGTAAGCCTCCAGCTTATATCTTGTTATTTGGACAGTTCAGTGACCAGTTCAATTTATGAGTGGGTCCTCTCTCCTTTCGCTTACTGTCAGGTTCCTGTAATTCAGTCCACTTCAGTTCACTCCATACTTTACCAATTTATGGTCAACTAGAGATTCTGTCTTTCAGGAAGAAGTGACTTGAACACTTCGCGATGAAATGCAAATGCAAACTGACAAAGTGTATTTTTACATAAAGAGTAAACACAGTGAACTGGACCTTTTCTCAGTCTACCTCCAACTTGTCCTTGTTTCTGGGACATGTCAGGGTGTGACCTTGTTAAAATAGGGCGGGTGGGAGAGCAGAGATGGGGCAACACTTTGTTCTCCTACATGGAGGAAGCAGCAGTGGGGAAACTTACCTCGTCTTCCATTCTGACAATCAGGGAAGAACTTGCTTATGAGGAAGAGATAGGATCTTTGGAGAAAGTGACTCTACCTCCCATTATACTATAACCATCCAGAAAGTTGTAAAAGGGAATCCTGTGTTGAGTGAGGGTGGACCAATGCTATAAGCCCTGTCCTTACCTTGAATTCAGTGTGGGTGAAACCAGACTCATGACCTTATTCTTGTTTCCAATCATCTCCCTCATGATTGCCCTCTTTGTGCCATGGGATTATTATTTACCACTAATGTTGGAAAACATAAAGGCATTCAGTATAGGTGATCCGAGCACACTCTGGATCCAGACCACTCACGTTTGACTCTGTCTCAGCTCCATCACTTATACCAGCTGGGTGATTCTGGGCAAGTTACTCAACCTCGGTTTACTCCTATGTAAAACTGGGATAATAATAATTCCTGCAGCATATCCTTGTTGGAAGGACTAAATAGTTAACATTATGTAAAGTGCTTAAAAGAGTACCTGGCATAGAGTGGGTGCTCTATAATAATAGTAATAATTAATAAATAATATTATATTATACATTAATGATATATTAATTATATTAGTAATTATAATATCTATTATAGTCTATTATTGTTATTAATAATTATAAGTAGTAATTTTATTTCTTGTCTGTAGACTCTTGAGCTCAAGGTCCTTCTGTTTTTTCCCTCTTGAACAGGTCACTGTCCTCTACAACTCATTTTTTGGTTTTCTATCAAATTAACATTTCCAATAAATGCCTCTCATCATTTATTTCTCCAGCTCACAGGACGGATTGACCTCACATTGAATAGATGATAAGCTCAAACTTCTTTTTTAAAACAATTTTAATAGACTTTATTTTTCAGAGCAGGTGCAGGTTCACAGCAAAACTGAGCAGAAAGTACAGTTTCCATATATGCCTGCCCCTCCCCCCTATACACACACCATCAACATCCCCCACTAGAGTGGTACATCTGTCACAACCGATGAAGTTACATAAACTCAAGCTTCTTTGATTACCAGTCAAGGCTCTCCACAGCTGGGCTTCCACCATAGCCTCCAAACTTTCATTTTGTAGGAAAGATGCAGACACTTTGGATGGTTTCTCGGTTCAGTTTCAGAGACAGCGGCGCCATCTACCGGACAATTTTTATTCTAACTAAAACTGAGCATCAGTATTCTAGCCTCCTAAGGCAGTGGCTCCCAAGCCCAAATATTGATCAGAATCACACCGAGAGTTATAATACAGATTCCTGAGCCCCACCCCAGGTCCACCTAGGAACCAAATCAATGATTACTGGTAGAATCTATGAAAAAGCAAGGCCCCTTGATTTCCAGTCTTGGGTTCTTCCTAAAGCTGCTTTGGAGCAGTTCTTCAGGCTACTCCTGGATGTTCAAAGCCTCCATCTGGAGCCTCCTGCCCCTCCCCATGTTGTACATTGTGGTAGTTTCCCCCCCTTCCCTTCCTCCTGTTTAGCAAAATGCCCTTCTCTATGTCTCATTCCCTCTCAGAAATCTATACAATTGGAAAGTAATATGTTAAAATAAGCATGCAAAATTAATTTTAAATTTATTTTTGGTTGCACTGGGTCTTCGTTGCTGCGCGCGGGCTTTCTATGGTTGCGGCGAGCGGGGGCTACTCTTCATTGCGGTGCGCAGGCTTCTCACTGCGGTGGCTTCTCTTGTTGCGGAGCACAGGCTCCAGGCGCGCAGGCTTCAGTAGTTGTGGTGCGTGGGCTCAGTAGTTGTGGCTCGCGGACTCTAGATAACAGGCTCAGTAGTTGTGGCGCACGGGCTTTGTTGCTCCGCGGCATGTGGGATCTTCCCGGACCAGGGCTCCAACCCGTGTCCCCTGCATTGGCAAGTGGATTCTTAACCACTGCGCCACCAGGGAAGCCCCTGCAAATTTTTAAAAAGTCCATTTAAAAAGTTTCCAATTAAATTTATTAAATTATAAAATTGGAAATACATGATCATGCTAAAAGAATCAACCAATACAGAAGTGTATTATTCTTTCTTTTTTGCCTCCCTTATGCTGGACCAAAATTTTCCATTCCCACAGCTACTGTTAACAGTAGGAATGAATCCTTTTAAGATGTTTTGTCTATGTTGAACACCATATATTCCCTTTCAAGAACACCTTTATAGAGATTTAATTGGCATAAAATCAATGGCACATATTTAAAACGCACGATTTGATAGGTTTTGACAAATCCCACACCTGTGAAACCATCACCACACCATAGAACGTTATCTATCACCCCCTGAAGTTTAAAAGCAGGGACACAGACTTGGGACCTTGAGTTCTACAAGTATGAAAAACATTTGACATGTTTCAGTGCTTTTAAGGACAGCACATTCAGAATATGCCCACATCCAAATCCTATTTCTAACAGTCTCTGAGTTGAGTGCGTATTTTCTATGTGCGTTCTTCCTTTCATAAGGTGTAATGTGAGAAAAATCGCTTTTAAACACCCTGCCCCCTGGTGGACAGTTTGGGACTTACATGTTTTCGCGACACCCCAAGCATATGAGACGTAGGCATTTTTTCGTCACGGCAGAGGTGCCCGTCGGGGCTGGCTTTTGGTTCATTTATTCCGAGACCCCATTTCAGGGAAGAATAGGTAAAAGTCAGTGTAAGAGTCATGGAAGTATCATGAATAGTAGCTATAGTAATTATTGTTTCATTTTGAAAGTCTCTGAAATCATGATTTTAGAATGCAAAAAGAACTTCTACCATTAGAAGATAATGGTAGAGCAGAGGCAATGGGAGTAAAGCCGTTATGTCTATGCATCATTTAAAACGTTTTTAAAGAACTCTCACTTTATCTTATTTGACCCTCAAAATAGCCCTGTAGTACAGGTGATACCAACTCTCTTAAAGGAAACGAGATTGAGGCACAGGGAGGTTCAATTATGTGCTTAAGGTTTTAAAATCAGGACTTGTGAGTCCTAGTCCCATGAACTTTCCCTTACATTATATTTATCTTCTCCAAACTCTCATCTACTGATGAGAAAACTGAATCCCAGTGAGGCTCAGCAATGTCTGTGCAACGCGTGGGAAGCGGCCAGGACGAGCATTCGGCCAGGACTCTTCTCCTGACCCACAATCCAGCATTCACATCACAGCTACGTCCTCACTTTGCTCAAACCCCAGCAGTGACAACATCAGTGGATCATAGGTAGCTGATGAGACTGTCGTTGGAATTACTGCTCTGAATTGTGAAGGCAGGTGTGTGAAGCGTGAAAAATCTTCTTGGATGACTCCGATCCGGACCACCAGCAAGATCCGTCCAGGGCGGGGCCTGACCCTGAGGGGGAGGAAGGAAGGAGGTAGAGCGGGGGTGAGGGAGTGCGGGAGGGCGGTGAGGGACCACCGCAAACCTCAGGCGAACTCCGCAGATATTCCCAGGATGGGCTCTGACCCACATTCTCGGCCCCTCAGGGAGCCACCCCAGCAAGGCTGTTTCACACCTGCCATCTGACCTGGGGACCCACCCTCTCTCCTCACTGCAGGAAATGGGGGGCCGCTGAGGGAGCTGTGGCTTTTATAACCACCCCTGGCCAGGACTGAGACGTGTTTCCTGAGCAGCTCTTAGAGTTTGAGCTCTGGTGCTAAACACACTGGTGGGGCGAGAACGTCTTAGTTCCTGGTCTCAATTCCTACTTTGGGGAGTTTTAATGAAGATTTGATCATTCTCCATGGGCTGAATCTTGACACAAGAGTTTCCTGGAAATATAAAAATGTCACCTGGGCTTGCTTGCACTTAGGTAACCCCTGCTGGAGCAACTTAGTTTGAAAGAAACCCAGAGACCCTTCTAGTCCAACTATTTCAAACCATTTAATTATCAAACTTGCACAGACTATAATGATTCTTTTGCAGTTGATTCAGTTTTCTAGGGCCACAATTCCTGGAGCATGTATTGCTTTATAAAAACTTCTTAAAAGTAAATGCTCACTCTAGATGCAAAATTTAGCACTACATGTATTTTCCTTGAATTCTGCCATTGACAGGAAATACTGGAACTTTAAATTGTTGGGTCATCAATTGGAGTTTTCAAATTACATTGTGTAATTTTCTCTGCATTTTTTATCTAAGAGGAAAAATTTTTTTTTTTTTGCTGTATAAATATTGGTTCCAAATATCAGAATCTGAATTGTAGATGACTGAGTTAGGTTTACATCCCATTCTACTCTACCTTCAAGATGGAGTCTTGAAGGATGGCAAGGCCACAGTGGAGGAAAGTACGGCTATAAGGTGAAGATTAATCCAAGACGTAAAGCAGGCTGAGAGAAGCTTGGGCAAGCAAGACAAAATTGTTAGAAGGTAAAATTTTTTCCTCCCATTTGTAGTATCTGCTCTTAGGGCACCAAAGGGCCTTAGGTGGAAGGAGCTGGGAGATTATAAACCTAGCAAAATTGCCGGAGTTAGTTGACTTAGGAAAAAATGGGCTTTTCAGATGGACGCTCTTGACCTCTTTGGAGGCCATAGTCCAGGGGGGCCAGCCAGATGTCAGAAAGATTAACAGAGACAAGGTTGAAATCCAAGGAATACTGAAAAGTGGTTAAATCTTCACGAAAATTTCTGTAAAAGGTACGAAGAAATGATTACGTTATTTGACAAGCAAAACACCCTAAATTTCTCATCAGTGGCTTATCTGCCGCAAACCTTAATCTCAAGGCAGTTTCTAGGGTGATCAGAGAATTTATTGTCCAAACTGGGACATTTTTGAGAGGGAAAGGGGTGCTATTAATAATTACACTTGAGCAACAGGCTTATACTTAGCCCATCCTCAGCAAACCAGGACATACGGTCTTCCAATGCCTGTCCCCCTGCTCTGTCCTCTATTTCTTTCAAATTCTGGCATCCTCTGGTTCATCTACATTCACTTTCTCTCCCAACTAACTGGTCTGTAGGATTTATTATGTTTTCCAAGAGGAGCCAGAATGGAAATCACTGCTTTGCCCATGGCTGGGATCAGTACAACAAAAACCTGACAACTGCTCACAGCTCGTCTCTTACCACCATCAATCTTTCTCATTTATGTGTTAAAAGGAAGCCTCTTGGTCTAGAAGCAGTAACACTCCAGGAATGTGAGCACACCAAGCACCCAGATCTATTTTTCTAAAAACCATTCTCCAGTAAAAGGAATCAGGCTCCTTGGAGAAATAAGGTTAATTCTAGGTATAGAGCAGGGAAAATGAAGGATTAGCTGGGAGGGTCTTGTAGTGGCAGGAAATAAGGAAGTGCTCAAAGAGAAAAGCATGGAGGCATGTCAGAGGGACACAGGCACCAGCCTAAAAGAGCTCCAGATGGCTAAAGCTGGAACAATTTGAACAGTTAAAAAAATATACGTTATATATTGAATTGTAACCTAAAGTATAAAACAAATATACATAAGCTCATACTGATGTAAATAAATAATTGGATAACAAGATAAATAAACGGAGAAGAGACAGATCTTCCTTACAGAAGAATTCCAAATAACATGTGTAGATATTCCACCCTCTAGTAGGTGGAGCTTAATCTTCCTGTACTCTCCCCTCCGAACCCCCAACCATCTATGGGCTTAGTGACTCATTTCCAATGAATAGAGTCTAGAAAGGGAAGAGTGACACTTTACAGTGGAGAAAACTGGCAATCACTACATTAACTAAAATGACCAAGGTTAACACCCGTGGTGATATCATGTTCCCGTCATATGCCCCCTGTGATGACGTGATGACAGAGGGACTCCATCTCTCTGGTATTCTTCCCCAAACTCCATAACTCATGTCTAACCATGATTAAAACTTTCTGTAATTCCATATTGAAGTCTTGTCTAAAAATTGTCTGACCTGTACTCCTCAAAATTGTTGAGGTCACCAAAAACAAGCAAAGACTGAGAAATGGACTCAGAATGGACTCAGATGACAGGACAACTAAATGCAATATGGGAGCCTGAATCGGATCCTGGAACAGAGAGAAAGGACATTAGTGGAAAAACTGGTAAACCCTAATAAAGTCTGGAGTTCAGGTAATAGTAGTGGATAACTATTGGTTTCCTAGTTTTTTTTTTTTGCGGTACGCAGGCCTCTCACTGTTGTGGCCTCTCCCGTTGCGGAGCACAGGCTCCAGACGCGCAGGCTCAGTGGCCATGGCTCATGGGCCCAGCCGCTCAGCGGCATGTGGGATCTTCCTGGACCGGGGCATGAACCCGCATCCCCTGAATCGGCAGGCGGACTCTCAACCACTGCGCCACCAGGGAAACCCTGGTGTCCTAGTTTTGACAAATGTACCAAGGTAATGTAAAATGATCACCATGGGGGGGAAATAGGTTGAGGAATATATGTGAGCTCTCTGGACTATCTTTGCAACTTTTCTGTACATATAACATTGTTCCAAAATTTGAAGTTTTTTTTTTTTTTTTTAAAGAACACAGAAGATAGCTTGAAAAGTCTCCCCCTACCCAAGTCTGGGCAAATTTGAGCCTGTAAATTTGATTATAACCAACAAATTCAATTAAGATTTATGAGTTTGTACTCATCTGAATCAATAAATCAATCGGAGAGATGGCAAAGCTCTTCCTTACTTTATATTGCCAACTAATAAATATAGGAGCAATAATGAAGTTAGAGAATCAGCAATGGATCCTAACACTAGCGATTGAAAGTTTGACGAGGAACGGTGTGTCTACCCAGTCTCAAAATATTTGCCTAAAAAGGAAGTACAAAGGGAAAAGCAGTACCTTTATGGTAAAGAAATCTGGCAGACACAGAAAGGATCCATGTTAATATCACCCAAACTAGACAAACCAATATCATGTGCTTCTGGAAGTGATGCTCTGAGGGCACCTCGTCGCTTTCTGTGGTTTTCCTGCCACCAAAGTGCAATCACGTCTTGGAGAAATGTCAGACAAATCCTAATTAGGAGGCCTTCTCCAAATGAACTGGCTTGCATTTTTCATAAATAGCATGGTCACGAAACATAAAAAAGGCTAAGGAACTGTTTCAGATTAAAAGGACAAAAGAGGCCTGACCACTAAATGCAACATGTGATAAAAGATTGGTTCCTGCACTGGGAAGAAACAAATAGCTCTTAAAGGACATTATCGGGGCAGTCGATGCACCGTGAATACAGACTGTGGACTGGATAGTAGTATTGTGTCAACTTAATTGTGTTGATTTTGATAATTGCATTGCAGTTATGCAATTAACGTAGGGCCATGACGTTCTTACAAAACGCGCACCGAAGAATTTAGTTAAAAACAAGATACCCTTTGCTGCTTTGTAGGGAGTAGACTGTAGGGGGGAGCAGATGGCAGCAGGAAGCCACTTGAAGGCTATCTGAGTAATCCCAGCAAGAGACAAACAAAGCTCTGATTGAGGGATGGTTGTGGAAATAGTGAGAGATGACTGCATTTATATTGAAAGTAGAACTGAAGGGATTTGCTCATGGATGGGTTGTGGACAAGAAAGCGAGCCAAGCCTGAGTGACTGGGAGAATGAGGAGGGTGGTGTCGTTTACCCAGCTGGGGACACTGGGAATGGAAGAGGCCTGGGGTTGGGGGAGACCAGGAATTAATTATTACACATGGCGTCTTGATTAGCCTTCCTGAAGTGTAGCTCTGATAATTCCATTTCTGTGATTGATAATTCCATCTATTTAGCGGAAATTTTTCCGTGGAATGACCCAAGCTCTTTAACTTGGCATTCAAAGCCTTTCTCGGCTTGAGCTCATTCAAACTTTACAAAGGTGGTATTTACTTTCTCTTCAATATTCCTTTTGTTTCAGTGTAATTGAACTACTTGTTGTTCTTGATAAGGCCAAACCTCAATATTTTTTTCTCCTCTTGGTGTTTCCTGAAGTAGGATCTGTATACCTTTGCTGGTATGAATGATTGTTGTGGACGGCACATGTAGAAATATTTTTATTTTGATAGTTGTATGTTGATTTTAATGTTTGTTACAAAATGATAGCACTAGCACATGAAACCTGTGATTTCATGCATATTAGTATTAGCTCAGGTCTTGGTAAAACAGTTGATCAGTTTAAAGTTAATACAGAGAAGAATATTATCTATGATGTTATATAATAATACTGCTAAGAAATGGCCCAAACTATGAAGGTGGTACATGGAACCTGAAATTTGGGAAATACTCTACTCTTAGAGTGTAATTAAAAAATACTTCTTATTATGGTAAAATTTCAAATATACCAAAAGTAGACAGAAGGTATCTATCTTTTAGCATATAAAGCAGATTGCTTAGACCTGCCCTCTGGCTCACCACAATCTTCTCCAGCTTAGTAAATCAGAGGAACCCATAGGGGTTCAGTATCAAAAGTCCCTGTTTCAAAATGAAGGGCTTTGGTAACCACCAAGGAATTTGAACTTTGTCATTTGATAATGGGATGTCAGTGAAATTATTTGAATAGGGAAATCGTGCTATGAAAGGGTTACATTTTAGTTTAGGAAGGAATTATTTAGGAAGTAATAAAGTACGTAATATCATAAGGTAGAATGGCTGAGATGGTTTTCATAAATCTGGGGTTTATGTAATTTAATAGCACTCACTATTAAGGACCGTATCTTGTAATGCAACCATGGTTCCAATCAGAGCTCAGCAGGAGAAATGTTCACTTCCTCTAATATGGCAGACACATTGGGGAGAACATGGGGTGTAGAGCCAGGCGGCCTCAAGATTGTAAGACTCCAGACCCATAATTTGCTGTTGTCCAGTTATGTGGCAAGTGGGTAGGGCTTTTTAATTCTCTGAGCTTTTCTTTCATTTTCTAAGCATGGTGTTTTCTACACAGGTCTAATGAAACGATAAGAGCTGTAATTATGACACCAGAGTAGAAGTGTTCTGCTCTTTCTAGATACACTGCTTTGGTTATTTGGGGGTCTTCTACCATGGCTTACCCTCCACCTCCCCACTGCCCACCCCTCCGCTCCAAGTCAATTTTTTTTTTTTAGTTGTGTGGGTGAGGACCTAGGGATAATTGTGGAGATGTCTTATAATATGTGAAGAAGGAATAAATGACAGCAATTTAAAACTTTGGCCTGCAAGCCCAATCAGCAGGTTATTCTCTGTAGCTGCCTGTGATGCATTTGGAAATAAATAAATCTTGATCAATGGAGGCGCTGATGTTCGTGAAGTTCCTTCCTTCAACTGGTAGAAATCAGAAAGTATTGAAATGTATAGCAGTGATTTCCCTGGCCTCCTTCTCATAGAGAAGCAGTGGGATCTTGGGAATAGTTATGCCTTTGGAAAGAGAATTTCCTCAATCAGAGGACATAAAAGAGTAACGAGAATAAGCATTTGGTAAATTCAGGAAATCAACTTCAGCTTGAGAATCCCAAAAGGGAGTTTGCTTTGGGGGGTAGGGACCAATTTTCCAGGACTGACCTTTGTTAAAAGGGAACTTCTGATTTTAAGTTTTAAAGCTCCAAAGGGCTAATTCAAAGAGGAGAAGGGAAAATAATTTCCATGGAGATTCCGGCTAAGACATTTGCATACTGTAAACCAATTGCCTGTTGGCTGATGGGGTTTGAATTTTCCGGCCTGTACACTTTTTAAAATTTCCACCACTGAGTAAAATTATTCCCTAAATCAACTCCTATGAAAGGTGATGAAATAAATGTAAGCCAGGGTGGACTTCCTAGACTAAATCTTTATTATATTTTAAAGGGGGAGATACTATAGTTAGCAAGTAATTAAAAAAATTTTTTTCCACCACATTAAAAATAGCAAAGGAAGGATTTGCCAAGACTGATACTCAGTAAAGCATTCTCCTTCCTGGTTATGTATTGGTGCCTTCCAGAAATTCACCTACAACACTTGGTAGAAATAATCTCAACATACACAAAATTGCTGGGGCAACCAATTAAGAGATGGTCTTAATTTAGTTCTGACCAATCTGTTTTGCAGATTCGAGAATTCATAGAGCTAAATGGAATACAGCTATGCTCACCATTATACCCCCAATGCTCATAGAGCTAAATGAATTGGGACAAAAAAAATGGGAATTTGACTTAATATGTTTGGAAAAGCTTATCTTACCAGCACTTTACACTTAAACACGTATGTTCCAATCTGCACTCTCTTCAAGTCCCTTACTCGATTTCCACCCCTCCTCTCTGAGGAGATGCAAATCTCCCTGTAGCACTTGTTGGCCTTTCGCTGACTCCCCTTTAATTTTTTTTTTCTTAATTTAATTATTTATTTATTTTTGGCTGTGTTGGGTCTTCGTTGCTGTGCTCGGGCTTTCTCTAGTCAGAGCTGCTGTTTACATAAATTGAAGCTCTTTAATGTGACCAAACTTTCCCTCCTACCCAGAATGCTTCTTTAGCCTGTTGCCTTTGCCTTGAACTTGACTCTCCAGGAGATCAAATGACTGGTAGTTCTGGACATAGAACATGATAATAGACTCAGGTCCTGCCTCCTGCCTGAAGCATCCCTCTGTCACCCCTTCCTTTTCACCTGTTACATGTTAACTCCCATTCATCTTTCAAGACAAAGCTGTCACTTTCTGCCTGAAGACTTCCCCCGCCTGTATTGCTATTCTCTTTACTCTCATATGACCTTGGAGGTACTACCATGATTACTTTTACTGTGGCATATTAAAAGTATCCATTTATTTCCACTCCCCTCATTCTTCACCTGATAAAATTAGATTGCAAGCTCTTTGAGGGCAGGAACCACACCTTATTCATATATTTTTTATTCTAGTGTTTTAAATATGGAAGGTGCTTACCAATTTTGGATGGATTTTTGAAGTCAAGTCAGATCTTGTCCTCAGGTGACTCAGGGTCTAGGGAGGAGACCGGGAGTAAGGTAACAGTGGCAACACAGGGTCACATGTGTACACAGGAGCCTGTTTGAACACAGAGATTGGGCCGCCTACTCAGTGGCACTGACATTTACATGGATACATTGATGTATAGCCTGCTTTTAGGTGTGATTTTTATTATTGCTGCCACTGGCTTACTTGGCTTTTTGGGGGTATATTGATTTATTTTTGTCCTTTTTTGTGCTTTCTTCTCTTTAATTTTTTTTTCTTAATTTAATTATTTATTTATTTTTGGCTGCGTTGGGTCTTCGTTGCTGTGCTCGGGCTTTCTCTAGTTGTGGCGAGCAGGGGCTACTCTTTGTTGTGGTGTGTGGCCTTCTCACTGCAGTGGCTTCTCTTGTTGTGGAGCATGGGCTCTAGGCACGCGGGCTTCAGTAGTTGTGGCTCATGGACTCAGTAGTTGTGGCACACGGGCTTAGTTGCTCTGTGGCATGTGGGATCTTCCCGGACCAGGGCTTGAACCCGTGTTCCCTGCATTGGCAGGCAGATTCTTCACCACTGTGCCACCAGGGAAGTCCCTCTTCTCTTTAATTTTCTATGAGGCTGTGGGACAAAAAGCTTCACTTATTGGGCCTGTCTCTTCATTTGTAAAATGAGAGTGAGTTTGTGCTTGATGAATGAAGCTCCTTCAAGACATCATGTTGACAATCTTGTGATTCTCCAAAGGCTGCAAAATGTAGAGGTCCATGGACCCAGGAGTCCTCTGTGAGAGTATATTAAAATGGGACTCTGTGTACATTTAGGCTGATGCCCAGAGTTGATAACTATATCATCGGTGGCAGACCACCTACGTGGAATATGCTAAGGGCCGTGAACATAACTTTGTTACCTTTCTCTTATCTCTTACCTCAAGGCTATAAAAGATGTTGAAGATTGTTCAGAGAGAGATTGGGGGGTAAGAATTCCTCTGGCAACGGTTGTAGCATGTCCTATTCTTCCTCATGGGACTGGGTAGAGTGTGAGTCCCTGTACCTTAAGCCAAGTGTAGGGGGCACAGAAGGTTGAGTAAGTGTTTCCAAGAGCTTGGGAAACATAGAGTCTGGTGTTTGATGCGTTCCTGTATTTTTCAAGAATAATAATGTGTTACCTCTTGCAGTGCATGAGGGTCAGGTGTTCTGGAGCAGCACGCCTGTGCCGTTCTGGCTTGGGTATGTCATGAGGTTGCAGTCAGATGTCAGCCAGGATTGCATTCACCTGATGGTTTGACTGGGGCTGTAGGATCTGATTCTAGTTTGGCTCATTCATGTGACTGACAAGTTGATGCTGGCTCTTAGTGGAAGACCTTGTTCCTCTCCATGTGAAACTTTCTACAGGGCAACTTGAGTGTCCTCTTGCCATGGTGAGCAATCCACAATGCCTTTTATGACCTAATCTTGGTAGCCATACATCATCACTTCCACTGTATTCTACTTGTCACACAGGCCATCCCTGATTCATTGTGGAAGGAGAGTACGAAAGGGTGTAAGAACTAGAAAGCAAGTATTGTTGGTTGCTGTCTTGGAGGCTGGCCACCAAAAACTGTTATCAAGTGACCATAGACTATCTACTAAGGACAGCTTTATCAATCATCAGGGGTTGGGTACATTTTTATGATGTGTCTGCTAGGTATGTCCTGTCCCATGCATAACTATGAAGCCAGTGACATATCTTCAAGGTCTCTGTACGCCTGTGATTTTCTGGGTCCTTTACTATAATAATAACCCTCTAGTTATCTTGATGCCTTCCTGTTTTAAAATACAGTGTATTAATAAAAAATGTGAGTTATAGTAAGGCCAGCAAATCAGAAGACTCATCATTGAAAAAACAGTTTGTTTCTCATAGTTTCCCAAGAGGAGAGGCATGCTATACCATGCCCTGGGGCACACGAGGAAGCACCAGCGTCAGTCAAGAGGAAGAGGGAGAGCCTGTGGGTAAAAGCATCCTCCCCTCTCCCCTCAGTGGGTCTGGGCTGGGGGCAGGGACGAGGGGGACAAGTTTCTGACTGTCGGAGTTTGGATGTAATATCAATCTGGATTGGTGTTGGGCGGTTATTAGACTGTATTACATTTTACATTATTTAAGTGTGCTTGGCAAAGCTCTGGGATCTGCCCACGGTTTCATCTGGGGGCAGAGAAGGAACATGGTAACAGGTGGGTTTGTAGAGGCAGATGGGGAAAGAATAAAACTGTATTTTGGTTACAGCCAGTTGTTTTCCATTCACACCTGTTATATGAGCAGAAAGAATTATAAAGGTCAGTTTGAGATGGTTTACTTAAAGCCTCCTTTGCACAGCACAACATCCTAAGAACTGGGGGAATGAAAATTAAGTAGACAGACTATCTGTCCTTAAAGGGTTAACAGTTTAGTGAGAAGAAAGAACAGGTTAGTCTATTGCAACAGCCTGCCTCTTCCAGGCCTCTGTGACACTAGTCGCTCCCCACTTCGGGCCCTCTGGTCCTGCCAGGAGAGTTACAAACTCAAAGGTGGTGACCTCCTGACTGGAGATCCTGGGCTCCATCTGCATTCTGAAGCTTTCTCACTGGGTTCTGGGTACCAGTTGCAGCAGCTTGACCAGGGCAAGGGACTTAGACAGACCTAGGTGTGAAGCATTTTGATCTTGGGTCAATTACTGAACTACTCAAGCCCCATCTTCCCAATCACTAAATAGATATAATAAAATCTAGCCCTTGGGCTTGTTGTGAGAATTAAATTAGTGTTTGTTAAGGGTTTACCAGAGTGCCTTCACATTGAAGTGCTTTATAAATGAGAACTATTGTTATTATCATCTGTGCCAACGGGCCCCTCCCCACCCCTCTGGCCTTCTCCCTCGTGTATTTGAAACCTACTGGATGAGTTTCAAATGACTCTAGTCTGTGGACGATCTTTATGGTTAGATGCTTCTAGGGGGAAAGAAATGTAAAAAAAATTTTTTTTAAAGTAAACTAAGGAGTAGTGCATGACATCATTCTTAATAAAACAGAGTTAAGGAGTCCAGCTGGAAAGGTTGATGACTTTGTAGTAACTTTTTTTGTGTATGAGTATACCAGTGAGATTGGGCATGTCAGACACATGTATATTTTGCAGAAGGGGATAATTTAACTTTCCTTGGTCTGTGATGTCCATGAAACTAATTGTACCTGGGATTTGTAATGGCTGATCCATTTAGTGAAATGGAAAGACATCTGAAAAAATTATAAAGTGAAAATATGGTTGTTTGTCGTTCTTTTGTTAGATAATCTTTAATTGCCCCCGCCAGTCTGATATATGACAATTGGCTTTCCCAGAGGTAATTCTGAGTCCCCTGAGGCCCCGTCTTTGTTGTCTAGTGTGATTAATGAAAATCTTACCTTTCCAACACATAGTCTGGGTCTTTAGGATAAGGATTATCTCCTTTACTTAAAAAAAAAAATATATATATATATATATATATTTTAAATATTCTACAGCAATCAGATCACAATTATTACTCATTCACTCTGTCTTGTGAGTGACTCTTGAATCATCAAAAGTAGTTTAAAATAGGTTGATGGTACTTTTAGTGTTAATCCTTTTCCACATCCTCTTTGAACATAGCTATTTGAAAATTGGCATGGCAATCTGTGTATTTATTAACCAGAACAGTCCATTCTCAAGCCCTGCCAGGTAACAGGGAGTTCCCTGCATTCTTTTTATTGTTACGGCCCATATGAGACTTGATGAGTGAATGGGATTCATCTTCACACACGTCTTAGCATTTGGATTCACACAGATCCTGAAATTCAGAATTAATATTTGATTTTAAATTCTGATGTGGAAATATGTGCCCACTGAGAATTCTGCTGAGTTGGTTTGTAGAAAATACATATTAATTTTGTTAAACTGAATGCATTTGCATTTATTTTCCCAAATAACCACCAGCTTGCTTAACAAAAGGCAGATAGAGGCACATGTTCCTTGGTTAGTGACTTTTCTATTTTTCTCAGGGATGCTTTCAACAGAAGCGTGTGTGTATGGATATATATATAAATAATTTTTTGGGGGGGCAGTATCAGTTTACATTGTCCGTTGAAATGAGAACGCTCTTATTTAAACATCTTTTTGACTGATTTTTCTTACATTGTCTGAGTAGGTGATGGCCTTGATGGGACAGTTTGTCAAACACACACAAGACACCGTGTAAGGCCAAGGCCTGGCTGATTAGGTAAAGATAGAAAGAGCCACTTTTCGATTCAGACCGTTTATTAATTATACATACAGCAAAGGGGAAAATAGCCGATTGCACCCAGCTCCCAGCAACACAGGTTATGGGAGTCCCCATTGCCGAGGAGCCCGTCGTATACTGCAGCTAAGTGGGTTTATCCTCTGCATTTCTGCTTTGAGTGAGGCCAGAAAGCCCCAGACCTCAGCAGAACCTCGGAGGCCATGAGAACTGTCTCCTGACAGCCTTGCAGGGCAGACGGGGAGGTGAATGGGCAGGACCTCTTGGCCGCCCCTCTCAGGCCTCCCATGCTATGTGTTCTCCGGGGATCCTGAGATATTCTTTGAAGACTCAGAGGAGCTGTGCTTCAAGCCTTCCCTGCGTGGCCTACTTGGATACATGGGAAGTTGCCAGGCCGCCATGGTGGAGCTGTTGCCCTTGGCCATCCTTTGGAAGCAGCCGCCCCCGGGATGGTTGAGGGACACAGCCTGCAGCAGGGATGCCCGCGCTCCACGTTGAAGCTCTGGCTCGTTCTGTTTGCCCAGTTTTCTCATGGCTGCTTGGTATCCATTGTGAAGCTTTCCTCTGGGCAGATCTCAGGGACTGCGTAGGAGAGCTTAGGTCTGTTACACTTGACCTCAAGAGGATGCCCACTTTATTAAGAAAGGGGAGCACTTTCCGAGTGTTTTGCTACACTGAGTTTTAGGTGGTAAGCACAGCCTGGTAGCTAACGGCTTAGACTCTGCCCTTGGATACTTCTGCCGTTGACTAGCAGGGTGAATTTGAGCAAGTTCTCTCCCCTCTGTAGCTCTCCATTCTTCATCCACAGACTGGGGACAATAGCATGAGAAACTTGTGTGAAGCAGCACACAGGCAGCATGCCTGGTGGTGTCTGATGCATTGTAAGCCCACCATGAATGCAGCCTTTGTTACAGTTGAGAACATTCAGTGGTACTGAGTTTTCTAGTGAGCTCCTGGGATAGGGGAGAAAGACAAGGGGAAAATACCCCAAGCTTTCTTAATTTACCGTATAGCTGAATTAACTGAACATGGACAAAGAGTCATAAAGCAGTCAGTGAACATTGACAATGGTTATACGGTGGTCTTTGTAAAGGAGAGATCAATGCTCATAGGATTTATCTTCCGGTTGAACTGCCTTTAATTTTACCTCTGAATTGGCCCAGCGACTTGTGGCTACAGGTGGCAGGTCACTTGACAGAGGCCACCACCAAAGAGTGCTGTCCACAGAATCCCTCTGTAGAATGGTCTTGGCCAGGGGCCGTGCACACACCTTCATTTTCCTTTTGTAGTCCAGCCTGAGGAATACCCGCATAATCTGTTTGATCACTTTGACTGGAACAACCTGTCATTTTACATCCTATGGGATGTTTGCTGAGGACATGAAACACAGGTGTGTGCAGATGGAGGGTTGAAGGCACGACCATTTTCCAATTAGGATCCCCTTGGTTCCCTGAAACCCAATCACAAGGAGTGAACCAGACGCCCCTGTCTGGAGCTCTGTATTCAACACAGGATCCAACTCTCAGTGGAAAATTAAAACCAAAGTCATTATTATATATTAGATTTATTAGAAATGCAACTATTACCAAGAGCCTCTGGACATGTGTGGAAAATACCATAATTAAATTAAATTAAATTAAATCCAGCAGCTAGAAGTAACATTTTCCACTAAGGAGGAGGAGAAGAAAGAAAGAAAAAAAAAAGCCCACAGGAGAATTCCAAACCAGAAAAGTGCAAGAAGTGGCCAGGATTCTTCTAGGAGAAGGAAGATGTTATAACTGTTATTATTATTATTATTGCTGCCCTGAAATAATGGAAAAGTAATATGTAAATTTGGAACAAGATGGGAACTTTCCAGGCATTGGGAAATGATGTTTATTTGGAAGACAGTGAATAACATTAAAGCCAGAAAAGGAATAGCTACTATTATAGACAGAAGGTTTATTTGTAGTGATTATCTTGAGTAACTATTCAAATAGGGACTATCAGATCAGTGGGAAAGCAGTGCTCTTTCAACGTTGCCAGGGTCAGAGGAGGGTAAAATTATCTGCTGGCGGATTCAATTCTCATGCTTTATTTCTGGAAGATTAGGGGCGTGTTAAGATATTAGGTGATGGGTAAGACTGGACCTTTAGTTTTGTCTCGAAGAAAGTGTCTGTTATGAGGATGGTAGGGAAATGAAGGTGGAGAATTAGTGGGATGAACCCTTATATGTATTGTTTTTGTTTTTCCGTTTTTGAGATATGCTGCTACAAAGAGGTTGGATGTTCTCACAAAGGCTCCTAGGCATATTCCCATGTCCCTTAGGACTAGAGGCTCAGAAAGGCTTTCCAGGGGCAGAAGCCTCTTCTGGTTAGTTGCATTGCTGGCCCAGAATCTGTGTTGCCTGGTTTGCTGGCTTCTTCTGCAACATCAACATTGGCTACAACTGCACTGCTATTTCAGAAATTAGGACAATCCTGGGGTATTTTTAAAACATGAGGTGGTCCAGGAAGCTCGAGGGTGAGGTCAGAGTACAGTCAGTACTTCGAGGGTGGCAGCTCCCTAAAATGCATGGCCCAAGGAATCCCCTGGCAGCAATAATTGACACAATTGCTATTCTTGAGGTTGGTGGTTATGGGAAGTTTTGTATCAGAAACTATCGTTTTTCTTCTTTATCTGAGACATTTGTTATCCATCTGAATTCCACCAAGAAGGTATCTTTGCTCTCAGATGGCTTGTGTTGATCTGGTTGAACTCATCAATCAATTGGCACATTGGACTTTGTTGATTTATCCTTGGCCAAATTATCTAGCTTGCGTCAGTCAAAATGATTGAACCAGTTGCTTGAAGGTAACTCCGGATCATTCCCAGGGGATTGTGATTGAAAGCTCTGAGACCCAGAAGGAACCCTGTCCTCTCCCACCTGGCGTTGTTGGGACATTCTGCACAAGGACTGGGTTCACTTTGCTCGAGGGAGAAGCCATGAGGATTTTTAATGATTTTAGGAATTTTTTATGGCGAGCTCATTCTTTGCAGTTCTGGGGCTCTGGAGGGACAGGGGAGGTCATGAATTCTGGCATCCAGGCTGGCAACACTGTAGTCAGTTGGGCTCTTTGGATCTGCAGTGGGTCTACATTTGTCTCTGGCTATAAATAAAGACTTCCTCAGTTTACATAAAAGGGGCTCACTCATACCCCGCAACCCTCCATAGGAAGGATTGGAGAAATCAGGGGCTTATTTAATGTAACATAATTTAAAGGAATACACAATACCCCTTTCAGATGCACAGAATTTGAGTGCCAAATGCTGTACCTCGAGTAGTCTGGTTTTATTCCCATGCAGGTTCTCACAGGGTGTTATTGGAGGGGTGATCAAGCCCTGGTTGCAACAGTAAGTTTGTAGTTATTTCTTTTATCCTTGCAAAGTGGCAGGATTCACGTGGAGTGTGAAGGGAATCAGATACTTACAATCATTTTTATCTAGCTGTGTCAGGTCTGCAAAACTATACAGAAGGCCAGCAAGCCGTTCAACCTGCCACATGGAGCAGGGGAAAGAACTGGTTTTACTGCTATAGAAAACCCTATCATTTGCCAGTTGAGACTATGGATAATTTCAAGTGATTCTCAGAGGTTTCTTTGTAATATGTTCACCAGTTCTCTCCACAAAAAAAGTAAGAAAGATAAGGTAATATCAGGAAAAATAAATCATATTCCTTTAAAATATTTTTTCTACATGTGTTTCTAATGCCTGTAATAGAAATTATGAGGAAGAAATGTAAATGATGGCTTTATGTGTTTGATGGGCTCTCTGATGTCCTCATGAAGTCAGGTTGCCAGAGGCAGACTGGGGAGACAGACAAGGAAGTGCAGGACAGAGAGAGGAGTATCAGAGAACTCCACACTATTTCTAAGGAGGCACACGATTTATGAAAAATACTGTTAAGGTTTTTAGAGTGTGGCATCTCCATTTCCACTGCTGTATGTGTGGATGTGTTTAGATGGAGACTGGGAGAGCACAGCTGGAACATGGCAGGGTGTTTGACAGCTAAAAGGACCGTGTAGCTCACCACTCCAGCTACCGAGCTGCCTTCCCAGGTGGGTCGGAGGAGAGAGTTTTGCGGGGTGCCGTGTAGTTTGAGAAAATCAATGGACAGATCAGTTGAGAGTGATAGAGAATCCCAAATAACCTTTGACACAGGCCTTACCTCCGTGTCAAGTGCTGAACACAACAAGGGGTCAAGTATTGCCCCGTTGAATAAATATTGCTAATTTTATTGACTTTGCTGTCATTCTGGCACAGCCAATTTCCATAAATATCACGAACCAGTCTTCATCCTAAACGTGATTCATGTAAAATCGTTCCCGTAGGGTGGAAAGCAGAGCTGATGTATGCAAGAAGGAGCTTAGTCTAGGAAAAATATGTATATTTCCTCTGTATTAGGCTACTCATTGAAAGGTGTGAACATAGCTTTGGATGTGGCCCCTTGTTTTTTTCTTAATCCTGTGAGAGAGAGGCAGCATATGGTTAGAGCACGGACTTGAATCAACAGATCTAGATTTGAATCCCGAATGATTATTGATTAGCTGTTTGATCCTAATCATGGCGGTCAACTTTTTTCAGCCTTAGTATAGTTGCAAGGATTAAATGAGATGATGGATCAAAAGTGCTTTCAGTTTTTTCAACTGTAATCTGCAGGAGGAAATACATTTTTTGCATTATTAGATGGTGTACTCAAATGTACACAGAGAGAGAGACACATAACTTTAACAAAATTTTATGAAGCAATAGTTACCCTTACTATGTGTAATACACTCTGATATTTTCTGTTCTATTCTATTGCATATTTTAAGGAATTCTGGTCATGATCCATTACATTAATTTTATAATCCATCAATAAATTGGGACCCATAGCATGAGAAACACAGATCTAGTACTTAGCACAGTGACTGGCACACAGTCATTGCTCTGTAAGGAATCAACATTGCACTTGGGAGGGAATGATGTCATGTAATAGGTTTATTGAGGCATAATCCTTTGGCCAGAGGAAGTTGTAATAAAAACGCTAAACGTTTCTTAATGAGAGTAGCATGAAGCTTGCCAATATGATAAAAGCACTTTCTTCTCCTCCTCTTCTTTCTGATTAAGGCACAACATTGAAGACCAGAGACAAAGACAATGGGAAAACTTTAAACAAAACATCATTCCTTTTTCCTTAACATAAGTTAATTAAAATTTCCTAGCCTAAAGATTGATTTCAGAATGGTTAATATTGACAAGTTTGAAAAATAAATACTCAAAGGGGGAAAACAGCAAGGATGCTGTTTATATGTAGTTAAAGCACATTTAACTAAAAGCAGAAAAGGTGAGGCCTGATTAGTTTCTATCCGATAGATGATGGTAGAACATAATTTTCTCCTCTCTTTTCTCCTTCAGAAACAAGGAGAAAATTAATTCAGGGCCAAGATGACATAAGTATACTTGGTGTACTAGTCTTCTGTTGCTACTATAGCAAATTGCCACAAATGGAGATGCTTACAATAACTCACATTTATTAGCTCACTGTTTCCGTGGGTCAGAAGTCTGGGTGCATCACGGCTCGGTTGGTTCCTCTGCTCTGAGTATCACGAGGCTGAAATTAATGAGTCGGCAGGGCTGCATGACTTTTTTGGAGACTTTGGGGTTAGACCTCTTCCAAGCTCTTTTGGGTTATTGGCCCAATTCAGTTCCTTGTGGTTGTAGGACTGAGGTATGTTTCCTTGCTGGCTATCAGTGGGGGGCCAGACTTTGCTCCTAGAGGCTGCCTACCTTCCTCCTCAAGCTTTCTGTGTGGCTCGACGGGGGGTTGAGGCTCTCTCACCCTATGAAACTCTCTGACTTCCCTTTCTGCCACATCTCTCTTATCCCAGCAGAAGAAATTCCTCTGCTTTTAAGGGCTCATGAAATTAAATTGGGCCCACCCAGATAATTCAGGATAACCTCTCTATCTTAAGGTCTGTAACCCTCATTATATCTGCAAAGTCTCTTTTGCCATGTAATGTACCATATTCGTAGGATCAGAGATTAGGGTGTGGCCATCTTTGTTGGGGGGTTGGGAGGGAAGTATTATTTGCCTACCATAATTGGTTTGGAAATTATTTTCTCTTTAGAGAAGATCTTTTATTGTTAGATTTTTCATGGCTCTTACAGGTACTGAATAAACCTTAAAGTTATAGACTTTTAGAGGGGTATGACGTGTTAAGACTCATGAGGTTCAACTTCCTCATTTTTCAGATGAGGAAATGAAATGGAATTACTTGTTTAGTCTTACAGGAAGTTGGTGAAAGGGTCAGGGGTGCAGCCCATGATTCTTGATTTTTGGTCCTTCTTCATGTCTCAGATACTCAGAAATGCTGACGGATTATGCTCCTGGGTTGGTGCATCTTTAGGAAGAAATAAATGAAGAGTCCTAGCAATGGGCAAGCCAGGCTTTTTGTTTCTCCCCTCTCCAGATCTGACTTCTAGGAAGCATTTGCAAAGTGGAATTCTGATAGTTATTAAGGGTTAGTTTATATCATCCTAGAATGGTAGAACATTTGAAAAGGCTTGATTCTTAAAAATACCGGGGATATTTAAAAAATTTCTCATCCAGTTATTTTAGATGAAAAAAAGAGAGTAATTTTGTTTTCCTTCTTCTTAATATAGTAAAAATACCATTGTTTCTGAGGTTAATAAGGCCTGAGAGAATGAGGAAGAAAAGGAATGAAAGAGGATGAAAAGAGAGCCTAAAACCATCAATTCCAGGGGCCTCCAAAATGAAAGTCTCACTGCTGTGCCTTGGCTGTCTCAGGCTGAGAAGAACACACAAGACCAGCAGTGGTTTATTCTTTGTTAATATCAGTGGAAGCTGGAAAGAAGTTCTATCTCTCTCTCTCTCTCTCTCTTTTCTCTCTCTCTCTCTCTCTCTCTCTCTCTCTCTCTCTCATCTATCTATCCATCTGTTAATTATTCGTTCATTCCCACTTCACTCAATCTATGTTTACTGAGGTCCTATTACATGGCTGGTGCTATGCTAGGGGCTGTGATACATTGAGGAATAAGACAAGGCATCTGTCGTTAAGGAGCTAACAGTTTAGTCAGGAAAACAGATATAGGAACAGATGTAATAGCATGTTGTACCAGAATTGTGACTAAAACCCCCATGTGAAAGTAAGAGGCTCAAAGAACCCTACTTCTTAAGAAGAGGCAGAGGGGAGTCAGACAGCTCCCTCCAGGGCTTCCTAGGAGGCAGTAGAACTTCCCACCATGACCTGCCACCGCACCAAGGATGAAAGAGTAAGGAGGGGGGTGGTGACAGTTTACATAAGAAGTCTTAAATTTTTAGAGTTGCTAGCCTTGTGGGGAGAGCAGTGCTCATGGTAAGAGGGGATTGCTACCCTCCCATGGGGAGCACGGGGGTTTCTTTTCCTTCCTTAACATCAAATGAAGGGACCCCCTCAGGCAATCATTTATAAAGCCTGGGTGTGTCTGCTGCAAGGCAGGGGGAGACTGACATCTCATACCCCAGGCATCAGACTTGCTGATCTGCCCTTGAGTACCCGAGACAGAGAAAAGAACTGGAGGGAGACCTCAGGGTTCAGAAAAGGGGCGGCAACAGTGCCACGACCTGCACAGACACCAACTGGGAAGGGGCCGTGAATCTCTAATGGATTGAATGTACCCTCCAGAAGGTGGCTGGCCTTGAGCCCTTTTTCTGATATTCCATATAAGAGGGCTGCCCACAGGATGAAGGTACCCCCTTTTCAAAGGGCTGTTGGATGGACCACTCGTGACAGGAGTTGGGAGGATAGAAGAGATGGAGTTAAGATGTCCCACAAGCAGTGAACCATGGAGGGAAGAGGCTCCTGTGATATCCCCAAAGGATCTGGAATCTGTGGATGGAGAAGGGGCAGCCATGAAAGAATGTCTTCCTTCCTGCTCCAAGTCTCTCAAGCCAAACACCTGACTTGAAAGGAGAGAGAGGGAAAGTTTTGAATCAGATATGAGCCCAGCCTTATTAACAGGATGGGGCTGAGTTTTAACAGCTGAAAATAGCTAGAAAGTTATGGGGCCTGCCTGAGGTATTAAAAGATTTACTATTGAGCAGGGAAGGAAGATCTGACAGAGTGTGAATGAAAACAGTGATTAAAATTTTTTTGTTGTTTGTTTCCCACTGATTGGAAATTTTAATTCCCTCAATACACTGGTTACAAAATAAATGCAAACCAGACTTGACTTGTCCTATAATGGTGGCAAATACAAGTGTTTTTCCTTTCTTGCACAATGTTTTGTTTTTTCCGAGAACTAATAAAATTGTTTTATTTTTGGTTTGCTTATTACATTTGGTTTTCTATTTATGTATCCCAAATTCAACCCTAACCCATTTCCCCCAATTGTCAAAACCTCTTGGTATATTGAAATACATAAGGTATTCTATCAAATTCACCTTGTTGAAAAAGTTGTTTTTAGAGTCTTTCCTGATCTACTTCAATTTGAACTGATTGATTGCTCTCTGGGTCTGCCACAGATTAGTCATCATGTGACCTCCCAGGAATATTGTTTTCTTGGAATTCCTTTTGTGATAGAGCCCCCATTTTCTGGATTCCAGGTCTTCTTTTTCTTAATTTACTTCTTTATTTTGGTGGAGTACTTTCTCAACAACTGAAAAATATTGCATGGAACATCAATTTGGGGGACCTTGCATATAAAAAATATTTTTAGTCTATCTGTGGTAATTTGTTTGCCAAATAGCTGCAATAATTCCCCACCCTGAATTTGTGCCATTGGGTAACATTTGACCATACTGAGTCTGGGCTTTGGTCAATGGGACAACATCAAACATGAAGTGAGCAGAAATGGGAATGCTTGTGCATTGGGTGTGTCTTCTCTTGCTTCCCTGAAACCACTATGGGAAGAAGATGGGCTAGTCTGCTGGAGGATGAGAGATTGTGTGGAACAGAGACAATCTGTTTCAACTGAGGGCCCCTCTTCTTTCTGTTCTAGACCTACCAGCCTGCAACGTGTGTATGAGGCCATCCTAGATTATCTAGTCCCTGGTGAACTGACACCTGACTGCAAAGATGCACCAAACCAGCAGAAGAACCACTCTGCTGACCCACAGAATTATGATAAATAATAAATGTTTTGTTTCATTTAAGCCAATAAATTTTGGGCTGATTTGTTTTATGGCAAAAGCTAACTTACCGGTATTCCTATCATGACACTTCATTGATAGTTCATCTGGGTAGAGAATTCCATGCTGAAAATTTTTTCCCTTTAGAAGTTTAAAGGCATCGCTCCATTATCTTCCAGTGTTGCTGTTGTGAAGTCTTAGCCATATAATTCCTGTTTTTCTGTGTTCATTTTTTTTTCCTCTTTGAAAACCTTAAGCTTCCCTTTTTACCTCTAGTGTTTTGAAATTTTGCAGTGTGCTTGGTCTGGGTCTCTTTTCATCTACTGTGGTGGGCCTTTGATGAAAATGGGAACTTTTAAACTGAAATTTGGGTCTGCCAGCTCTGGGATTCTTTTATTTTTTTGGCTGAAATATTCAGTTGATGATTTCTACCCATGTATTCTCTGTGTTCTCTCTGAATTTTCCTCTGTTTAGATACTGAACTCCTTGGGTTGCATCTCAGGTTTTCTTATGTGTTCTTTTCACCTTTGCACTGCTTTGTCTTTTTGCTCTATTGGAAAATTTCCTCAAATTTCTTTTCTCACATTTTTTTTGAGTTTATAATATCTGTTATCATATTTTTAACTTAGCGCTATTTCTTTTTTTTCCCTGATGGTTCTGTTTTTAAAGAACACTGTTTTTGTTAAATGGAGGAAATGTCTTTTATTTCGCCAAGAATATTAGTCATTGTTTTTAGAGTTTTTCCTTCCTTGCATAGTTTCTATCTCCTTGCAATTCTTCTGTGCTTGCTTGTCTTGGTTTTTAACTACAATGAAACTGTAGAATTTCTAGGTAATTTGAAACTAGGAGACACTTTGAATGCACTGGGTCACAGAAGAAGATTCTAAGTAATCTTGAGCAGTTGAAGCAGGATGTATCTGAGAATAAAATGTAACACTTGAATATAAGGTTGGGTTCGCCGTATCAAATGTAATACGGGAGAAGTGTAGTTTAGAAGAAGAATATATAAAAAATGATTTAGCGGTTTTACTTGATTGTTGATTTAATTGATAGGAAGTTCATAGTACTTCCTTCAGTGTACCAGCGGACCCTAAAAAAGCTACTGAATCCTTAAGGTTTCATTAATAAAGGTATAATGTTTAGAATGAGGGCGGTGATTGAGTTATTCTAATTGGTGAAGCCATATTTTGGTGATAATGATAGCTACAATTTGTTGGGCAATTTCATTGTGCTTCACAGTTTAAGTGCTTCACACATACCAACTTATCTAATCCACATTTTATGATGAGAAAAAGAAGACACAGAAAAGTATACGTTTCTGTCCAAGGTTACACAAATAATAACTTGTCCAGGGTCATGCAGATTCTAACTAGAAGAGTTAGATTTTGAACCCAAGGAGTATGGCTTCAGAACCTATGCTCTTGACCTCCATGCTGAATTGCCTCTCTAACTATTGTATTCAGACACTTGAAAGAGATCTGGACTGGAGAGAACACACATGATGGTAAAAGGACTTAAAACCAAGCTAGACAGGGATGAGCTGAAAAGACCATGGGTGCTAGAAGACAAGTCTCACAAGAAACAGATAAATACCTTTAAATATTTGAGTAACTATTAAGAGGAAGAGGAATTAGATTCATTCTCTCTGACTCCAAAGATAAAACTAGGACCAGTGATTATTACTTATTTCGAGGCAGATTTTAGCTAAGTATGCAGATGACCTCTCTAATGACCAGGTTTTAAGGGACTGCTCAAACTGCCTTGAAAATAACCAGTTCTGTGGCATTGGAAGTGTTTAAGAAGGAGCAGGGGGCTTCCCTGGTGGTGCAGTGGTTGAGAGTCCGCCTGCCGATGCAGGGGATGCGGGTTCGTGCCCCGGTCCGGGAAGATCCCACATGCCGCGGAGCAGCTGGGCCCATGAGCCATGGCCGCTGAGCCTGCGCGTCCGGAGCCTGTGCTCCGCAACGGGAGAGGCCACAGCAGTGAGAGGCCCGCGTATAGCAAAAAAAAAAAAAAAAGAAGGAGCAGGAATGCTAGTGGTAGGATTCAAGCATCAGTCAAGGGAGGGGGTTAGATGATCATTAAGGTTTAAAATCTTGAGATGCTAGGATTTTCTCCATTAGGCAGACAGGCTATTTTGAGAAGGATCCCTAAATTCCCCAGAATTTGGAAGAGAAGTTCATCTGGAAGGTCATTTTCATCATTCCCCTGGTTGCAAGTACATCTGTGTCCAAACCAATGGAAACAGTTAAAAATATTCCTCTCCCACCATCCCCACCACTCCCTGCCTCTCTCTTTGACAGCCTCCAAAGGAAGCACCATAGAATCTTAGGTTTATAAATATTTAGGGTTGAATGGACAGTTATTGTTTAGTGTGACACTCTCTTTGCAGATGAGGGGACCAAGAACTGTGACACGACCCTCCCGAGGTCACACTGCTGGTTTGTGGCAGAGCAGGAACTAAAATCCAGCCCTCAAGACTTTAAGGTCAGTTTCCTTTTGCAACATACAACATTATCATTCACACTCCCTTTGGAAACTTCTTCCTTGCGTCTAATTTAAATTCTTCACTGTGTGCTTTAATCCCAGTTTCCTCCCGTCTCCAATAAGAGCGGTGAATGTTGGCCATTTTTCCTGGCAATAAAAAGTCTTTCGTCTTGAAAAATGAACTGCTCTGTTAGCTGTATGTTATAGTCTCCTCCCCTGGGATGGGGCAATGTCCATTTCACACTTGAACTCATCTGAAGTTAGCAAGGATTATGAAGAATAAAAGGCAAAACGAGTAGTTAACTGCTGTTTGCAGTCATTTCTCAAACACTTGTTTGAGACCAAGGATGAGGTCTCGTTCTCACATGTCTGTAGGGTTCATGCAGATATCCTCTCTCCAGGGACAGGCAGTTGTGTATTTCATAACTGACTGAAGGCGTTGTTCCTACCCAGCAAAACGAGCCAGGTGGACGAGCCAATGGGTCCAGAACTTAAAATAGCTTTGTCTAGGGGAATCCTTTTCCCACCACTCTGTCCCTTAATTTCCATGATCTATCAATACGTTGGCATTCAATTCCTCTTGAGCTGGGCTTTCTAAACATGCAGGCACTACCTCTTTGCATTTTAAAACAATTTGATAACACTTAGATCAGTGTTCTCTGCGCTGTAGGAAGAAAGCCCAGGTGGCTATAACCCTGTATAACCACAGGAGGGCAGGAGAGGCTAAAGAATGAAAAGAAGACTGGCCCTGAAAACCAACTCTTTGTTCACACATAGAGGCCAAATTATCAAATGACCTGCAAAATCTGGCAACTTTAAAGAACAATAGCGAAGTGTTATGCATTTAGTGGCCAGCTTGCTAGCTTGACCGTCCATAGCAAAGCAGAGGACTTCTGGGCTCAAGATTTACAAGCTGTGATCTTTGGCAAGTCTGTTAACCCATCTTGAGTCTCCGTTTTCTTCTCTGTAAAAATGGAACTGGTATTGCGCATCATCCCGTCTTATGGTGGGACCTAAAGAGCATGGGGAAGCACCTGCCCCGGTTTCCTTGCAGCCCTTCTTAGTAGTTGATTCTTTACGCTCAATGCCACTCTTTCTTCAATGTCAAATATCACTCCTCTGAGAAGCCCTACAGCACCCCTGATCCAACTAAGCCTGGATGGGATGGTGTCCCCAGGCAGAAAGAGGGGGAAGAGGGAGAGATTGAGGAGGGAGACCCCAACACTGGCAAAGTTAACTTCTTCATATTTACTTGGGAGTCTTAGGTTTAAATTTAACTGAGTGATAATGATATGTTTGCACCAAGTGAAGGCTAAATAACATCCCAGAAATTTGTATAAAAGAAGGCTTTGTAATTATTTGAAAATAGAAAAGGGCCAGAAGTATTGAATCATCATGTTGTACCCAGTGGTACTGTCTCGGGATCTCGAAGGAACCTGTCCTGAACGTTCATTCATGATTTCATTTCCGCCAAATGACATTGTCAGGCATGTTAAATTCATGTAACTGACTTGATTGTCAGTGTTTTTTCAGTTTTCTTCATATTTAAAATTTAAACTTATTTTATAGTTATATATCAATAGTTGTACATATTTGATCAACATTTGTACATATTTAGGTCACAGTTAAAATAATTTTTGTCCACACTAGGAAATTGCAAAATTTTTTTGAGTTCAAACATTATTCGTGTTTCAGAAGTCCTGGATTAAAGGAAATTTAAGGGAGTTTTTACCACACCAGGATTCAGTCAGGGAAGGAGAACCATTATGAGAGATACAGAATAAGGGGTTTTTTGGAGGGATTTGACCTCACAGAACTGTGGGAGTCGGTGGAGATGTCTGTGGAAGGCTGTTCCCTAACCTGCACCATACAGAGGGTGGAATTCTGGGAAACTTACTTTTGGACTAGCTAAGTTGACAGAGTACAAAGCCCTCAGAATGATTCATTTTCACATATTCCTGAGACGAACATTTAAGCAGCCACTACCCCATGGTGTGTCTTCAATGAATTATTATTGAATGAATAAATGATTTAAAGAGGAATATTGAACTTTAGTCTCTAGTATCTTGTTGATCCCAGTTTGGCAGTTTAGTACAGGGTTTGGAATGTAGCTGGTGCTCAGTGAATATCTGTTGAATAAATAACTGAATGATGTGGCAGTAAAAGCAAAGGACTGCCAGTCAGGTGGCTTGGAGTGGTCGCAGTTCTGCTACCGCTTAGCTGTGGGACTTAGGGCAAAGCACGCAGCTCTGTGCCTCCGTTTGGTGGAAGGGGTCAGATGAAATCATCTCTAGGTAACTTTTTTGCTTAGAAATTTTGTAGTCCTATGAGTTTGTCAGGTGGCTTTCCAAACTGGGTGCTTCGTATGTGGAATACGTTAGAGAATGTGAGTGATGGTTGAGAAAAGCCGTCGTGGGTGGGACTCCAGAGCTGAGTCCTGGAATCTAGCAGTTTGCACAGGGGCCTACCTAGAGGATGCTAAATAGGAAGAAGAAAGACAGGTGCAGAAAGGGGAGCTGTGAGAGAGCTCAGAGCCAGCATGGTCTGCTTGAAAATGGTGCCTCAGGCTGGCTCTAACTCAATCAGAATCTGGCTTCTCATCCACGTCGGTTTTTGTGCAGAGCTAATTTTTCTCTGCAGCAAAGTTCTCTGTCCCAGAGCAAGAGGCAGTGTCATCTTAGATTCCCAGGCTCTCTGGGACACAGACCCTTGCCTTTAAAAGCCTTCTCTCTCTGCTTGGGCACCGATTTCTGAAAACCACCCCAAGTCGGCCAGACCTTCTCAGGCATATGCTGTTTGTACTGAACTTGGCTGAAGGCTCCAAGTCTTTTAGGACTTGATGAATATGGGATGGGAAGTCTTTTATTGCAATTTCTTGTGTCCTTTCTTAAAGCAGCCGTTGTTTGCTTTCTTAGTATGTAAGATGTCATTTGTAGTCTTGGAGCATGAGATAAGAAAAATCTCTAACTTAGACCACGGGAAATGATAAAAAACCATGGCAAACTCACTCCTTCTTTAGATGGGACAACCATTTTCCTGTGCATACTATCCTGCCTCCCTGGCCACATCCCATCCCAGGACCTTAGAGGTATGAGACCCAACTCAGGTTAAATTCTACAGTTAATCTAGAATTTAGAGTCAGTCATCAACTGTTTACTGATTATCTACTATGTTGTTTGGCTAAGTAGATGCTGGGGGAATCCTGAAGTATAATTAAGCATAGTGCTTTTGAAGAATGAATCGTCTTCTTGGAAATAGAACAAACAAATATATGAACAATTAGGAAATTAAGGTACACTACAGTTGGGTTATAGTCATGGTGGGGCTCTAGGAAAGAGCTTTACAAAACGATGTGAATTTCAGAAAAGTCTTCTTGTAGGTGTTGGGTATGAAATTTTAACAGTTGTAAGAAAAGAAGAAAAACATTCTAAGTTGGAGATGGGAGTGACCAGGAGATGATAAAAAGCATGAAGGGAAAGTGAACAAAAAGTAGAAGGAATGTTTGGTGGAGATGTAGTAGGACTTCTGTATGTTTTTAAACTCATCTTTCCTTGATATTTCTAGACCCTTTTAAGGCAAGATGCCATTCTGGGGGTTTAGGAGCTCCTTGGCATCATCTAAATCTAGGGATGGGAGCCTCTGTTCTTGGAGAATATTTTTAAAGAATTATTATTCAAGATATCCAGTTTAGAATCCTGGGCTTACAGCCACATTCCTGGACCCTTTCTTATTTTTATAGTGTGACTCTCACTTTTTGCCTCTTTCCCTTCTTGCATTTCAGCTTCTATCAGTTGCGGCTCTCGAAGAACTTTACAGGTGGCAAGGCTGAAAAAAAAATTATGCCTCCCCCCCTCCAAATACCTCTTTAATTTATGCCTTTACAGCATCTTGTATAGCTTTCCAAAAAATGAAACACGTACATAAAGACAAACTGTACTCAGTATGATGAGTGGGTCAGGAAGACACGGGCATCTTGATCATTACCCAAGGCTCCGTGGAGGAATTTAAGTTGTTTGATTTGTAGCTCCAGACCTGGTGAAATAGGTAGTATTTCAATTGAATCCTTAGTGGGATTAAGGCTGCCAATATCTAGGCTTTGAAGTGGTTTCACCTCCTATGATGTAACTGGACTCCCTGTGTTGGGCTTGAAGAGGCTGTTTCTCAGACTCACTCCTGTTCTCCCACACGAGTCAGTGGTGTTTTGCCAGCCTGTGAACCCGATCAGACTGGCACTCTGGTTTCCAGCATTTCTCCCCAAAGGTCCGTATTTCCTAGATAATTTGAGAGCTGAAGATTACTGCACATTCTGCTTGTAAGTGTGCTCATTGGAGGGAGCAGGTGCTGGGTGGGTGCAAGTGCTGTGAATTTCAACTCTCTGAATTTGATTCTGATTAAGAGTGACTCTACTTACCCCAATTTTTTTTTGGTCCATCCACACTGAAACGGGGCTTGTTTGACTCTTTCGTTCCCATTAGAGGACATTAGTTTTACCCTTTATCTGGTTGACTGGTGAACAAAATGAATATTTTTATAACTCAGAATCATAGAATATCTGCATTCCAAGGTTTCCCAGAAGTTACGAACCTGACCTCTCTTCCTTCCAAACTTTTTCCACGGCCCGACGTGAGATATAGTTTTGAGGATTTTCTGAAAGGTAGAAGCAGGCTTTCCACACCTCGCTTTACCTTTGAATAAAATCACTCTGCCGGGGGACTTCCCTGGTGGTGCAGTGGTTGAGAGTCCGCCTGCCGATGCAGGGGACACGGATTCGTGCCCCGGTCCGCGAAGATCCCACATGCCGCGGAGCGGCTGGGCCCGTGAGCCATGGCCGCTGAGTCTGCGCGTCTGGAGCCTGTGCTCCGCAACGGGAGAGGCAACAACAGTGAGAGGCCCGCGTACCGCAAAAAAAAAAAAAAAAAAAAAAAAAAAAAAATCACTCGGCCAGAAAGCTGTGTGCTTGGGATGTGTTTTGGCTTCTTGAATAAATGCTTTCACTGAATTTCACCACGATGCTATGTATTTCGCCTACACTGAGAAATGAGATAGAGATGACTGTGTGAAACATACTATATTTATTGTCAGGAAGTTTTGGAAAACATTATTCTATGTGTCTTCCGACCAGGAGAACAACAACAACAAAATGAGTCAATAGAGTCTCCCATGTTTCAATATCAGGAAAAATGTGTTTCTTCCAAACTGTGGTTTCTTAGGAAAAACAATTTCATAGTGGATATAAATAAAATCTCATTGGATTGGTCCCTGCTGATTTGAAATTTCTTGTAGTTTGTACACATGATTTTGGTCTTAAAGTAAGTGTGGCCGACCTTGGAATTTGTGCCCATGGTACCTTCTTTGCAATCCAGCGTCATAAAGTCTTCACCTGGTTTGTAATCATGGCCTCAGGTTACCGCATTTGACCTATGAATGCTCATTTGATTTGTAGCTGATAAAATAGTCTGGGGAGAGTAAATGATATTTATTCGAACATGTTTTGCAGTTCGGAGGTGGTATTGTGTTTCTTCTTCTATCGACCTAAATCTTTTCATCTAGATCTCTTCACACTAGGTGGCAGGAGTGCCTCAAAGAGGAGTTTACTTCCCTAACCCAGGACTTTAATAGCTTCTGGGGGGCAGGAGATCGGGGGCGGTAAGACAGATATTTATGATGGACCCTGGGATGTCCTGCTCTGCTGAAGTGAGTGAATGTGTGGCTTGGGTCTATGATTCTGGGCCTGTGGTCCCACACATGTTCTTTTTGCCTCTATCCTTGTGCCTAAGAGACAGAGAGAGGGAGGGAGACAGAGAGACAGACGGGGCTGGGACGGGTAGGGGAAAGAGTAAGATTACCTCCTTTTTTTCTTTTATTAAAGTGACCACAATTGAATTTAATAAACAAGAGAGATGAGAAGTGTCGAGCTGTTGTGCACCCTCATCGTGGGCCCCTGGTGAGCTGCAGAAGCCGGGGGTCCGTCATTGCCTGTGTAGTTCTGCTGTGTTGATAGGTACTGGTTTAGCAGAGTTCCTGCTTGGAATTCTGCTCATGTATTGTTTTCAGATCTTTCAGTTGTTTAGTTGGTGTCGTGAGGAGTGCAAGAATCAGACTGTGTGTGTGTGTGAAACATGGCCTGCTTCTTAGATCTGGCTTTGTCTTGGGCAAACCACTATCTCCCTAATACGAAGTATGCTCATTTGTGAAATGGGAGTAATAATAGTCCTTATTTCAGAGTGTGGTTTTGAGCATTAAAGGAGATAATACACATAAAGTATTTGGCACACGGTATGTATAAAGTATATGTTACCTGCCATTTTTCGATCTTGGACAAATCAAACTCTGTGAACTTCAGTTTCATAACTGATAAAATGATAGGTTTGAATAATATGATGTCCACAGTTTTCTGTAGCCTCCAGAGCTTGAAAATGTGTGCGCTGTGTGTAGTGTTGTTTTGTATCACTCATAGGGTCTCGTACATGGCTGGGCACACCGTAGTTACTCTTGTGTTTATTAGATGCATGTTGAATTCCAGATGAACAGAAAACATAAGGACCTATGCTTCTAGCTTGATTTATTTTACGTATAAGAAGATGGTTAGGGCATAAGGAATATATTCCATTCTTTCTCCTCTTGTTCATTCATTACTTCTTTTTTTTTTAATCAAAAAAGTTTTTGTTTATTTATTTATTTATGGCTGCATTGGGTCTTCGTTGCTGCACACGGGCTTTCTCTAGTTGCGGCGAGCGGGGGCTATTCTTGGTTGCAGTGCTTGGGCTTCTCGTTGGGGTGGCTTCTCTTGTTGTGGAGCACTGGCTCTAGGTGTGTGGGCTTCAGTAGTTGTGGCACGTGGGCTTCAGTAGTTGTGGCACGTGGGCTTCAGTAGTTGTGGCACGCAGGCTCAGTAGTTGTGGCGCACGGGCTTCGTTGCTCCGTGGCATGTGGGATCTTCCCGAACCAGGGCTCGAACCCATGTCCCCTGCATTGGCAGGTGGATTCTTAACCACTGCCTCACCAGGGAAGCCCCATTCATTACTTTTAAATTAGGGAACATTTATGGACCAACTCCTTCCTACCTCCCAGGAACCGAGCTAGAAGCCATTAGGGTTAGAAAGCTAAGGTAAATGTGACTCCTGTCCTCAAAGCCCTGGCTTCCAGACTGTCCAGAAGACACACTGTAAGGTGGTGCCACAGAATCTAAGTCTGCACGGGATCTCATTGGGACACAGGGTGAATGAACTTATTATATTAGGGAATTGCAAGCTATTTGGTATAGCTGGTGCATACACTACTTATGGTGCATAGCGCTGGCAGGTGACGTTACTTAAAAACATTTTCTAGCATCTGCAGTGGGCATAGGCTGTCAGAGTGTCACACTTTAAGTTTAGATGTGCATAAAATTCTGCATTTTTAATAGATGGAAACCTATGGTGCTTTATTTTAACAATTTGTTCTAAAAAATTCTATAATAGAAATGGTAACAGGAACAATTGTATTTACTCTGCAGTTTATAAAAGGTTGACACTATCTCATTTGGTTAATCATAATAATAGTCTCTTCCATTTAATGAGTCCCTATTATTGACCATGTTCTGTGTTTGACATCTGACATATGTCATCTCATTTATTCCTAATTAGAACCTTTGTGTCAAGAGCCCAAGTTTACCAGTAAGGGGTGCTGAGGTGAGGAGGGCCAGATTAAGCTCTGTGAGAGCAGAGACCACGTTTATCCATCCATCTTCTAGTGTGTCTCCACCATCTGGTATGGCCTGGCACATAGTAGGCATTTCGCTGATATTTGCTGACTGACAAAATGAAATGACTTGTCCAGGGTGGCATAACTAGGAAGGAGTGGAGTCAAACTGAAAGGTAGGTGACTTTGACAATTTAGATTTGACGTCATCATGGCTAGAGAAAGTCTGTTTTCTGTGATGCAGAAGAGAATCAAGCTCAGAATATGTCCTTTTGGCTACAGAGCCTTGCTAGAAAGGAACACAATCTTGGTAGTCAGTTGATTTCATTTATCAAGGATATTGCCTCTCTGGTGAGCCAGTCTTTAGCTGTATGTGGGATGGCAGAGTAGGGACTCTTTACCCCTTTCCCAATTAGGTGGATGTGATGAGAAAAGCAAATAGAATCAATGGAACACTTCATTCCTGCTTGCCTTTTCTTCTCTTATAGCCAAGTATAGACGGGCTTTCACCTTTTGTTAGTTTTGAATAAGGCTCAAAGGGATTTGGGAAGATTCTTTCATTTCTCCTATATCATTGAGACATGGGCGGGCTCCAGAGGTAGAAATAAATGTATTATATTTCTGAGAAATCTTTCTTCTCACTCTTAGTATGATCAGATAACATCTAGTCAAAGGCATTCTATTATTGTTTCAGCTTCTGGTCTTGAAGGTCATTTTGACTGAGGAAAGGTCATCAAAATTTTTGGAAAAAGTTTATCTCTAAAGAAAATTCTTTTTGAGATTTTTGAGTTTAGCCTCTTTAAAAAGAATAATTTTCTCTTTAATGAACTTCTTGAATAATTCAGCAAATTACTGATTGCATGTCCTATGATGGGTGCTGGGGATACAAAGATGACAAGACACAACCCTGTTTTCAAGGATGAGAAGTGCAGGTGGACTCGTAGGCAGATCATTGTTGTACTTGCTGTGTGTGAGACCCTCAGTGAGGGAACATGAGAAGGCATATGGATGCCCCAAAGAGGCAGACACGGAAGCCACAGGCAGCTTCCCAGCACTGGCAACTTGAGGCTAGGAGAGCGCTATAGACTGAATGTTTGTGTCCCCCAAATTCATGTATTAAAATCCTCACTCCCAGTGTAATGGTATTAGGAGGTAGAGACTTTCTTAGGTGATGCCTTATGGGATGAGTGCCTTATAAAAGAGACCCCGGAGAGCAACCTCACCACTTCCATCGTGTGAGAATACAATGGGAAGTCAGCAGTCTACAACCTGGAAGAGGGATCTCACCAGAACCCGACCCATGGCATCCTGATCTTGGACTTCCCAGCCTCCAGAACTATGAGAAATAAATTTCTGTTGATTGTAAGCCACCTAGTCTGCGGTACTTTGTTATAGCAAGTCTGAACTAAGACGGGGAAAGTGAAGAGGAAGCGATGGACTTCTAGGAGGGGCAAAATCACCTACTGGATAGGAATGGGTGAAAATTCCACTGGCCGCAATCTGATACCTCTACTGCATCACTTTGATGTCCAGCAGCCCCCCAGATTTTAGAACCAGATTTAGCACTGCATGTATTATTATGGTCTGTTTCATATTCCCCAGCTGAAAGAAGCTGAGCCGTAAATGACCTAAATGGTTCTCAGGTGGAGAAGCTGGAGGGCTCTTCCGCCACTGATGGCCACTGATGCATGTACTTCTCATGGTCATCCTTGGGTGGGTGCTGAGTTGCTGACTTGTCCTTGGCCATTTATCTTGAGTCTTGTGCTATTATTTATTCTTTCTGCAGTCTCTTCTTCCCCCTTTTCCTCACCTTGTTTCTATTCTGTTGTTCAACCCATAACAGGGATTATCTGTACTTATTCTAAGAAATGTGGTAAAACAGTTCATGCAGACCTGAGTGCAAAGACTGTTGGGCAGAACTGATTAACTCCATCTACTATTAGAGACTGAGGGATCCCTGGAGGACCAGGGGCTCCATAACACATTCAGTAATCTGACCAACTCTCTGCTCTTGACTCCCAGCTGACCAGACGGAATCCATGATGTTCGTCAACACGAGAGGCCAATGTTAAGTCTGAAAATGCCAGCATTAACAGTTTGTCTCCTGTTTAGAAGCTAAGGGCAGGTAGCAGCCATTCAGAAACTCTGAAATGGCAAAGTTAGGGAATTGGGTTTTGAAAATGAGTCACCCAAACATTTTCTTTCCAAACATCTGCAGGTTGTTAGCCTGATTTATTTTGAATTAAAAAAATCTTTTTGAGCTGGCTGACAGCTTATTTTAATTCCCAGCTGTTAAAATGTTTCAGCAATTGGAATTAGGGGCTGTACCATTGCTTTTGATGTGGTGGGAACCAGTTCAGCACCCAGGTACACCTGGGGAAACCGCCCCTTCTCATCGTGGCCCTTCCTAGTTTTATTTCCTTCTGTTTAAAAGCGTGGTGCTTGGAGCTCTTTGTTTATGATCTATTTGCTTGGGTCTTATAGGACTGGTGGCCAAAGGAGTTTAGCTCATATCCAGGATGTGGTGGCTTTTATCCAGCACATAGCGCTTTGTGGCTGCCTTAGATTCTTTCTGAAACAAGTTGGGGGAATAAACAAATACACAAATAAGTTTATATTTAATTAATATTGCCTCCTCCTTTCCAAAAATATGCTGAAATGAATTTTCTACTCAAAGCTGTGGTTCTTATAAATGTTTTCAAGATTTCTGTGCAGATGCTTGGCTTAGTGAAGGCCTTTGACTTGTTCCTCATATTTCCCTGGTTGTGGGTGAGCACCTCTCTTTGTTTGCTGTGATTTTGGCTAAGGGACTCGGAGGCTCCATCTCTCCTCTCTCCCGATCCAGCCCACCACAAACAGTAACGCAACCACCACCATCTTCTACTACCAACACCAGCAAGAGGCTGTTTCTTCTTACTTCTAACTCCCCTACCATACCATCCTATCACCTTTGGGGCTAATTTGCCCCCCAAATTATGTACACTAGCTACTTTCAGCTCTTTAGCTCCCCTTTAGGACTCAGTTTTTTCATACCCATTGTGGTTCACTCCCACCACTCTGTTGAGACCGGGCTCTCCAAGGTCATGCATGGCTTTTCAGTTGGTCCTCTTGTGACTTGACTTCTTTACTTGTTCCTTGACCTCTGTGTATCTGCATTAAGGGACATTTTGAAGCCAAAAACTAGAATGATGGATTGGGACATTAAATATTAGAGTAGGGATTTAGGACTTCATTCAGTAGGCACTGGGGACTCAATCATGTTTGTAATTTACGTTTAACAAAGCAGTACGTGGATTCATCCAAAGAGGAAAAATGAGTGGAAGACTGTCACTATAGTCTAGGTGGAGAAAAGCACTGAAGGTATAAATGAGAAAAATGATAAAGAGAATTTAATATAAAGCAAAGGTGGAAGCTATATTGAAGGAGTCTAATAGGCAAGACATGGGGACTGATAATATACGTGGAGAAAAAGTAGCAGGAGAGCCATGCCCTTCTTTAATTTTAAACTTTTTAAAAAAATTTATTTTATTTTATCCATTTATTTAATTTTTGGCTGCATTGGGTCTTTGCTGCTGCACGCGGGTTTTCCTCTAGTTGCTAAGAGTGGAGGCTACTCTCTGTTGCGGTGCGCAGGCTTCTCATTGTGGTGGCTTCTCTTGTTGCGGAGCACGGGCTTTGGTGCTCCGCGACATGTGAGATCTTCCCGGACCAGGGCTCGAACCCATGTCCCCTGCATTGGAAGGCGGATTCTTAACCACTGCACCACCAGGGAAGCCCTAACCTCCATTTTTGACCTTCATGTTTTTGCTCATATTCTTGCTTTTTATAATGTCGTTTCTGGGTCATCCCTGTTTGTTGAACTCCACACTTCTTATCAGGACTGTTTAAAATTTTCATGAAATCTTCCTTGATCACCCCAGGTAGATGTTGTCTTTAATTTCTAAGAATTCTGTAATACTTAGTATATCTTAACTTTTATCTCATTATTTTACACAATCTCCTCAGTATGGTTTTAGGTGAATGGCATGTGATTATCTATCTATCTATCTATCTAGATATAAATAGAGGAATAAAAAGATACAGGAATCAGGAAAGTGAGAGGAGAATGCTGGTAAGTATAAGGTTACAGGGTCTCATGACCAAGGTGAAATTATAAACTCTATCTCATGGGTGGTATGAGTTTGAATTTTTCTTTATCACGTTTTTACTCCTTTTATTTCAAAATATTTTAATGTGTGATAAAGTTTTAAAGTTAGATTCTCAGGACCTTTAGTTAGAATAGAATGAATAGGAGGAATTCAGCCTTTGGTAAATATTAGTCACACTTTCCATGTCTCTCAATGAACTGGAAGAGGGTTCAGGTTCTTATCCTTAGAAATTTAAGAAATTTTTCTGTTTATGATTTTAAGTTAAACAGTTCTCCACTATTATCTCCTGAGAATCTTTCTGGAGAGTTTATCCTCATGTGGCTGAATGCAAATTAACCTGTTTTCTAGAATTGTGTTGGTCATACCCAACAAAACAATGTTTTTTTCCCCCACTGGGTTTTCTTTCTCTAAAGAACTTATGTTTCAAGTCTTAAGAAAAATGTAGTATTGAGTGTTTGAGTAATACATTAAGGCAAATGAAGGTTCTCTGCTTCTATCCTTCTATTTTAAATGTGAGTAAACTTTGAGAATCATTTTAGAAGCCTTGGGTAATGTTTCTAGTGAGATAATCCCAGATGCAGTTGAGTTGAGAACGAGTTTCATGGATGCTTTCTAAATGATACATTCTTACACATTAGCACATTAAGAAGATGCCTGGCTTTCTGTTTTCCTCTTTCTCTGTGTTAATATATAATCTACTTTGCCTCATTTCAATGATGACTAAACTGATTTGCCTTTTCACTTTCTTTCACATATTACAAATATGGTTTCACACCCAGAATTTATGAGAAATGCAAATTTTTGTGAAAAATGCTAATTTCAGAACCATCTTCAAAGATTCTCTTCAGGAGTTCTGGGATGGAGCCCCATTTTCATCACCCCACCTTTCCCTGAGGATTTAGATATCCTTGGGATGTGCACCAGACTTTGAGAAATACTGGTCTAGAGAAACTAGCAAGTGAACTTCGCCTGTCATTACATCATCTGTTCCCAATTGCCTTGGCCTCCTAGGGAGTGACCAGTAGATTTAGATTTGTAAGTTTCTTCTAACCCATCTCTTTGGAAGAGTTATATAGGGCATAGACCCTGTTACAGCTCAGTACGTATGAACTGAGAGGATTCTCTTAAGATAACCTCCCTTTATCATTTCTAACCTCTTAATCTTGGGTTATGACAATTTTGCATATCTCAGGGAATCCTCAAATAACCTTTCCAAAAAAGTGCACTGAAAAGTAAATTAAAAGTAAAAGACATTGTAAATGGTATTCAGGTAACAGATAAGGATTTGGACTTAATGACCCTGAAGTTCTCTAATTCAATAAAATGTGCTTCTGTAATGTTATACTGGATGTTAAAATGACATATTGAGATACAGTAAAACTCCTTTCTCTGTGAGAAAGTGCAGCTAAAGTTGTGAATTTACGTCTCATCTCTTTCCAGCCATTTCTTTTCCCCTTTTGTGCAAAATACTTGCTTTTATCATTTGATGTATTATTGTTTTGGTGTTTGGTGCATAAATATTACAACTTACAATATTACTATGAGTAACTAGACCGGCTATTGACACTGTTTGCCAATTGCTATAAATAAGGAAACCAAGACCTGTCAAAATGTCAGAACCAGGGCTTCCCTGGTGGCTCAGTGGTTGAGAGTCCGCCTGCCGATGCAGGGGACACGGGTTCGTGACCCGGTCCGGGAAGATCCCACATGCAGCGGAGCGGCTGGGCCCGTGAGCCATGGCCGCTGAGCCTGCGCGTCCGGAGCCTGTGCTCCGCAACGGGAGAGGCCACAACAGTGACAGGCCCGCGTACTGCAAAAAAAAAAAAAAAGAAGTCAGAACCAGTTAATGATAGGGTCTCAATAGCTGTAGTTACCACAAGAATGGAGAGAGGTAGATGCCATTTTTTGTGATACTGTCCCAACTGTGTTAAACACCTGTCATCATTTCATTCTTCTTAAAAAATTTTATTCTTACTTGAGTCATATGAGATAACTATAATCATTTCAGTTTTACAGAGGAGAAAACAGAGGCTCAGAGAGGAGCGCACCTTGATCACACTGACCTAAGTGGTAGAGGCAAAATATGGACTGTGGCTTGCCTGCCTCTGAAGTCTGTGCTTTTTCCACTATACTGTGCTGTTATGATTCCTAATTCAGTTTAGCAGATGCCAACTGAATAAAATAGGTTTTATTCTGATTCTGATGGGGAACTGACCCTTTTCTAAAGTCCGCAGCTGTTGATTGGTGAGTGGCTGGGCATTGCTTCTAGGATACATGTATGTAAAACTGGAGAGGTGGGCGATATCAAGACAGAGTAGAAATAGCTACTTGAAGGGTTTCAAACCCTTGACCAACATTTGCTTCCTGGGATGGTTCTGATTTTGCTGCTCTTCCCTCAACTCTCTCTTTTCAAGACTTAGCTTACCTTAACCTGAACCCTTCCTAGTGGTGGGCACCCCATTCACAAGGGGGAAGATACCAGATGGGAGAAACTGAAAAAGCAGTTGTTCGGTGATTGTTCTTATGAGTTATATACTCATGGTTGGACGGTTCTGATCTGAAAGCTTGGCTTCAGATCCACTGAGAAAATTGCATGATTTAAGCGGTGAATTGGAGATGGGAGTGGGAGTGGCCGACAGTGAGGACTAATTTGTTCTTTAAATTTACCTAATGGGTTGCAAGGGTGGAAATATCTGCTGAGGAAATGTGATGGATTCTCCTAGGAAACTGACTTCACCAGATAATTCTTTAGAAACTGTTTTCAGAAAGGAGACAAGTGGCATGAATCTATTGACAAAGAGAATCAGCTCTGTGTCTGGGACTGGGTCAACGACCTGAGAGGCATTCCAGTCGCGATACAGCTTAGACATTTGTTCAGGGGGCGAGTGCTCACGCTGAGTGATTTTCAAAACTGTTCCAGGGCATTTATCAGACTTTTAAACTCTGGGTCATCTTTCCCACGGTGTGAAGGCCAAGAGAAGGGATCCTGGTCCCTAGGATGGGAATTCATGGGGAGAAGTCACCTATTCTTGTCCCACAAAAGAAAACGTATTCATCAGTTGTCAAGCAGAGGAGCTCCAGATCCTGCAAACAGGGGAATTACTGAGACCTTATCAGCAGTACCCACACCCAGCCCAAGCTGGGGCTGCAGGGAGAATGATGCTGCGGCCATGGGTCTTGTCCTACTTCAGGTGAAAAGGGGGGTTCGTTCTGGACTTCTTTTGACATCTTTCCTTTCAAGTCCAGTAAAAACACGCACTCCAAAACCATCACCTCTCTTACTTTGTACTGGGGGGATTCCAGGAGAGAGTGTGAGAGAGAGGAAGAAGAGGGGGAAACAGCCTTTTCTCACTCAAGAATATTTCACATCACAGGATTTTCCTTCTTCTCTTCTGTACTGTTAATACACCCAAGATCATCATATCCTTTCAATCACAGATTAAAGACGCAGGGTGGGGGGAAAAGAGGAAGAAACTGTATTTAACAATTTTGTTCCATTTATATTACTAGCAATTAAAACTCTTTGTGGTCCCCGCCCTGATTATAACAGCAGGGGCCAGGAGGCCACCACCCTGCCGTGAATTCATTTCCAGTCCAGCCAGCTACGACAATGCTCATATGAATTAATGGGTCCTGCTAGACCTCAGCTTCCCCATCTTCACCTTACTGGGCACAGCCCCGGGCTTCAGCGGCTGCAGGTGTGAGCACACCCACTCCCGTCCTTGACCCAAAACACATAATGAAATTGGTGCATGTGTGAAACATGCCATACCTCCAGCCTGGTGTGTCAGAACAAATCTAGCCGTGTGGCAGGGGACCTGGGTTGCTCCTCTGCCCCAGTGAAGGGGTCTTCCTTCCCTCCCCACATCTGCCCACCCTTCTCAATTTTGCAGTATGCTTGGATACAGCCTCTCGGGGAAGTGAAATACAGTGTCGCTTTGGGACAGCTGTGGTTTGCTCATGAAAGCAGAGGTGCTAGAGTCACAAGTCGATGGTGTGGATGTTGCCAGCATTTCTTAGGAGTGAGCCTTGCAGACACATCCAAGGAGAGGAAGTTAGGTTAGGGCAAGACAAGTGAGTGAAATTGTTTAAAGCCTGCAAAAAGATTAAAAAAAATAATTGCTCTTCGTTTGGGCTTATGATGTCCCTTTTCCTGGGTAAATCCACAGGCAATGTGGAGTTAGAGCGCTCCAGCCTAGACCTGGTAGATTCATGTCAGAGGAAATTAGAATTGGGGGAATTTGTGTAGGAGCTGACCTGTGAGCCAGCGTTGCCACTTTAAATTGAGTTTCCCAAGGCAGGCCTTCCTCACCTCCCATAATTGTGAATTATTCTGCCGTCTGAGAAGAGGCTGCCTCGATTCAGGGTCTCCTGTACAACAGAGGGACAGCGGGCTGGGGTTCACATCTGGGGGTGGAGCAGAGACAGAAAAGCACCTTGTACCTGGCAGTCACTCAATAATTAATCGAGTAAATATATAATAAATAAATACATTAATTAATTATTGAGTGACTGAATGAAGGATTTTTTAAATAGATCTTTATTGGAGTATAATTGTTTCACAATACTGTGTTAGTTTCTGTTGTACACCAAAGTGAATCAGCCATATGCATACATATGTCCCCATATCCCCTACCTCTTGAGCCTTCCTCCCAGACTCCCTATCCCACCCCTCTAGGTAATTGCAAAGCACTGAGCTGATCTCCCTGTGCTATGCTACTGCTTCCCATTAGCTATTTTACATTCGGAAGTGTATATATGTTGATGCTACTCTTGCTTCGCCACAGCTTCCCCCTCCCACCCCATGTCCTCAAGTCCATTCTCTATGTCTGCATCTTTATTCCTGCCTTGCAACTAGGTTCATCAGTACCATTTTTTTTTTTTAGATTCCATATATATGTGTTAGCATACTGTATTCGTTTTTCTCTTTCTGACTTACTTCACTTTGTATGACAGACTCTAGGTCTATCCACCTTACTACAAATATCTCAATTTCGTTTCTTTTTATGGCTGAGTAATATTCCATTGTATATATGTGCCACATCTTCTTTATCCATTCATCTGTTGATGGACACTTAGGTTGCTTCCTTGTCCTGGCTATTGTAAATAGTGCTGCAATGAACATTGTGGTACATGTTTCTTTTTGAATTATGGTTTTCTCAGGGTATATGCCCAGTAGTGGGATTGCTGGGTCATATGGTAGTTCTATTTTTCATTTTTTAAGGAATCTCCATACTGTTTTCCATAGTGGTTGTATGAATTTACATTCCCACCAACAGTGCAGGAGGGTTCCCTTTTCACCACACCCTTTCCAGCATTTATTGTTTCTAGATTTTTTGATAATGGCCATTCTGACCAGTGTGAGGTGATACCTCATTGCAGTTTTGACTTGCATTTCTCTACCTAAGACCATGCACAAAAATGAACTCCAAATGGCTTAAAGACCTAAGTAAGACCAGACACTATAAAACTCTTAGAGGAAAACATAGGAAAAACACTCTTTGACATAAACCACAGCAAGATCTTTTTTGACCCACCTCCTAGAGTAACAGAAATAAAAACAAAAATAAACAAATGGGACTTCATTAAACTTAAAATCTTTTGCACAGCAAAGGAAACTATAAACAAGATGAAAAGACAACCTTCAGAATGAGAGAAAATATTTGCAAATGAAACTACGGACAAAGGATTAATCTCCAAAATATACAAACAGCTCATGGAGCTCAATATCAAAAAAACAAACAATCCAATTAAACAATGGGTGGAAGACCTAAATAAACATTTCACCAAGCAAGACATACAGATGGCCAAGAAGCACATGAAAAGATGCTCAACATCACCATTTATTAGAGGATATTTTTCAATAAATTTTGTTTGACAGGTTATTGCCCCAGAACCGTGGAAGATGTGCTCAGTTTTGAGGTTTGCAGCTGTTCCCTCCTTCCCGAGGTTCTCCTCAGGCATCATATACCTACCATTGGTAGGTGTGAGATGTAGCAATCCCTGTGGACAACTTGGAAGGAAGGATTGATGAGTAGTGTTTTGGTTCCTACCTGTTACTTCAATGTAAGCCAAATTCCTCTAATATTTTTATTTTTAAAAGATAGGAGATTTCATGTGTGACTTGATTTTTCCAAATAAAGATATTAACTTTTTACTGAACATAAAAAATGGTAGGAGATTTCTTATGCCCTGTGCTGCTGGAGTAACCCAAACTAATGGTACCCCTTGAGGGAAACAAAGCAACCAGAACTCAAGAGAATCCACTTGCGTGAGAGGCTTCAGATGGTGGTTTAGATCTAAAAGTGGTGGCATCTTTAAGACAACATATTGCTTGGGAAGGGCATCTGGTTTGGTCAGCCTGATGTAGGGTGAGATTCATCGTTAGTTCTTGAATGAGGTCCGTGACCCATGTCAACATTAGCGACGAAATCCCAGGTTGGTGGTGCAACTTTTGAGATCTCCTATGTTATAGTAATTTCCAAATGGTTTAGTAAAGTTGAAAAAAAAAGAGAGAGATGAGAGAGAAACAAAAGATTCTTTTTCTGTCTGAGTAAGGAGACTCTTGGATGAAAGGCTTGGTTTCTCTCCTCATCTTCCACTTCCTGCAGGGGAAGGGAACTCTGTAATCTGGGTAGCAGGTTGGCATTTCTAATTTGACCCCAGTCTCCTCCTGTGTGTATGAGATGTTGAACAAACTACCGAAGAGTCTTGCTTGAATGATGAGCTGCAGATATCAGCTTGAGTTGAATACTAACAAGAACTGGCATATGACTCCCACTTCATTGAATTCCCTTTCTTCTCTTGCCAGTAAACATGACAGCCCAGGATAAGGTGACTAGGAGATCACGAGGGAAAATGTGACACAGAGCAGAAGGCTATCTTAAGCCTGCCAGCTGGGACAGGAGCCTTCCTTTGCAGGGTAGAAAGGAAATGGGACCACCACACAATTTTATGGATCAGTTTTCACTTCTCCAGATGCAAAGAGAGGAGTCATAGTTACCTTGCATACATTTTGATAACATCCCTTGGGCTAGAGGTAAGGGTAACTCACAACAGATAAACTCTGCTTTTGCTCTGGCGTTGTCTCCTTTATCGGCAACATGGGGGTGTTGAGTGATGCCACAGGCAGCTGGAAGGGCTCATTTATTTGACCTAATTATTCCCACTGTAGACCTGACTCATCATAACGGGCGCTTCTTCAAAGGAAATGAGAGCCATATTGTCTCCTTGGCAGCAATGGAAAACAAATGCTATCCACAGAATGGCTGTTAGATTGAAAAAAGGTGCAACTCACTTTTGGGGCCAGCCGATATTTAATGATGTTACCAAGAATAGAGGACTGGAAAGAGAGTAGCGTCAACTTCTGACATTCTAGCTTTCTAAAAATGTTCTTAATAAAATTAACTTGCCATTGGATGCCATGGACAAAAGTAACCACATACTCAGAACCAAGGGAAAGATGGAAACCTTGGTTGGGGCATTTTTATTAATAATTGGTTAACTCCTTATGGGTACACTGGGGGACTTTCCACATGGCTACCTTATTATTTCTTTGTCCTCTTAGATGCTCTATTGAAGAATTGAAATTGTTTCTTCTTTAAGGGATAGGGAAATGGAGAAAGAGAGTTGAAATGACTCTCCTATTACCCTTAGGCAAATCAAACACAGAATGGGAACAGCCTGCCACATTCTCTCTGTGAAGCCTTGGAATGGACCACATTAGCTCAGTGATGCATTTCTGAATGTTGAAACTTCATCTTAGAGAATCACAAATTGTCCGTATTGAAACGCAGGTGCACTGAAAATAATCATTTCAATGTTCTCTGGTTCCACCTTCCTGTTTCATAATTCTGGTTGAGAATGTCACAACCCTAAGAATTTGGGAAAGATACAAGCTTGGCTGATCCCCGAGGCATAGTCTGGCCCTCTGCCTTTTGTTCAGCAATTCCTGAAGCACTGGACTGCAAAGATGCCCTGTTGACAGCATCGTTCAAAAGTCAGCCCATTGTTGATGGAGTGGAACCTCCCAGAACATGGTGTTTGATCTCAGCCTGGATCCTCCCTGGGAGAAGGAGAGGGAATCCCACAAGCTATTTGTAAAGAAGATCCTGTTGTTCCCATCAAGTCCTCTGACACCGTAGCAATCTGTGCATACAGTTGCCGTTGGCATTCTGACACGTGCACGATGTTTTCATCTCTTTCCTGGAGTTGAGGCCAAAGCCCGAGGTTCCTTTTGACACAACTCTGAAAAAACTCTGGCTTTGTGCTCTCCAGCGCTCTGCAATAACATACCAGCTCTGCGGTGCAGCCAATGTTTACTTAATTGGTGGGAGGACTTTTTAATGTCAAAAGGAAAACATTTCTTCTGCATTCCACACAGGTAAGATGTGGTTTGCTGTTCTACAGGGCTGAGATTTGGGGTGAGGAGGGGAGGAGAAAAGAAAAACAATCCCATTTTTTTTCTTTAGGGCTAAAGTGATGGGTGAGGGTAGATGGACAAGAAAGCGAATCAAGTGATGGGGGAAGATGAAAGATCAACAGACGTTGTTTGAAAGTCAGAGCTATGACTGAGCATATGCTGGCTTTGCAGTTAGTTCCCAAAATAGATGATCAGTAGTGAGAAGCAACTGGTTTCTGATGCTTATCAGAGGGTCAGTTAATATCATTTCCAACTGTTTGGATAAGATACAGGGTAGGCTATATATCTAAAAGAAAGTGATGACTAACTTCATGGTGCATTGGATTCGATTTCACAGAACTCTTTACTGGCCAGACAAAGTTGTGAGCTAAGTAAGAGGAATTTACCACAGGATAAAAGGGGCTGGTACCTTGTAGTGGTCCTTTAAGAAATTCTGTATTTTGATTAGTGCTAATCTACCAGCAATGGAAGAGTCATCAAGAAATCAGGGCCAGTGAGTGCAAGGATGGGCAAAGGGGACACACTGCAGACCAACTAGGCAAAGGGACAGGCTCCCATTGGGGGAGTTAGTGCTCTGCCTTCTCCAAAGACCCCTGGGTGGGTGACTCCCAGACCAGAGATTTCTTGAACCTCTAATATTACCTGGAAAAGTGAAGAGGCTGAGGGTGTCCTGTTTTCAGGGGAAGAACAACCTTGCTCTATGTTGTGTTGCTAAATGTTTATACATTTTTACAGCTTGGATTTATTTTGACCGTGGTCATTCATGAAGGATGTCTTAGTTTGTCCATTTCTAACAAGAGACCCCAAGGTGTAACAAATGTACCAGTTTGACTTCTTTTCTGGATGCACATAGTGCCTTCACTTCCCTTTAAAAGGAGGGTAATGCTAGAGTTTCTTGAAATGCTCACAAGCCCTTGAAATAGACCGCAGGGATTTGCAGTGATCTATGTAGGCTGGACATGCTTCAAATGGAAGGTTGATGACTGAATTTTTGTCCCTAGGGCTAACATTCCATTTTAAAGATTATGGTATCCAGCTTTCAAGTTCAAGCTGAGCTCTGAATAGTTGTTAGGTCTTTGATGCTCATATACCCAGAGCCTGATCTTTCAGCTGACTGCCGATTGCAGAGCCCTGTACCATACACTCCGGGGGTGATATAGGATGTCGTAGCCCCGGTCTCCTCCTTCAGCACAAATATGCAAAAGCCCAGTTGGTGAAGGTGAGCATGTGTAGGGGGACAGGTTGATTTGTTGCTTTTTAATGTAGTTTTCTTTTTATTTTTCAGATGGAGTGAAACAATTACATGCAATTATTAGTACATTCTATAAACATTTATGGTCATCTGTGTCGGGCTGAGATTCAGAGCTAGATAAGACACAGACCAGCCATGAAGGAATTTATATTTGGTTTACATTTCTCTCCCCTCAGTAGGCTCAGCCTGGGAAGCACAGCAGAATTCTCCTTTACCTTCTGATCTCTGCCATCTAGTGTAGAGCCTGGTCCAAAATGGGTGTTCAACACATGTTGAAATGATGTGTCAAGAGAAGGTTGCCTTGATATTTTCCTTTCCTTTTCTCTCACCTCACATATACCAACTGACTGACTTCTTCCCCTCCAAATACCAGAATGCCTACTTCCCATTGGCTTCTTACAACTCCTGTGAAGAGAAACAGTCTTTCCCCCTTCATGGCAATAGTGACTTCCCCAAAGTATGTATTATGACCCACAAAGGCAGGCATTTTTTTTGTCCTTTTGTTCACTGCTGTATCCCTAGTACCAAAACTATTGTCTGGGATGTAGTAATTATATGTTGAATTATTTGTTGAATGAATGCATCAAATTGAAATCAGAGCCAAAAATCCTAACCTATTAGACAGGTTAAGCTACGCTGCAGTAACAGACAAATCTGCAAATCTCAGTGGCTGAACACATATAGGTTTATTTCTCTTTTTCACAAAGTTGGCTGTGGGTATTGAAGCTTTCCAGATCAGCTCCTTTCCCAGTGGCAACACAAGGATCCCGTCTGGCTGCATCCCGTAGCTATCTGGTGTGGAACATGTTGCTCTTGGGTTGCAGTTGTAGGGGAAGAGAAGGTGGAAGGGTTGCACATTGACTTGATTTTGCCTGGAAATGGTGCATGTCACCTCTGTTCATAGTCTTTTGGTTCCATGGCTGAGCCCATGAGAATTTGGTGAGCGTGCTACACTAGAGATGGCATGTCAGTGCTTGCTAAATGATGCTGTAATACCCAGGGAAAGCGACTGTTGGCATCCCACCCTCACTCTTACCACTTCAGTGCCTGCCGGCCAACTTCCCAATGCCAACATCTGCATTTCTCGGTCTGAAGTCTATCTTGGGACCCCAGAGCTTTGTGTCAGCATCCTGCTTTGCCTCCAGCATAGAAGGTTCTCAGTGCCAGGAAACTATGTTATGTCAGGCTGAGCTTCAAAGTTGAATAAGACATGTAGCAGCCATCAGGGAGTTTATACTGTTTAAATTTCTGTCTCCTCTACTACACTAAGCTTGTCCAAGGCAGTATCCGCTCAACCAATGGGAGTTGGTGTATAAATACTTCGGATCCCTCACTACTCAGGTGACATAACTCTGAGATGCATTTTCTATGCTGGCTCCCAGAGACCCCAGCAGAATTAAGCTCCATTTGTCCTCAGTGGTGACTTGCTTGATAACAAACCTATTAATGGCTGTCTTCTCTTCCTTTCCCCATTTTATTTCCGTACACTGTTGGCAGTGTTTCTTGGGATTCCCTTTCCAAGAAACTGTTTGCACATGAAGTCACGTCTTAGGATCTTCAAAAGGGGGAACTCCAAACTAAGATAGAAAGTTATCTAAACAGTTATCTAAACAGTGTGTGTGGGAGAGGGGAGAACATCATACAGATTTGGGAGGGGCCATAAGAGAGACCTCTTCTGCTGTCTCCATTTGTAGAACTGTTTCGTTAGTGGGAATGAAGGGAGAGAAAAGAACACAAGTGAGCCAAGAGGAGACTCCCTGAGGTGCCAGAAAGCCCTTCTCCTATACCATGTTGTTAAAGACATAAAGCCTGGACCTTGTTATGAAAGTACTGGCTCCCCGAAGTCCCAAAGGCTTTCTAAGGTGGGTCAACTACTGCGTAGTCAACATAAAACTTGGGGTGACACATTTCTGAGCACCTTGGTGGGATTCCAGAAGTGTATTTGGACAGGTTGACAAACAGTCATGGCCACTCATTGCTGTAACACAGGTCGCGGAGTCCAGGCTGGACAAAGTCCTGAAGTGGTAACACTGGGCTTTGATGGTTCTTCACCTCTCCTTTTAGTGTCTTCTGCTCCTTTTTGGTGATCTTCTATGCACCAGGGTCAAATAATGCTAAAATGATCTTATAACTTATCATCCCAATCAGGGCATTTCTTTTATTACCTCCCCTGTATACCAATGAGAAAAATAAGAATTCACATAAGCACGTCAAAGTCACTCAGCTGGTGGTGTTGCCAGGATTTAAAGTGACGCTCTCTTACTGTACCACTCCTGTTTCTTATTGACTCTGTAAGAAGCTTCATGGCAGAGGGGAAGGGGCTGGGGCTCTGGCTGAGAGTCAGGGCATCCAGGAACACTCTCAGGTTTGGTGCTTATGCATCAAGGAATTTTGGCAAGTCCTTTGGCTTCTGTGGTGCCAGTATCAGTACCTATAAAGGAGAAGCTTAGGACTAGATAAAAATAGCAATAATAACAGTAGCAGCCATACTTTCCTGTATACTTAGTGGCTCTGCTAAGTGGCTTAAGACTGTTAAGAACATGGATTCTGGAGCCAGAAGCCTCAGTTCAAATCCCAACTCCATCACTTACTAGCATGAGATGCAGGATAAGTCACTCATAAATTTCCTTAACAGCCTGATGACAGTACAGTTGTCATACAGTAAAATGTACATACAGTACAACTGTCATACAATAAACTGTGCATATTTAATGTGTATAATTTTTAAGGTTTAATAATTAATTTTTAAAGTTTAATAGTTTCATCTTTAAAATCTATTATATATATTCTTTTTCAGGTTCTTTTCCATTATAGATTATTACAAGATACTGAATATATTTCCCTGCACTATACAGTAGGTCCTTGGTGTTTATCTATTTTATATATAGTAGTGTGTAGTTGTTCATTTTGATATGTGTATATAGCCAGGAAGCCGTGAAACTATCACCACAATCAAGATAATGTACCTATACACCCCCCACCTTCCAATTTCTGCATGTCCCTTCCTAATAATCTCCTTACCACCCCTCCCTGGCCCCTATCCTCTGCTCCACTCCACAAGCAACCACTGATGTTTCTTCCACTATAGATTAATTTGCATTTTCTAGAGATTTATACAAATGAACTTTTGCAGTAGGTATGCTTTTTGGTTTGACTTCTTTCACTCTGCATAATTCTTTTGAGATTCATTCTGTGTTGTATCAATAGTTCATGTCTTTTTTAAAAAAATTTTATTGGAGTATAGTTGATTTACAATGTTGTGTTAGTTTCAAGTATACAGCAAAGTGAATCAGTTATACATATACATATATCCACTCTTTTTTAGATTCTTTTCCCATATAGGCCATTACAGAGTATTGAGTAGAGTTCCCTGTGCTATACAGTAGGTCCATATTAATTATCTATTTTATATATAGCAGTGCGTATATGTCAATCCCAATTCCCAATTTATCCCTCTCCCTGCTTACCTCCTGGTAACCATAAGTTTAATTGTGATTTTAATTAATTTTTTGGCTCATGACTAATGAGGATGAGCATCTTTTAATGTGCATATTTGCCATCACATATCTTCTTAGATAAAGTGTCTGTTGAAATATTTTGTTCATTACAAGAGTTTGGTTTTGAGAGTTCTTTATGTCCTAAATAATTAGTTCCTTATTAGATATATGAGAGTAAATATTTTCTCCATTTCTGTGGCTTATCTTTTCATTCTTTGTCAGTGTATTTCACAGAAAAAAGTTTAACATTTTGATAAAATCTGATTTATCAATTTGTTCTTTCAGGTGTAATCCAAAGTCAGGTTTTCTCCTATGTTTTCTTCTAGAAGTTCTAGAGTTTTAGGTTTACCCAGGGTATGATCCATTTTGAGTCAGTGTGGATCAAAGTTCAATTCTGTAGCATATAAATAGTCAACTGATCCAACACCATTTGTTGAAAAGACTACTTTTTCTCCACTAGACTGCTTTTGCACTTTTGTCAGAAATCAGTTGTCCACGTATAGATCGGTCTGCTTCTGGATTTTCTAGTCTGTTTCATCAATGTTTTTTGTTTATATTTACATCAATATTACATTGTTCTATAGGTTTATAATAAGTTTTGAACTAAGGTAGTGTTAGTACTCCCATTTTGTTCTTTTTTGAAGTCGTTTTGGCTCTTCTGGGCCCTTTGCATTGCTATATGCATTTAAGAGTCAGTCTGACAGTTTCTACAAGAAAGCCTGCTGAGATTTTGATTAAATTTTTGTTGATTCTATAGATTATTTTCAGGAGAATTGACATCTTAACAATACTGAGTCTTCTGATCCATGATCATGCAAACTGGGACACAATGAATAATTATGCTGGGACAGCCAGCATCAACTAGGGCTGTTCTGGGCAGCCTGGGAAGTATGGTCATCCTATCTTGTGCCCTCTCATCACCCCATAAGATGACATCTCACTGGTGGCATGGTTCCCAGAACTCTCATCTACTCCTGTCAACTTCAAAATTTATTATGCTTCCAGTAGTATTAAGTACATTCCTGGCACAAATATATCAATAAATAAAGTCCTAAAATCTCAGTATCCCACTGACCATTTTTCTTGTATGACAGGAATGACAATGGGCTAGCCTGATAAATCAATCCCTAGTAAGAATTACATAGCAAATATATTATTCTATTAACTTACTCATTCTCATCACTTACGATTGTATCCAACTTGCATATTCTTTAAATTTTAAGGACTAATTTTGAAAGTAGGTGTTTGAAGAAGGAAAGTCTTTTAAATAGTTTTTAAATGTCCATCCCACTGAATTAAATTAAATAACAAATGTAAAATACCCAGTACTATTTCTGGTGCATCCTAAGGTCTCTGTAAATCCCTATCCCTTGGAGCATATCAGAGCCCTGGAGAGTCCCTGCATCCGGTCAGGAAGGGCTTTCCTCAGGAGGGAGAGGAAGCTGTGAACCCTGGCCCTCCTGTATTCTTCTGGGTGGATCAAAAGCAAAGCTCATCTAAAGCTGGCTAAATAAAACCCAAAATATATCGTAGCAAAAAATCTGGATGAGTTCTTCTTGGTATCAGTGGCAGCAATCTTTCAAGACACTTGGGGACCTGACCTTTATTGCTTTTTGCTGTCATACACTCAAGGGTCAGGGCTTGGGTAGAGTAAGGAAGGAGGTGGTAACTTTGAAGCCTGAAGCTATTTTTGTGAGCAGGAAGAGAAGTATCAAGGATGTTATTCCAGAATTTTCTCTCTTCTTAATTCTGTCTCATCATGGCTTCCTGTGCTATGCTTCTTCTCTGGGAGGCTCTGAATCCATTCAGGTGGTCAAGATGATGAGCTCAGCTGGTTAAGCTCTGGGGCTAAGGAAATCAAGGTCATAGTTTCAGTCTCCGTATGAGCCAATTAACTCTGGACATAAAGAAATCTGTCCAAGTCCTCAGAACGCCTCACTGACTCTCACTAGCTGGCTTGAAAATATGTGTTGTGCAGGGCCTGGAACAAGGATAGCTACATAACAGGCCTATCTCCAGTCCTGAAGAATTCCTTTCAGAGGAGGCCCTCCAGACATTAGAAACCTCTCATTAGATTCTGGAACTGTTCGTTAATCTGGCAGCACGTCACTTCAAGGCCTGGTGTTTCTCTTGAAGTAATTTATGAGTGGCTGAGGATTTTGCATTTTTGCAACAATTGATTGTTGATAGTGTACCAGCCTACTTGAATAAATGATTCCTTTCCTCAGTATGCTGGAATGCAGAATCAACTGAATAAGACTTGAGGAGGGAGGCCACAGGCCAGCAAGTTGGGGTTTCAGAGGTTGAGTTATCCATTTAAAAACTTCCATGGAGTGCCTTCCATGGGCCAGGCACTGTTTTTGATACTGGGGGTCTAAGGACCCATTATTTCCACAATGTTTTCTTAAAATTTTATTGAAGTATATTTGATTTGCAATGTTGTGTTTATTTCTGCTGTACAGCAAAGTGATTCAGTTATACATGTACTTTTTCACATTCTTTTCCATTATGGTTTATGACAGTATAATGATTATAGTTCCCTGTATTTCCACAATGCTTTAATGCTTCTTCCATACTAGGCATTGTATTGGACCCTAAGGGTACAACAGAGAATGAGACACAATCCGCGCTCTCAAGGTGATCTGGGTTTAGGGCAAGGGGTCTTAACCTTTGTGCCATGGGCTCCTTTGGCAGTCTGGGGAAGCCTATGGAAACCTCAGAGGAACAATTTTAGAGGCATAAGATAATGCACATGAGATTACAAAGGAAACCAGTTATAATACAATAGTGTGGTCAAAATATTAAATAAATATATCAGTGCTAAGTATTGAACATGTAACTAATGCTGAAAGCTCAGCCTCTCTGTACACCGGTGCCAAATTGAATCTCTGAGACAGAGTTTTGGGTGAAGTAGAAAAGAATAGCTTTATTGTTTTGCCAGGCAAAGGGGGACACAGTGGGCTCCTGCCTTCAAAAACTATGTGTCCCAACCCAGGAAGATTTGATGAAGAGTTTCACAGCAATAGTTCAAGGGTAGGGTTGCTGACAAGGTTACGGTGTGTGCAAGGCTTGCACTCCTTTAATCTCATCTCAGGAAAGCTTCTTGATGAGCTTCTCTGGTTCCTTTAGTCTGGCCTCAGGTGGTCTTCTCCAGTATGGAGAATGCTGACATCTTCCATTTGTTGGGTTTTAATTCTATAAAAGGACTTAAAGACATTGTTATGTGTGTTCCTTGAGGTGGAACCAGGACCCTGCCCCAAGGCTGCACTATTGTTTCTTGGCTATTCCTCCCTTGACTCTGCATACCTTCCCTTCCCAGATGAGCAACTGTTTGAATCTGCCCTTTGGAACTCAGAGAAGGTCATGGAGTCTGAACAGAAAGACTTCCCATGCCCAGGAGCCCCTACAGGGTCCTGCTCGGTTTCATAACCATGGTCCGTGCCCGCTCACAGCTCCTTCTCAGGGACACTGGCCCCATCTCATTTCCTGCTGCTGAGGGGTCCTAGCCTGCCATGCTTGGATCTGTGTGTCTTTATTCTCCCAGGCACAGCAGAGTAAAGAGAGGGAAGCACCGACCTGAAGGCTGCTGTTCCATCTTGAGTAACTAAGATGCTCTTACAAAAGAGTGGTCTCGGGGCTTCCCTGGTAGCGCAGTGGTTGACAGTCTGCCTGCCAGTGCAGGGAACACGGGTTCGAGCCCTGGTCTGGGAAGATCCCACATGCCACGGAGCAACTGGGCCCGAGAGCCACAATTACTGAGTCTGCGCGTCTGGAGCCTGTGCTCCGCAACAAGAGAGGCCACGATAGTGAGAGGCCCGCGCACCGCGACGAAGAGTGGCCCCCACTTGCCGCAAGTAGAGAAAGCCCTCGCACAGAAACGAAGACCCAACACCGCCATAAATAAGTAAAATTAAAAAAAAAAAAAGAGTGGTCTCAGTTATCACGTCATCCTTAGGAACCTGTAACTGGCAAGGAGGACACATCTCGGATACGGCAGGGAACTGAAGATGAAAAAAATGCAAACAGTGGGCTCTGGTGCAGAGCTGTAGTCTTGCGATGTCAAGAGCCAGATGAGGTTATGAGGAAGCTGAATCAATGAACAGGCAGAGTGACCAAGAGAGAGAAGAGAGTTAATAAGTCGCTTGTAGTGGGAGGAGAGGTAGAGGAACACACAGAGAAGCAGAAAAAAACAGACTAGCTGAATGGGGTTAAAGGCAGAGGCTTAGAATGCAAATCTAAAAATCTTTTTGCTGAGCTCCCTAGCATTGCTTTGGACTTAGAACAATCCTTCCTTTCTGTCTCTACTTCAGTTTTTCCCATAGGACCTGGTTGTTCATCTTTTCCTAAATTGTACTGAAACCTAGCTTCTTGGCTAACAGTCCCTTTTGCTTTATTACTGTGCACATTCTGATCATAAACCTTCCTTTCCTGAGGCAACTAGAGTGGATCTCTGTTTCTGGTGATTTAGAGAGTCAAATGCAAACATGACAGGAAGTGGGTGATACCCCAGAGGACAAGGACGGTGGGACATCTGACTGCCTCAAGAAGTAGATGTGGGCAGGGAGTGCCTCCCAGCACCCTTCAAAACTGATTTTTGGATTTGTCAAAAATTATTCAGTTAGTTCCAAATTTTGGCAGAAAAATTTCATGGTTCATTAAAATAGTGCTTCTTTTTCATGTTGGTGATATTTTAATTCCATTACACTATGTGCTATTTATACTCACAAAAGGAAAGAGGAAAAGTCCGAGTTAGTAAAAAAAAATTTAAGGTCACTAAACATGATATTTAATAATGAAATCTCATTTACATCTGTTTCACTTGGTAATTGGTAGTAATGTGAGAAAAGTAAAAAATGATCTTAAAATCTGAAGTTGCACATGGATCACTTAGTAGAAAAGAAAGGGCAGACCATCTTAGATATGAAGGAAGAGGGTTTGGGGGCCAAATAGGGATTCATTCGTTTAGCTACTGAGTGCCTCTTAGGTGTCATGCAAAAGCTAGACAGATTCTCCTGGAGGAGCTTGCCTTCCAGAGGAGGAAGATAAACAATACATAAAAATAAACAAATAATTAGATAATAATACATTGTGAAATGTGCTAAGAAGGATATAAAAGAAGACTTGATAAGTGAGCAACTAGGTGGGTAGGGGCTACTTTAGATAAGATGGGTAAGGAAAATCCACCTCTGTAAGGAGGTGACGTTTGAGCTGAGACTTTTTTTTTAAATTAAATTTTATTGGAATAGAGTTGATTTACAATGTTGTGTTAGTTTCTGCTGTACAGCAAAGTGAATCAGTTATATGTACACATATATCCCCTCCTTTTTGGATTTCCTTTCCATTTAGGTCACCACAGAGCACTGAGTAGAGTTCCCTGTGCTATACGGTAGGTTCTCATTAGTTATCTATTTTATACATAGTAGTGTATATATGTCAATCCCAATCTCCCAGCTCATCCCACTCCCCACTTCCCCCCTTGGTATCCGTAAGTTTGCTCTCTACATCTGTGTCTCTATTTCTGCTTTGCAAATAGAATCTAGAAAAATGGTACAGATGAGCTGTGACTTGAAACATATGATAAGCCAGCCCTGGATGCCACCAGAGGAAGTGCATTCCAGCCAGAAAGAAACAGAAGAGAACCTGAGAGGCCTTTGTGACAGGAGCTTAAGGAGGCGGTGGGGGAGGGAGAATAGCATGAGTAAGGCTGGAGTTAAGCAAGGACTATTTGCTTAACCACAATTCATCAAATGCCTTCAATGGACCAGGCTCTGTGCTCTGCCCCCAGGGATATAGCAGTGAGCAAAACAGACAAAACCCTCTGCCACCAGGGAGCTTACACTCTAGAGTGAACCAGGTCATAATATGACTTATTTGTCATAATAAATGGTTTAGACTTTAGTCTAAAGGCAATGGGGAGCCTTTGACATGCTCAAAGCTGGGGATTTGAGCATTTTAGAAATCACAACTGACAGCAGTGTGGAGAAGGAACAGCAGTGTTGGGAAAGGGCAGTCTAGAAACAAGGAGACTATAAAGAGATTGGTGCCAGAAAAGAAGATGCTGTTCTGAATTGAGATAGTGCAGTAGGTTGGAAATAAATGGAGAGATTCCAGAGATATTAAGAAGGTACAATGATCAGGTCATGGACAAGTGAAAGATCTAGAAGGACACAGATATGTATGGTCAGGTTTCTGACTTCAAGAATTGGGTGGATCTCCAATGTTCATAGCAGCACTATTCACAGTAGTCAAGACATGGAAGCAACCTAAGTGTCCAACTACAGATGAATGGATAAAGAAGATGTAGTATATATATATATAATGGAATATTACTCAGCCATTAAAAAGAATGAAATAGTGCCATTTGCAGCAACATGGAGGGACCTAGAGATTATCATACTGAGTAAAGTAAGGCAGAGAAAGACAAATATATGGTATCATTAATATGTGGGATCTAAAAACTAGTACAAATGAGCTTATTTGTAGAACAGAAACAGACACACAGACATAAAAAACAAACTTATGGTTACCAAAGGGGAAGAGGGGGAGGGATAAATTAGGAGTATGGGATTAATAGATACACACTACTATATATAAAATAGATTAACAACAAGGATTTACTGTATAGCACAGGTTACTATATTCAGTATCTTGTAATAACCTATAATGGAAAAGAATCAAAGAAAGAAAAAAATATATAACTGATTCACTTTGCTGTACACCTGAAACTAATACAATATTGTAAATCAACTATATTTCAATAAAAATGAATTGGGTGGATCTTGTTGTCATTTATTTTTTGGGGCAAGACAAGAACCTATTTTTTTGGTGGAAGAATTAAATTGTATCATTCTTGTCCTTGATGAAATTTCTACTTTGACGAGGAGACAAACATGCAAATAAAACCACTTTATCAACCAATGTACCAGTCACAATAAGTTAAATTAAGCTGTACTAACAGACCACCACCAGAATAGTGGTTTAATACAGCAAAGATTTATTTTTCTATCAAGCTACATGTCCAAAGCAGACAGGGTGGTGGTGGAGTGGGGGAAGCGGGCAGCTCTTCTCATTGTAGTCAGTAGACGGAGGCCAACATAAGTCCCATCTTGACACATGCTTCTACCCCCACCAAGACAGGGTAAAAAAAAAAAAAGAAGAGAGGCATAGTGATGCTGCCTCTTACAACTCCTGTCTGGAAATGATTTGTGCCACTGCTGCCCACATTTTGTTGGCCAAGTCACTGAGTTTCACTTAACTTCAAGAAACTGAGGAAGTGCAATCATACTGTGTGCTGGGAAAGAAGAAGACTTTTTGGTCATTTATTTCATCCTGTCAGGTGGTGCCCAATATCAATTTGTCTTTTACTGATGACAGTCATTTTGATAACTTGATTAAAGTGGTGTCTGCCAGACTCCTTCACTATAAACATTTTTCCCCTTGTAATTTATATATATATATTATAGGGAGTTACTTTGAAACTATGTAAACATCCCATTCTTCGTTAAACTTTTAATTTATTCATTCATTTACTTATTTATATCTGAATGGACCCATGGTTTCTCATTTATTCAATGGGTTATCATTTGCTGCTATCATTATTTATTTTGACACTCAAATTGTCCTAGATTGGGCCAGTGGTAACCCCTTCAATCTGGCTTCTGTGTCCATTTGTCACATCTCTAGCCTTCTTTGAGTCTTTCCTAGCCTCTGGCTCTAGCCAGGCTCATCTTATACTTTCCTTGCTCCAGCTCTAGCCTTGGAATCAGCCACTTTTCCAAGGAGCTCTGGTTGTTTTTGGCGGAAAATGGTATTTAGGGACAGAGCTACGGGATATATGTGGACATGTACATATACACGTACACCGCCACACATACATGCACGCATACACACATTTACATCTGTACTTGTATCTTTTTTTTTTTTTTTTTGCGGTACGCGGGCCTCTCACTGTTGTGGCCTCTCCCGTTGCGGAGCAACAGGCTCCGGATGCGCAGGCTCAGCGGCCATGGCTCACGGGCCCAGCCGCTCCGCGGCATGTGGGATCTTCCCGGACCGGGGCACGAACCCGTGTCCCCTGCATCGGCAGGCGGACTCTCAACCACTGCGCCACCAGGGAAGCCCTATACTTGTACCTTTGTCTATCTATTATGTATAATGAAAACCATGAGTTTACTTTATATCTCCAATTCCAGTTCAACACCACAGAGTATATTCTGGTTTTCTCTCTTTCCATATTTATAAATCCTTTCTCCTGCATTGAGAGAATTGGCTCTCATATCCTAATATGCTTACTTATTTCATCAGCTCTGTCCTGCTCCCTCTCCCATCCCCTCCCCTACGTGGGTGCCCTACCCACTCTGCTTGACCTCCAACACTCCATTCCAATCTCCCATCCTCACCCTCAAGCAGGTTAATGGGACCATTGCATTATCTAAGACATTTGCACGGTCATATTCCTATATCTTACCAGGAATCTGTTTGGGGCCCATTTTTACAGGCATGTGTGATAATGAGAAGGAATTGCAGCCAGCTAAGAATTAGAAACCCAAGCCCTCTGATTCCCCATTCTTTTCTTCTCTAAAGCCCATGGCATCAACAGCAATGAATGGAATCCATGGAAGATTTCTCTGGCTTCTCTTTCTCAGTTTTATTCCTAAATGGATTTATTTTGGAAAGTAAATGAAAGCCCATTTACCCAATTCAGAATTACCTAAAGGTGAAAAAAGTGTTATTTTTTCAGCAGGTCAGAGATTTTTCAAATGCTTTTTTGTCTTTGAATTACTCAAAAGCAGCTTTGTTTGGAAATATCAAACTTGGCATTTCTGGTACATAACCCTGAGTAAGGAATGTGTGCTTTGCCTTGTTGGAAGAAATTTGGTTTTGAAATAACAAAATTATGGTTGTTTAAAAATACTGCACTGAGCAGACACTGTGGGTTATTTTCCTTTGCCTTTAAAACATGCTCTATATTGTGAAGCTGATAACTTTCATGGGTGGGGGAGTTTAATAGAGTGTACTTAACTGATGCAAATGTGAGATCATTTTATAAGCCACATGGGAATGTAGCTGAGTTGTCTTTTCCATTTTTACTTGGGAAACTCACATGATCGCCAAATAACTTAGAATCCTTGGCCATAGTCCCTGTGTATATATCAGGTGCTCAATAATTGTTGGGATGATGGGAATTGAACATGCTTGTTCTCATTTGGCTACAAAATTTCCCTCCAGCTCTGAGTACCTAATTATGATCTAGGACAGGCAAATTAGGGCCCACAGACCAAATCCAGCTGGCTGCCAGCTTTTTTATGACCTGTGGACCGAGAATGGTTTTCACATATTTAATTTGTTGAATAAAAATCAAAAGAAGACTAACATTTTATGACATGTGAAAATGATATGAAATTGAAATTTCAGTGTTCACCAATAAAGTTTTATCAGAACATAGTCATGCCCACTGATTTACATACTATCTAAGAGAGCTTTCACATTACAATGACAGAGTTGAGTAGTTGCAACAGAGACCCTATGACCTGTAAAGCCTAAAATATTTACTATCTGGCTCTTTATAGAAGAAGTTTGTGGACCCCTAATCTAGAAGATAAATACATGTTATCTGTTCATTTTTAAGATTACCTGCTATGAAATTTAAAGTCAAAGTGAAACAGGAGAGAAGGGGGCAGGGCACAACCTTTCAAAGAATGACGTAGCTATAGGACATGACAAAAACTTGTTAGAACCAACTAAGCCCAAGATGGCAGAAGATTTGACTTCCAATAGACCTTGAGCCTCATTGTACGCCATTGTCACACATCAGCATGCTAAATGACACACCCACAGGCACCATGACTCTTCACAGGCTAACCATAAAAGGCCATAAAGTGGTGGTGGCCCAATTCCTGGAAATCCCCACCCCTTCCCTGAAATAATTGAAATAATCCCCCCACTTATTAGCCTATGAAATTATCCGGCTCATAAAAATTATCCATACCATATTCCGGAGCCTCTCACCTTCTGAGATGGCCCACACTTTGTCTGTGGAGTGTGTTTCTCTCTAAATGAATCCACTTCTTACCTATCACTTTGTCTCTCACTGAATTCCTTCTGTGATGAGACATCAAGAACCTGAGCTTCATTAAGTCTTGAGACCAGGTGTATGATCTCAATTAAAAGACCATGGGTTCAAGTCCCAATCTGAGGTGCACAGTTTCAAAAGCTTCCTTTTAACTTTCTACCCATCATACTTCTGGCCTGCCTCCTCATTGATCTTCGATTGGATTCCAACTTAATTTCATTAACAAAAATTATTGGAAAAGAATAAAAGTATAAAACACAAAGTCACATATAAAATTTTTTGATTCTGTTCTCTTGTTAATTGTCTGCAATACTAATTCCATATTAGGTGAGTAATAGAGACAATTATGAGTAAAGAGACTTGAATGATACTGCCTATTTTATACATCACTGGGTTTGCTTCTAGTTGCCATGTTAATTTTGCTTTCTCAAGCTGTTCATAAGCTCTGTGAAGATAGAGACTGGCTTTTTTGCTTCTTTTGGATTTCATGCACATGGTGTGGAAAACAGAACTGATAATCACAACTGCCTAATGGCACTGCCCTGCATCTGAGCCCCTGAATCTTATTGGAAATAATCACATATCTGTGATGCTGACAGATCTCAAAAAGATACTCCTCTCTGCCTCATCATCCTACCAACCATGCCTAGTAAGTTCACTTTTCCATTCTCATCCTCCTGGCTAGCTCATCTCCTACTTCACAGAGAATATAGAGGGAACCAGATGAGAATTACTCCAATTCTACCCATGTTCCTGCATCTTTAGCTACATGGTGATATAGATTGTCATGTAACAATAGGTCTCTTACTACAGGTAATAGTCCTTCCAGGTACTCCTGGATCCCATTCCTCCAGCCTTTGAAAGGACTTGGCTCCTCATTCACCCCTTCCTTGTCTCCACCACCAGTTGTCCTTCTCTTCTGCATCATTCCAGTCAGCACATAAGCTAGTCTTAATAAGATCCATCTTTTAAAATCTTCCCCCCCCCATTTCCTGGCACCTCGTCTAACTACTCTTAAAGGCATCTCTTGAAACCATCATGCATACTTGCTATCTGCACCTTTCTCACTTGTTGTCTAGACCTCCCATCTGCCTATTCTCCCCTCAACCCATTCTAAACAGGCTCTATTTACCACCATGCATGAAACTTGTCAAAGTCACAAGTGACTCCATCTGGAGAAATATTGTAGTTGATCATCCATTTGTACCTTACTTTGTTTATCATTAGCACATGGTGTGGTTGTTTACTTTCTCTTGAAAACACTTCTTTTCCTAGCCTTCTGGGGCACCACACTCTTCCAGTTTTCCTCCCACATCACTGATGACTTCTGTCTCCTTGGATGACCCCCTGTATTAACCACATCTTTTCAAATTCTGATGCTTTGGCATCCAGAGTCTTGTGGAGCTTGGAGGGACTGCTCCTCCCAGGGTTAGATAATGAACAACTCATCTCTGAGTGTGCCTTTCAAATGCAAACCAACCGATCCAAAGCCCCCCCCCCATTCCTTACCACCCCCCATACCCCGCCCCAGCCACCTTCTTTATTGGGCTCTCACAGGGCTCTTACACTCCAGGACAATATTCCCTTGCCCTAATCACCTAGGGCCAAGTACCAGACAACTGGGGACAGTCCAGCGCCTACTGAAATTATTCAAAATAGCCAGTCTTAAGCCTGGTTACCCCTTGCCCATTCTTTCCCATGGAAACCACAATAAAGACTCTTTTGTTTTATAAATTTATTTTATTTATTTATTTTTGGCTGTGTTGGGTCTTCGTTGTTGCACGTGGGCTTTCTCTAGTTGCAGCGAATGGGGGCTACTCTTTGCTGCAGTGCATGGGCTTCTCATTGAGGTGGCTTCCCTTGTTGTGGAGCATGGGCTCTAGGTGCGAGGCTTCAGTAGTTGTGGCACATGGGCTCAGTAGTTGTGGCTCTCGGGCTCTAGAGCAGAGACTCAGTAGTTGTGGCACACGGGCTTAGTTACTCCGCGGCATGTGGGATCTCCCCAGACCAAGGATCGAACCAGTGTCCCCTGCATTGGCAGGCAGATTCTTAACTCCTGAGTCACTAGAGAAGTCCCACAGTAAAAACTCTTGCTCACATTTTCCCCATCACTTCCTCTGCCTCCTGACTGACTCTGGTGCTTCCCCATGTGGCCCTGCATGGTATGCCATGCCTCCTGTTTCTAGAGATCTGTGAGTATAACAAACTACTTCCTTCATGACAGTTATTCCATGTCTATATGTCTTACCATAGTTGATTAAAATAAATCCTGGGTACCTTTTAAGTACTCTTCTTCTTTCTGAACTTTAAATATTGGAGCCTCTCTGGAATCTTCCTTGCCCCTCTTCTTTTCTCTCTTTACCCCTGCCATCCCCCCCCAATTCCCAACTGCCAGGATGATCCAATTTATGTACATGGCCATGAATACCATCTGCATTTGCTAAGACCCTCAGATTTAAATATCCAGACTGGATCTCTTCCCTGAGCTCCAGATTCATGTATCCAACAGCCTTGCTGACACATTTATTGAGTGTCTAGTGAGCACTTCAAACTTAATATGTCCAAACTGAACTGTTTATTTACCCTGCCTGCCCTTATCCCACCCAAACTGTTCACACTCAAGCCTGCTCCGCATCAGTAAGTGAACCCCTTCTAGCCAAATGCTCCAGCACATGAGACCTAGGAGCTACCCTACAGATCTCTCTTTCTCTTATACCCCACAACCCATCTGTGGTAGAAAGAATTCTACGATGACCGCAAGGAAGCACACCCTTATTTAATTCCCTCTTTGTGAGTGCTGGAGGAACGTATAACTCGCTTCTAACCAATGGAATAGAGCAAAGGTGAGAGCCTGAACACAGGACCCAGGGAAGCTTGCTTGAACTCCTGATCCATAGAAACTACGAGATAATACAAACGTATGTTGCTTTTAAGCTGCTAGGTTTGTGCAAATTTGTTATGCAGTAATGAAAGATGAATACGCAATCTCTCAGCAAGTTCTGCTGGTTCTACCTTGAGAACTTATCCGCAATCTAACCACAGTCTATCCCCACCACCACTGTGGTCCTACTCTAGTTCATGTTGTCATTTCTTCACGATTCCACCAGCCTTCTCTCTGACCTCCCTACCTCCACTCTTGCCCTCCCACATCTCACTCACCAGTTTCAAGAATTGTTTTTTAAACATGTAAATCAAATTACATGACTATGATGTACAAACTCTCCAAGATCTGGCCTTTGCCTCTCTCTGACTTATAGTGCCCTTTCCTCACCACTGTTTTCACATGGGTCTCACTGATCTCAATGTTCCTCAAACGTGCCAAACCCATTGCTGCCTGTGGACCTTTGCACTTTGTGGTTTCTGCTGCCTGGAATACTCGGATGGACCATTACATGGCTCTCCCCCTCACTTCCACCCTGTCTTGGCTCAAGTGACACCTCTTTATTGTTTATTCATTTTTGAAATTGAAGTATAGTTGACTTACAATATTGTGTTAGTTTTAGTTGTACAGTAAAGTGATTCAATTTTATATATATATATATATTTCAGATTATCTTCCATTATAGGTTATTACAAGATACTGAACATAGTTCCCTGTGTTATACAGTAAATTCTTATTGCTTATTTTTGTATATAGTAGTGCGTATCTATTAATCCCATACTCCTAATTTTTCCCTCTCCCCCCTTTCCCCAGTGACACCTCTTTTTTTTTTTTTTTTTAGTATTTATTTATTTGGCTGCACTGAGTCTTAGTTATGGCATGAGGGATATTCCTTGTGGCATGCGGGATCTTTTTAGTTGCCACATGCGGGCTCTTAGTTGTGGCATGAGAGATCTAGTTCCCTGATCAGGGCTCGAGCCCAAGCCCCTGGCATTGGGAGTGTAGAGTCTTAACCACTGGACCACCAGGGAAGTCCCTCACCCCCACCCCCACAGTGACACCTCTTTAACAGGACTTTGCTGATAAACGGATACAGAGAAACCACCTTTCCTTTTTACTCTCTAACCTGTTTTCTATTTATTTTTCTAGTGAGTACTTATTATGATCTGAAATTAATTCACACTTATTTTTATATCATATAGTTATTTATGGCGTGTCCCTTCCTCTAGAATTTAGGCTCCTCAAGGGCAGGGAACTTCTGTCTAGTCTCTGCTTTATCCACCACAACTAGAACAATGCTGGGCATAGACGTGTCCTCAAAAATGATTTGTCGAATGAATGAGCTCACCAGCCTAATCCCCATGCTTTGTGTTTGCTGTCTTTTCTGCTGGGGATGCGTTTCCTCCACTGACTGTCTCTTTATCATCCTTCAGCTCTCATTTCAAGTCGCTTCCTCAGAGAAGCCTGTCCCTGCCAGCCTTCTGTTCCCCATCCCCTTCCCCTTCCCCGTGACTCTGGTACAGAGGGAGGCGAACTCTTTCTGTAGTGTCAGATAGTAACTGTTTACAGCTTGGTAACCCACTCAGGGCCTGTCACAACTACACCTCTTGGCCGTTGTAGCTTGAAAGTGGCCACGGACAATTCCTACCTGAATGCGTGTGGCTGTGTTCCCATAAACTTTATTTATGGACACTCAAATTTGAATTTTGTGCAATTTTTACATGTGACGAAATAGTAACCTTTTTCGGATATTTTTCAATCATTAAAAATGTTAGTTTGCAGGCTGTACCGAAATAGGCAGCAGTGGGTTGGATTTGGCCCCAAGGCTGTAGTTTGCTAACTCCTGTGCTAGTATATTACCTTCTTTTTTATTTTTATTTTTTTAGTTAAAGTATAGTTGATTTACAATGTTAATTTCTGCTGTACATTAAAGTGACTCAGCTATACACACATATATACTGTTTTTTAATATCCTTTTCCATTATGGCTTATCTGAGGAGGTTGAATATAGTTCCCTGTGCTATACAATAGGACCTTGTTGTTTATCCATTCTAAATGTAATAGTTTGTGTCTACTAACCCCAACTTCCCAGTCCATCCCTCCCCCTCCCCTCCTCCCCCTTGGGCACCACAAGTCTGTTGTCTATGTCTGTGTTATCTTCAAAGAGCTGACAGTTATCTTATTTGTTCCTTTGTTTTTGTGCTTGTTTTATCCTGTTAAAACATGGTCACCTTCAGGGCAGAAACTTAATCCCCAGGGCCTAGAACCTGCCTGGCTAGCGCTACCCCAGGGCAGACTTTGCTCACTCCCTAGAGTCCCCTTTCTCCAGAAGCTTCTTTACCTTCTTCTCTTGTATTGATACTGCCCCCTTAGGAATTCAGGTTTCATTTCAGGAGAGGGAGCCAGTAAATGAGACATCTGGTTGGAATAAGAATCTCAGCTTTCAGTGAAGAGGGGCCTAGTTTATCTTGATCGCAGCTGTATCCCCAGCATCTAACGGTTCTAACCATATCCTATTTACCCCTGTAGTAAAGGAGTAACCACCCTCCATAAACAGGACAAGTTAGCCGTACATACAACACCTGACACCGTCAGGCTGGGCAAATGAGCTTTTGTGGTTTTCAAATCCAGGAGACAAGCTATCACCATGACACACAGAGGACAAATTGGGATTATGAAGAAGGACACGCTAACGTGGTCTCAACAATCTGCCTGAGCATTGCAGTTGTGTGGAGACAGTATGAGTGGTGTTCTCACGCAAGTGTGGCGAGTCAGGGGGTGCCGTGGAGGGGCGTTTGGAGTTCAGGCGAGTGACGGACACCGATTGGCAGGAAGGGGGGGCAAAGAAATCTAGGCATGAATCAGTCTCTGGTTGGCTTCCTTGTTAAATTGATTTTTCACAGGGAAGAGCCATGTCCTGTCCAACTGCTTTCCTCTGATGGATTTGTGCAGCAATAGACCACACCACGCTGTTTATGGGATTACGAGGTTGTGTTTGCAGCTGAATTTTAGTCAGGCAGGACCTCTCAGGGTCCAGAGCCTGGTCTTAGCCTTAAAATATAGGCAGGAAATGGGAAGTATAACTGCCTGGCTCTCCTAGGTCAACTTATTATTATTATTTTGCAGTATGCAAAAGATCCCGCCTGCCACAACTAAGACCCAATGCAGCCAAAAAAAAAAAAAAAAAAAACATTACTCATCCTTCTTTCTTTTTTTTTTTTTTGTGGTACGTGGGCCTCTCACTGTTGTGGCCTCTCCCGCTGCGGAGCACAGGCTCCGGACGCACAGGCTCAGCGGCCACGGCTCACGGGCCCAGCCGCTCCGCAGCATGTGGGATCTTCCCGGACCAGGACACGAACCCGTGTCCCCTGCATGGGCAGGCGGACTCTCAACCACTGCGCCACCAGGGAAGCCTGATCAACTTATTTTGACAAAATTTTCTAGTCTTCTTTCCCTACTTTGTGTGGTGGGAATTTGGCTATATATTCATTAATTCATTGAGCAAGTGCTTGGTATCAGACACAGGGCCAGGGTCTGGGAAAAGCAATAACAGCGACAACAAACAGATCTCTGTCCTTGAAGAACTTGCAATGTAATGGGGAAAAATAATACCACAACAAAAGCAGCAAATAAAATTGGGTGTGATAAACTTTATGACATAGACTATTATAATTACTTTTTAATTGAAATATAGTTGATTTACAATGTTGTGTTAATTTCTGCTATACAGCAAAATTTTACATATACATACATTCCTTTTCATATTCTTTTCCATAATGGTTTATTATAGCATATTGAATATAGTTCCCTGTGCTATACAGTAGGACCTTGTTTTTATTCATTCTATATATAATAGTTTGCATCTGCTAATCCCATACTCCCAATCCATCCCTCCCCTGCCCCCTCCTCCCCCTTGACAACTACAAGTCTGTTCTCTAAGGACATTGACTCTTAAACCAGAGAGCTCTGGGTTTTGATTCAGCCATCTACTAGCTGTTAGTCCTTGGAAAATAGCTTAACCTGTCCGTTTGCTCTTTTCTAAAATGGGAATAATAGTGGAACTACCACATAGAGTTATGTGAGGATTAAATATTGTAAGAATTTAGGGCAGTGTCTGTACGAGCAGTCAACAAATGCTGGTTCCCATTATTGTGAGTATTGTGATAGAGACAACTTCAGGGACAATGAATGCATACAGAACGGGCACCTAATCGTGAGAAAAGGATTCATGGAGAGTTTCCTATAAGTGGTGATAATTGAACTAAATCTAGAAAGAAGAGTAAGGATCATAGCTAAAATGTATCAAGTGCTTACAACGGGCCACATACTGTTCTGAGGATGTAACATGGATGACCGCTTTTAATCTCACAGCCCTCTGAAGTATGTGCTAATATTATCTTTATTATTCCAGATGGAAGGCAAATAGGACTTAACCAGGCAGAGAAGCATTTTGGACAGTGGTGCAGGTACAATGGTCCAAGGATATGAAAGAACAGCAGATTGATAGAACTGAAAGCTGTGCAGTGTGGCTGGAAGAAAAAGGATGTGTGGGCAAGCTGTGGGAGCTGAGGCTGGAGAAATAGGCAGATCAGACTGTCACTGTTATCCAGATTTGTTGGACCCCAGCTGAATAGAGTCCAGCACTATCTTTGACAAAGCTCTGGCCACCCATTTCCCATTGTATTGATGGGAAGCAGATGTAATCAGGCTCTTCTTCATTGGAATAGGTGTTCTTCACGTATAAAAGCACATCAGTAGGTTCTTGGGAATCAACTGAAGAAACCATTCCAGAAAAGATTGGACCAAGAGACAGAGGCACAACTACTAGCCTCTCTCTTTTACCATGTCCAGTTCAAGTGATTTTAAATCCCAAAGTTAAACCCACATAAAGATGAGCTCAATTTGAGCTCAGAAATGTATGCACAAAAATGGTTCTGTCTTGATGCTGTGAACTTCTCTGATGATTGCCTTCTTCCTAGGCCTTGTTCTGGTCTTGTTTTGTTGGTCACTTGACCCAAAGCAATGAAGTACTGACCTGACTTAACTTCTAACCTTCCCAAGAGGTGTGAACAAGCACCAAAAGGCGTTTTTAACTAAGACACATACAAAGAAACATGCAAAAGAGAAAAACAGTTAAAAGCAACAAACCAATATAGAACTATAACACAAAGCCCAATGCTTAAGTCATGTCCATGATTTAGGGCTGGTCTTGAAAGGCACTGGAAACTTCTAGCTGTTAGCAACCCTAAAGCTACCAGATCAGTTGGGTAACACGTTTGAAGACAGACCACTGGACTGGCCTGGTTCAAAGTGCAGCTCACACTCTGCTGTTTGGGATTCGAGATTGGCCAAGAAGCTCATCACTACTTCTCTTCCTCTCCCTCCTCCACCCAGTGTACCCACTGGGAACTTTCATTAATAGCATCTGCTATGCCAGTAACTTGTGGCTTCGGATTAAACATTTCTGTCTTTTCTTTTTTTTTTTTTTTTAACTGCCTCTCTCTGCCTTTATTTTGTAAGGCAAACATTATTTCTGGGGGTGGTACAAAACTTCAGGAATACTTCAATATGCCTGTGTTCACTCTGGTGAGACCAGGACATTAAAAATATCCCCCAATTTAGAGAAGAGACAGAAAGAAGCAATGTTCAAATGGAGGAAAGAAAGACTATGTGGTATCCATGAGATGCCTACTGCAAACCTTTTCATTTTTTTTTCTTCAGTTTGCACTGCACTGAACTGTAGTTCCTGGGAAAGAGAATTTTGGGAATATTGTATGTGCGGTTGATTTCATTATAAATGTTTAATTAAAGGAATGGTGTCTCCTCCTACACTTCTCTACTCCCATCCACCACACCTATTTTTGCCTTCTCCTCTTCTTACGCTTCCTAGGTTAATCCACGGTATCCAGTGGTCCAGGTTAGATACTTTGGGGGCATCCTCAATTCCTCCTGTTCCCCTGCCCATGCAATGAAATACTGACCCGATTTAACTTAATTCTTTTTGGGGGAATAATATTTATTGAGCACCTTATTTGTGCCAGAGATTGTGTTGAAGCCTTCACATATTTTTAATTTACTCCTCACTATAACTATACAAGACTAATTTTAATGTACTAAGGAAGCCAAGGATCAGAACTTTTGCTGAAAACATCTTTAAAGTACGTGGAGAAGCCAAGTTTTGAGTGACATTTTGTGTGCCTGTGAGGTTTCAAAATTCAAGGTCTTAGGCTGTACCCACCTAGTTAATCAGCTTATGTTTACATGATGTTTGCATTACTGGTTGAGGAACATTCCAAACTGTATGTACTATAAGTACCTGAAGCACAATGTGTGTGAAACAGAGTTTACCGTAGTCTTTTAAAAGCTGCTCCTTCCCCTAATTTCCCTAATTTGGTCAAAGGTACTACTTTTCTTCGCATCGCCCTAAAGCGGTGTTTCTCAGCCTCGGCAGTACTGGCATTTGAGGCTGGATACTTCTTAGTTGTAGGGGGCTTTCCTGTGCATTGCATGATGTTGAGCATTAACCTTCATAACGGTATCATCCACACCATCCCAGTTGTGACAATCAAAAATATTTTCAGACACTGAAAAATGTTCTGTGGGGAAAAAATGGCTCTCAATTGAGAATCATTGCCTTATAGTGAAATTCCAGAATCTCCTTTTTCCTCTCCATCCTCTTTATTTATTTTGGTTTCTTTAAATACTGCATCAGTTACTAAATTCTATTACTTCTGCCTGTGCAACGTTTCTTGCATCCATCCTTGTGTTTATATTGTCTTACCTAACACTTGCCCTTCTCTCTTCTTAAGGGGTTTTCCCTGTCCTTGGCATTTACTGCTTCCAACCTGTCCTACACATCTGTGCCAACTTAATCTTCTCATCCATCATGACACCTATCTGCTGAAACCTCTCAAACAGCTCCCTGTTGCTTACTGAATACATTTTGAACTCTCTGAAACTGTATAGCTCTGCCTATGATTAGTGGGTGAGATTAAACGTGGGATCTTTGCTTCATGAAACTATTGTAGATACAGATCAGAGGCACCAATCTGCTTCATGTGAATTGAAGGTGATCTTTTGTATCTCCATTTATTTTATAAAACCTAACATTTTAAACATTCCCTTCCTTGTAGTTTCAGTAGCATTACCCTATTAAAACTCTCTGGAACTGGTCTCCATTGAAGGGAAGTACTTTGGATGACCAATTAAATTTTTTTAATGAGTTTTTGGTTTATTCAGGTTTTCTATTTCTTAAGGTAAATTTTAAAATGTATTAGCTTAAAAATATTCATAAATCTTTTAACTTTGAAAGCTCTACCATATCTCTAGATATGTCCTTTTTTCCACCTAATATTGTTTAAATATATCTTTTCTCCTGGTTTTCTTTTTTTAAGATTGGAGTGTAGTTGTTTTACAATATTGTGTTAGTTTCAGGTGTACAGCAAAACTATTCAGTTATACATACGTATGTATATATCTCTATTCTTTTCTTGATTCTTTTCCATTATAGTTTATTACAGGCTATTGAATATAGTTCCCTGTGCTATACAGTAAATCTTGTTGTTTATCTATTTTATATATGGTAGTGTGCATCTGTTAATCCCGTACTCCCAATTTATCACTCCCCCCGCACTCCCTTTGGTAGCCGTAAATTTGTTTTCTATGTCTGTGAGTCTGTTTCATAAATAAGTTCATTTGTACTATTTTTTAAATTCCACATATAAGTGATATCATATAATATTTGTCATTCTTTGTCTGCTTTGCATCACCTAGTATGATAATCTGTAGGCCTACCCATGTTGCTGCAAATAGCTCTCTTTGTTTTCTTGACTCATTTTGCTAAAATTTTGTCTCTTTTATTACATTTTAGAAAGTATCAGCTTTTATTTTTAATTTTACTGAAGTATAGTTGATTTACCATGTTGTGTTAATTTCTGCTGTACAGCAAAGTGATTCAGTTATACATATATATATATATTCTTTTTCATATTCTTTTCCTTTATGGTTTATCACAGGGTATTGAATATAGTTCCCTGTGCTATAGATAGGACCTTGTTGTTTATCCATCCTGTATATAATAGTTTGCATCTGCTAATCCCAAACTCCCAATCCTTCCGTCACTTCCCACTTGGCAACCACAAGTCTGTTCTCTATGTCTGTGAGTTTGTTTCTGTTTCATAAATACATTCATTTGTGTCATATTTTAGACTTCACATATAAGTGATATCATATGGTATTTGTCTTTCTCTTTCTGACTTACTTTGATTAGTATGATAATCTCTAGGTCCATACATGTTACTGCAAATGGCATTATTTCATTCTTTTTAATGTCTGAGTAATATTCTATTGTGTATATATATAAAATATTCTGTTATATATATACCACATCTGATCTTTCCTTAAGAGAACCAGGCATGAGGAGCACAGGTAGCTGAAGGCCTCCACCTGTCACACCTTCCAATTCCTTCCTATGTTCACACTCTGACTTCTTCACCCAGGCTGATCCTAGACAGTGACTGAACAGAGATGCCGTAGCCTGGTCATCTCTGGACCCCTCTAATGGGCCATCTCTCCTCCAGGGCCTCCCATCTGCCTGGCCAAGACTTTCTCAGAGCAGCACTGCAGTCTGAGACCCTTTCTACCTGCAGTGCTGAAGCCTTTCTTCCTTGATTTTTTTCCCACTTCTTTCAAGGGACTGGGGGCTATTTTATTTAAAGGAGTGTTTCTCAAACTTGAATGTACGTATACACTGAAGATCTTGTTAAAGTGCACTGTTGGCTTCAGTTGATCTGGAGTGAGGGCCCGAGAGTCTTTGTTTCTAACAAGCTCCCTGGTGATGGGCTGCTGGCCCAAAGGCCACAACTGAGTGGTAAGGGTTTAGATTGTAATTTATATTTATCAGCCAAGCAGTTGCTATAGAGAGAAGCAATCAGGTCCAATTCAAGTTGGATGCGTAAGTGGAAATAACAACATGCATTTCAGCAGAACCAATTTTTCTGATTGCTTTGACCTGAGTGGTAGAAGCCCATGATAAAGTGGGCTTGGCTATTTAAGTTATAATGAGAGAGATGCTTCATCGTTTGGGGCACATCATTTGAGCCTCATACAAACAAAGTACTATTATAATGAGGCACTTCAGAATGGCATTTAAGTGTCAGGTAGATTTAGGTTTCCACTGCAGAAACACCTTTTGAATAAATGTTCCACGAGGAGAAACAGAAGGTCCCACTGATGTGAGAATTATGAACAAAACAGTTGGAGTGAAGACCTAAAGGAGAGAAATGCACGTAGGGTTGGAATGCAGTACAGAGGGGAAATATATCCAAACAAAAACACCCAGACCCAGTAGGCTTGCCATTTAGATCTGAGCCAAAAGAGCAGGCTTGAGATCAATCAGCCTGAAGTCTCCATGTTCTGAAGGCAGTAGAAATGCTAAAGTTAGCATGTGTGGCTTCCTATAAACTGGGAGTAATCTAAAACAGATATTCTCCAAAGGACACTTCCAGTGTTTCCTGGCCCCGGGCCAGATACTTCAAAGCCCCATTATCAGTGAGCTGTGGTCCCTGTGCTGGGAAAGTTGGGCGATGCTCTGAGGAAATGTAAGCTCCGGATCACAGTTTCCTCTCATTGCAGTGCGAGGAGGTCAAAGTTGCTGAGGGCGGCTCACTCTCCAGTGGCCTGCCAAGTTGCCAACTCTACGTGCATTAGAGTTTGCCTTCAATCTCGTTAAGTGTTAGGATGCTATCTGACAGGAAGCACGGTTTGAAATGTTCTCCACTGGCTGACTTATGACTCCTCTCCAGAAGTCTGACTCTGCCAGAAACCCCTCACCTTTTTAATGAAAATCACACAGAGAGATTCCGTGTCCTTTTCTTCTCCCACTCAACTTGGCTTTTGGAACGCTCCCAGTTGAGTTGGTTGGGCACCCATGCAGTGCTGAGCATCATATAAGTAAGTGTGTGGGATGGGGACTCTTTAGAATGCTATTTTGAACCCATGAAGACGTTACACATCTCTGTTTCCCCAGTCTCTGCAGTTTTCTTTTCATTTCTGAGCAGTAGTGCTTGCTCCTTTAGACGTGAACCATTGGAGCTGACCTCTCTCAGCCCAAGAGCTCTTTCATTAGGATGCACTTGTCCTCTTTGTGATTCAGTGAGCTGAGGTGGTATAAAGGTGAGACATCTACACAGCAGGCCAACGTTCCAACCTGGGAGCCGGGCACAGCACTATTACCAAGGGTGGCAGGACACCTCGATTCCTTTTCCTGGCCTTGAGGAAATATTGTACAAGAGGTTAAGGTGACTAACTGGCATCCAGGAAATTGTCCATTTCCCCCTGAGATTGGTTGATTCTTGCTTCTGGGACCTGGGTGGAAAGAGGAGAGAAATAAAAGGGGTACAAATAGTGAGAAAAAATTGCTCCAGGCCAGGTAGTACCCACCCTTTAATTCTATAAGGGCTGGAGTGGCAACTTTGGGTGAAAAAGAAATGTCTCTGAGTGGATTAAGTATTATATGACATTGTAAAAATTGTCACAATTTTGGGTTGTCTGGTAAGTGTGTCATTAGGGCAAGTTCTTAGAACAATTAGGAGGTTTGTCCTTAATAATCACTTCTCATTCTCTTTCCCTAGTAAGGTATTAGCTGATGAGGCTTACTGTGTGATGTCTCTCAGGGATAATTGTGTCTTTTTAAAATACTCTTTAAAAAAAGTTTGTTTGAAATTTTAAAAACTAGCTTTATTAAGGTATAATTATATGCAGTAAATTATACATATTTAAAGGATACAATTTGATAAGTTTTGACAGATGTGGAACCATACCTGTGAAACCATCACCACAATAAAAATAATGAACATGTCCATTACCCCCCCAAATTTCCTCTTGCACGTTTTACTCTTTCCTGCTCACCCATCTCTGAATTATCCTTTTGCAGCTACAGATCTGCTTTCTGTCACTATAGATTAGTTTGCATGTTCTACAATTTTGTACAAATACGACACATACTCATGTTTAGTTTGATTTCTTTCACTCAAAATACTTTTCTGGGATTCATTCATGTTATGCCTGTATCAATACTTCATTTTTATTGTATTAGTATGCCAGGATGTGTTTATCCATTCACCTGTTGATTTGGGTTGTTTCCAGCTTTTGCCTATCATATTCTGCTCTGAACAAAGGAGCTGCTATGAACATTCCTGTCCAAGTTTTTGTATAGTTTTACTTCTCTTAGGTCAATACCTAGGAGTGGAATGGCTGGATCATAGAAGAATGCTTAACTTTTTAAGAAACTGAATGCTTAGCTTTTAAAGACACTGCCAAAGTGTTTTCCAAAGTGGCTGAACCATTTTATAGTCCTACCAGTTCCTCCACAACCTCACCGACACTTGATATAGTCAGTCTTTTTAATTTTAACTATTTTAAGATGCATTTGGTGATATCTTTGTGGTATTTTTCTTTTTTTTTTTTTGGTATGCGGGCCTCTCACTGCTGTGGCCCCTCCCGTTGCGGAGCACAGGCTCCGGACGCGCAGGCTCAGCGGCCATGGCTCACGGGCCCAGCCGCTCCGCGGCATGTGGGATCCTCCCAGACCGGGGCACGAACCCGTGTCCCCTGCATCGGCAAGGGGACTCTCAACCACTGCTGTGCCACCAGGGAAGCCCTCTTTGTGGTTTTAATTTGTATTTATCTAATGACCAATAATGTCGAGCATATTCATGCACTTATTTGCCATCTGTATATCGTCTTTGGTGAAGTATGAGTTCAAACTTTTGCCCATTTAAAATAAATCAGGTGTTTGTTTTCTTATTATTGAGTGTTGAAACATCTTTATAGATTTTTGGATAAGTCCTTTATTAGATGTATGATTTGAAAATATTTTCTCCAACTCTGTGGCTTGTTTTTTTTATTTTCTAAACAGTCTTTCCAAAAGCAGAAGTTTTAAATTTTAGTAAAGTCCAAATTATCATTTTTTAATTTTGCAGATCATGCTTTTGGTGTTGTATCTAAAAAATCTTTGCCCAACCCAAGGTCACAAAGATTTTCTTGTATGCTTTTTCCTATATGTTTTACAGTTTTAGGTCTTACATTTGGGTTTATGATTAATTTTTATATGGTGTAAAGTATGGATCAAAGGTTATTTATTTAGCATAGGAATATCCAGTTATTCCAGCACCTTTTGTTGAAACTCGTATCCTTTGCCCACTGAATTTTTTTTTTTGCGGTACGTGGGCCTCTCACTGCTGTGGCCTCTCCTGTTGCAGAGCACAGGCTCCAGACGCGCAGGCTCAGCGGCCATGGCTCACGGGCCCAGCTGCTCCGCAGCACGTGGGATCCTCCCAGACCAGGGCACGAACCCATGTCCCCCGCATCGGCAGGCGGACCTCAACCACTGCGCCACCAGGGAAGCCCATTGAATTGTTTTTGTACTTGTGTCAAAAATCAGTTGTCTCAAGCTCCCTGATTTCAAACTATATTATAAACCTGTAGTAATAAAAACAGTATTGTATTGGCATAAAAACAGACACATAGTTCTATGGAACAGAATAGGGAGCCCAGAAATAAACCCACACATATATGGTCAGTTGATTTACCACAAAGGAGCCAAGAATATACAACAGGGAAAGGACAGTCTCTTCCACAAATGGTATTGGGAAAACTGGACCAGTCACATGCAAAAGAATGAAACTGAAACTTATACCACACATAAAAATTAACTCAAAATGTATCAAAGACTTGAACATAGGATCTGAAACCATAAAATTTCTAGAAGAAAATGTAGGAGGTAAGCTTCTTGACATCGGTCTTGGTGATGATTTTTTGGATTTGACACCAAAAGCAGATACAACAAAAACAAAAATTTTAAAAATGAGACTACATCAAACTAAAATGCTTTTGCATAGCAAAGGAAACCATCAACAAAATGAAAAGGCAGCCTATCAAATATTTGCCAGTCATATATCTGATAAAGTGTTAATATCCAAAATATATAAAGAACTCATACAACTCAATAGCAAAAAGCAAACAATGCAATTAGGAAGTGGGCAGAGGGTCTGAATAGACATTTTTTCTGAAGAAGACATGCAGTTGGTCAACAGGTACATGAAAAGGTGCTCAACATCACTCATCATCAGGGATATGCAAATTCAAAACCACAATGAGATATTACCTTACATCTGTTAGAATGGCTATTATCAAAAAGACAAGAAATACGTGTTGGTGAGGATGTGGAGAAAAGGGAACACCTGTGCACTGTTGGTAGGAATGTAAATTGGTGCAGCCACTATGGAAAGCAATACAGAGTCTCCCCCCCAAAATTAAAAATAGAACTACCATACATTCCAGCATTTCCATTTCTGGATATTTTTCCAAAGAAAACAGAAACACTAATTTGAAAAGATATATGCAGTCCTGTGTTCATCGCCACATTATTTACAATAGCCAAGGTATGGAAGCAACCTAAGTGTCCATCTATGAATGAATTGATAAAGAAGATGTGAAATATATATATATGTGTATATATATATATATACACACGCATATATATATATAAAATAGACTATTATTTAGCCATAAAAAAGAAGGAGATCTTGCCATTTGTGACAACATGGACAGACATTAAGGGCATTATGCTAAGTGAAATAAGTCAGAGAAAGACAAGTACTGTATGATCTCACTTATATGTGAAATCTAAAAAACAACACAACAGAAAACAAACGAAAAACCCCAATAAACTCTACCCTGAACGCATGGATACAGAGAACAGATTGGTGGTTGCCAGAGGCAGGGGTTGGGGGTGGGTAGGTGAAATAGATGAAGGAGGTTAAAAAGTACAAATTTCCAGCTATAAAAAAGTAAGTCATGGGGACATAAAGTACAATATGGTGACTATAGTTAATAATATGGTATCGTGGGGCTTCCCTGGTGGCACAGTGGTTGAGAGTCCACCTGCCGATGCAGGGGACACGGGTTTGTGCCCCAGTCCAGGAGGATCCCACATGCCGCGGAGCGGCTAGGCCCGTGAGCCATGGCCGCTGAGCCTGCGCGTCCGGAGCCTGTGCTCTGCAACGGGAGAGGCCACAGCAGTGAGAGGCCCACGTACCACAAAAAAAAAAAAAAAAAAAATATATATATATATATATATATATTATGTATGTATACATGGTATCGTGTATTTGAAAGTTGCTAAAAAAGTAGATTTTGTAAGTTTTTACCACAAGAAAAGAAATTTGTAACTATGTAAGGTGATGAATGTTAGCTAGACTTTTTGTGGTGAACACTTTGTAATATATACAAATATCAAATCATTATGTTGTACACCTGAAAATAATATAATGTTATATGTCAATTACTAAAACAAAATTCAGTTGTCCATATATGTGAGACAAATATGGAACATATATTTTTTCCATTGACTGTTTGTCTCTGTTGATGACAATATCACACTGTATTGATTACTGTAACTTTATAATAAGGCTTGAAATCTGTGGTGTCAGTTCTGTAACTTTGGTCTTCTTTTTCAAAATTGTTTGGTTTTTTAGGTTCTTTTCATTTCCAGATAAATTTTAGAATCAAATTGTCAGTTTCTACAAAAAAAAAGCCTACAGGGATTTTGATTGGAATTGTATTGAGTCTATAGATCAATCTGGGAAGAATTTCAGGTCTTGCACATATTTGGGGATATTTATTCTTTAGTATTTCATATTTTTTGCTGCTATTGTAAGTATTTAAAAATTTCAATTTCCAATAATTTGTTGCTAGTATATAGAAATATGGTTGATTTTTGTACATTGATCTTGTATCCACAACCTTGATAAAATCACTATCTCTAGTAGTTTTCTTGCAGATCCCATTGGATTTTCTACATAGACAATCATGCTGTTGGAACTCTTTAAGATTAAAAAGACTAATTAATTTTAAAAGCAGGTTTTTTGGTACATGCGTATGTGAGTTTAATTAAAACTGCTCATGGAGAAAAGTGATTACTTTAACAATTTACTTCTGATGATGTTTTTGAAGGGCACCAGAAGGTGATGAGTGGAACAGACATTTCCTTGGTAGACACATGGACCCTATGTCTTTAATTTGCCCAACTGTGGATGGTCTCACTCTTACTTTCTCCAGCCCAGTCTGTTGCCGGACTGTAAATTTCATTTTACAGTCATACTTCATGTGCACTTAGAATAACTCTACAAACCACACAGGAAAATCCCATATGAATGGCTAGGTGCTAGCACACATTTCAAATTATGGCTTTCAGTTAATTGATACTGAGTTATGACCTTTTAAACATTTTAAACTGTTTTATAAAAGGGAAGAGAAAATTAAAAAAACAGCAAATTCAACAATAGTATTTTCTCATCTTTATTCTTTCTCTATAGTCCTAAAGGTTTAAAATAAAAATGAAAGTTTGCTTTTCTTTTTCCTTTGGGGGGAAGGGTTGTAGAGGGAGCTAAACCACATGGTGAAAACTCATGTAAGGACTGAACTTTTGATGTGTTTATATTTGCTGGCTCAGGGAGGCATGGTGATTGACAGGTGGGATTGCTCGCCTCCCAGGTGGTGTAGGCACAACGACTATTAAACATGCACTCCCTAACCTCATTCCCTCACACTTGTACATATGCACTGTCTTGTGTTACCTGCAGAATCTCCCTGACCTGCATGTGTAATCCACATTCCTCACTCTACACTCTACCCCATCTTTCCCACCTCAATGTATCTCAATGTACTTTTTTTTTTTTTTTTTTAATTAAAAAAATTTTTTTTGGCTGTGTTGGGTCTTCGTTGCGGTGCACAGGCTTCTCATTGTGGTGGCTTCTCTTGTTGCAGAGCATGGGGATCTAGGCCTGCAGGCTTCATTAGTTGCAGCATGTGGGCTCAGTAGTTGTGACACGTGGGCTCAGTAGTTGCGGCGCGTGGGCTCAGCAGTTGTGGCTTGTGGGCTCTAGAGCGCAGGCTCAGTAGTTGTGGTGCGTGGGCTTAGTTGCTCCGTGGCATGTGGGATCTTCCCAGACCAGGGATCGAACCCACATCCCCTGCATTGGCAGGCAGATTCTTAACCACTGCACCATCAGGGAAGTCCTCTCAATGTACTTATTGGTGATGCTGTGGATAGTAGGTATTACTCATGCTTGTGGTTCTGGAAGAAAAGGCAAGAATAGAACAATCCTATATGTACACACGTCCATGGCAACCCCTTAGCTTTAGTGCTCACCATCTCCAGACAATGGAAGCATGACAGAAAATACTGAGTGGCCAAGGAAAGACCTCATGACTGTTCATTGAACATATTATTTAAGGAGTGGGTAGAAGTTAGGATGAGAAGATCTTTGCTAGCATTCATTTATTCAACAAATGTTTTTGAGTGCCAGCTAGGTGTTACCTTTTATTCTAAGCACTTTGGAAATTCAATCAACAAAAGGGACAAAAGTTCCTGCCTTCTAGGAGCTTATCATTTAATAGGGGAGAGGGGAGATGAAAAATAAATATAAATGTAATAAATTATATAGTATATTAGAAGATGACACTTATATGGAAAAAAGCAACAGAGTAGTGTTGGCAGAAATCCAGAGAGGAGTAGAGGATGATTACAATTTAAAATATGGATTACAGTATATAGAATGATATTTAAGCAGAAGCTTGAAGGAGGTGAGTTAGCTGTGCACAAGAGCCATCTCAGCCAGTGTGAACAATGTAAAGTGAGAGCATGCCTGACATGCTGTTCCCCTGTTATTGAGACCTGGTGCAGTCTGTCTTGGTCTCTGATAGCCCTGAAGGTGGGAATAAACCCAGCTTGAAAGTGGAAGATGGGTTAGGTATCTTTCTCAGGTCCCTCTTAGTTTCCAGTGTCACAGCTTTTGAGCCCCTCATAAGAGGATACCAGCCTGTGCATTGGGCACACTACATGTTACCCTCCAATCTCTAGCCATTTCATTAAAAATCAATTGAGTAAGAGTGAACAATGATAGAAGCTTCAGTTGTGAGAATAAGCTGGAGTGTCCTTAGAAGGGTCTTTGGGGCTGTGTGAGATGGGGTGGTGTGGGGTGCATGTGTGTGGAGGAGATATTGTTGTCTGGCAGCTGTTCAGGATACACTCAATAATGGCAAAACATTTGGCCTTTTTTCAAGATCCAAGTGCATGTATCTGATGAATAGAAAAAAATATAATGAAATTGATAACCTTGGGTGAGCCATAGCTTTTATCTGAAGACAGTTCTCAAAGTGAAGTTCCAAAAGTGGTCTTAGCATCAGCGGGACTTATAGGGTGTGTGTATGTAGTTTCCTAGGGGGCTACTTTTTTTTTTTATACAGCAGGTTCTTAGTAGTTATCCATTTTATACACATCAGTGTATACATGTCAATCCCAATATCCCAATTCATCACACCCCCACCCCCACCCCCCACCGCTTTCTCCCCATGGTGTCCATACGTTTGTTCTCTACATCTGTGTCTCAATTTCTGTGCCTGGGGGGCTACTTTAAGGGGAATACTGATTTGGGTGAATAAGCTATGGAGCTAGACTTGATCCTCAAAAAACAGAGCTGGTTTATTTTTAACTTTTGAAAATATATTGAACCTCAGAGGGAGGGCCATCTCTTCTCCAAACTTGGAGTATACCTGTAGCACTCTGGCTTCCTAAAATGTGGAGGTGGTGGAGAAGGGGTCAGATGGCTTGGACCTTGGGTCACCTGCAAGGAGGAAGCAACACCTCCGTTGCTGCCTGTGTACATTTCTCATTATTAGAATGTTATGGCCATTGTATACTTTAACAAAAACTTGGTGAATCTATAAGGAAGTGTGGTTGTACCCTCACATGGGATGAGGATGTTTCTGGCATGAGGAAGAGTCATGGTTCATGTCATAAATTTGTACAAGGAGGGAGAACATGAAATGATGTCAGGTGTGAATTAATTCTGTTCATCTAGTGCTTGGTCTTAAGCATGGATGAAGATGTTGAGATGTTTCAAAGGGCACTACCAGGTGATAGGACCTAACATGGTGGCTTCTTTGTGGAAAGAAGTCAGAAGTTAGAACTGAGGAGCAGGAATGGGCTTCCTAGTTATACCATCCCTTTGGGACTTGAGTGTAGTTGTCTCAGATGGTGGGACAGCATCTATGAGCCCTGGGATCCAGGAAATCAAGGTAGAATCAGAACCTACCTTATGTGTTTCTTGCTTTTTCTGGACTTTCTTCATGTTAAATGAAAGGATCTTTGAAAGTTTGAACTATGCTAAGGGGAACCGATTGTGTTGAAAGGGTAGCAACTCACCATAGGGCCTGTAAAGTGATAGTAGTGGGGATTAAAATTAGAGAACTTGAAGGGAAAAGTCTAAGCTAAGGGTACAAATCAAGGCTACTGCTCATTGACTTCTCTTGTCATCCCGGAGATTTGCCTTTGTGAGCTAAAAATCTCAAGTGGGCAGTTCTGGCTTTACCATTTTACATTTACCAGCACAATACCTGTCTTAGTGCTTTTTTCACTTTTAATAGAAGGAAAAAATAAAATAAAAAATATTTTCTTCTCTTATGGTTCCATGAGGGACAAAATAAAAAGTTATCATAAGTTTTGGTTATTTGCATGGTGGCTCAATTTCACTCACAAAACAAGAAAGGCACTTGATCCAAGATCTTATGAGCCATTTCAGAATTTTCTAGGTATCTTTGTGTCATATTTCTTTGGATAGCATCATGAAATATTTGGAGTATTTTTTTGAAGTCAGAGAACACTGGACACTTTTTTTAAAATTAATTAATTTATTATTTATTTTTGGCTGCATTGGGTCTTTGTTGCTGAGTGTGGGCTTTCTCTAGTTGCAGCGAGCGGGGGTTACTCTTTGCTGTGGTATGCGGGCTTCTTATTGTGGTGGCTTCTCTTGTTGTGGAGCACGGGCTCTAGGTGTGCGGGCTTCAGTAGTTGTGGCACGTGGGCTCAGTAGTTGTGGCTCGTGGGCTCTAGAGTGCAGGTTCAGTAGTTGTGGCGCATGGGCTTAGTTGCTCCACGGCATGTGGGATCTTCCCCGACATGGGCTCAAGCGCACGTCCCCCACATTGGCAGGTGGGTTCTCAACCACTGTGCCACCAGGGAAACCCTGGACTCAAATCTTAACTTACTATCTTTCAGGTGGGTGACAGCAGATAATTACTTACATTCTCCAAGCTTCAGTTTCCTCACCTATAAAATTAGAATAAAATTGATTTTACATGTGAGGCAGCTTTGTAATTTGTAGAACTCTAAAACTGGGATCTACTATTCTTACCCAAACTCCTCAAGCAGGTGGTAGTATTTTTATTAGATTTATGTGGTAAAAGTATTAAGGACCAGTTTACTTTTTCCTGGAATGAAAAAATGTGCTCCCTCTTTCTTTTTTTTCTTTTTAAAAAGCTATTATGGTATCAAACAATAGCCAAATATTTGGTTGACCAACCCCTTCCCTTTCTGATGGTTGCAGAGAAGGTCTTTTAAGTCTCAGATGAATGATTGTTTAGCATTAACATTGGAATCATGGCAACAGTGTATGTTTATCCCATTGCTGACTGTTGTCCTGTGCAATGGAGGATAATAAAACATAAATGCACATGGTTTACAGGGCAGTAGAAACAAAGAAGGGAAGCTTTTCCACACTCATTTCCCTCTTTCTCCACCCCCTCCCCTTCTCAGACTGAGCTTCCTTCTTCAAACTCTCTGGAGTATAAGTGCTGATAATGGTCTAAATACAGGCGTGCACTTTAGCCGGAATGCCTGCTGTGGATCAAAGCTGTATCATCCAATCTCCTGTTCAAGGATTTCTGACTTCCTGCTTTATCTTTGGAACGTCTCTCAGCTCTCCATTACCCACACCCATCTCCAGCCCCGGGTACCTACTTTCAGTAGTAATTCCATTTCATCATTCTCTGTTCTCTGGCTTAGCAGGTACTCGATCCATACATTATGTTCTCCTTCTATACATTACAGTGTTGTTTTTTCATTCACTTTGTAATCCGTATGGACAATAGGTTCTCCTGTGGCCTTGTAATTATTCCATTTGCATTGATTTTGCATTGTACACTGGCTATAAACTCTTCTATGTCTTCTCTACAACCTTTCCGAGCCTTTGTTTCCTCATTTGTAAAAAGAAAAAAGAGGATACTAATACTTATCTCTCAGAATTGTGTGGATGAAATGAAATGATGCATGATGTATGCAAGAGCCCTTAGCATGGTGCCCGGCATTTATAGGCGTTCAACAAATGCTGCTTCCTCCTCTTTATTTGCTGTTCTCCTTCATGCCCAAGACAAAGTTTGTTGCCAACTAAGCATTCAGCAGATTCTTGTGGGATGAATGATCATAACACCCATATAGATAGGAACCGCTCTTCTCCAGTATTGATGTTTCTTTCTGTGTTGAGGGACTTCTATTAACAGAACACCCTGGTCTCACATCTTCTGTGGGAAGGAATGCCTCATTGGAGAATAAATTTGGGATGAGGAAGTGAAGAAATTTGGAGGAGGAAGAGGATGAGGAAGTAGGTCAACCTCTTTTTGCCTTGAGTGTGTGGGATGGTGGGGAGAGATGGGGGTTAGAGAGGAGGTTTGGCTGCTGATAAACACATTCTGACCTGCTCTTTCATGCTGAAGGTTTTATAGGGACAAGCTCCTAAATGAGGAGGCCTGTGTTTTTTTCAGCCTTATGTGTGTGGGCTTCTGGGATTCAGTAATAAAGGGTTTATTGTTGGTGCACGTGTAAGCCATGTTCTCCAATACGAGACTAATTAAAAGTAAAGGTGATATTTTTTCATCTCCATCTACTGCTCTTTTGTACCTCTCAACTGATTCTGAACTTGGGTATGGAAAATAGATTTTGTTCTTGCTTTTGCTTTTGTGTCCTCCTACTATCCCCAGAAATCTGTTCTTCCAGTTTGTGTAATAGCATCTTGTTTCTGTTATCCTAGACCTAAAAGTTTCTTTCATATGGAGTCACATATATTTCAGAACCAGTGGAGACATCCTTAATTGGTTTTTATAATGAGAGCACCCTTCTTTGTCTTCATTCCATAAAGAGGAATCTTTTTCATTTGGTGTCTCTAAAAATTTTTGGTGCATTTCTACCAAATGGACCTGTTACCATCACGATTGCTGTGTTTTTTCATCTCAATCTTTATTTTACCTAAAAATTATTTTTCTTCATCATCATCCTTCTCCAGATGACAAGATTTCACTATGGAACATGGTTAGAGGCCAACATTGTCAGCTTTTGAGTGATTATAAAATGCTTGGGTGGACTCTTTTGTTCATTTCCCTTGGTTATGATTCTGGACCTACGTGTAGGGTCACAGAGAAGAGAGAATGGGAAGGAGGTGATGACTAAATAAAAGGCAGAAGAGAAGATGGACAGCCAAATAGGCTTGTGACTGGGGGTTGGAAGAGCAGGGTTTGTCCCCATGCCAAGTTGCTTTTTCCTATTCCAGCGAGCCTGTGACCATTGATCATCTTCATGTGACACTAGTGGGGAATGAGTCAACATCGGTTGTTGGAAGGAGGAGAGTTAGTCAAGCACAGGGACGTGTCATTTCTGAGACGCTATGTTCTCTGGGATTTTGATGGAAAGAAAGACTGGCGATGAGCCACTGACAGAGGGATGCTACACTCAGCTAAAGGAGAAACACAGGGGATGTCATTCTCTTCAGAGTCCCATGGGTTTTGTCTGAGCACGTCTCAGAGCTGAGGTTGGGGAAATTTATCATTGACTCCAGAGCAGTTGGAGTGGTTTGCATTGTTGAGAGTTTTTTCTTTCAGAACCACAGTTCTGTCCATTGCTCACAGGATCCAGCCACTTGTTTCATGAGAGATACCAGAACACAAATTACATGAACTTGTGGCCTAACCTATATAGTCCATCTTCAGATTTTCACTTCATTGGTCCTACCCATGGAAAACCAAAAAGATGCATTCTCAAGCTCATATGAATTAATCAGTTTAATAACGGTTTATTCTTTTGACATTCTTTGGACCCCTGGCATTGATAACAGGAATATAAGAAATCAATTAACTGTGACTCTTGGTCTGGTCTTGGGAAAACTCACAGGGTTATGGGGGAGACAGACATGCAAACAGATAAAACACAAGCTTATACAAATCAGGAACAAAGTGCTGTGGGAGCACAGAGGAGAAAGCAACTCATCTCACATGGCATGAGAATGTATGTGGTGTGGCTTTTCCAGGCAAAAGGGTGGACAGAAATGTGAACCCTTCCTGAAAACTGCTTATAATTTGAGCATCGTTAGAATTTGTCCTGCCTACTTGGTTGAGTGGTCTCGACCTGAGTGAACTGCATGGAATGCATCAGTGTAAAGAGAGTCTGAGCACAAATGAGTTCATTATCTCAGTAGTCACTATAGAATCTAAATAAGCATGTCACAGAAAGATAGATGCCTGTGAAGGAATCGCCTGAAAAAAAAAAGTATGGTGAACTACAGTTGCTGAAGAAATTTCATTTTTCAAGTGTATTTGTAAACATGCACAAGCTTATCTGGGTGACCTTCTTGCAAGTAGCAGAGGCTCATGCTAATTCTGTGGTGTCTGGGAGTGGTGAGGTTTTGGTTATTTGAGCCCAGGAGGAGAAAGAGAAGGCTTCCACTCTGCAGACACTTATCAGATGCAGAGTTGGAAGTATCCTGATAAATCTGGCTCTAAGCTAAACATCCGCTGAATTATGTGCTCCCATGGGAAAATCCTACCCTTGAGAACTTGGTCTTTTTATTTGCTTTTAAAACCTCAACTGCTGAATTGCACAATTCCTGGAAGCATCTTGACAGCATGAATTGATTATGAAGATGGTGTAAGTAGCACTAAAGTTCCGGTGCATTAGGTCATTAGAGTTCTTCCTTGTGAAAGGAGTGGTTGGGACATTTGTTGAAACGATGATGACATGAAAGAAACATCATTTCCCCCCAAGTCTACCAAAATCACACAGCATTACCTCCAAATGGCTTGCGCAAGAGAGAAGATTTTTTTTACAGATCGTGCTGCAGTCAGTGTTTCCACAATTAGCCATTGAGAATGAAGATGACTTTCAGCATGCTGCTTTATTTTTGTGGTTGTAATAGTGTGTCAAATTATTTGAAACATGGGAGCCAGGGGCACAGCCCTGTGATCAGAGCACTGGGCAGAAGGGAGGGAAATCATTTTACTGAGTCCCAGACAGGTGCATATATGGTCTCATTTCATCCTCACAATTACCAGTTAGATACCATGGCTCTCAAGGAAGCTGAGGCAGCAATCGATTAATTAATTGAGTCACAGCGAGTGGAAAGAACACTGAACTAGGACTTAGAATTTGGAATATAAATCTAACTCTCATTTCTTTGTAATGTAAACTTGGGCAAGTTATTTAATCTCTAAGCTCTGTGTGTAATATCTCAGCTGAATAATAATAATAACAACAATAATAATAATACATTACATTTGTGTAGTAGTAAATACTTTATGAAGGGCTTTCATAGTCATTATCTTATTTATTCGCCACCCCATGTCTGTGCAGTAGCTGTGGAGATGGTACAAAATTGTGGAAAATTCTTGAGTTGTGATGTGAGAGAGTCCTGGGTTCAAATCCTGACTCTGCCTTTAATCTGCTTTTTTAAAAAATTGAGGTATAGTTGATTTACAATGTTGTATTAGTTCCTGGTGTACAGCAAAGTGATTCAGTTTATATATATATATATATATATATATATATATATATATATTTTGTATTCTTTTCCATTATGGTTTATTACAGGATATTGAATATAGTTCCCTGTGCTACACAGTAGGACCTTGCTGTTTATCTATTTTATATATAGTAGTTTGCATCTGCTAATCCCTAACTCCTAATTTATCCCTTCCCCACCCCCTTTCGCCTTTGGTAACCATAAATTTGCTTTCTATGTCCAATCTGCTCTTTTGAGATTCAATCTCTTTTTCAGTACAATGGGGCTAATAATACATGTCTTGCAGCATTTTTGTGAGATCTGAAAGAGAACTAGGTAAAGGATGCTCGACAAATGGTAGCTCCTATGACGGTCCCATCTGAAGGATGAGAAGAATGTTACTCAGATGTTATGTGAGGTCCTCAAAGTCACACACACTTACCACACTAGGCAGGGAGGTAAGGTGTAGGAGTGTGGGCTTTGGAGTTAGGTGGACTTAGGGTTTAACTGTGCTCCGTTTCTTAAAGGCTATCTGACCTTGGGCAAGTGATTTAATCTCTCTGAACTTTAGTTTCCTCATTTGTAAAATTATCTGTAAAATAATTACAACCTCGTAAGCCAGGTGGGTGAGGAGTATGATAAAATTATAAAAAACACTTTGCTAATGAAATGCCTGTCTCTTTCCTCTTTCCTTGCTCCCTCCTTCCTTCCTACCACTTGTAATACAGTACATGCTCAATATATTTTGGGAATTATGCATGACCTTTATTAGCAGGATCAGCTTGATATAGTAAAAAACACATTGGGGGCTTCCCTGGTGGCACAGTGGTTGAGAGTCTGCCTGCCAATGCAGGGTACACGGGTTCGTGCCCCGGTCCGGGAAGATCCCACATGCCGCGGATCGGCTGGGCCCGTGAGCCATGGCCGCTGAGTCTGGGCGTCCGGAGCCTGTGCTCCTCAACGGGAGAGGCCACAACAGTGAGAGGCCCACGTACCGGAAAAAAAAAAAAAAAAAAGAAAGCACATTGGATTTGGAGCTGGGAGCAACGTGGTCGAGGTGGAGGAGTTCTGGCTCTGCCATTCTAGCTCAGTGACCGTGTGCAGGCCCCCTCACCAGTCTGTTTCATAGTCCCTGTTAATAACCCTTCTTTCACAGGGTTGCTGTAGCAAGAACATGAGATGATGACTCTGACAGTGCTTTGTAATGTTGTAGAGCTAGAGAAGTGTTTCTACTAATATGGAATTTGGGGGCATTAGACAATGAATTAAGGGCTGTTTGTGTGAATGCAGTGGGCCTAGATGTTAATAGTTTTAATTCAAAAGTCAAGTCCGGTCTCATGCAGGGCTGAGCAAGCTTCACTTTTCACCATGTTGCTTTCATGGTTCATCTCACTAGTGCTGTGCTTCTCTGCAGCCTGGAAATACCCAGAATTCCTGTAAGGAATCTATAAGTCAATATGCATACATATTTTTTCAACCAATGAATTTTAAGAGTGGGTTTCCTATAATTACTCTCATCAAAGCTTTTGATATTAAAAAAGAAGCCCTATGACAGAAAATGTTACAAACCACTGCGCTTGAGTGTGGGGGAGCCTTTGGTGGTTAAACACTGGGCCTTGGTTATCTTTATCTCCTAGTGTCTAGTGTAAAGTATTAGGAACTTAATAGATGTTCAATAGCTAGTGTGAATAAAAGAATGAATAAAACGTGGGTGTTTTCACTGACAATGCTTTAACCCAATTCCTCCTTTTAGAAGCCTGTAGAGTTCAGATGTGCCCAACCTGACCTCTGGCTTCCTTTGCCTTTTCAGATGGGCTGGTCTGCTTCTGTTTATAGAGCTCTTTGTTTGAAGAGTATCCTGCTCCCTTGGAGTCCTTTGTCTTATAGACTTTTTCCCTTACAGGATGATGATATCACTTGAGAAATTCAGTTCTTAAAAATTCCATCTCTTCCAAAATAGGAAATGAGCTCATCTTGGTTAAGCTGTCTACCTGTTAGAGTATCTCAATGATATCCTCTCCTACCATCGCTTTTGTCTTTAGTGTTAAGAGGAAGAAGAAATGCGACAGCTCCAAATGATCCCCGTGAAACATCTCAGAAGTCTTCAGCACTTAACTTAGTTATTATCACCTCTCATGGAACAGAGCCTTAGGCAAAATGTGAGAAAATGGCCCCTGAAGTGGAAAAAATGAAGAAAGGGGAAAAAATGAGATCAGTGCAAAAGGAATATAGTACAAAGCTCCAAGTGATTCAGCTTTCTAAAAAGTAAAGTGATGATTGGTACAGAGAGTGCCGTGATTGTGTGGGTTATTTTCTGAAACCCCAAACAAGGGATCTGGAAAGCTGAAAGGCAAATCTGTCTCTTATGCTTCCCCAGAGAGACCTTGCAGGGAAAGCTAATAACTGTAGCTATTTTGAGAAGGTCACCTATTAAACAAGAACCTCATGTGTTGGATTCATGTGGGGCTAGCATACAAGGTCATGGACATTCATGAGTCAAAATGTTCCTGAATGTGGAGTGTCTATAGCCAGTTGGACCTTGGTTAAATTTCTTCAGGGGTTGGAACATAATCCTTATCTCTACAGATGTAAGCAAATACTAGACAGGAGCTCTCTGGTGGGCCTAAAATTATTCCATACATTTGAATGGCAGATCCATTTACTCCAAGTAACGTTCTTAGGAGCAGATATGTGTTATCCAAATGCCCACATGTTCTCTTCTGGGTGGGTGGCTGTGCAGGACACAAGCGTAGAATTTGGAGCTGGGCACATGGTCTAGGAACCCAGCACCAGTTGCGGTGACTCAGGGCTCTAGGGGCAGAGACCAGGACTTTGGTGGAGCATAGCAGATAAGAACATGACTTTAGAATTAGATAAGTCTCCCTCAGCCACCTACTATTTACATGACAGAGGACAGCTTGAGTATTTTGGAACCTATTGCCTTGTTTAAGTAAGACGGAGATAATATTTATATCACAACATTGTGTGAGGATTAAATTAAATCAAGCTTGTGAAAAGTATCCTGAACTGAACTTGACCAGGGTTAAGTGGTGGCTGTTGTTATCATTATTCTCCAACTAGAGAATCAGGGGGAGGAACATGGGCATATAATAGGAGATGACAAAAAAACTGGGCTTTTGTTGCCTTTGTATTCTCTTCTCATGGGGAACCACCTTGCATGTGATCATTGCAGCACTGTTAGAAGTGGAGTTTAGGTTCCAAGGCGAACCCAGAATGTGTTGAAATAGTGTACTTCAGCAACAAGATTTTACATTTTCTCTTCTATTGTCAGTTTGAGTGATTTAAGTTTGGTGAGCTGCTTAGGAGATTTATTGTACTGTTTTTATGGGCAAATAAATTCCAGGCTATAGACAACTGGAATACAATTTATTTGTGTGCTGGGGATTTTCAGTGTTGGGTAAAAGGATTTTAATTGTGTTGGAAATCAATACTCATTATTCCTGTTGAGATTAAACAAATCCTTTAGGAAATTTCTAGTGCTCTGGCTATATGTCTGGCAGGGAACCTCAGGGTTAGGGTTAGGGTGGGTTAGAGGGCCTCTGGCCAGTCAGCCTTTCTCTTTCTTTCTCCATCTCCCTTTCCTTCTATCTCCTGTCCCAGGATCTTAGGTATGTTTCTGAGTAAATGAACCTATTTGGAAGGTATATTCTTCCATTTGGGGCTACTGTTTTGATGCAGCCTTTTCAAAATGTTAATTCAACAATCTTACTAAAGAAATATTTTACAGTATCCAGCTTGTCCTTGCATAGATTAAGGCTATAAGATTTCCCATTTCTACCATTTCCCATTTTTTCCTCATCCTTATCAGTAATAGGTATTGTTATTTTAGTTTTTTTCAGCCTGATAGATCTCAGGTGCTATTTTCATGTCCTTACTAATGAGTTTGTACCTCTTTTCACACATTTGATGGCTTTTTGGAATTGTTCTTCTCTAGAGTATATGCAGATATTCATTCTACTATTCTTGTAATTTTTTGGTAGACTTGACATTTTTCTAAATGTTGGAAAGAGGAACATTGAGTATAGAAGAAGAGAAATTAGAGACAGGGTGCACATTTTTGAGGGATCTAGTGCACAAGTAGAGTGATTGGTTTTAGATGGGAACGCATCATTAATAAAAGGCAGGGGAGACTTCCTTGGTGGTGCAATGGTTAAAAATCCGCCTGCCAATGCAGGGGACACGGGTTCAATCCCTGGTCTAGGAAGATCCCACACGCTGCGGAGCAACTAAGCCCATGTGCCACAACTACTGAGCCCGATGCCACAACTACTGAAGCCCGTGTGCCTAGAGCCCGTGCTGTGCCATAAGAGAAGCCACTGCAATGAAAAGCCCATGTACTGCAACAAAGAGTAGCCCCCTCTTGCTGCAACTAGAGAAAGCCCACATACAGCAACGAAGACCCAATGCAGCCAAATATAAAATAAAATAAATAAGTTTATTAAAAAAAGGCAGGAAAGCAGAGTGTGTAGGTACAGATGTCTACAGATATTGGTAGATATGGTACTGTGGGTCTGTAGAAATTATCTTCTGATTGTTCAACTTTCTCATTGAAGTGGGAAATAAGATCATCAGCTCAGCATAAGGCTGTGTGAAGAAGTATTGGAGGCTAAAGGAGAGGAGATAAAAAGTGGGGAAGAGAGAGCACCAGGGAAATCTAATATGACTACCAAGCAGCCATTAAGGGGCCATTTGAGTGAGCTACAGTGACAAACATACTAGTGACCAGTCAGAGTAGCTATATGTTTTTCCTTAGTCATGTTCAGATACTTGGATGAGAACATGAGAGTTGAGGTGTTGGATTTAGCCAGGGTTGTAGTATTCTAAGAAAGTACAAAATCAGAGAGGGCAAGGTTGTTGAAGGTGTGTGCAAGGACATGATTAAAACGATTAATCTTGGAGTAGAGCTGGGAGAATGGTGAGGGCCAGTGAAAAAAAAATTGTATGACCAAGGGATTAGAGATCCTGTTCAGGGGAATAATTGTAGGAGGTGAGTACAAAAGAGAATGAGCTAGAAAGATCAGAGGTGGTGGACAGAGAGTGGGGATTAGGGTAAGGAATTTACAGAGGGGTTATAGTTATTGTCAGTATTGAACCATCCTTGCATTTCTGGAATAAGCCTTCATTAGTCATAGTGTATTATTAATTTGATGATTGCTATATTTCTATTTTATTTAGATATTTTGCTTTTATGTTTAGAAGTGAGATTATATTTATTTGCTTGTTATGTTTTGGCCTTAGAGATATACTGATATCACAAAGTGAATTGGGAAACATAATTTCTATGACCAGAGCAGTTTAAATAACATCAAAATTACCTGCTCTTTGGGGGCTTCCCTGGTGGTGCAGTGGTTGAGAGTCCGCCTGCCGATGCAGGGGATGCGGGTTCGTGCCCCGGTCCGGGAGGGTCCCACGGGCCGCGGAGCGGCTGGCCCCGTGAGCCATGGCCGCTGAGCCTGCGCGTCCAGAGCCTGTGCTCTGCAACGGGAGAGGCCACAGCAGTGAGAGGCCCGCGTACTGCAAAAAAAAAAAATTACCTTCTCTTTAAAGATCAGATAAAGCTTAGCTGTTGACTCACCCACCCTCTGCCCTTGTCCATAGTAGATTTAAATCACCTTTACCATTTCCTTCTAGGTTATTAGTCTATTCAAGTTTTCCACAGCTTTTAAAATATATTTTTATATTACAAACAGATCATTTCTTTCTTACGAGTTTGAACATTTATTGGCACAGACTTGTAGTAAATATTGTCTTATAATTCTTTTGATCTTTCCTGAAGCTGTGATTTTATACCCTTTCTTTCTCTCTTTTTTTCTTTTTTTCTGATAATGGAAGTATAGTTGATTTACAATATTACATTAGTTTCAGGTGTACAACATAGTGATTCAATATTTTTATAGACTGTACTCCATTTAAAGTTACTATAAAATATTGGCTATATTCCCTGTGCTGTACTATATATATCCTGATTTCTTTCCCTTTTCTCATTCCTAATCTTCTCTACTTGTGCTGTAATCAAATATATGATGGTATTTCCTATTTTATCTTATTTTCCAAAAGTGTTAAAGTTATTTATCATATCTACCAATTTTATTTTCTACCTCACTAATAGCATATTTTAGACTTATTAACTCACTTTTCTTATGTGTTTTTAATTGATTTTAATGGTCTATTTTTAAGTTGTTAATATGTGAACTTAGTTCTTTCTGTTTTAAGTCTGTTTTTAAATTATGAAGGCATTTAAAGCTATGCATTTAGCTTTTTTTTTTTTTAACATCTTTATTGGGGTATAATGGCTTTACAATGGTGTGTTAGTTTCTGCTTTATAACAAAGTAAATCAGCTATACATATACATATGTTCCCATATCTCTTCCCTCTTGCATCTCCCTCCCTCCCACCCTCCCTATCCCACCCCTCCAGGCGGTCACAAAGCACTGAGCTGATCTCCCTGTGCTATGCGGCTGCTTCCCACTAGCTATTTACCTTACGTTTGGTAGTGTATATATGTCCATGCCTCACTCTCGCTCTGTCACAGCTCACCCTTCCCCCTCCCCATATCCTCAAGTCCGTTCTCTAGTAGGTCTGTGTCTTTATTCCTGTCTTACCCCTAGGTTCTTCGTGACATTTTTTTTTTCTTAAATTCCGTATATATGTGTTAGCATACGGTATTTGTCTTTCTCTTTCTGACTTACTTCACTCTGTATGACAGAGTCTATCCAGACTCTGGATAGGTCTGTCCACCTCACACAAATAGCTCAATTTCATTTCTTTTTATGTCTGAGTAATATTCCATTGTATATATGTGCCACATCTTCTTTATCCATTCATCCGATGATGGGCACTTAGGTTGTTTCCATCTCCAGGCTATTGTAAATAGAGCTGCAATGAACATTTTGGTACATGATTCTTTTTGAATTATGGTTTTCTCAGGGTATATGCCCAGTAGTGGGATTGCTGGGTCATATGGTAGTTCTATTTGTAGTTTTTTAAGGAACCTCCATACTATTCTCCATAGTGGCTGTACCAATTCACATTCCCACCAGCAGTGCAGGAGTGTTCCCTTTTCTCCACACCCTCTCCAGCATTTATTGTTTCTCGATTTTTTGATGATGGCCATTCTGACTGGTGTGAGATGATATCTCATTGTAGTTTTGATTTGCATTTCTCTAATGATTAATGATGTTGAGCATTCTTTCACGTGTTTGTTGGCAGTCTGTATATCTTCTTTGGAGAAATGTCTATTTAGGTCTTCTGCCCATTTTGGATTGGGTTGTTTGCTTTTTTGTTATTGAGATGCATGAGCTGCTTGTAAATTTTGGAAATTAATCCTTTGTCAGTTGCTTCATTTTGCAAATATTTTCTCCCATTCTGAGGGTTGTCTTTTGGTCTTGTTTATGGTTTCCTTTGCTGTGCAAAAGCTTTGAAGTTTCATTAGGTCCCATTTGTTTATTTTTGTTTTTATTTCCATTTCTCTAGGAGGTGGGTCAAAAAGGATCTTGCTGTGATTTATGTCATAGAGTGTTCTGCCTATGTTTTCCTCTAAGAGTTTGATAGCTTCTGGCCTTACATTTAGGTCTTTAATCCATTTTGAGCGTATTTTTGTGTATGGTGTTAGGGAGTGATCTAATCTCATACTTCTATATGTACCTGTCCAGTTTTCCCAGCACCACTTATTGACGAGGCTGTACTTTCTCCACTGTACATTCCTGCCTCCTTTATCAAAGATAAGGTGAACATATGTGCATGGGTTTATCTCTGGGCTTTCTATCCTGTTCCATTGATCTATCTTTCTGTTTTTGTGCCAGTACCATACTGTCTTGATAACTGTAGCTTTGTAGTATAGTCTGAAGTCAGGGAGCCTGGTTCCTCCAGCTCCGGTTTTCGTTCTCAAGACTGCTTTGGCTATTCGGGGTCTTTTGTGTTTCTATACAAATTGTGAAATTTTTTGTTCTAGTTCTGTGAAAAATGCCAGTGGTAGTTTGATAGGCATTGCATTGAATCTGTAGATTGCTTTGGGTAGTAGAGTCATTTTCACAATGTGGATTCTTCCAATCCAAGAACATGGTATATCTCTCCATCTATTTGTATCATCTTTAATTTTTTCATCAGTGTCTTATAATTTTCTGTATACAGGTCTTTTTTCTCCTTAGGTAGGTTTATTCCTAGATATTTTATTCTTTTTGTTGCAATTGTAAATGGGAGTGTTTTCTTGATTTCACTTTCAGATTTTTCATCATTAGTGTACAGGAATTCCAGAGACTTCTGTGCATGAATTTTGTATCCTGCAACTTTACCAAATTCATTGATTAGCTCTAGTAGTTTTCTGGTAGCATCTTTAGGATTCTCTATGTATAGTATCATGTCATCTGAAAACAGTGACAGCTTTACTTCTTCTTTTCCAATTTGGATTCTTTTTATTTCCTTTTCTTCTCTGATTGTTGTGGCTAAAGCTTCCAAAACTATGTTGAATAAGAGCAGTGAGAGTGGGCAACCTTGTCTTCTTCCTGATCTTAGTGGAAATGCTTTCAGTTTTTCACCATTGAGGATGATGTTGGCTGTGGGTTTGTCATATATGGCCTTTATTATGTTGAGGAAAGTTCCCTCTGTGCGTACTTTCTGCAGGGTTTTTATCATAAATGGGTGTTAAATTTTGTTGAAAGCTTTCTCTGCATCTGTTGAGATGATCATATGGTTTTTCTCCTTCAATTTGTTAATATGGTTTATTACATTGATTGACTTGCGTATATTGAAGAATCCTTGCATTCCTGGAATAAACCCCGCTTGATCATGGTGTATGATCCTTTTAATGTGCTGTTGGATTCTGTTTGCTAGTATTTTGTTGAGGATTTTTGCATCTATGTTCATCAGTGATATTGGCCTGTAGTTTTCTTTCTTTGTGACATCCTTGTCTGGTTTTGGTATCAAGGTGATGGTGGCCTCGTGGAATGAATTTGGGAGTGTTCCTCCCTCTGCTATATTTTGGAAGAGTTTGAGAAGGATAGGTGTTAGCTCTTCACTAAATGTTTGATAGAATTCGCCTGTGAAGCCATCTTGTCCTGGGCTTTTGTTTGTTCGAAGATTTTTAATCACAGTTTCAATTTCAGTGCTTGTGATTGGTCTGTTCATATTTTCTGTTTCTTCCTGATTCAGTCTCGGCAGGTTGTGCATTTCTAAGAATTTGTCCATTTCTTCCAGGTTGTCCATTTTATTGGCATAGAGTTGCTTGTAGTAATCTCTCATGATCTTTTGTATTTCTGCAGTGTCAGTTGTAACTTCTCCTTTTTTATTTCTAATTCTATTGATTTGAGTCTTCTCCCTTTTTATCTTGATGAGTCTGGCTAATGGTTTATCTATTAGTTTATCTTCTCAAAGAACCAACTTTTAGTTTTATTGATCTTTGCTATTGTTTCCTTCATTTATTTCTGATCTGATTTTTATGATTTCTTTCCTTCTGCTAACTTTGGGGGTTTTTTTGTTCTTCTTTCTCTAATTGCTTTAGGTGCAAGGTTAGGTTGTTTATTCGAGATGTTTCCTGTTTCTTAAGGTGGGCTTGTATGGCTATAAACTTCCCTATTAGAACTGCTTTTGCTGCATCCCATAGGTTTTGGGTCATTGTGTCTCTATTGTCATTTGTTTCTAGGTATTTTTTAATTTCCTATTTGATTTCTTCAGTGATCACTTCGTTATTAAGTAGTGTATTGTTTAGCCTCCGTGTGTTTGTATTTTTTACAGATCTTTTCCTGTAATTGATATCTAGTCTCATAGCATTGTGGTCGGAAAAGATACTTGATACAATTTCAATTTTCTTAAATTTACCAAGACTTGATTTGTGACCCAAGATATGATCTATCCTGGAGAATGTTCCATGAGCACTTTAGAAAAATGTGTATTCTGTTGTTTTTGGATGGAGTGTCCTATAAATATCAATTAAGTCCATCTTGTTTAATGTATCATTTATAGCTTGTGTTTCCTTATTTATTTTCATTTTGGATGATCTGTCCATTGGTGAAAGTGGGGCATTAAAATACCCTACTATTAATGTGTTACTGTCGATTTCCCCTTTTATGGCTGTTAGTATTTGCCTTATGTATTGAGGTGCTCCTATGTTGGGTGCATAAATATTTACAATTGTTATATCTTCTTCTTGGATTGATCCCTTGATCATTATGTAGTGTCCTTCTTTGTCTCTTGTAATAGTCTTTATTTTAAAGTCAATTTTGTCTGATACGAGAATTGCTACTCCAGCTTACTTTTGGTTTCCATTTGCATGTAATATCTTTTTCCAATCCCTTACTTTCAGTCTGTATGTGTCTCTAGGTCTGAAGTGGGTCTCTTGTAGACAGCATATATATGGGTCTTGTTTTTCTATCCATTCAGCCAATCTGTGTCTTTTGGTGGGGGCATTTATTCCATTTACATTTAAGGTAATTATCGATATGTATGTTCCTATTCCCATTTTCTAAATTGTTTGGGGTTCGTTATTGTAGGTCTTTTCCTTCTCTTGTGTTTCTTGCTTAGAGAAGTTCCTTTAGCATTTGTTGTAAAGCTGGTTTGGTGGTGCTGAACTCTCTCAGCTTTTGCTTGTCTGCAAAGGTTTTAATTTCTCCATCAAATCTGAATGAGATCCTTGCTGGGTAGAGTAATCTTGGTTGCAGGTTTTTCTCCTTTATCACTTTCAGTATGTCCTGCCACTCCCTTCTGGCTTGCAGAATTTCTGCCGAGAGATCAGCTGTTAACCTTATGGGGATTCCCTTGTGTGTTATTTGTTGTTTTTCCCTTGCTGCTTTTAATATGCTTTCTTTGTATTTAATTTTTGACAGTTTGATTAATAAGTGTCTTGGCGTATTTCTCCTTGGATTTATCCTGTATGGGACTCTCTGTGCTTCCTGGACTTGATTATTTCCTTTCCCATATTAGGGAAGTTTTCAACTATAATCTCTTCAAATATTTTCTCAGTCCCTTTCTTTTTCTCTTCTTCTTCTGGAACCCCTATCATTTGAATGTTGGTGCGTTTAATGTTGTCCCAGAGGTCTCTGAGACTGTCCTCAGTTCTTTTCATTCTTTTTTCTTTATTCTGCTCTGCAGTAGTTATTTCCACTATTTTATCTTCCAGGTCACTTATCCGTTCTTCTGCCTCAGTTATTCTGCTATTGATCCCATCTAAAGTATTTTTAATTTCATTGATTGTGTTGTTCATCATTGTTTGTTTCATCTTTAGTTCTTCTAGGTCCTTGTTAAATGTTTCTTGCATTTTGTCTATTCTATTTCCACGATTTTGGATCATCTTTACTATCATTATTCTGAATTCTTTTTCAGGTAGACTGCCTATTTCCTCTTCATTTGTTAGGTCTGGTTGGTTTTTATCTTGCTACTTCATCTGCTGTGTGTTTTTCTGTCTTCTCATTTTGCTTATCTTACTGTGTTTGGGGTCTCCTTTTTGCAGCCTGTAGATTCGTAGTTCCCGTTGTTTTTGGTGTCTGTCCCCAGTGGCTAAGGTTGGTTCAGTGGGTTGTGTAGGCTTCCTGGTGGAGGGGATTAGTGCCTGTGTTCTGGTGGATGAGGGTGGATCTTCTCTCTCTGGTGGGCAGGTCCACGTCTGGTGGTGTGTTTTGGGGTGTCTGTGGACTTATTATGATTTTAGGCAGCCTCTCTGCTAATGGGTGGGGTTGTGTTCCTGGCTTGCTAGTTGTTTGGCATAGGATGTCCAGCACTATAGCTTGCTGGTCGTTGAGTGAAGCTGGGTGCTGGTGTTGAGATGGAGATCTCTGGGAGATTTTCGCCATTTGGTATTATGTGGAGCTGGGAGGTCTCTTGTGGACCAGTGTCCTGAAGTTGGCTCTCCCACCTCAGAGGCACAGCACTGACTCTTGGCTGCAGCACCAAGAGCCTTTCATCCACACGGCTCAGAATAAAAGGGAGAAAAAGTAGAAAGAAAGAATTCGTATAAGTAGAAAGAAAGAAAGAAAGAAAGTAGGGAGGGAGGGAGGAAGGAAGGAAGGAGGGAAGGAAGGAAAAAAAGAAAGAAAAATGATAAAGTAAAATAAAATAAAGTACGATAAAATATAATAAATTTATTAAAATAAAAAGATAATTATTAAGAGAAAAAAAGAAAAAAATTAAAAAAACGGACAGCTAGAACCCTAGGACAAATGGTGGAAGCAAAGCTATACAGACAAAATCTCACACAGAAGCATACACATACACACAAAAAGAGGAAAAGGGGAAAAAATCATAAATCTTCCTCTCAAAGTCCACCTCCTTAATTTGGGATGATTCGTTTGTGTATTCAGGTATTCCAGAGATGCAGGGTACACCAAGTTGATTGTGGAGCTTTAATCCGCAGCTTCTGAGGCTGCTGGGAGAGATTTCCCTTTCTCTTCTTTGTTCTCACAGCTCCCAGGGGCTCAGCTTTGGATTTGGCCCCGCCTCTGCCTGTAGGTCGCTGGAAGGCGTCTGTTCTTCGCTCAGACAGGACAGGGTTAAAGGAGCCGCTGATTCGCGGGCTCTGGCTCACTCAGGCCGGGGAGAGGGAGGGGCACGGAGTGCGGGGCGGGCCTGCGCGGCAGAGGCCAGCGTGACGTTGCACCAGCCTGAGGCGCGCAGTGCGTTCTTCCCGGGGAGTTGTCACTGGATCCCGGGACCCTGGCAGTGGCGGGCTGCACAGGCTCCACGGAAGAGGGGTGTGGAGAGTGACCTGTGCTCACACACAGGCTTCTTGGTGGCGGCAGTAGCAGCCTTAGCGTCTCATGCCCGTCTCTGGGGTCCGCGCTTTTAGCCGCGGCTCGCGCCCGTCTCTGGAGCTCCTTTAAGCAGCGCTCTTAATCCTCTCTCCTCGCGCAGCAGGAAACAAAGAGGGTAGAAAAAGTCTCTTGCCTCTTCGGCAGCTCCAGCCTTTTCCCGGACTCCCTCCCGGCTAGCCGTGGCGCACTAACCCCCTGCAGGCTGTGTTCACGCCGCCAACCCCAGTCCTCTCTCTGCGCTCCGACCAAAGCCCGAGCCTCAGCTCCCAGCCCTGCCGGCCCCGGCGGGTGAGCAGAGAAGCCTCTCGGGCTGGTGAGTGCCGGTCGGCCCTGATCCTCTGTGCGGGAATCTCTCATCTTTGACCTCCGCTCCTCTGTTGCTGTGCTCTCCTCCGCGGCTTCGAAGCTCACCGCCCCCTCCGCCACCCGCAGTCTCCGTCCGCGAAGGGGCTTCCTAGTGTGTGGAAACTTTTCCTCCTTCACGGCTCCCTCCCAGTGGTGCAGGTACCGTCCCTTTTATTTTGTCTCTGTTTATTCTTTTGGCCTACCCAGGTACGTGGGGGGGTTTCTTGCCTTTTGGGAGGTCTGAGGTCTTCTGCCAGCATTCAGTAGGTGTTCTGTAGGAGTTGTGCCGCGTGTAGATGTATTTCTGGTGTATCTGTGGGGAGGAAGGTGATCTCCGCGTCTTACTCTTCCGCCATCTTGAGCTGAAGCTCAGCTGAAATATTTTTGTTAATGACAACATTTACTTACACTCATAGGTAAATAATTATTTAATGTTTTTCTTCCATATTAGATTATAGACTCCAGTAATTGATTTGACCTCAGCTCCTAACATAGTACCAGCACATAATGTGTTATCAAAAGTACATTTTGAGTGAAGGAATGAATTTATATAGTACTTTCTAATTTGCCAAATGTTTTCATGTACATTTTCTTATTTTGCTTTTTCATAACCTACTCTTTTCGATAGCTTGGGTAGATATTATTGCTATCTGAATTTTACAAATGAGGTCACTAAAACTTAGAGAGTTAAGTGATGTGTTTGTGGTCACAGAGCTACTAAGAGTAAAACAATGATTCTCATAGTGTGGTACCTGGACCAGAAGTAACAGTTTCACCTGGGAACTTGTTAGAAATGTGAATTTTCAGTCTCCACCTCAGACATACTGAATCAGAAACTCTTCAGGTGGGGTCCAGAAATTTTTGTTTTAATAATTGTTCCAGGTGATTTTGATGCATGCTAAAGTTAGAGAAGCACTGCTGTAATGAATGAACTTTCACTGTATCTTCTTAATCCGAATTCTGTATTATTTCTGCTTTACCATTTTGGCTCTCTAATACTGCTTAAATGTAAAGAGGAAGGTCTTTGATATTATCATGCCAACTTGAGTCTCTAAGGGGAAGAGTCCTTACTTCCATAGCAAATAATTACTTAGTGAGGAACTAGTTGGTCTGTAAATGTCTTCCTCCCCTGCCCTCCTTCCTCCCTCCCTCTCTTCCCTCTTTCCTTTTTTCTTCCCTCTCCCTCTCCCTCCACCCCCCTCTTTCTTTTCCTTTCTCTGGTATTGGTATTAGGATAACACTATCTTCATAAAAAATTTTGGGAGGTGTTCCCTTCTCTTTTAAATTTTGGAAGTGATTGTATAGAATTAGTGTTAATTCTTCTTTAAATGTTTGGTGGAATTCTCCAGTGAGAACATCTGGGCCTGGAAATTTCATTTTTGGAAGATTTTAAGTTAAAAATTCAATTTCTTATTAGTTTGAGAGCTCTTCATAGTACCTATCATATGAGGTGATTGTGATAGTGTTTTTTAAGGAATTGGCCAATTTTGTCAAATTTATGTGTGTAGAGTTGTTCATAGTATTCTCCTATTATTTTTCAGTTGTTTGCAAGGTTTATAGTGATATACTCTGCTTCATTCCTGAGTTTGGTAATTTGTGTCTTCTCTTTCTTTTTCAGTCTTGCTAGAAGTTTGTCAATTTTGTTGATCTTTTCAAAGAACCAGCTCTTTGTTTCAATATTTTTCTCTATTGTTTTTCTCTTTTCAACTTAATTGATTTCTGCTCCAGTTTTTATCATTTCCTTTCTTTTCTTGCTTTGGATTGATTTTGCTCTTCATTTTCTAGCTTCTTGAGATGGGAGCTAACATTATTGATTTGAGACCCTTTTTAAGCATGTGCATTTAGTGCTATAAATTCCTGCAGCACTGCTGTAGCTGTGTCACACACATTTTGATATGCTGTATTTTCATTTTCTTTTGGATAATTGTACATATTTTAAATTTTGCTTTGAGACTTCCTCTCTGATCCATAGATTATTTGGAAGTGTGTTGTTTAGTTTCTAATTGTTTTGATATTTTCTTATCTTTTTGTCATTGATTTCTAGGTTGATTCTGTTGTGGTCAGAGGACACGTCGTATGATTTCAATTCTTTTAAATTTGTTGAAGTATGTTTTATGGCCCAGGATATGGTCTATTTTTGTTTCATGTGTACTCGAAAAGAATGTATATTTTGATGTTGTTGGATGGAGTATTCTATTAATGTCAGATCCTGTTGATTGATGGTATATTAGTCTGCTAGGGCGGCCACAACAAAATACTACAGACTAGGTGGTTTAAACAACAGAGATTAATTTTCTTTCAGTTTTGGATCCTGGAAGTCCAAGATTAAGGTGTTGGCAGGTATGGTTTCTCCTGACACCTGTCTCCTTGGCTTGAATATGGCTGCTTTCTCACTGTGTCCTCAGAGTCTTTTCTATATGAGCACACATCCCTGGTGTCTCTTTATCTGTATGTCCAAATTTCCTCTTTTTATAAGGATACTAACCAGTTTGGGTTAGAGCCCACCCTGATGGCCTCATTTTAATGTATTTATTTAAAGGCTCTATCTCCAAATACAGCCACAACCAAAGTACTGTGGGTTAGGACTTCAGCATATAAATTTTGGGGGAACACAGTTCAGACCATAACAGATGGTACTGTTGAATTCTTATATAGTCTTGCTGACTTTCTGTCTAGTTGTTCTATCAATTGTTGAGAGGTGGGTGTTGACATATCCACTATAATTGTTGATTTGTCTATTTCTCCTTTTAGTTCTATCAGTTTTTACCTCACATATTTTGTAGCTGTGTTTTTTGGTGTAGGCACATTTAGGATTGCTATGCCTTCTTAGGGTGTTTAATTTTTAAGGTCCCTCTCTGCCTCTGGTAATTTTCTTGCTCTGAACTTTAAATGATAATAATATAGTCACTCCTGCTTTCTTTTGATTAATGACAATTATCATTAATGTTTGAATGATATATCTTTTTTCATCCTTTTACTTTCAACCTACCTATATTGTATATTTGAAGTGAATTTCTTGTAGACGGAATATAGTTGGTTCAAGTTCTCTAATCTACTCTGACAATTTTTGTCTTTTAATAGGTATTTTTAGATAATTTACATTTGATGTAATTATTGAACTACAGTACAAAATACTGATATACTCTTGAACAGTGTGGAGGTTGGGGCACTGACCCTCTACACAATTGAAAATCTGTGTATAACTTTATAGTCAGCCCTCTGTATCCCCAGTTACACATCCACAGATTCAACCAACTGTGGATTGTAGTACTGTAGTACTTATTTATTGAAAATAATCCAGATGTAAGTGAACTTGCTCAGTTCAACCTGTGTTTTTCAAGGGTCAAGTATATTAGGGCTAAATTCTGCCATTTATTTGGTTTTCTCTTTGTTCACTTTACTTTTTGTTTCTCTGTTATCTTTTCCTGACTTTCTGTGGATTTATTGAACATTTTTTTAGAATTCTATTTTAATCTGTCTGTAGAAGTTTTGAGAGTGTCTCTTCGTATAGCTTTTTTAGTGGTTGCTCTTGGTATTACATTATATTATACATAACTTATCAGAATTTAACAGTCATGTTAATTTACTCTTTCAAGTGAAGTATAGAGACCTTATCTCCCTTTATATCCCAATTTCCTCCCCTCTTTGTACTTCAATTTTATTAAAACTTTCCCTTATGCACACTTAAAACTACATCAATGTGTGTTATAATTTTTGTACCAACTATCGTACATACTTTAGAAAGGTCAGGAGGAGAAGGAAAGCCTATTGGATTTACTTATCTTTTTGCTCACCTGCTTTTTCTTCCTTTGAAAGTTCTTTCTTTTACTGTTTGTTTTCTGTTTAGAGAACTTCCTTTGGCCATTTTTGCATGTGTTTGCTGGCAACAGTTTCCTTCAACTGAGAATGTCATGATTTCTGCTTCATTCCTGAAGGATGTTACCACTGGGTATAGAATTCTGGGTTGACAGTTCTTTTTTCTCAACACTTAAACAATATTGTGCCACTTTCTTCTGGCCTCCATGGTTTCTGATGAAAAATCTTTCATCATTAGAACTCTTTTCCCCTATTGGTAAGGTATTGTTTTTCTCTGACTACACTCAAGATTTTTCTTTAGTTCAGAAGTTAATTATGCTGTGTCTTGTTGTGGATTTCTTTGGGTTTATTCTGTTTGATATTCACTGGGCTTCCTGAAACTGTAGATTTGTGATTCTTGACAAATTGGGGAAGATTTCAGCCATTAATTTCTTCAAGTATTTTTTCAGCACTGCCCTGACAGTTTCCTAAGGCTCTGTTCATTTTTCAAAACTCCGATTTTCTCTCTATTGTTCAGATTGGATTTCTATTGTTTTATCTTCTAGTTCCCTGATTCTTTCCTCTATCCCCTCTATTTTGTTATTGAGTTTTAATTTTTTTTTTTTTTTTTTTTTTGGTGGTACGCGGGCCTCTCACTGTCGTGGCCTCTCCTGTTGCGGAGCACAGGCTCCGGACGCGCAGGCTCAGCAGCCATGGCTCACGGGCCCAGCCGCTCCGTGGCATGTGGGATCTTCCCGAACCGGGGCACAAACCCGTGTCCCCTTCATCGGCAGGCGGACTCTCAACCACTGCGCCACCAGGGAAGCCTGAGTTTTAATTTTGATTATTGTAATTTTCAGTTCTAAAATGTCTATTTGGTTGTTTTTTATATCTTTGGTTGCTTTGTTCTCTGAGACTTTCTATTTCTTTGCTGAGGGTTTTATTCTTTCATTTGTTCATAATTACCTCTCCTCCATCTTCCAGGAAATGAAAGTCTGTGTTTCCTGATATAGTTCTTTTCCCAAAGTGATGAAGTACTTTTTTTTTCAGCTATAATTTATTTTTTTGAAGAAAATATACCTGAATGAAAATGTATTCCATGTAATTTTTCCAGTGCCTTGACTGTGATGTTTATCCAACATACTTCATCAGTATTTAAGAAGCTGCCTTATTAATTTTGCCCATTCTGCCTTGGGTTTCAGACTTCCTTTCTATGTGTACAGGGAGTTATGTCATATTAGTCATTTAGCCAGGAGAGCTTACTGCCAACTGGCCTCCAATATCGAATAATTCTGGTTGGGAAGTGGCTAGGAAAATATTAAGATTTGTTCATGGAAAGTAGATAAATCATTAATCAACTAATATATGATAAAAAATGTAGCCCCTGGGACTTCAGTTGGGCCTTGACTAATTGGTAAAATTTGATTAGGGCTGGAAGAAAGGGATGGATTTTTAGATTTTACAACATTGCTTAAGTAAGGAGACTATTTGAGTGAGTATTAGATAGTCCTGTCTGGAGTGAAGGGAACATTCTGGAATGCCCTGTGAAGTACTCATTGAACTAGTTAGAAGGTCAAGAGAGATAACAGTGGCTCATGTAATCTAGCTCTCTGGCTTCCATAAGGACCACTTCAATGTGGAATCCTGAAGCATTGGATCCTAATATGGTCAGCTGATAGGAGCAAGAAGCATCACCAGAGGGAAGGATTTGTTTGCTGAATCATCAAGAGTTCTGTGAGCTCTTCTGCTTCAGGTTGTTCTGTAAATAGGTCTTTCCCTTCTTCTCTGATGATGTTCAGTGGTAAGCAAGAGGTAAAGTCTTTGTGAACCAGTCTGAGAAAACTGGTTTATATATCTCTTTGTATTTTGATCCTTAAATTTTTCATGTGTAGAGGAGAACTCTCTGTTTACCCATAGTAGTTAAGCAAGACCTCAGGTTGTGCATTTTTATCTTTGACTCCCCTTTCTGTGCTGCCATGATTATGCCTTCACCTTGGTTTTACTGTTACTACTTTTATCCTATTGCATTATATGAATTTCTATAAGCTATTTAAATAATTCTTGAATACGCTGGGATCTAAATAAACAAATAAAAACCTATTTGCCCTACCACACAGCACATTTCTGGACCTCCATTTTCTACCTATCTTCTTCGGATCTTTCCTCCTTCTCAGGAAACCAATTCAAACTGACTCAGAATGAAAATGAAAATCCCCTTTCACCTTCCCTGAGTCCTCAATCTCACTTCCCAGGACTAACCATTAAGAGTATCTTATGTATGCTGGGCAAGGAATGTTAAAAGAAGCCCGAAAACTGTTTGATTAGATTTTTTTTTCTAAATTTTCCCCCTAAAATCTTATGTATCATGAATAAGAAATATGGGACTCATTATCCCCTGAGACCATATAGGTCAAGTATATGAGCAGTTTTAAACAAGTTTTATTTAAATGTATAGACAAAAGATCCATCTAGTGAATTTATTCATTAGACCACAGGGATGTTCAGGGCCTGTATGGAGCATTCAAAGATAATAAAATGGGGGTAACCTCCATGGTGTCCATAACCATCCTTGCATCTAATGTCTAATGATGTGCTAGTAACTGTTTAACTAGTGGCAAAAAAAAGATGTGAGTGTGTGTGTGTGTGTGCATGTGTGTTAGATACAGAAATACATATATATACTTTGTTATAAATGTTACTGGTATACAGATGTGTAGCACACAATTTACAAGTAATAACAGCATATACAGTATTCCTTATCATAAATGTTTTGTTGATTTTTGCTGAATTCTTGTGTCTATAGACAACCTATGGGTGCAATTCAACCACGACATGAAAAATGGAGTTTCATTCTGATCTGCCCTTTTCCCAGTAAAATTTATTGTCATCACATCTGTTGTATGATCTATGATTAAACTATTTCTCATTCTTGTACAAATCACATTCATTAAACAGAAATCTCTTTCAGCTTCAGTACTATGTATGTCAAAACTTCAGTCACTTATCAATGACATGAGTGACTTCTTTGCTGAATTAGCTACTTTTCAAATGCTGGAAGAGTATTTCCTCCCTATTTTGTGTGCCTTAGAATATATGGCTACAGATATGATACACTTTTAAAAAAACGTTTCATCTGCAATGTTAACATTTTCTTCATCTCTTTCTCAAGCACAGGCAATCAATAAAACAACAAATCAAACCCATATTTTTAGCTTTTGCTGATTTCCATGGTCTAGACACTCCCACCTTGGCTGATTTCTAGTTACCAACATGATGCTTCTGAAAGAGGAACTGGGAAGAGATGATCAGTAACACACCATATATAGTAGAGTCGTCCTTCTGTATCCACGGAGATTGGTTCCAGGTCCACCGTGGATACCAATATCCATGTATATTCAAGTCTCTGAAATAATATAACACAGTATTTGCATACAACCTATGCACATCCTCCTGTATACTTTAAATCATCTCTAGATTACTTATAATACCTAATCCAATGTAAATGCTATGTAAATTGTTGTAAGTACAATGTAAATGCTATGCAAAAAGTTGCCAGCATATGGCAAATTCAAGTTTTGTTTTTTGGAAATTTCTAGAATTTTTTCCAAATATTTTTGAATATTTGGTTGAATTCATGGATGTGGAACTGGAAGATATGGAAGGCTAACTGTATTTTCATCATAAAAACGTAATAGATGTATATATAGGAGTATAAATTTTTGTAAAATGCAGTAAAGTAATTAAGAAGTGAGAATTTTGAGTATTTTTTTACCTTTCTTTTTCAGTATAATTCATTTAATTTTAATTTCTAATAATGGCTGTGTTTAACACTGGCTCACAAAATCTGTGAAACTTTAACAAGCCACTCCTTTGTGAGCCTCCATGAGCCAGCTGCATCACCCCAATGTTTATGCCACTGTCAGAGAAAGAGTTGAAGCAGATCAGAATATGCCACCCCAAACTATGGTGCTTTGGCTTAAAGATTATTTTGAGCTGAAGGCAATTGAGAAAAAGCAGATACAGGATGAGCTCTCTGTTCTCCCCTCACCGCCTAACAGCAGGGCATAAATTTATCTTGTGATGTGTCTCTCCCCTCCCATACCAGGAAGAGGAGAACAGCCTTTATCATTGGAGCCATAAGTGGCACTGATTTGAGTCTGCATAAACAGAGCTTACTAAATGATCCTTATCATGAGCTTCCTCTATATATTTCCTAGTCACCTTCCCACATGTCATCGCCCTTAGAAACCCAAACCTCCTTTCTTTTGTCTAGCTACATATCCACAATTTATAGTCCTTTGTTAAAATGGTATATAAGCCTCTGGGTCTAACTGCTTCTTTGTTTTTGTGTGTTTGTTTGTTTTTCTGTTTTTTTTCTTTCCTGTGAAGCCCCTATGCAAGTAAAATTAAAAATATTAATACAATTTGTATGGCTTTCCCCTCCTTATCTGTCTTTTGTCAGTTTACTTTTCAAGCCTCTGTTATAGAATCTAAGAGGAGAGAAGAAAAGTTTTCCCTCTCTATAGTTCATTGGGGGTAATTCTGGTTTATAAGGGGATTTTCTAAAGCCAAATCCTGAAGAATAGAAAAGACTTTAGGTTTTCCAACTTTGGGGTTTAATTACTCCTCCTTCCCTTATAGCCTCATGAATAAATGCATTGTGGGTAGGCAGTTTCTTATCCTTTATACCCCTTACACTGTACATCTTTGATTCTCTGTGAATATTTTTTTTTCTGAAATAATGAGCTTTGTAATGGCCACTTCAGTGGCAAAAGATGATGGTGGTGTTAGAGAAGAGAACTTTCCCTGTGAACGAAAGCCTTCATATCCTTGGCATCCCTGACTGCAGTGAGAATGGCCTATTGGATCTTGCATACTTTAACCTCTCAGAAGGGGGATAATGTGTTTCTTTGGTTTTCTTAAGGCAGTGGGGTGTTCCTTCTGACATCCTGCAATGCCAAGGCAGAAGCTGCCCACTCCATGGGAGGCAGTTAATTGAGTTTTCTGAGGTTCTCCTACCAAAGATGCTTGTCAGTGTATGTACAAACTCCTGAGCTGGACCACTCTCTTCTGCTGTATCATAGCTTGAGGTCACTTTCCAAGGGGAAGAGATCAATCTGCTATCAGCAGCTCTTGCCTCTGCTGCCTTCTTAAAGGAGTAGACTCCCTGGAGCCACCCTTACAATTGCAGGCGTTGAACAATAATCAGTATCAAGGCTGCAAAGAACTAAGGCCTTTATTTGTGGTCTTAAGAGCTGCATTTCAGGAGAGACAGATTAAGGTGAAAGAGTCAAAAGGCTTATAAAGACAAAAAGCCACACAACTGTTAAAGTTGCCCAGTGAGAATTATGATGGACCCTGATGCAAGTCAGGAAATATTTGTCCTTAAGGAATCATGAGTTGTTTCAGGAGAGGGGCTTGATAAGTAGACGGGCTGTTACAGTTTTTTAGGGTAAGAATCCAGTAAATATCTTGAGTTTCTTACAGATGTTTTGGATGCCTTCATTAGGACAGTAAGTGGTCAATAGGTCAGATTCCACCTGGGCCGAGATGTGCATAAGTCACACTTCCTCAGTGGTCTCCTGGCTCCATTTGAGAGAGCTCATATAGGGCTGCAATTCCATTTTGCTTTTCTTCTCACACAAGACAACCCCCTTCTCCTATTGCTAGTGATGACATCTGTGAATGATATGGTAGCATTCAGTTTGAAGTTTGCTTTTTATGTATATGATATTTCCATTCCAACAGCAACATTTGTTGGTCTGACCCCACTGTGGTAGGCAAAGAAGGTTAACAAGAGTGTATGGGAAATAAAAAATAGCAATTAGGAGGGATATGGAGAGGACTTGTAACATTTTTTCTTACAAAAAAAGAAAACAAGCACTATAAAATGTTTTCCTTTATGCTGTGTTGAATTTATGGTAATTCAGTGAAGGTGTTTTACTGTTTTTAACACATCAATGACAAGAAAACAGCCTCAAGAGATTTCTTTGATTCTTTTTGATCTTGAAAAGGAACACAACTTAGAAATGGGGAAAAAACAGACCTAATTAAGATAGTCCGTAAGTTCTATTTTTTTCTTTCATTCAAAAGGAAAGATGTCAGCCGTGTCTAGAAAAGCAGTTTGATGACTTTTCTCTTGCCTGTCTACCATGGATATTGTTCTGTTGTTTTAGAACTTAACACCCTTCTCCTGAAACTCTGAGGTCTGGTTTCAGAGCTGTCCTCCTAGACATGAAAAGTAATACTGGAAAAGGAACATATAACTGCTTTTCTTAGAGTGCTGAGTCAGGGACAGCAGCTGGTTCAGAAAGGATTCTGAACTGGAAGTGAGCTAACAAGGTCAAGGGAAAGCTTGAGAATCAAGTCCAAGTTCAAGATGCACAGGTAATTCAGAACCTTGAAAGGATGAAGACGTTAGTGACGAAACTTGCAAAGGCCAAAGAAACACAATCCACAAGAAGCAGAGTCAGAGGGGATTTATTAGCAAGAAATGTTCTCCCATAGGAGACAGAGCCTGCTTGCTGGCACACGTGTTTAGATGTTCCAATGTTACGTGTGTCTTACACTGTGGCCAGTCCCAGAATTACAGTGGGGAAGGGATGTCTCTCTCCCCAAGCTCTGGTGATCTTGACAAACAGAACTCAGTTACAGCAGAGCCTTTTAGAAAATGATTCAATATTATGACATTTCCTAACCCATGTCTATCAATTTTGGGGTTTGCAAAGTATTTTGTGGGATCACATAAAGACAGGAATGCCATCTGTTTTTCAATTAATAAATATAAGTCATTTTTTTCCCTGTTCAAAACAAATCAGTGTGAAGGGCTCTAAGTAAGAATCTAGCAAACACATGACCCTTTATGGAGGCTGCTGAAGATTCGGTCATTCAGCTAATTTATTTCTCAGCTGAACACTTCCTTCTCTGGTGGTGGTACAATTAAAAGTAACTTTTATTCTTACTCATATATTTAAAATTTTGTACCTACAATAGATTGTTAGTTAAATTCTGGATCATAAAGAATATTGATGCTGAAACATGGATATAATCCTGTAAATTAATCACAAGATGCTCTTCCCTATATTTATAAGTTTAATTTATCTGATGGAAAAATTTATACAATACATTGAGATGTTTCCAGAACTTTGAGAAAACGAATACTTACAGAGAAACTATAGTAATGATTATATCCAATTTATTGGGAATAAAGACTATATGTCAGCAATATATTATATGTGAAGAGGGTTTACAAGTAAAAATATAAAACCTTTCTGAATTAGTTTAGAAGTAAAATAAAAAGTATGAAAAGTCTAATTTGTTGCCAAAATGTAGTTAATTGTAGTCTACATTTAAATATATATGTATATATATTTTACATCTACATGTATATTTACATGTATATAATTATATAATATATATAGTTTATGATCTCCAAACCAAATATGACATAGGCGGTTTTACTTTTTTTATGGTAAATTGTTTTATATAACAAAATTAATTGAATGGAACTTAAGTCACAATGAGTCTTCATACATCATGATTATTATTAATGATAATATTAGTGGGACTTTTATAATGCAATCAATACTATTCCACTCTAAAATAAAAGCAAGTCTTTATTTAAAATAATTTCTTTTCAATACATGCACCCCTATGTGCATAGTAGCACTATTCACAGTAGCCAAGTCATGGAAGCAACCTACATGTCCATCGACAGGTGAATGGATAAAGAAGGTGTGGCAAATATATACAATGGAATATTCTCAGCCATTAAAAAGAACAAAATAATGCCATTTGCAGAAACATGGATGGACCTAGAGATTATCATACTAAGTGAAGTAAGTCAGAAAGAGAAAAACAAATACCATATGATATCACTTATATGTGGAATCTAAAATGTGACACAAACGAACCTACCTACAAAACGGAAGCAAACTCACAGGCATAGAGAACAGACTTGTGGTTGTCAGTGGGGAGGTGGGGAGGGAGAGGGATGGACTGGGAGTTTGAGGTTAGTAGATGAAAACTGTTACATTTAGAATGTAACAGTTTAGCACAGGGAACTGTATAGCACAGGGAACTACATCTAATCTCCTGGGATAAACCGTAATGGAAAAGAATATATATAAAAAAAGAATCTATATATGTGTATAACTGAGTCACTTTGCTGTACAGCAGAAATTAGCACATTGTAAATCAGCTAACCTTCAATAAAAAAAATCATTTCTTTTTATATACCACTTAGCAGTTGAAACAAAAGTTCTAAGAGAGTTCGGGGATAATTATGCCCATGGAAAGAGTTCACAGTTCACATCATACCAGAAATGCTGAGATGCAATGTTGAACCTGGATGAACCCTTTAAGAACATCTGGGCAGTGCCCTCAGTTGTATCGGTGAGGGATAATTAAGCTTAAAATTTCATGCATTTCTATGTGACACAGGCCAAATGTTGTACCCTGGGACACTGCCCCAAACTGTGAAATGCTGATATAATATGACTTGTTAATGGCACAGATGGTATTCAAAAATGTATTCCCTGTGTGGTTTTCTCTCTTATCAACAGAACGGTGTGAAATTCATTATTTTTGTAAGAAACACTGAACAGAGGGCATCAACAAAATTACATTTTCTGTCTTGGAAAACGGGGTCAACTTCTTTGCCCATTGATGCTATCCTCTGAACAATGGATTGAGAGTGAATTTATTGTCAAATTTAAAGAACTACACTATTTGGGGAGAATATTTTTAAATTTATTTTAAAAATATTACTTGGTAAATGTAAATATCAAGTAAAGAAAAGTTAGTTTGAACTCTTACTCTGTAGTTTTTATTCATTGGATGAACTTTTGGGATAAGTATTTTTCTCATCCCTACCACCCTATCTATGGAATAGAACCCAAATATCATCTAGGCTGTGGGCACCCATGGAGTCATATTAAAGTAAGATATTTCCTCCTCAGAAGCAGAGACTGTGGGAGTCCCTGGAGTGTCTTCTATATGTTCACATGCAGTTTTTCTTCTACTCCCAGCTGGTACCCTTGCCCACTGACTGCTAGAGGGAAAAATATGGGTGAGCACTGTTGCACAGGCTCTGGGGGAGTGCCGCTCCCAGGCCTGTTACTACCCTGGTTGGAACCCGCAGGTGCCAAATATTGTTCTTTATGTGTCCCCTCTCATGCTAAGAGTGACACCATGTTCCCCTCTAAAAAAGGTTCCCATTCTCCACCTGGATGAATTTGGTCTCTTAGTCCTGGAATAAGCCTGATTGATCTCAAGACATAAGTTTCTCTGGGAAATGGTGCCTTTGGCTTCTACCTGCAGCTTCCTCAAGGTAAATGTAGACTTAGGTCTCTAGGCCTGGGTGGGGACACACCCCTACACGCAGAGCTGTCATCTCCTGTGGCCTTTTCTTCTGCCTTCCTCCAAGACATTTTCTTGGTTTTTATTTTCCCCCTCCATTCACATCAACTTAGGCAATAGATCCTGGAGCTCCAATGGCTCACAGGTTCACCTGACACAACCAGATCTTGAATCTCCTTTGGGGCTGGCAAGGAAGCTCTGCTGTGATAATTAATCATAGCCTAGAGTTGTGGTGTGTACATCTGCTCCTCCCAAAAGATCTGTGAGATGGTATTTTCAACTCTGAAAGGGTAACTGAGTTGCCTGAAGGTAGCAAGAGGCAGAGGCAAACTTATTCTGAATCTACTCTCTGACTCTTTATCCAGTGTTCTCCCGTGACACACAGTTTCCCTCAGGCATTGTCCACCAAACATAGAATGTAATATCTGTAAGGGACATTTGGGAGTATCTATTCGAGTGCTTTATTTTACAGATGAGGGAGCTGATGCTTCTTAAAGTGATTTTCCCAAGAGAAGCTGGGAGTGGAAGCCAATTAAAAAGGGCCCTATGTGTCCTCTTGCAGGGCGTGTAGGTGGGTGATGGAAATGTTCTGCCTCCTATGGACACCGTCTTTCTCCAGAGGAGTTCTATTTAGTTAATGCTTTGAATAAGAGCCTGAAAGTTTTTGAAGGTTGGAATACAGAGGAGTTGCTACTAAAAATGAACAGTTTGGATATATCAAATTAGTGGAATCCTCATCTGATGATTTGCCGGTGCCTAGAACAGCTTGGCAGATGTGGTGAACTTCACCTGGAGAAGGTAGAAACCACCTGGTTTATTTGTAAAATGTTGTTTTATGTGCAAGAACAACTTAAGTTAGTGTGATATACTGGAAACCCTCAGACCAAGACCCAGAGAACCTGGGCTCTTGCTGAGACTCTGCTACTAAGTGGCTATGTGACAAGGGAAAGTCATGTCAGTACTGAGTCTCCAGTTTTCTCACCTGTAAAATGGCCTCTACAATATTGTAATCACAGACTGTTCAAGAAGATGTGAGGTTCAGAGGCAATAAGGTGAAAGGAGCCCCACTGAGTATTGGTAAGTGCTCTGTCCATGTGAGGCACTATCAGTAATTAAGGTGCTTAAGTTTACAGGGCACCCCAGTTGTTACCGAAGCAAACTTGGGTATGCTTGTCCACGTGCAGTAAAGCCAATCTACTGACACTGGGTTGTGGTGAAGGAAAGTGCAGTGTTAATTACAGGGGTCAAGCAAGGAGTCTACATAGCTAGTTCATTTTTTTTTTAACATCTTTATTAGAGTACAATTGCTTTACACTGGTGTGTTAGTTTCTGCTTTATAACAAAGTGAATCAGCTATACATATATATCCCCATATCCCCTCCCTCTTGCATCTCCCTCCCACCATCCCTATCCCACCCCTCTAGGGGAACACAAAGCACTGAGCTGATCTCCCTGTGCTATGTGGCTGCTTCCCACTAGCTATCTATTTTACATTTGCTAGTATATATATGTCCATGCCACTCTCTCACTTCATCCCAGTTTACCCTTCCCCCTCCCCGTGTCCTCAAGTCCGTTCTCTACATTTCTGTCTTTATTCCTGTCCTACCCCTAGTTTAATCAGAATCTTTTTTTTTTTTTAGATTCCATATATATGTGTTAGGATACAGTATTTGTTTTTCTCTTTCTGACCTTCTTCACTTTGTATGACAGACTCTAGGTCCATCCACCTCACTACAAATAACTCAATTTCGTTTCTTTTTATGGCTGAGTAATATTCCATCATATATATGTGTCACATCTTCTTTCTCCATGCATTTGTTGATGGACACTTAGGTTGCTTCCATGTCCTGGCTATTGTAAATAGAGCTGCAATGAACATTGTGGTACATGTTTCTTTTTGAATTATGGTTTTCTCAGGGTATATGCCCAGTAGTGGGATTGCTGGGTCATATGGTAGTTCTATTTTTAGTTTTTAAGGAACCTCTATACTGTTCTCCATAGGGCCTGTATCAGTTTACATTCCCACCAACAGTGCAAGAGGGTCCCCTTTTCTCCACACCTCTCCAGCGTTTATTGTTTGTAGATTTTTTGATGATGGCCATTCTGACCGGTGTGAGGTGATACCTCGTTGTAGTTTTGATTTGCATTTCTCTAATGATTAGTGATGTTGAGCATCCTTTTATGTGTGTGTTGGCAGTCTGGGTATCTTTTTGGAGAAATATCTATTTAGGTCTTCTGCCCATTGTTGGATTGGGTTGTTTCTTTTTTTCATATTAAGCTGCATGAGCTGCTTGTATATTTTGGAGATTAATCCTTTGTCAGTTGTTTCATTTGCAAATATTTTCTCCCATTCTGAAGGTTGTCTTTTCATCTTGTTTATGGTTTCCTTTGCTGTGCAAAAGCTTTAAAGTTTCACTAGGTCCCATTCGTTTATTTTTGTTTTTATTTCCATTCCTCTAGGAGGTGGGTCAAAAAGGATCTTGCTGTGATGTATGTCATAGATTGTTTTGCCTATGTTTTCCTCTAAGGATTTTATAGTGTCTGGCCTTACATTTAGGTCTTTAATCCATTTTGAGTTTATTTTTATGTATGGTGTTAGGGAGTGTTCTAATTTCATTTTTTTACATGTAGCTGTCCAGTTTTCCCAACACCACTTATTGAAGAGGCAGTTTATTCTCCATTGTGTATTCTTACCTCCTTTATGAAAGATAAGGTGACCATATGTGCGTGAATTTATCTCTGGGCTTTCTATCCTGTTCTATTGATCTGTATTTCTTTTTTTGTGTGTCAGTACCATACTGCCTTGATTACTGTAGCTTTGTAGTATAGTCTGAAATCAGGGAGCCTGATTCCTCCAGGTCCGTTTTTCTTTCTCAAGATTGCCTTGTCTATTCGGGGTCTTTTGTGTTTCCATACAAATTGTGAATTTTTATCTTCTAGTTCTGTGAAAAATGTCATTGGTAGTTTGATAGGGATTGCACTGAATCTGTAGGTTGCTTTGGGTAGTAGAGGCATTTTCACAATGTTGATTCTTCCAATTCAAGAACATGGTATATCTTTTCATCTGTTTGTACCATCTTTAATTTCTTTCATCAGTGTCTTATAGTTTTCTGCATACAGGTCTCTTGTTTCCTTAGGTAGGTATATTCATAAGTATTTTATTCTTTTTCTTGCAAGAGTAAATGGGAGTGTTTCCTTAATTTCTCTTTCAGATTTTTCATTATTAGTGTATAGGAATGCAAGAGATTTCTGTGCATTAATTTTGTGTCCTGCTACTTTCCCAAATACATTGATTCGCCCTAGTAGTTTTCTGGTAGCATCTTTAGGATTCTCTATGTATAGTATCATGTCATCTGCAAACAGTGACAGCGTTACTTCTTTTCCAATTTCGATTCCTTTTATTTCCTTTTCTTCTCTGATTGCTGTGGCTAAAACTTCCAAAACCATGTTGAATAATAGTGGTGAGAGTGGGCAACCTTGTCTTGCTCCTGATCTTAGTTTTTCACCATTGAGAATGATGTTGGCTGTGTTTTTGTCATACATGGCCTTTATTATGTTGAGGTAAGTTCCCTGTATGCCTACTTTATGGAGAGTTTTTATCATAAATGGGTTTTGAATTTTGTTGAAAGCTTTTTCTCCATCTATTGAGATGATCATATGGTTTTTCTCCTTCAATTTGTTAATATGGTTTATCACATTGATCAATTTGTGTATGTTGAAGAAACCTTGCATTCCTGGGATAAACCCCACTTGATCATGGTGTATGATCCTTTTAATGTGCTGTTGGATTCTGTTTGCTAGTATTTTGTTGACGAGTTTTGCATCTATGTTCATCGTGATATTGGTCTGTAGTTTTCTTTTTTTGTGACATCTTTGTCTGGTTTTGGCATCAGGGTGATGCTGGCCTCATAGAATGAGTTTGGGAGTGTTCCTCCCTCTGCTATATTTGGTAAGAGTTTGAGAAGGATAGGTGTTAGCTCTTCTCTAAAAGTTTGATAGAATTCGCCTGTGAATCCATTTGGTCCTGGGCTTTTGTTTGTTGGAAGATTTTTAATCACAGTGTCAATTTCATTGCTTGTGATTGGTCTGTTTATATTTTCTACTTCTTCCTGGATCCGTCTCAGAAGGTTGTTCTTTTCTAAGAATTTTTCCCGTTCTTCCAGGTTGTCCATTTTATTGGCATATAGTTGCTTGTAGTAATCTCTCATGATCCTCTGTACTTCTGCAGTGTCAGTTGTTACTTCTCCTTTTTCATTTCTAATTCTGTTTATTTGAGTCTTCTCCCTTCTTTACTTGACGAGTCTGGCTAATGGTTTATCAATTTTGTTTATCTTCTCAAAGAACCAGCTTTTAGTTTTATTGATCTTTGCTCTTGTTTCCTTCATTTCTTTTTCATTTATTTCTGATCTGATCTTTATGATTTCTTTCCTTCTGCTAACTTTGGGGTTTTTTAAATTCTTCTTTTTCTAATTGCTTTAGGTGTAAGGTTAGGTTGTTTATTTGAGATGTTTCTTGTTTCTTGAGGTAGGATTGTATTGCTATAAACTCCCCTGTTAGAACTGCTTTTGCTGCATCTCATAGGTTTGGGGTCATCGTGTTTTCATTGTCATTTGTTTCTAGGTATTTTTTGGTTTCCTCCTTGATTTTTTCAGTGATCTCTTGGTTATTAAGTAGTGTATTGTTTAGCCTCCATGTGTTTGTATTTTTGCACATTTTTTCCTGTAATTGATATCATCTCATAGCATTGTGGTTGGAAAAGATACTTGATACAATTTCAATTTTCTTAAATTTACCAAGGCTTGATTTTTGACCCAAGATATGATCTATCCTTGAGAATGTTCCATAAGCACTTGAGAAGAAAGTGTATTCTATTGTTTTTGGATGGAATGTCCTATAAATATCAATTAAGTCCATCTTTACTCTAGTCATGTCAAGTTTAGGGAGAGGAACTCTAGAAATTTGGAGAATCATTAGAATCCTTCTTCCCTGGTCCCGTCTGTTGTTAAAGGAATTGAGAATTGCTTCCTTTGAATCTGAGTACATTGGATGCCTCAGATTGAAGGTCATCCATTTCTCTTACAAGTGTCTTTTTTTTAGAAGGATCAGATGTTGTTCTGATCTCCAGCTATTGGGGATGAGGGTGGATGAGGCATTGGTGGCAGTGTATTCTTGAGTCACATGACTAGGAAGATAACCTGTTCCATCTGTGGCATAGGATGTTACATTTAAAAAAAAAATTATTGATTTATAGTTGATTGACAATGTTGTGTTAATTTCTGCTGTACAGCAAGGTGACTCAGTTATACATACATATATATATATATATATACACATATATATATATTCATTTTCATATTAGCTTCCATTATGGTTTATCTCAGGATATTGAATATAATTTCCTGTGCTATATAGTAGACCTTGTTGTTTATTCATTCTATAAAAAATAGTTTACATCTGCTAATCTCAAATTCCCAATCCTTCCCTCCTCCACCCTCCTCCCCCTTGGCAACCACAAGTCTGTTCTCTATGTCTATGAGTCTCTTTCTGTTTTGTAGATCTGTTCACCTGTGTTGTATTTTAGATTCCATATATAAGTGTTATCATATGGTATTTGTCTTTCTCTGTCTGACTGACTTCACTTAGTATGATAATCTCTAGGTCCATGTTGCTGCAAATGGCATTATTTCATTCTTTTTTATGGCTGAGTAGTATTCCTTTGTATGTATGTACCACATCTTCTTTAGAGGATGGTATATTTCTTTAGGAAGATTCTTTTTGTCTCCTAAGGAAAGTTAAAGGGAAAACTAAGGTGCTAAGGAATTCTACTTAGCAGTTAGGTTTACTTTGAGAAGCAGAACCACAATGAGTGAGATGAGATAGGGGGTTTAAGACTTTACACAATTGCAGGACCTGGCAGAGAAATCTGCAGAAGACTGTTGTCTCTGATGTGCCTGATGTGAGCCCAAAATTGTTGTGGGTCTGGAGGACCAACTGTCAGGAAGACAGGAAAACTGCGCACGAAGTGGGAGAGAGCAAAAACCAACCTGTGGTTAAACTAGACTCCTCAAGGGCAAACTACCTTGGACTTGAGGAAGTAGAAGGAAGCTCTGTGGCAGGAACAGGAGTTGCTGTCGGCTGGCAGAGCTCCATGTCATCCAGGTGAGCTGGCAGATCAGTGACAGCATTCACCAGCTGCCACTGCATGTCACGACATTTACCGACCTTCAGAGTATAAAGGCTGCTGCTTCATTTCTGCCTTATAAAAAGTAGGGAAATTTCTCCTTGACAATCACAACCTGGCACCACGTAGGGAAGGAAACTCTTAGAAATGTAGTCCAGCTTATCTCAGGGAACACAGTACAAAGTCACCAACCACGTCTTCATGGGATCCTTCTTTCACCTACATATTCAAAGGAATCCTCAGAGCTGCCTTGATCTCCCATATTCCTCAGAATTCTTCTGTGGTCCTAGAAGAGAGGGTGACATTGGCTTCTGATTCAGCTGGCCTTTAATACTAAAATGTGTAGACCCGTGAGCTTTTGTAGTTATTTTCTCACTTATTCCTCCCAGCAAACCTGAGAGATAGGCATTATATCTTCTGCATTTTACAGTTGAGGGCACTGGGGTATTTATTCACCAGGGAATCTGAGGTTGGGAAAGAAGCAGGGACGTTATTACCATAAAGAAGTAATTCCTTGGCTTTTAGGTCAGTAGCAATAAATTGTCACAAGTGAAATCTGAAGGACATTGTTGAGTTTGGGCATGTTGCTTGGACCATCTTTTCTTGGATGGGATGCCCTTGGAACTGGCTATTAGCTTGATGATGGTCACTGGCTTCTTAGTATGTGCATGAGAGCTTTCCAGGTGAATGGGAACTCCTGGCCATGCTCATTCTGCTGTCAAATCCATCTGAGAAATCAAAAAGTTCTCCTGGCAGCCTCAGTGCTCCCTTTGCTTTTTCACCACTTCAAGAGAATTCCTAGCATTCTAAAGTATGAGGTTATACTCATTTCAATCATAACTTGAACCAAAAACGTTGACCTTTTCCAATGCCTTTATAAAATCTTCACCTTCTGGAATCTCTCTCTTCTTAGGGATGAGAAACATCTAATTTTGGAAGCATCAATTGACAGAAAATGTTCTGGCAGCAAAAAGCATCATAGCCTGTTGGGTACTTGGGACTCAATTTCACAGAATAGCCATATTTTGCTTTTTGGGATATTTATCATTCGAAATGCCAGCACTTTGCTTAGTCATAGTTGTAGTTTGGAAGCTTACCTCTACGAAAAGAGGCTTGGGAAAGGGAAAGAAATAACTTTCGCTTAAGAAAAAAAAATCTATCTATCTATACATATGTATGTGATGATTGTAGGAAATTCTCTGTTTCAAATGGGTTTTCAGTTTCATAGAAAAAGGCAGGAATGTAAACAAAATAAGTATTCAGAGTACTATTAAAAAGTCTGTTACACAGTAGTTGCGTCACAAAAGTGAGAGAAATATTTCATAGAGAAAGCCACTCTTCAGCAAGACTTGAATGTTGAACTGATATTTCCTAAATCAGAGCTTCCCAATCTGGGTGACAGGGCACATGGATTATAATTGTATTAAACTGTTAAATTCCTTAGTCTTTGGGCTCTTGGAACCTTCTCTATAGACTCCAATATATTGTGTAAATGTTGCCATTTTAAAATATGTGCCATGGTATGAAAAATGTGGAAGATCACTGCTAAGCTGACACGTGGGAAGAGGGAAGGGTAGTGGGAGGTGCAAAAGCAAAGAGACAGAGGTGGGAATCAGCACAGTTTTTTAGAAACATCCAAAGGATTTTGAATGGGAGAGAGTCATGCTCAGATCTGTATCTTAGGAATTTCACTCTTCTCAAAGTATGTAGGTTGGATTGGAATGCTGTAAGACTGGAAGCATGAAGATCTTTAGGGGACCTCTGTAATAGATGAAAGATTATTAAGTTCTGAACAAATAGCATTGGGGATGGAGAGGCAGAGATAAAGATGAGGGATGTCAAAGAAGTAGAATTGAAAACCATTGGTTATCTATTGTTTGGAGGAGGAATAGAGAATTTGTTCATTTATTCATGTGGTCATTTATTCATCACATTTATTGGCTACTTACAGAAGTACTTACTTACTTATTTCTTGGCTCTAGAAAAAGAATGGTGAGTAAAACAGATACAGTCCCTGATCATGGACATTATGTTTTTGTAGGGGGTCTTATTGATCAGGTCATCACAAATATAAAATCATTAGTGGTCTGAAACACAGGAGCAGGATGGTATATATTATGTATATATAACAGAGAGCCTGACCTAGTCTACAGTTCAGGGAACGATGCCCTGAGGGAGGGAGGGTGGAATAGGGACCTAAAGGGTAAATAGCAGTCAGCCAAATGCTTGGGGGGATGTTGTGGTGGAGAGGAGGGTATAGGCAGAGCCAGCATGTACAAAGATCCTGTGGCCATGGGAAACATAAGACTGTTGGAGGTACTGCTGAAGGAAGACCAGTGTCACTGGAATGTAAAGTAAAAGTAGAGAGAAATGTGAGATAAGACTTAAGAGGACATGGCAGCAAGCTCAGCAGGGCCTTGAAGGTTGTGCCAGGATTTTGGTATTTATCCTCAGGGCAAGTGGAAATAAGAGAAGAGTTTTAAGTGAAGTGGTGTGTGTGTGTGTGTGTGTGTGTGTGTGTGTGTGTGTGTGTGTATGTGATCTGATCACATTTGAATTTTATCAAATCTATAAAGATCACATTGGTTGCAATTGGGGGAATGGATTGCAGAAGAACAAGAGTGGAGACATGGGGAGACCAGTCAAGCTTATTGTGATAGGGTGAGGCTGAGAGGTAGCTAGAATTAGGGTGATGGCATAAAAGACAGGTGTGGGTGACTCTGAGAGATATTTACCTGTTAGACTCAACAGGACTTGGTCATATCTTGGAAACAGGGAGTGAGACAAAGGGTGTACTCATAGGTCTCTGGTTTGGGTGAAGGGTAGATGATTCTTCCATATTTTCTGAAATGGGAAACATAGGGAAAGGAATAGTAAGGGAGGAATATTAGTGGCTTCACATGGACATGTGCCTGTGGGACATTTAGGTGGATATGTTCAGTAAGCAGTTTTAGATTTCAGGAGTATATCTTGGTGAAGCTATAATGTGGAAGTCATCAGCCTCCAAGTAACGGTCAAAATGCAAGGGTGGAATGTGTCTGACAATCAAGGAAGATCACGTAGGGTAAGAGAAGAAGATTGAAGACAGAAGCTTGGGCAATGCCGGTGCAGAGGGGAAGGGCCAAGAAAGAGGAGCCATCCTGGGAGGCTGGGAAAGAGAATGCTCCTCAGGCAAAGCCCCTGAAGACGTTAAATGAAGCATATGTTTCAGCCTCCAAGAGAAACAAGAGAGAATCATTGAGCATCTGGTCTTCAGAAAACACTTCTCTCTCTTTACACAACCAAAGGCTGGATCTATGAAGTAGCAAAATAACTTGTTCAAAAGTGAAAAAGTAGATGTTTGAACAATATCAGACATCCAGCCAGACTCAGATTTGTCCCTGACAAACAAGAATCTGTCCCTCTTTCCTTCTTTCCCCCTAGTCTTGTAGGCATTGGATTCAGAGGCTAAAAAAAACCCCAGAAATAGGTTGGGCTGCAATCAGAAGAAAGAAAGAAACAAGAACCCACCAATAATCCTAATTTATTTAATTAAACAACCAATTCTTACCTCTTCTCCTCCCTGCCCCATCACCTGTAAAGAAAGGTTTTTTGACTCTCAATGTGTGGACTAATTGAATTCCGGCAAAAGTCTCAGTCAGTCCTGATTAGGAATATCAGTGCTTCCACTTGCATTCCAGCCGGTTGCTAGAAGCTTAGGAAGGCACGTTTTCTCACTGGGGTCATGAAACCTTGGGATGATGTTTTAACTAACTGAAATCTCAGAGATGTTGCTGTTGATGATTTATGGAGAAGCATATTAGTCCTTATTTTGGCCTCCTCAGTCATCACATAGTTATTACGTATCTGTGATTTGTAAGACATTGTTAAACCCAGGGGTGGCTACAGAAGAATAGAAATTCTTGCTTCCTTCCAGTTTGGCCCACATTTGCTTTCCTTCATGGAACCTCTTGATGCCTCCAGCCCCCAGTGATATCACCCTCCTTTGAACTTTTGTTGGGTTTCACACGCTCTTCTCAAATCTAGTTTTAGCAAGATGATGGCTCAGAGGGGCTTGGACTCTGCTGTTCTTCCGAGACAACACTTGGCAGGTTAATTGTAAATTAATCAGAGCCAGATGGATTTAATCAGACTTGCAGAAAGATTTTAGAAGGATCTGGACTCACCAAAATGTTCACCAGCCTGGAAACATTCCGATAAATATAACAGAGCTTTACAAAAACTCGGGAGAATTCTACATATTTATGAACTAGGACCCAAAGCTTTCTGATATAATTGAATAAAAATATTGACCTTCCCAATGGAATAGAGCATTCTTACACCTACGTGTGGGGCCATATATCTCCCATGTTGTCTAATCTGCCTCTTGCAGTGGGATCTGAACTCAGCTTTCCCGGGCTGTGTGTGTTCATCTATCTTGCACAGGCGTGGCTCATACAAAGTTACGGAGGAGAAGTTTGCCTCTGGGTCCTTTTTCTCCTTGCCTGGATGCTCTCTCTCTTCCCTGGGTGCTAGTCATCCCCTCACCACCCCCTGATTCTGGGCTAAATTGGATCTTCCTCTGTAGCCGTTCTTCCTGCACATTGGCTCAGGGCTCTATCCTCTGTTTTCTAAGGTGATTTCTAGTTATTTCATATAATAGCTTGTATTTACTTTTTAACAGCAGAGAATGTTTTGGGAATTCCTTGGCAGTCCAGTGGTTAGAACTCTGCACTTCCACTGCAGGGGGCACAGGTTCGATCCCTGGTCAGGGCGCTAAGATCCCTGCAAGCCGTGTGGCGTGGCCTAATAAAAACCCAAAGAACAGCAACAACCAAAGCAACTGAGAATATTTTCGTATGTTACCCTTCCCTGGGACATCTGGGGAGATACTGTGGGGTATAATCCTAGTCTTTTTCCTTGTGGCCGAGGTCTCCTGGATGATGAATATGCTTTAATATGTTTTCTTTTCTCAGATTCAGAGTGTCAAAAATTAGTGAATGGCTTTTGAAATACATTTGGTGATTCGAGATTCCAAGTACTAAATTAATACCTGCTTAACTTTTAGGGAAATCTGTCTGACTTGTTAGAATCTTGTTCTTGTTGACCACTTGAGTTGTTAATCATGGCCCCATTAGGTCAGGTAATAACCATAGGCTTTGCACGGTATACTGTAATTGATTTAGTATTCATCAGTTATACTTACACATTTATTTGTATTTAATTACACTAATTAAATCTGGTTTAATGGAAAACTGTCTACACTTGGCTTCCTACCCCTTCTAAGCATGAGCACCTAACAATAGAGCTAAGACCAGGACATGCTGTTTCTCCCTGCACTCCATTTTCTTCTGTGACTTCCTTTCTTTCTTTGGTAAGTCTGTCCCTTCCTCTTCTTTCAAGGGTGTTCTAACCACAGGATGTGGGTGGTATAGCTGGTGTATTGTATCAGAAATCCTGGCAGGACTGGACCATGTTAGGGAGTGGGTGGCCTGAATTCAGAGAAGATTCCTTTTGACAGTATGGTGGGGATGGAGCACTCCCAGCTCACACCCTGAGCTCTCCTGCAGGGCAGACTTGCGGATGCTTCTCCCCACCCTCCCTGTCTGCCGTCATCCCAGGCAAAACATTCACCATGTTATCTCCCTGTGGTTTCTTGCAATCTGTTCACTTCATCATGTTAGTCATCCTTCCCTTAGTTTGTTCTTGGATGCTGTTCATAGGTTACCTCAGCTAATCCCACAGACTACATTTCATGGATACGTACATATAGCCTCAATTTACCATACTACGTGCAGACATTTACCACTTATAAAATAGATACTTAGCTAAGTGTTTTGCCTGCATTTTCTCATTTAATCTTACCATAACCCCCTCATCTGTTTTATGGGTAAAGAAACAGGCTGAGGGAGAATTAACTTAACTGGAGTAATGTCCCACTACTTCAAAAACACTTGTGCTCCTAAACAGTGTCCACTATTACCTCCTTTCCCATACAAAAGTGTCCTAATCTCTTCATTTGGAGTTCCACAATCACCTCATACCTGGAAGTCTAGGAGAGCCTTCTGTCTGCTCATCGCCCACTCCCCCCATTATTGCCTACCCTCAAAACATCATCGTGGAAGCTACAGGGAAGGGGTAGGACTCCAGCTGGACCTTCAGAATGGGGATGATAGAAATATCCTCAAGGAGCGCAGGTCCTGATGTGGCCGCTGAAGGCACATAATGGGTGCTAGGTGAATAATCTGACTCAATGGACAGATGAACTGAACGATGATCAGTCCAGTCTTTTATGTTTGTTGTGTGTATTATACTACGATATGGTACATTTAGCAGTTCCTAACCATGATGTGTAGAGGCAACACTGTGTAGCAATCATGAGGCTTGGTCAATAATTTGTTGTTAAAACAAAGTTTTTCAATGGCTTTCTAAAAAAATAACACTTATAGTGTAACGCAACACAACCACTGACAATTAGATAAACTTTCTTGAATGGGAGGAAAAGGGGGAAGATGGTAGGATAGCCCAGTATCTGCCTAATATTTTCACAGCCTGAAGTGAGAGATTTTTCAGTCTCTCAAAATTTGCTGCACTGTTTGTTTTACTTCTCTGCCAATTCGAGGGGGAGTTTTTCTCAAACTCCGGCTATGCTCATGACATTAAGCATACTGTGCAGAGACAATGAGAATGTGCTCAACGGTGTTCACCAAACTCTTCCACTTCCCTCCTGGGTACACAGGGGACCATATGACCCAGGCTCTTTGGATCTTGTTAGGATCATGTGACTGATACAGGCAATGAAATGTGAGCTGAAGTCATGTGCATCACTTCTGGGAGATGAAGAAGCGCCTAGTGTACCTTCCTTACTCTCTCTTCCCCTTCCTATCTTGGCACAAGAATTGAAGGATTCCAAGATGGCAGAGAAGCATGATGGAAAAAGCCTGGATCACTGAGGTACCACCTGGGGGGCAGCTGAGAACTCAAAGCAAATTGTGATGTGAGTGAGAAATGAACATTATTTTGTCAAACTCCTGAGATTCAAGATTGTTTGTCACTAGGGTTACTACCCTGAGTAGTACTTATATCATCTGTGTCATTGGTTCTTGGCTAAGAACCAGTGGTATGTATTTTAACTCTAAGTTTATTAAGAACATACTTTCTGACTCTGACATTTGGAAGTTTACTCTACTTTATTTCGATTCGTAGAACAGCATTGCCATCACCATTATCATCATCCTCACCCTAACCTTCATATATTGAGCACTTACGTGGGTCATATAGTATTCTAAGTCTCCTGCACACAACTTGTTAAATTAGGACCTTCCATCGGTCTCTGCCTACTATGCTCCAGCCACACGGGCCAAGTTCTTTGATCTTTGGAAAAGTCCAAGCATGTTACTCTCTTTGGGCCTTGGCATCTGTTTCATCTACCATATCTTTGCTGGTTAGCTCATTTTAGTCATTCAGATTCCATGTCAGTTATAACCTCCTCAGTGAGGCTCTCCCTGATCATTCAAACTAAAGTATCCATCCAGTTCCTCCCTCTTTGCACACCTCTTTTATTGTCTTCATTCTACTATCTGAAATTATCTTGTTTCCTTCTTCACCAGCTGTCTCTTCCCTGGTTCCTCACCACCACCTCTGTAGCCTCAGTCCTGGAACAATGCCTGGTACATAGTAAGTGCTTAGTAAATACTTGTTGAATGAATGAATGAGTGAACGAATAAGTCTTATGTAGTAGAAACTATTATAATCCTAAATTTTAGATGAGAAAACTAAGGCTTAAATAGATCCCCTACCTACCCACCCTTCCTTCCTTCCTTCCTTCCTTCCTTCCACTCTCCTTCCCTCCTTCCTCCCTCCCCTCTTTCTTTCTCTCTCTCTCTCTTTCTCTCTCTCTCTCTCTCTCTCTCTCTCTAAATGGCACATATTATATAGATTGTATATGCAACTGAAGTAAAAAATTCAGCTTACCATTTAAGCTTTTTTACTTAAACAATAGAAGATATACAGATATTTGGAAATGTTAAATGTTTAGGATAGTGTATGTCCAGCTACTTGACAGATGTATTCAAACCATTTGGATGGGCTTAATACCTAAAAGCCTTAAAACAAATTATTTGATGTGCAAGTGAACCATGTACACTATTTTTAATGTCTAGGCTTCACAAATTAGATTCCTCTTCTTCACAAGTACAGACTTTTCACTCTGAGGCTGAGTAAATTTTGGAAATGAACACGATGTGATACCCTCTCTGAGGCTTATCACTCTTTCTAGCATATTTAAAGCTTTGAAAAGTTCCGTAGTTAAGAAGTCTGTTTACTTTTATTTAATCCAGTATTTCCCAACTTATTTGGCCATGGAGTCTTTTTTTGCACATAATGACTATTTCAAATGAAACTTGGGAAATACTATTCCAACATATGCTAAAAATTTTAATGATTGCTGTGAAGCGTTTTGCTTCCTAAGTTTGCAGCTTTCTCCATGTACAAGAATTATACCATTTTATTTTATGAGCTTCTGGGACCTGAATGGAAATAGACTATGCATTGCTATATATTTGCAGTTCTCTATTTTGTTGAAAGAGCCTTTATTTATTATTATTATTGCTTGTTATTATTATTGCTTAACAGATAGCTCATTGATATGGTCTAATCAGTCCCTGGTCATGGATAGGGATTTCCACATCTGTATGATTACTGTGTTTTCTTTAAAAATATTGTGCTCATCAACTATTTTCTCTTATCTTAATCCAATTCCACAAATGTAGAAAGAATTTTTTCATAAATTTAGAGATGAAGTGTTGACCAAGAAAGGAGAATATGACCCAGGTATAAGACCATCCTGACAAAAGATCTCTTTTTTCTTTCTTTAAGAGTTTTCTGAATTTGAGGTTTTCAAGCAATTATCAGTATTTATTAATACATTTAAAACACAGTTTTATATTTGTTGCTGAGGCATATGAAGGATGAGACATTGTACCGTCTCACTGGTGCTTATAGTCTTGCTGCAGAGAAATCATGGATACTCACTAAACAATTGGAGTAAAAAATCAACTTATAAACCTTAGGTTTTGGAATTCATAGCAAAACAAAATCCCTAAGTTTATTTAGCAAAGCAATCATGTATTTCAAGCCTATTGGTGAGATGATCTTTTTACTGAACTCTCAATTACTGACTTGCCTACCGTAATCAATTTGAATACACAAGGAGTTCTCTGGCGTTATAACGATATGTGAATCTGTTAAAGCAAAATTAGGATGTTTTGTTCAGTTATAAACATTGGTTTGGTCAATTTTTGGTCCATTTTTCATAGCTAATATGTAAAGTGAATTCTCGTTTTTCAAGGTTTCTCCATATAGTAATAGATTTGGTTTTTTTTTTTTTGGGGGGGTGCTTGGGTCAAAACTTATAGCAATAATTTTCCCTCTGAATTTAACTTCGTTTAGACTGTATACATATATAAATGTGGCTTCAAAAATTAATTTAAAAACTTAAACTCATCTTCACACACAAACCAGTTGTCTCATGGGGTTGGAATGAGGCTGAACATAGATCCTCATAAAGTTGGGGAGCTTGACAAAGATGGTGGTATCAGTTGATAAGAGATTGGGCCAATGGATAACCTGAGGTCCTCACATGGTTGGCAAAGGTCCATAAGCTTCCTTTGGACCCAGAATATAAAGAAAGGATACTAGCTGTGACCATGATCCAAGGAGTTTCCTGGCAAATTGAGCACACTGGATGGATGAAGTTTATGGAGAATTCTCACTGGAGGTGGGGTCTGCCTTTAAGGGATAATTCAGGCCAGGAAGCTGCACAGGAATCCAATAGGGTGGCTATAGACGTCTAAAATGCTACCAGACTGAGCCTGTGTCAGATGCTTACCCTTCTTATAGAGCCAAACGCCCATACATCAGAGAAGATGAGAACGAAACCATACCAAGAATAGGAACACACTACCCCTCTCCCTGTCTTCCCCACCAGACCCTTACTAGTACCCAACTGCCTAAATTCTCCATGCTTTCAGCAGAGGGTGATGTGAGTGAAAGTACAGAAGCCATTGAAAAACTCCTTTAAGAAAACAACTGAGTTTAAATTGAGTTTTGAGTTCGATCATATTGGGCTAGATTAGGTTTTCTTTTGCTGATCTGAAATGGAGGATCCAGCTTTGAGATTAGTAATAGAAAATAGAGCTTTATTTTTGTAACGTTGTTGCAACAAAGAAACTACATATACAATGAGCGCATATATTCCCTTTCAAGTGTCACCGAAGCAAAATTGGAGAGACTGGTCTACCCCATTCACACAGATTCCTGTGTTAGGTGACATGCTGCTCTTTGTGACTTCTTTTTTTTCCCCTCCAAAGATGAATCTTGATATTCATTTTTCTGAAAAGACAGAAACAGAGAGGGAGAAGTGGAAGGAAAAAAGAGGAGAGATCCGATAGCTTTATTTATTTCAGGTGTACACCTTCTAGACATGTTCATAAGCAAATTTCCAGGGTTGCCACATTCATAATTCATTTATTTATGGCCGTTTTCTGCAATATTAACATTTGCAGCCTAAACTTAGGTATGATTTTCCTAGAAGAGCACCAAGCATTAGAAATGAGTTCTGGCTTCCATAGAGAGTCTAATAAGTCCCAATAGAGAGCTATAATTTAAAATCCCTTCAAACATTTTTAAAGGGTAATGTCAATAGTGAAAGAATAAAGAAGAAAAAATAGCCACATGTAACATAAATATGACGTAGCTGTCTGAATCTTCTCATCTCTTTGACCTTTTCCCGTGGTAGAGTTGGCACTGTTTCTATTAAGGAAGCAATACATGGCATTTTAATACTACTAAATTAGAATTAAATGGATTGGGGAAGATTTCATCTGCAAAGTTAGATCAAAGTGTTCTTTAAAAACACTTCTCTCAGTTTCTTTCAGTGCAATGTCTTGGGTAAATGTTATTAAAATATAAAATGTATTTAAGGGCAAAGTAGAGGAGGGAGATACAGGGGTCCAAGAAAAATATTTCTTAATTGTGTGGTAAACCTATTATGTAACATCCTTCTTCCAAGACCAGACAACTGGCAGTGGTTAATGTGTACATGTGGGAGTGGACAGGATCCAGCTACACCTGGGAAGCAGAGGTTTGGCTCTGTAATACGTGGTTATGGGTATCTATATTGTGGGGGGTGTTTTTCTCATCTTCAGATTTAGGAAGAGGTAATGCATACTCAAGCTGTAATCTATGTAGTAGGAATGTCAGCTGGAGAACCGAAGCTTTTTTACCTTAGTGTTTAGATGTATCTGGACATTTCTCAGAATATCAAGTGGGCTAACTCAGTGTTTTCTTTGCAGAAGGGATTGTGAGAGATTGATCACAAAAGTGGCTCTTATTTTCTATCCCTCCCTTCAGCCACACCCTTTGCAATGTGAGTCTATAGCTCCTTCTGTCAAGGGGTAGAATCTAGTTCCCCACCCCTGGAATCTGGGCTGTGCTTATGACTTGCTTTGGGCAGCAGAATGTAGATAAATGAAATTCTGTTGGTTCTAAGTCTAGGTGTCAAGAGATTGTGAGCGCTTCTGTTCTCTCTCTTAGCAACTTGTCACCACTTGCAAACCAGTCTAGGCTAGCCTACTGGATGACGAGCAACCCATGGCCCAGTTGTCCTTGTCACCACAGCTGACAGTCACTCAACCACCAGTCATGTGAGACAATCTTAGACCGGCCAATCTCCAGCCAGTTGACCCCAGTTGCATGATTAAGCCCAGCTGGAGATCAACTGAGTCAGCCCAAATTGGCAGAAGCATCTAGCTAAATGATAGACTCATTATGAATAATTAATTTTTATTTCTTAATGTGCTAAATGTTGGGATGGTTTGTTATGCAACAGTACATAACTGATACAGAGACTAAGATGTCTCCTGGGAAACCAAATGTTCTAAAGATGGGCGACATGAACATGCACTAGTTTTGTTCAAGGATAATGGTGGAGAATGAGATCGAGGAATAATTCTCAAAGGGTGATTGCAGAACCAGCAGCATCAACATCCTCCAGGAACTTGTTTGAAATGCAGGTTCTTGGGCCACACCGTGGATTTACTGAATCAGAAACTCTACAGGTAAAGGCCCAACAATCTACCTTTTAACAAGCCCTCCAAATGATTTTGATGCTCAAGAAAGTTTGATTAAAAAAGAGTGTGATAAGAATGAAACTTTCTTACACCTCTCTCCTGGGAATTCTTCAGGTAATATTCACTATTCAGTAATTTTGGAAACACTCACTTAAACCACTCAAATAGGTACAATTATTTACAAAGTATGGAAATTTCAGACAGGAGTTTGCAAAGCAAAGAATATTTTTCAACTCTATGCTGCCTATTATGTAGAACTGGTCCCTAAATTTACAGTAAGTTTTAAAAACTCAATTCCCAAATTTAAAAAGCCAGACTGTATCAAGATGGATACTGCTGACACAACAATGCCTGTTGCTAGCACATCACCCCCGGTGCCACTGCCAACATCGCCACAACAAAGTGCTTCCTATGTGCAGGCACTGTGCTAGATACTTCACATGAGTTATCCCAGTGAACGCTTGCAACAACCCTGTGAAGCAAGAATGATCATTTTCATTTCAAAGATCAGGAAGCAGAGGGATTAGAGGGAGTCAGTAATTTGTCAAATGTCACATAGCTAGAATTTCTGCTGGGCAGAAAGTTGATGTTCTCTTCCTAAACCCAATGGAATATGACATCGCTTATACGTGGAATCTAAAAAAAAATGGTACAAATGAACCTATTTACAAAACAGAAATAGAGTCACAGATGTAGAAAACAAACTTATGGTTACCAAGGGGGGAAAGGGGGGAGGGATAAATTGGGAGACTGGAACTGACATATACACACTACTATATATGAAATAGATAATCAACAAGGACCTACTGTATAGAACAGGGAACTCTACTCAATACTCTGTAATGACCTCTATGAGAATAGAATCTAAAAAAGAGCGGATAAATGTATATGTATAACTGATTCACTTTGCTGTACAGCAGAAACTAATATAACATTGTAAATCAACTATACTCCAATAAAAATTAATTAAAAAAATAAACCCAGTGGGGGCTTCCCTGGTGGCGCAGTGGTTGAGTCCCCGATGCAGGGGACACGGATTCGTGCCCCAGTCTGGGCAGATCCCACATGCCGCGGAGTGGCTGGTCCCGTGAGCCATGGCCGCTGAGCCAGCGCGTCCGGAGCCTGTGCTCCACAATGGGAGAGGCCACAACAGTGAGAGGCCCGTGTACCACACACAAAAAAACAAAAAAAAACAATGGAAAACAGTGATGAACTGGTAAATGTTTAACAACCTTTAGATTTCTGAAAACAACAGCAGCAATATAAAAAATATCCCTGATTTGTGGTGTTTGCTAATTTCCATGGTGTAACTATTTACACTATGGCTGATATCAAACTACCACTGTGAAGTCACTGACTGCGGGGTTAGGAAGGGATGAGCACGATTGGCTTTTAGGACCCTATATGAGCCTGCTCTACTACACCATTGAGGGGAAACGTGAATGAACATTGCTTTCTGTGACAAGATGAGCATATTGATATTTAAAATTTTATTTTCAGAGTAGTGACTTTCAGAGGAGGACAGTTTGGTCATTGTCAAGTATAATTAAATAGAGACACAGATGTAGAGGATTTGTGGACACGGTGGGGAAGGGGAGGCTGGATGAATTGAGAGAATAGCATTGATATATATACACTACCATGTGTAAAATAGATAGCTAGTGGGAAGCTGCTGCATAGCACAGGGAGATCAGCTCGGTGCTTTATGATGACCTAGAGGGGTGGCATGGGGAGGGTGAGAGGGAGGCTAAAGAGGGAGGGGATATATGTATTCATATAGCAGATTCACTTTGCTGTATAGCAGAAACTAACACAACATTGTAATGCAATTATAAGCCAATAAAGATGTAAAAAAGAAAGAAAAAATATAGGCATTGGAATCACTTTTTTTAAGGCTTATATTTCAGCCCTGAATTTACGGATAAAATAAAAAAAGCATCTCCTTTCATGAACCTTTGGGAGATACTCATTTTATGGAGTCAGAGCTGGGTGGAACCTCGGGAAGATATTTTGGTTTTCCCCTGACTTTAGCAAGGGTTGCTTGTCTAGGGCAGCTGTTTGCTCTTCTTGAAGGTGTCTAAACACAGAGGTTTTACCACATTTCTCAGTGTTCTAAACAAGTGCTTTATCATTCTCGTGAAGGCCCTTTCCTAGGTTGATATGAAAGCTTTCCAACTGTAATTTAAACCTTCTCCCTTTGTTTTATCTCTGTGGGCATGAAAAGAAACTGATTGGCATTCACCTCTTAGAAATTCTTCTGCTTTGACAAAAGATGTTAAAAGATTCTTTTAGTATCTAGTTCCAGTTATGAACTGGAACTTCCTCTTCCATGAAGAGGAAGATTTCCAGTTAGGCAGGCTGCCATTATTGGTCCCCTAAAATGCAATTTTAAGACCTCTCGAATTTCCAGGCAAGAATGTCCTGGCCACTTTTTGACAACATCCCTTCATGTCATCCAGTGTTAGGTTTTTTAAAATGCTGTTAAACATTTAACATGAGATCAACCCTTTTAACAAAATTTTAAGTGTACAATGCAGTATTGTTAACTATAGACACAATGGTGTAGAGCAGATCTCTAGTACTGATTCATCTTGCATGATTGAAACTTTATGTTGGATTTTCAAATAGCAAGGTACATACATTTCTGATGATGTAAATAGCTCCTATTTCTATACATTTCACTAGGTGTAGGCTGCAAGAGATGGACCCATTTGGGATATCTTGGCTGTAATGCTTACAGTAAAATAGAGAAAGTATTATTACCCTTAACTCACATGGTTAGTTGTGTCTTCTACAGCAAAGAGGTAGATGATTCTTCTTATACAACACATTTGATCGCATATAGAAAGGCACAAGATACACTATCAGCTGTTGAGTTGTTCTTTACCTTTGCTCTTCTCTTTTACCCCCACTCCTCAAGTAAGAGACAATCTTTGAAAGTATCTAGGTAGCCTCTCCTTCATTAAAGTATGTAGAAAGAAGATGCCAAAAAAAGGCATCATTTTGATATCTCTTAGCACCCTCTTTCTGCCTTTTCTTACCGCGTATTGGTTTTGCTTTGTCTTTTTTGTTATTGTGGGAAAATTAGATGCTGACTTTTCAACTTAAGTTTGACAAGAAGCAAAAGATCCTTTGGGAAAGCTCTTGCCTCTGACCTTTACGTCCCCAGAAGTTACATGCCGAGGATAGGTAACAGTGGGGGAAATCAGGTATTGGTTTATGAGAGTACCAAGTATATTAGAAGGTTGAATAATGAAACGCATGGTAGAGAGGGAATAGCAAATTCTAGGGTTAAACCTACCAGGACTGAAATGGTGTTTCTCTTACTTCCCTTACTTAGCTATGACCTTAGGAAATCATTTAACTTCTCAGTGTTTGTATCTATAAAAAATTAGGCTGATATTGTATACTGCAAAAATCGAAATGAGTTAACATATATATTACCATATAGTTTGATATATACACATGTAGTCTGGTAGATAATAAGTGTTCAAAAATGTTTGTGGGCCGTCTGTGTACAGAATGCTTAGGGTTCCTGGAGTGTACATGACTGGATTTATGTGTGTTACCCTTTGTTGAGTGGAATAACATTATTTCATGTAATGTACAAGTCTCTTTTCTTTCTCTCCTGGCTGCTGACTTTTCCTTGTGGTGCCAAAGTGTTGAGTTGCCATGTCAGATAAGTAGGATATAGAAAACTCCTACACAGCATAGGAATGGAGTTTTTAAATATTAAGGTTTTTCTTTTTTCCTACCTAAGTGGTTCTGACTTCATCATTGAAACCAGGCAAGAGGCTGAGGGGCCTTCCCAAGGACAGACTCCTATGTCCCCTTTGTTTGTAGAAAAGCGTTAGCCTCCAGGGCTTTCCCCAAGTTCCAAAGAGCAAACTTAATCAAATAAGCTTAGCATCTCTGACTCCATATTGTATCTATCTCTTCTGCTGCTTTAACCTCTGAGTCATAGCCTCTGCTTAGCCCTGCACGTAGACATGTTAATCACTAAAGGAATTTTGCTTAGAGCTTAAGATTTGCTTAGAGCTTAAGATTGTGCTAACAGCCCCTTACCTGAAACTTGCCTCCCACGGGGAGATAAAGAAGTACGAACAAAAATAATGATGGTCTTGTCGAGATTTGTAGGAACATCATGACCAGACTCATGTCAACTGAAGTCAACTGATTAGGAACAAAGAGTTTTCACAGCCCTCCTTGCTGGCACCCAGATATCTGTGGTCGTTAGTCACTTCCTGAACTTAACCCCCTCCTGCTTCCCCCTTCCCTAGCCTAAAAGAAGCTTGAATTCTACAGCAAATCAGGATAGTTCTTTAGGACATTAGTCTGCCATCTTCTTGGTTTGCTGTCACTTTTCATTGCCCCAGTACCTTGTCTCTCAGTTCACTGGCTTGTTGTGTGGTGAGTGGTACAAGCTTGGCCTTGGTTACATAATGACAGCTGAGTAGGACTCTAACATGCTAGATTGCTGGGCAGGGCTTTTAGGGATATCAGATCACAGTTACTTCTGTCTTCTTGTAATGGAGCAGGACCCTATGGGGCACTCCCAGGACAAACCCCCCAATCCCTATATCCTCCACCTGCCTCTTATTTGTAGAAAAACGTTAGTTAAAGAATACATTTAATCAGAGAAATGAGAAAATGCAGAAGCAAAGGAAAATAGTCAAACAAGATGAAATAATAATGGTTTGGTCATTAAGCAAAGTCAAAGACCCTTAATTCCTCCTCAAGTCTATATATTATAATATTCTGAGCCATATCCTTTGAGCTGTTTTGCAGAATCTGAAACCCACACCAGGTGGAAGAAGTTAACTGCATGATGACCAGACTATAGTCTGACATAAGCTGCTCCATCTTACACAATTACAAGAACTGGCTTCAAGGAAATGGGAACAAGCTGACCCTGGAACTGAAGGTTAACTGTACTTAAAACAATCAAGATGACGCTGATCAGATCACTGCATGACCAATTTCAAGATGATTGGCGGAGCTGACTGTGCTGTCCTGCACGTAGCCCCACTCGCCTGTGCTCCCCTGAAGCCCTCCTTTAAAAGCTCTTGGCCCCTGATCGGCAATTGGGAGTTGGTTCTTTGAGGGCAAGAGTCCCCTTTCTCCCCAGGAGTGCCACCTTCCTCAATAAAGCTATCTTTTCTTTTATCCAACACTTGTCTCTCAGTGTTGGATTCCTGAGCAACGAGCAGCCACACCTGAGTTCAGTAACACTCTGAAAACTTGAAAAGTAATTCATATCGAAAGAGGAAGGATTAGCTGACAAAGTATTTCAGGATCAGAATAGCTCTCTCAGACAGTGAAGCTGTGGTCTCCTGAAATTCCAAGGAAAGACAAACCATTCCTGTACTGCCTGAAATGTAAATACTGGTTAGATGATTTACATGTTAAGCCATTTCAGTGATTTATACTACAATGTGAATAAACTTGTAAACCTTAAATATCTTCTGGGAACTAGCTTTGATGAATAGAAAAGGCATGATAATATCTGGGAGAACGGGAAAGGAAGCAGGGGGGATGCATAGGACTCTGTTCTTGGATTATCCTAAGGACAAAGGCAGACGTGGTAGATGGTTCATCATTTGGGGAACAAGACAAGGACTCAATAATTGCTGACAACATGAAAAAGAAAAAAGTTACCTAAGCACAGCTTTACTTGTAACTGAATTTGCCACAACATAAAAATATTCATAAATGGTAACAAATGTTTATCACAACTTCTTCTTATTCCTTCTAGATAAATAGCTAGAACTACATTTCCCAGCATCCCTTGCATTTAGGAGTCACCACATAGAGTTTTGGCCAATAGAATTTGGGTAGCAATGATGTGTACCATATCAGGTCTTTTCCATATAAAACCCTTCCTCCACAGAGAGTGTTCTCTCTCCTCCATCATTGGCTAGTTGGCTGTTGAAACCCAGAGGAACCTGTAAAGCCACTGAGGTTTGGGGGTTTATCTGTCGCAGAAGCTACTGACACTTTAATATAGAAGTTGGTACCAAAAGTGGTGTGACCTTATCAAAGTCAAAATGTGTGGCACTGACTTAGCATTTGTTTTCCTGGCAACAGGCAGTGGGAAAATTGATACTGAAATCTGGAAAGATAAAGACCCATGCTATTTAGTGGCAAAACATTTGGTAAAGCCATTACCCTACAAGAATTTGGAAAGCAGACAAAGGGAAGACAAAGTATATCGCTCTAGGATGGAAAATAGAACGTTACTAGAGTATGTTGATTATTACTGGCTTCACTTAGTTGGTTTTTCAAAGAAAGAGACAAGTTGAAGCAAGAATCAGCTAGTTTGCAAACAAGTGGAAAAGCATACAGAACAGAACTGGGGAGCCTTCACACATTGTAAAAGCCGATTGTTTCTAGACTCTGCCCACCATAGAATGAAATCGCTGGAGTGAGAAAGACCTATTAAAAACTCAGCTCTGTGGCAAAGGTCTAGTGAAGGTGAATTTCCACCCAGATCTGATGGCCTCAATAGAACTGCCATTAAGTTGAGAGAAGTAGGACAGTGGGGACAGGGAGGGTGGCAACAAATCAAAGAGATAAAACAGGCTTGAGAATTATATGTAGCAAAAAAAATTTGAGTGTGTTTGCTGGCACATGATGTTGACTGGAAGCAAACAGATATGAACCTACCAAATTTTGAGGGAATTATCCTGCCAAAGAAACCATGAGTTTGGACTAATCTTAGACCTCTTGGATCACCAGCAAGAATGGGCAGGAAGTGGACTGTGAAAACTGTGCTTTCCTAAAGAGACCATCCTCTCCCACTTTGTGTGATTCTTTGGAGGATAATATTTAGGAAAGTCTGTCTCTGAGATCAGAGCCAGGGGCAACAAGAACAATGGACAAGGGAGTTCTCTCCAGGGAGATTTGCAGTTAAGGATGACTGAATTCTGGCAAACAGAAAGTGGGTGGATCTGCTGTGCACCCATTTCCAGATGTGGCTCATGAAAACTGTCCATGTGCAATTCTCTTTTTCTTTTTTAATCTGCTGATTGGTGGCATTGCCCAAGATAACCTTGGAAGCCAATGAAATATCAGAAATTTTTTTTCTGTTACAGCAGTTTATTAATACTTTAACTGGTACACTAAACATCAAATTAGCCCCATTCGACCTCTCCCTTAAATACCAGCATCTAGCCTGATCCTTAGAGCCAATTTCTTTGTCAGTTAGTCTCTTGCTTACTATAACTTATTTATTATACAGTGAAAATCAACTGCAAATGTGAGTGTAAAATCTGGAAAAAGATGGAGGACTTAAAGTCAGTGAAAATGATATTGAACAGGTGCTTGAATCACCTGCCAAGCCATTGACAAATGAGGATCTGATAGAGTTAAAACGATTAACAAATGAAGGAGAGAAAGTCAACAAGGCAAATGGCAACATGCTTCTAAAGAAAATGGTTTGAATACCAAATGATTAAGAGCTGTCCTTAGGAGACCTAAAGAAGCTCTCAAATATTTTTATAACAACAATCCTCATTATAATTGTGTAGTGAAAGTCAAATGCAGAGCTAAATTGTCCTAGCATGCTGTCATGCCCTGTGGAAGGAAATTTTATGTTCCAAAAGTCAGTGCTTGATTTGTTCTTTGATTTAAGTAATAGCATATAAGTGAACTTATAACCTAAAATAGGTTAAATTGGTAAGCTTATATTCTTAATTTTTAATTACATTTTCCAAAATAAAGTCCTTTTTCTGTACTGTTTTAAGTGGAGAAGGACAAGTATGTCTTCAGACTGTGTGCCATTAGAATTAGGCGGAGTTAAAAAAATGGAGAAAACAAGCCAATAGTGCTTGACAAGGAGTGAGAGTCAACGGAAGAAGCTAATGAGAAAGGAGGATGACAAGAATGAGTATGACATATGGCGTTGGGATTCAATGGGTTATTTTTATTGGGTGTTTTCAATTCATTAGATAAAAGTAGCCATTTAACGTAAATATGAGCATTATAAAAACCTCTCCCTAAGTTTGCATTGTAGTCCATTTTGAGTGGTCCAACTGTTTCTGTGAAATATTATTTTTCATACTGCTTTAGGGTTTTGATTTAATATTTATTTGCTTACTTTCCAAGACATGTTTTCTGAATATATCTTTCAAACATTCTGTTTTAACAGGACAGGGAAACACATCATTAGGCCTTCATATAGCAGGACTCTGCAATAGGGCTACTTTGTAAAAGATTCCCACTGAATACAATAGACTGCCTTTCCAGTAGAAAGCTTCTCATCTCCTCCCTCTTCTTGATTTGTCAAACATGTTTGATTATTTTAAACAATAAGCTTTTATTTGATGGTAGGCCAATGAGCAAGATCCACTAAACTGTCTACATAAATCTCATATACAGGGAATTAGAAATCTTTCCTTAATGGAGCAATCAGTGGGTATATTAGGCAGTTAGAATGACAGACTCACTTGCTGCAAATGAAGACTTATAGGTTGTTGTATAATTGGCATATGAACTCAAGGTCACAAGTAGAGGCTTTTTTTAAAACGATTTTTGTTGCATATTTTCACTGTGGCAGTTTGAGAAAGTGACTGTGTACAGAAATAAAGTTTCCTGTTGTTATTCTGTTGTTATTAGTCATTATTTGTCATTTATTATTACATGATAATGAATATACTGGATACTACCTCAAAGGAGTTAGGTTCTGTTAACACATGTTGATAATTTCTCACTTAAAACTTCTTATCTATTAAAGACAGAAAGAAGAGAACAGCCTAAGGAGCAAGTCCTAAATAGATATATTTTATTTAGGGTTTTGGAAGCAACAGAAAATGGCTCTGGATAGTTTAAGCAAAAAGAGATACTTGTAAGAAGGGTAATGATATATCTCAAGAAGCTGGTGAAAATTGAACTGCCAGAATCAGGAAGGAAAGCAACTCAGTCACAAGTGGCCTTAGCAGAAGGGTGAGTGAATATTCTTTTTGGAGAGCTGCTTTTAACACCGAGCTCCAGGAACTGAGCCTGTATTTCCCTGCATTACCTTTCATAGTCGAGGAGAGACAAACTCATTTTCTAAGGAAAAATCAATCTAGAATTAGCCTGATCCTTGTGTGTCTGTGTAGACTACATTTGACAGCTACTGCATATTTCCTATTTTCAGGTTACATTTGCTGAGTTCCTTTAACAATCCTTTTGTAAAGATGTTTTCCAGAACTTTTTCATCATCCAGGTTGCTTTCTTCTGAATACAATCCATTTTGACAGTGTTCTCAAAATGTGCTGCTACAGATGTGGCTGAACAGTGCAGAGGATATGGGAATTCTTCCTTCCTTTGATCTGCTAATGGAATCTTATATTCCATTAACTGCCTTAACAACCATGTTAATCTGGTAAGCTCATTTTGAAATAGCAGTCAACTAATTTTAAAAGGTTTCTTTTTTGCTTACTTCTTTTTTTTTTTTGTTTTAACATCTTTGAGTATAATTGCCTTACAGTGTTGTGTTAGTTTCTGCTGTGTAACAAAGTGAATTAGCTATACGTATACATATATCCCCATATCCCCTCTCTGTTGTATTTCCCTCTTATCCTCCCTATCTCACCCCTCTAGGTGGTCAGAAAGCACTGAGCAGATCTCCCTGTGCTATGTGACTGCTTCCCATTACCTATCTGTTTTACATTTGGTAGTGTATATATGTCAATGCCACTCTCTCACTTCATCCCAGTTTACCCTTCCCCCCTCCCCGTGTCTTCAAGTCCATTCTCTATGTCTGCGTCTTTATTCCTGTCTCGCCCCAAGGTTCTACAGAACCTTTTTTTCTTTTTTTAGATTCCATCTATGTGTATTAGCACACTGTATTTGTTTTTCTTTTTCTGACTTACTTCACTCCATATGACAGACTCTAGGTCCATCCACCTCAACACAAATAACTCAATTTCGTTTCTATTTATGACTGAGTAATATTCCATTGTATATATGTGCCACATCTTCTTTATCCATTCATCTGTTGATGGACACTTAGGTTGCTTCCTTGTCCTGGCTATTGTAAATAGAGCTGCAATGAACATTGTGGTACATGTTTCTTTTTGAATTATGGTTTTCTCAGGGTATATGCCCAGTAGTGGGATTTCTGGGTCATGTGGTAGCTCTATTTTTAGTTTTTTAAGGAACCTCCATACTGTTCTCCATAGCGCCTGTATCAGTTTACATTCCCACCAACAGTGCAAGAGGGCCTCCTTTTCTCCACACCTCTCCAGCGTTTATTGTTTGTAGATTTTTTGATGATGGCCATTCTGACCAGTGTGAGGTAATAGCTCGCTGTAGTTTTGATTTGCATTTCTCTAATGATTAGTGATGTTGAGCATCCTTTCATGTGTCTGTTGGCAGTCTGTGTATCTTCTTTGGAGAAATATCTATTTAGGTCTTCTGCCCATTGTTGGATTGGGTTGCTTATTTTTCTCATATTAAGCTGCATGAACTGCTTGTATATTTTGGAGATTAATCCTTTTTAGTTGTTTCATTTGCAAAGATTTTCTCCCATTCTGAGGGTTGTCTTTTCATCTTGTTTATGGTTTCCTTTGCTGTGCAAAGCTTTTAAGTTTCACTAGGTCCCATTTGTTTATTTTTGTTTTTATTTCCATTTCTCTAGGAGGTAGGTCAAAAAGGATCTTGCCGTGATGTATGTCATAGATTGTTTTGCCTATGTTTTCCTCTAGGAGTTTTATAGTGTCTGGCCTTACATTTATATCTTTAATCCATTTTGAGTTTATTTTTGTGTATGGTGTTAGGGAGTGTTCTAATTTCATTTTTTTTACATGTAGCTGTCCAGTTTTCCCAACACCACTTATTGAAGAGGCAGTCTATTCTCCATTGTGTATTCTTACCTCCTTTATGAAAGATAAGGTGACCATATGTGCGTGTGTTTATCTCTGGGCTTTCTTTCCTGTTCCATTGATCTATATTTCTTTTTTTGTGTGTCAGTACCAAACTGTCTTGATTACTGTAGCTTTGTAGTATAGTCTGAAATCAGGGAGCCTGATTCCTCCAGGTCCGTTTTTCTTTCTCAAGATTGCTTTGTCTATTCGGGGTCTTTTGTGTTTCCACACAAATTGTGAAATTTTATCTTCTAGTTCTGTGAAAAATGTCATTGGTAGTTTGATAGGGATTGCACTGAATCTGTAGGTTGCTTTGGGTAGTAGAGGCATTTTCACAATGTTGATTCTTCCAATTCAAGAACATGGTATATCTCTCCATCTGTTTGTACCATCTTTAATTTCTTTCATCAGTGTCTTATAGTTTTCTGCATACAGGTCTTTTGTCTCCTTAGGTAGGTTTATTCGTAAGTATTCTTTTTATTGCAAGAGTAAATGGGAGTGTTTCCTTAATTTCTCTTTCAGATTTTTCATCATTAGTGTATAGGAATGCAAGAGATTTCTGTGCATTAATTTTGTGTCCTGCTACTTTCCCAAATACATTGATTCGCCCTAGTAGTTTTCTGGTAGCATCTTTATGAGTCTCTATGCATAGTATCATGTCATCTGCAAATAGTGACAGTTTTACTTCTTTTCCAATTTTGATTCCTTTTATTTCTTTTTCTCCTCTGATTGCTGTGGCTAAAACTTCCAAAACCATGTTGAATAATAGTGGTGAGAGTGGGCAACCTTGTCTTGCTCCTGATCTTAGTTTTTCACCATTGAGAATGATGTTGGCTGTGGTTTTGTCATATATGGCCTTTATTATGTTGAGGTAAGTTTCCTGTATGCCTACTTTCTGGATAGTTTTTATCATAAATGGGTGTTGAATTTTGTTGAAAGCTTTTTCTGCATCTATTGAGATGATCATATGGTTTTTCTCCTTCAATTTGTTAATATGGTTTATCACATTGATTGATTTGCGTATATTGAAGAATCCTTGCATTCCTGGGATAAACCCCACTTGATCATTGTGTATGATCCTTTTAAAGTGCTGTTGGATTCTGTTTGCTAGTATTTTGTTGACGAGTTTTGCATCTATGTTCATCATGATATTGGTCTGTAGTTTTCTTTTTTTGTGACATCTTTGTTTGGTTTTGGCATCAGGGTGATGCTGGCCTCATAGAATGAGTTTGGGAGTGTTCCTCCCTCTGCTATATTTGGGAAGAGTTTAAGGAGGTTAAGTGTTAGCTCTTCTCTAAAAGTTTGATAGAATTCGCCTGTGAATCCATTTGGTCCTGGGCTTTTGTTTGTTGGAAGATTTTTAATCACAGTGTCAATTTCATTGCTTGTGATTGGTCTGTTTATATTTTCTACTTCTTCCTGGATCCGTCTCAGAAGGTTGTTCTGTTCTAAGAATTTTTCCCATTCTTCCAGGTTGTCCGTTTTATTGGCATATAGTTGCTTGTAGTAATCTCTCATGATCCTCTGTACTTCTGCAGTGTCAGTTGTTACTTCTCCTTTTTCATTTCTAATTCTATTTATTTGAGTCTTCTCCCTTTTTTACTTGATGAGTCTGGCTAATGGTTTATCAATTTTGTTTATCTTCTCAAAGAACTAGCTTTTAGTTTTATTGATCTTTGCTGTCGTTTCCTTCATTTCTTTGTCATTTATTTCTGATATAATCTTTATGATTTCTTTCCTTCTGCTAAGTTTGGGGTCTTTTTATTCTTCTTTTTCTAATTGCTTTAGGTGTAAGGTTAGGTTGTTTATTTGAGATGTTTCTTGTTTCTTGAGGTAGGATTGTATTGCTATAAACTTCCCTGTTAGAACTGCTTTTGCTCCATCCCATAGGATTGGGGTCATCGTGTTTTCATTGTCATTTGTTTCTAGGTATTTTTTGGTTTCCTCCTTGATTTTTTCAGTGATCTCTTGGTTATTAAGTAGTGTATTGTTTAGCCTCCATGTGTTTGTATTTTTGCAGATTTTTTCATGTAATTGATATCAAGTCTCATAGCATTGTGGTAGGAAAAGATACCTGATACGATTTCAGTTTTCTTAAATTTACCAAGGCTTGATGTGTGACCTAAGATATGATCTATCCTTGATAATGTTCCATGAGCACTTGAGAAGAAAGTGTATTCTATTGTTTTTGGATGGAATGTCCTATAAATATCAATTAAGTCCATCTTGTTTGATGTATCATTTAAAGCTTGTATTTCCTTATTTATTTTCATTTTGGATGATCTGTCCATTGGTGAAAGTGGGGTATTAAAATCCCCTAGTATGATTGTGTTAGTGTCGATTTCCCCTTTTATGGCTGTTAACATTTGCCTTAAGTATTGGGGTGCTCCCATGTTGCGTGCATAAATATTTACAATTGTTATAGCTTCTTCTTGGGCTGATCCTTTGATCATTATGTAGTGGCCTTTTTGCCTTTTGTAACAGTCTCTATTTTAAAGTCTATTTTGTGTGATATGAGAATTGCTACTCCACCTTTCTTTTGATTTCCATTTGCATGGAATATCTTTTTCCATCCCCTCACTTTCAGTCTGTATGTGTCCCTAGGTCTAAAGTGGGTCACTTGTAGACAGTATATATACGGGTCTTGTTGTTGTATCCATTCAGCCAGACTATGTCTTTTGCTTGGAGCATTTAATCCATTTACATTTAAGGTAGTTATCGATATGTATGTTCCTATTACCATTTTCTTAATTGTTCTGGTTTTGTTATTGTAGGTGTTTTCCTTCTCTTGTGTTTCCTGCCTAGAGTAGTTCCTGAAGCATTTGTTTTAAAGCCGGTTTAGTGGTGCTGAATTCTCTTAGCTTTTGCTTGTCTGTAAAGCTTTTAATTTCTCCGTTCAATATGAATGAGATCCTTATGGGTAGAGTAATCTTTGTTGTAGGTTTTTCCCTGTCATCACTTTAAATATGTCCTACCACTCCCTTCTGGCTTGCAGAGTTTCTGCTGAAAGTCAGCTGTTAACCTTATGGGGATTCCCTTGTATGTTAGTTGTTGTTTTTCCCTTGCTGCTTTCAATATTTTTTCTTTGTATTTAATTTTTGATAGTTTAATAACTATGTGTCTTGGCGTGTTTTTTTTTTTTGGATTTACCCTGTATGTGACTCTCTGTGCTTCCTCGACGTGATTGACTATTTCCTTTCCCGTATTAGGGAATTTTTCAACCATAATTGCTTCAAATATTTTCTCAGTCCCTTTCTTTTTCTTTTCTTCTTCTGGGACTCCTATAATTCGAATGTTGGTGCGTTTAATGTTTTCCCAGAGTTCTCTGAGAAGTCCTCAATTATTTTCGTTCTTTTTTCTTTATTCTGCTCTGTGGTAGTTATTTTCACTATTTTATCTTCCAGGTCACTTGTCCATTCTTCTGCCTCAGTTATTCTTCTCCTGATTCTCTAGAAGGCTAGAGAATTTTTAATTTAATTTTAAAAATTAATTTTAATTTAATTTTTAATTTCATTTATTGTATTGTTCATCACTGTTTGTTTGCTCTTTAGTTCTTCTAGGTCCTTGTTGAATGTTTCTTGTATTTTCTCCATTCTATTTCCAAGATCATCTTTACTATCATTACTCTGAATACTTTTTCAGGTAGTCTGCCTATTTTCTTCATTTGTTGGGTCTGCTGGGTTTTTACTTTGCTCCTTCACCTCCTGTGCATTTCTGTGGCTTCTCGTTTTGTTTCACTTACTTTGTTTGGGGTCTCCTTTTTGAAGGCTGCAGGTTTGTAGTTTCCATTGTTTTTGGTGTCTGCCCCTAGTGGTAAGTTTGTTTCAGTGAGTTGTGTAGGCTTCCTGATGGAGGGGACTGGTGCCTGTGTTCTGTTGGATGAGGCTAGATCTTGTCTTTCTGGTGGGCAGGGCTGTGTCCGGTGGTGTGTATTTGGGTGTCTGTGAACTTATTATGATTTTAGGCAGTCTTTTTGCTAATGGGTGTGGTTGTGTTCCTGTCTTGCTAGTTGTTTGGCAGGGGGTGTCCAGCACTGGAGCTTGCTGGTCATTGAGTGGAGATGTGTCTTAGCGCTGAGATGGAGATCTTTGGGAGAGCTCTCACCGGTTGATATTACATGAGGCCAGGCGGTCTCTAGTGATGAAATGTCCTGAACTCGGCTCTCCCACCTCAGAGGCTCAGGCCTGACACCTGGCCAGAGGGCCAAGACCCTGTCAGCCACATGGCTCAGAATACAAGAGAGAAATAAAAAAATACAATACTATAAAGTTATTAAAATAAAAAATTTAAAAAATATTATTAAAATAAAAATAGTAAGAAAAAAAGAGAGAGCTTGCAGTGGCAGAGGCCAGCATGACATTGCAACAGCCTGAGGCATGCCATGTGTTCTCCTGGGGAAGTTGTTCCTGGAACATGGGACCCTAGCAATGGTGGGCTGCACAGCCTCGCAAGAAGAGAGGTGTGGATAGTGACCTGGGCTTGCACACAGGCTTCTTGGTGGCTGCAGCAGCAGCCTTAGCATTTCATGCCCATCGCTGGTGTCTGTGCTGATAGCCTTGGCTTGAGCCTGTCTCTGAAGCTCGTTTAGGTGGTGTTCTGAAGCTCTTCTCCTCATGCACCCCAAAACAATACTCTTAGGCAGTTCTAGACTGTTTCCCGGACTCCCTCCTGGTTAGCTGTGGTGCACTAGCCCCCTTCAGGCTGTGTTCACGCAGCCAACCCCAGTCATCTCCCTGGGATCTGACTTCCGAAACCAGAGTCTCAGCTCCCAGACCCCACCTGCCCCGGCGGGTGAGCAGACAAGCCTCTCAGGCTGGTGAGTGATGGTTGGCACTGATCCTCTGTGTGGAAATCTCTCTGTTTTGCCCTCCACACCCCTATTGCTGTGCCCTCCTCTGTAGCTCTGAAGATTTCCCCTGCCACCCCCTGTTTCCACCAGTGAAGGGTCTTCCTAGTGTGTTGAAACTTTTCCTCCTTCACAGCTCCCTCCCAGAGGTTCAGGTCCTGTCCCTATTCTTTTGTCTCTGTTTTTTCTTTTGTCCTACCCAGGTACATGGGGAGTTTCTTACCTTTTGGGAGGTCTGAGGTCTTCTGCCAGCGTTCAGTAGGTGTTCTGTAGGAGTTGTTCCACATGTAGATGTATTTTTGATGTATTTGTGGGGAGGAAGGTGATCTCCACGTCTTACTCCTCTGCCATCTTGAAGGTCCTCCTTTGCTTACTTCTTTATCTCCTCCCAACTCCTCTCTACTGACCCCTTTAGTACAAACTTGTTCAGTCAGGCCTTGTTCATCTATTTTGCCATGTTTTTTTCAGAAATATAGCACAGGACTTTGTCAGATTTCACTCTTGTTTTTCCACTCAGTATTCTAAATTATATAGACGATTTTTATTTATTTATTTTAAATCTGAAAGTCATTTCTTTAAATAAAATCTGAAGGTTATTTCTTTAACTAAAAGATTTTATTTTAAAAGCAATTTGCCGTACATTTGCAGACACTTTGAAAATACTGAAAAGTATAAGAAGAAATTAAAAGTTAGCTGTAGTCCCATTTCTTAGGGATAAAGTAATACTTTAATGTAATAATTACATCTCATTTTAGTTAACAGCTCCCTCTGAGGATATCATATTTCAACTTGTACAGTCTTCCTACTCCGTTTTTTTGTTGTTTTTTTTAAACAAATTGACATGGCCCTGTGAATAGCTCAACAGGATTTTATATAGTTTTTCCAATCTCTTCTGTGATGACAGATGCACCAAGCCCCTCAGAGTCTGTATTGATTCATTATTTTCAAGTACCAAAAGGACTAATGGACAAGCAAATACATCTAACAATCAACTGGTTGTTCTGGCTAAATGATGCAAAACAACCAACCTCAGAGTATTTTCCTTCCTCAATTGATGGGTTATTTGAAACTTAGCCCCAGGGTCAAGAAATTGACACCAAACTTTCACGATAGGGATCTTTTATTTTAGTTTATACAAACCTGTTTACATATATTAGGGTATATTGTCTTAATGAGATTCCCCAGATCAGTGAGGATTCAAATCATTTTCAAATCAGGTTAAATTTGCCATTTCTGTTGCTTTCAACAGAGAAGAACAGGAGGTTTCTGAAGCTTGCAACTCAACTGATCCTCATCCTTTAGTGTTCTCCCCTAGCCAACAGGGTGTGATCCATGTGGCAATACTTTATGTAAAGCATGAGACCATTGTGTCCTTTAGACATTTTTGGGGCACAACAGTGTGTTGCTTAAGAGAGTGGTCCTTTTTTTTGCTTGAACTCTGAAAAATGATCTTGGAGTAATGGTTTTTTAAATGGCAAACTGTAGTGTTTATTTGTACAAAAAGTCAGAGTGTGGTTATTTCTTTGCAATGAGCTAATTTTGGTTTTTATCCAGAATAAAATTGAAGTTGTGGCATAGTGTAGTACCAGATGTTAGAAGTCCAATTTTTTCTTCACAAAAAACAGTCTACAAAGTAACCATGACAAAAGTCACCTCAGTTTCCTCATTGGTAAACTGATGATAGAAAAATGGGCTCTAGTGGGGTTCCAGTAAAGCACTGGGAAGCTCAGCTGTATAGTAGTGATTTCCCGATTTTCAGTCATCACAGTTATTACTCTTTTGTACTCAAATGTCTGCTCCTCAGTGATCCTTGCTTTCTATACCTAAAACTACTTCAATCAATTTATATTTAATGGCAATGGATAAAGTTACTTTTGCTGCGTGGATATACATTTCCTTATTTTGTGAAGTAAGAACATTATACTCAAATTATTGTTTTTGAAGTATTTTTTTAAAGTTGTGAAACACTTTCTTAAAATGAAACTTTTTATTTGACATTCTTCATATCTCTACAACTTTGTCTCTTCTCTATCAACATCATCACTACCTTAGTTCAGGCCATCATCTCTCACTTGCATTGTTGCAGCAGCCTCTTGATGATTTTCCTGCCTCTTCCAATTTATCTTCCACACTAGAGTAAGTAATAAAATACAAAGCTATTGATATTGCCTCACTTGTTTAAAATTCTTCCACTATTTCTCCCCAGAATTGATGTACAGACTCAATACAACCCCAATAATAATCCCACCATATTTTTTTTGGTAAAAATTGACAATCCAATTCTAAATTTATTTGGAAATGCAAAGGACTTAGAATAACGAAAGAAATATTGAAAAATAAGAGCAAAGTTCGCATACTTTACTTAATGTGAAGGCAAGGCTACCAGAAGGATGATGTCAACAAGACGGCAGAGTGGGAAGCCCTGAATTCCCCACCCCCTCACAAACACACTGATTTCAGTAACAATTCACAAATTCCCTTTGTGAGAAACTAATCAAAGGCTCCTGCATTGCATCACAGGTAAACACAAAACCAGACTCATCTAAGCCAGTAGGGAGATGTGTGACACCTTCTCACTAGAATCTCTGCCCCTGGCACAGTGCCATGTGATTGGAAGGAAGAACTCCAAGTTTCTGTCTTCTCCTAGGGGAGAGAAAGTGTTGGTTTATGTGTCCAGTGTCCTAGGTTTTCTGAGGGGTGTCCCCAGAGGACTGGCTTCTGTCTTACCAGTTTTGGAGCTCTGATGGGTCTGGCAGTTTAGCCACCTGAGAGAGAATGGAGATGGCAGCTGTTGCTGGTTAGATGACATAGATCCTCCCCCTGCTCAGTACAGGGTAAGTGGATGAAAAAATATCAGCTCTCAGCTACCTCTTGGGGATGAAAAGAATTGAGCTCTGTATCTAGCACCCCCAACTTCTCTGGGACTGTCCAACAGACTGGCATATGGCTTGTCAGTATTGGAGTGCAAATAAGTCTAGCAGAGTCTAGCCCCACAGGGGAGAATAAAGACAACATTTTGGACTGGTAGATGCTGTAGCTTTACCCACTGGCTCAGCACAGTACAAATACACAAAAAGCACAGCTACCTGATTCTCTCTGGGGAGGGAGAGAGAGGTAGAAGTCCCCAGACTCTCTGGCTGGACTGACTGGTCAAGTTTTCTTCTGTATGAGGCCAGTTCATGAAGACCAAAAAGGTGTCTGTTTTGTCTCATGAGCAGACACCAACACAGAGAGTCAAGGAAAATAAAGAATCAAGCAAAAATGTTCCAAAGAAAGAAAGAAATCTCCAGAAACTAACCCTAATGCAATGGAGTTATATGAATTACCTGAGAAAGAATTCAAAATAACTCATAAAGGTGCTCACCAAGGTAAAGAGAAAAATTCATGAAAAATGGAGAATTTTAACAAAGAGATAAAAACTATGAAAAATTACCGAACAGAGATCATGGAGCTAAAGAATGTAATAATTGAACTGAAAAATTTACTAGAGGGGTTCAACAACGGACTAGATCAAGCAGAAGAAAGGATCAATGAACACAAGACAGGGCACAGGAAATAATCCAGTCAGAGGAGTAAAAGAAAAATGAATGAAAAAGAGTTAAGAAAGCTCAAGGAACATGTTGAACACCATCAAATGGACCAATAAGTGCATTATGGGGGCCTCAGAAGGAGAAGAGAGAGAAAGAAAGAATCAGAAATGTTGTTCAAAGAAATAATGGCTGAAAATTCCCAAATCTGGGGAAGGAAATGCACTTCCAGATCTAAGAATCTTAAAATATATCCAATAAGATGAATCCAAAGAAATGCACACTGAGACATTATAATCAAATTGTCAAAGTCAAGGGTCAAAGAAAAAGAGATTTTGAGAACAGCAAGAGAAAAGCCAATTTCCACATACAAGGAAACTCCCAAAAGATTATGAGCAGATTTTTTTTTTTAGCAGAAATATTGCAGACCAAAAGATTGATTTAAAGTGCTAAAAGAAAAAACCTTCAAACTAAGAATGCTATACTTGACAACTGTCCTTCAAATATGAAGGAAAAATAGACTTTTCCAGACAAACAAAAGCTGAGCTAGTTCCTCATCACTAGAACTGCCTTACAAGAAATGCTAAAGGGGGTTCTTCAAGTTGAAATAAAAGGACACTAAACAGCAACATGATAACATAAGAAAGTATGAATTGCTTTGGTAGAGGTAAATATATAGAGAAACACTGAATACTATACTGCTGTAAAGGTGGTGAATAAATCAGTTTTAATTTTAGTATAAAAATTGAAAGTATTGAAGAAAAAAGTATTAAAAATAACTGTAACTAAAATATGCTGAAAGATACAAAATAGAAATAGAAGTAAAATGTGACAACAATGACATAAACTGGGGGGGAGAGTGAGTTAAAGTATGGAGTTTTTATATACCATTGGACTTAAGTGCTATTAGTGTATAATAAAATATTGTACCTATAAGACATTTCATGTAAGCCCTAAGGTAACAACACAAACAGATACTTACAGAAGTCACACAGACAAAGAAGAGCGAGAGATCAAAGCATATCAATACAAAAATACCCAACAAAGACAAAGGAAGAAAGCAAGAGAGGAAAAGACAGACAAAAGAACCACAAGATCAACAGAAAAGAGCTAAGATAATGGCAATACTAAATCCTTACTTATCAATTATTAGTTTAAATGTAAGTGGATTAAAGTCCCCAGTCAAATGACATAGAGTGGCTGAATGAATTAAAACACGGGATCTAACTATATGCTGCCTACAAAAAACTCACTTTAGATTTAGGACAAACATAGGCCAAAAATGAAAAGATGTTTCATGAAAACAGTAACCAAAAGAGAGCAGAGATGGACATTATGTAATGATGAAAGGATTAATCCACTTGGAAGACATAATAATTATAAACATATATGCATCCAACATCAGAGTGCCTAAATATGTAAAGCAAACACTGACAGAACTGAAGGGAGAAATAAACACCATTACAGTAAGAGTAGGAGAATTCAGTAGCCAACTTTCGATAATAGATCTTCAGACAGAAAATCAATAATGAAACAGATGTCTTGAGCAACACTATAGAGAAAATGGACTTAGACATACAGAGCATTCCACCCAACAGCAGCAGAATACACATTCTTCTCAAGTGCACACAGAACATTCTCCAGGATGGATCACATGTTAGGTCCCAAAACAAGTCTTAGCAAATTTAAGAAGGTTGAATTCATACCTAGTATCTTTTCTGACCCCAATGGAATAAAACCAGAAATCAGTAACAGTAGGAAAACTGGAGATTTTACAAATATGTGAAAATTAAACAACACACTCTTAAACAATCATTCAAAGAAAAAAATTAAAATGGATTTAGAAAATATCTTGAGACAAATGAAAATGAAAACAACATACTTAAAGTTATGAGGTGCAGCAAAAGCAGTACTAAGAGGAAGTTCTTAGCAATTAATACCTGTATTACAAAAGATCTCAGACAACTTAAATTTATACCTCAAGGAGCTGTAAAAAGGAAAACAACCTAAGTCTAAATCTAGCAGAAGAAGGGAAATGAAAAAAAGATGAGAGTAGTAATAAAGAAAGTAGAAACAAGAAAAACAAAAAAAATCAAACTAACAGCTGAATTTTTGAAAAGATAAAGTTAACAAACCTTTAGGTTAAGGAAAATGAGGGAAGATTCAAATAAATAAAATCAGAAATAAAAGAGACATTACAACTGATGCCACAGAAGTAAAAAGGAACAGAAGAGATTACCATTGACAATTATATGCCAACAAGTCAGTGACCCTGGAATGTGACTCCGCCCACCAGTGGGCTGGCACTAGCTTCAGGATCAGCCTCACCCACGAGTGTGCCAGTACCAGCCTTGAGACATCCTGGACCCTGAACCTAGTCATGTCAGGAACCAGCTCTGCCCACCAGCAGGCCAACACTAGTTCTGGGACCTCCCGGTCCCACCACTATCCACCCTAGAATCTGACCGTGCCCATCAGTGGGCCAGCTGTAGCCTGGGGACAGCTCTGGGCTCTGCAGCCAGCCACCTCATGACCCAGCCTCACCCACCAGTGGCCAGCAACCTTAGCACAAGGCAAAGCCTGGCAACAAACCAGACTGGGTGCCAGCCATTCCTACGAGGCTGCCCACAGTAGTCAGCCCAAAAAATCAGAAGGACTCACACAGCATACATAGGGGGCACCCCTAGAGCATATAGCTTGGTGACCAGAGGGGAGTGCACTGCTGGCAGTTATAGGATATCTCCTACAAAAGGCCACTTCTCCAAGGACCTACGTAACAACATACCAAGTACATAAAAATTAAAATGGCAAATTAGGCAAAATGAGGAGAGAGAGAAATATGTTCCAAATGAAGGAACAAGATAAAACCCCAGAAGAAGAACTAAGTGAAGTGGAGATAAGCAATCTGCCTGATAAAGTGTTCAGGGTAATGATCATAAAGATGTTCAGAGAACTCTGGAAAAGACTGAATGAACAGAGTGAGAAGTTAGAAATTTTTAACAGAGTTAGAAAATATAAAGAAGAACCAAAAACATTAGAAAACTACAATAACATATAAAATACGCTAGAATGAAACAACAATAGATTAGATGATACAGAGGAACAGATTAGTGAGCTGGAAGAAAGAGTAGTAAAAATCACTGAAGCTGAACATAAAAAAGAATATAAAGGAATGAGGACAGTTTAAGAGACCTCTGGGGCAACATCAAGTGTACTAACATTCACATAATAGAGGTCTCAGGAGAAAAGAGAGAGAAAGGGGAAGACATAATAGCTGAAAACTTCCCTAACCTGGGACAGGAAACAGATATCCAGGTCCAGGAATCACAGAGAGTCCCCAAAAGGCTCAACCCTAAGAGGAACATACCAACACATATTGTAATTAAAATGGCAAAAATTAAAGATAAAGAGAGAACATTAAAAACAGCAAGGGAAAAGCAACAAGTTATATGTAAGGGAACTCCCATAGGCTATCAGGTGACTTTTCAGCAGAAACTCTGCAGGTCAGAAAGGAGGGGCATGATATATTTAGAGGTGTTAAAGTCCCTTATTATTATTGTGTTCCTGTCAATATATCTATCCATTTATGTCTTTTAATATTTGCTTTGTGTATTTAGTTGCTCCTATGTTGGGTTCATGTACATTTACAACAGTTATATCTTCTTCTTGAATTGATCACTTGATCATTATGTAACGTATTTCTTTGTCTCTGTGACAGTTTTTGTCTTAAAGTCTATTTGGCTGATATTTGTCTGACAAAATATCATATAAGATCACTCATGTGGAATCTAATTCTAAAAAAAGGTACAAATGAACTTATTTACAGAACAGAAGCAGGCTTACAGATATCAAAAACAAACTTATGGTTCCCAAAGGGGAAACATGGGGTGGGGGAGGGATAAATCAGGAGATTGGGTTGAACACACACACACTACTATATATAAGACAGATAACCAACAAGGACCTACTGTATAGCACAGGGAACTGTACTCAATGTTCTGTGATACCTATATGAAAAAAGAATCTAAAAAAGAATGAATGTGTGTATATATATATATAACTGAATCACTTTGCTGTACATGTGAAACTAACACAACATTGTAAATCAACTATATTCCAATAAAATTAAAATATTAAAAAAAGAAAAAATGAAGACTATTTTGTCTGATATAAGTATTGCTACCCCAGCTTTCCTTTTTTTTTTTCCATTTGCATGGAATACATTTCCATTCACTCACTTTCAGTCTATGTGTGTCTTTAGATCTAAAGTGAGTCTGTTGTTGGCAGCATATATTTTGGTCTTGTCTTTTATCCATTTAGCCACCCTAAGTCTTTTGATTGGAGCATTTAATCCATTTGCATTTAAATAATTATTTTATGGGTGGTATCAAATTACTTTATTTGAAAGAATGGTACTAAGGAAAGAACTTAAGTAGATGTTTTGGGAATGCAAAATGGTGCAACCTCTATGGAAAACAGTATGGGAACACCTCAGAAATTTAAAAATAGAACCATCATATGTTCCAGCAATCCCAACTTTTGGGTATTTATCCAAAAGAATTTAAATTAGGATCTTGAAGAGATATTAGCACTCTTGTGTTCACTGTAGTACTATTCACAATTGCCAAGATCTGAAATCAACCTAAAAAATCTAATGTCTACTGAGAGATGAATGAATAAAGAAAATGTGGTATATACATACACTTCTTAGCCTTAAAATAAAAGGAAATCTCTAATATGTGACAACATGGATGCACCTTGAGGACATTATGCTAAATGAAGTAACCCAGTCACAGAAAGCAAAATACTTCATGATTCTACTTAACATATGAGGTATTCAAAATACTCAAATTCATAGAATCAAAGAGTGATTTGATGCTGTGGCTGAGGAAGGGGGAAATAGGAAGTTACTAATCAACAGGCATAAACTTTCATTTAAGCCAGGTGAATGAACTCTAGAGATCGGCTGTGTGACATTGTAACTATAATCAACAGTAATTTATTATACACATAACTTTATTAAGAGGGTAAATCTCATATTAAGTGTTTTTAATCTAAATTAAAAATTTTAAAATATTTTTAAAAGGGTCTATTGAAGAAACCAATAAACACAGTGCCTTTGGTCCCAATATTTCTGTGGAAGATGTCTTCTAGAGTTTGTATCCAAGTCCTGATAATTTCTTATAAAGCTTGATTATAAGAGGACACTAAAAATTTAAAGGACATAGAATGGCCTGGCTATATAAAATTTAAAATTTTAAAATAAAACACAAAGCTACTCTAGCTGACACTGTGGTACTGGCATGAGGATAATAAATCTGTTAATTGAACAGAATAGGCCAAGATGTAGGCTAGGTATAATTCCATTTTATGTGGTCATTTGATTTTTAATAAAGGCAGCAGAGCAATTCAATGGAGAAAAATACCTTTTCAACAAGTGTTTCTTAAACCACAGGAAATTCATATGGAAAATAATGAACCTTGAATTACTTCACACCATATACAAAAATTAATTCAAGATGCATCCTAGACCTAAATGTGAAAAGTTAAAACTGTAAAGCTTTTAGAAAGAAACATAGGAGAATATCTTTGCAATCTGGGGTAGGCACAATTTAGAATAGGCAACTTTTCCATAGACAGGACACAGAAAACAATAACTATATACAAATTAATAATTAGATTTCATAAAAATGAAAAGCTGCTCATCAAAAGACATCATTAAGGAAACAACCAGTCATGTTACACATTGGAAGAAAATATTTGTAAGACATCTATCAAAGGACTGGTATCCAAAATACATAAACAGCTCATTTAACATTATTAAATCATCAGGGAAATAAAATTAAAACAACGAGTTACTGCTATACATGGACCCAAATGGCTAGATTTAAAAAGACTGATAATACCAAGTGTTAGCAAGGATACAGAGCAATTGGAGGTCTCATTCATTTTGGGTGGGGGGTGTAAAATGCTGCAATCACTTTTGAAAAAGTTATGAAAGTTTCTTAGAAAACCAAACATATACCTGTCCTATCACCCAGCAATCCCACTACTAGGTGTGTAGTACCCAAGATAAATGGAAGCATATGTCCACAAAAGACTTGTAAAATAATGTTCATAGGAACTTTATTCATAATTGCCTAGAGTAGAAATGGCCCAGGAATCCATTAACAGGAGAACAAAAAAGCTGTGGTATATCCATACAGTGTAATACTATTCAGCAATAAAAGGGAACTCCTGACACATGGAAACGTGCATGAATCTGGAAAAGTTTAAGTTGAGTGAAAATTATAGAATAGGCGAAACCAAACTGTTGTGGAAAAACAACAACAATTGTTTCATCTGGGGGTGGAGGCAGGGATTTACTGGGAAGGGACATGAAGTATCTTTCTGGGTTTAATGTAATATCTTGTATCTTGAAAGGGATTTGACTATATGTAAATTTTATCTCAAAGGAAACAAATATTGAACTCTAATGATATACATGCTGAAGTGTGTGGGAGGAAGTGTACTGATACCTACTACTAACTTTGAAATGCATGAACAAACTGGTTTGATGAATAGATAGAGGGGTGGTTAGATAATAGAAATGTGATAAAAATACAGTAAATTATTAGTCCTAGAATCTTGGTGGAGAGCATATGGGTGTTCACTGTAAAATTCTTTCAACCATTCTGTATGTTTGAAAACTGTCTTAATAGAATGTCTTTGTTTTCCTAAACTTTGCCATGAGTTTCTATTGCTATCAGAATAATGTAAAACTACTTAGCATCTTCTATAAGACTACTGTTGTTTACTTCTTTTCCACCTTCAAACTTTGGACTTACCTTCCCTCTTTTCTTACTTTTATCGTGGTACTTCTCACGTCATATTGTGATTGCCCCTTTACTTCCAGGACTCTCCTACCAAAAGCAGTGTGTCCTGTTTACTCTTGCATCATCATTGCAAGAGTAATATAATATAATATAGTTCCTGGTACCTCGTAAGTGTTAACAAATGAAAGAGGCATAGCTATGGTTGCTGATTTGCATAAATGTGGATGGATTTAAAACCTAGAAAATTTTGTTTTTAAATTAACTTTTCCTTTCCAATTATGTAGCGTAAGTGCCTGACATTAAGCTTTTGACTGCCAAGGCATTCATTTCAAAAGACATCTGTCTTGAACATATTGCCAGTTGTATGATATGGCTACTAGCAAAACAACCAGATAAGAAACTAGGCCACCCACACCCATGAAGTTCTTTCATGAAACCTTGGGCAACCTAGTGACCCTAGTGACCTTCACTCTCCTGTGCCCTAATTCCTGCTCCGATACTTCAAATTAGTCAATAATGAAGGACCCTGCAAAACCCTAAGCACCTACGCCTCAGAGTCTAATAAATGTAGAACCCCAGGTCCACAGTGTCTCTCTTCCTCTACCTCACTGTGAGGCTTTGAGGCGTACTCTCCAGGACCTGTGAGTAATAAGTTTTGTTCCTCAAAGTTCCCTAATGGTTTTTGCTGAAGTGTATCCTGCAATCGTAAGAACCCCAAGGACGAGCCTAGACACAACATTGGCCCCGGTGGAATAAATGTCTATGAGACTTGCTAAGAGTAATACAGCTCAGCGAGTGGCCCCAGCATTCCTAGCTGAGACTGTCGCCATCAATATGCTGGGACCAGCACAACAGATTATCTCAGTGATTTTTGTTGGGAATGAGCGGTAATCAGGAAAGATGACACTCTGCCTTCATTGCTATAAGGATGGCCAAGACTATACTTTTTAACTTCCAGTGTCTGGGCAATAAAACCAAAGAAACCCAAAATATTCAGAATTATCCAAGGAAGAGGGAAGGCCCAAATTATGATTAAATTAGATAAAATGAATACCTTTGAGATAAAACTCTACATTACAAATTAGAGCTCTTTAAAGGACTTCATGCCCAAACCACTGCTTTCCTGTAATATAGGAAATAGGAAACTGGCAGCAGTCTCTAAACAATCCTCAGCTATATTCTGAGGCCATTATCTTATCAGGTACCATGCTTTAGAAGTCTTCATTTTTGGAGTATGGAAATGAAATTTATGGTACTCCTGGCACATCTAGTTAAGAACAGACCTTATAAACAATAAATGCTGGAAAGGGTGTGGAGAAAAGGGAACGCTCCTACACTGTTGGTGGGAATGTAAATTGGTACAGCCACTATGGAGAACGGTACGGAGGTTCCTTAAAAAACTAAAAATAGAACTACCATATGACCCAGCCATCCCACTCCTGGCCATATACGCTGAGAAAACCATAATTCAAAAAGAAACATGTACTGCAATGTTCATCGCAGCACTATTTACAATAGCCAGGACATGGAACCAACCTAAATGTCCATCGACAGATGAATGGATAAACAAGATGTGGCACATAGATACAATGGAATATTACTCAGCCATAAAAAGAAATGAAATTGTGTTATTTGTACTGAGGTAGATGGACCTAGAGTCTGTCATGCAGAGTGAAGTAAGTCAGGAAGAGAAAAACAAATATCGTATGCTAACGCATATATATGGAATCTAAAAAAAAAAAAAATGGTACTGATGAACCCAGTTACAGGGCAGGAATAAAGATGTAGACATAGAGAATGGACTTGAGGACACAGGGTGGGAGGGGGAAGCTGGGGCAAAGTGAGAGTAGCATCGACATATATACACTATGGTATGTAAAATAGCTAGTGGGAAGCACTGGGATAAATGTCTTAACTTATTTTAATAACAGCTTGACAAGAGAGTTGCCCGTTGGTAACCATAATACCTCTTTTTCTCATCTCCAGTGTGTCCAGAGAGAAATAGTGTCATTTTGCACAACTGTCTAGGATTATCAAGTAGGAATCCCCTGAGGGTATGGTATTGTGGCTTCTTCTTCTCTATTAACTCTACAAGGCCCATAATTAGAAATAAGACCCCATACTTTTACTTTTTAACTAGCGTTTATTTAGCCTTACAATGAGGAGTGTATTAAAATTTTCTTCGTTTCAAAGACAACATAAGTTACAATTTAGACCAACTTATCCTCATATAATATTACCTTTTTGGTTTCTTTTCAGAGACAGTGATCCTTTTGATGCTGGTGTGTCCTCTTTTGTGTTTTCTGTGTGGGGTAGCATGGGAGATGATCTATTATAAATTTCAAAATATAATAGATGTCATGAAATATTCTTCTGTAAGCTTTCCATATTTTTTGGATAGTATTTCAATAATTTGCAGTATTGATTTATCCCTCATCAATCATGGGTGGAACACTACTCAGCTCTGATAAAGGTATATAGGAAAGAAAAGAAAGACTTTGTCCTTGGAGTTCTTAGACTAAAGAAGAAAATGTGAGAGAGAGAAAAAGCTTTGCCCCATACCCTTATCTCCCTCACCCTTCCCCCAAGAACAGAGACAATCAAAACTTTCTAATATAACTTTAAGGTATCATTGTCTGGGCTAAAATAGTATGCACAGCAAGATGGCCAACTAGGACAGCTCAAATCCCCCCCCCTTAAAAATAACAATTTGGCATCCATCTATGGACAAAAGTGTCTCTGTGGGAGCTTTGAGATCTGTCTTCTCCTGACTTCTCTGTGCTGGTTGATCTTGGTTGAAACAGATTCTAAATTCTCTCTCTCTTTTTAAAAAATTTTATTTATTTATTTTTGGCTGTGTTGAGTCTTCGTTGCTGTGCATGGGCTTTCTCTAGTTGCGGCGAGCAGGGTCTACTCTTCCTTGCGGTGCCTGGGCTTCTCATAAGTGGCTTCTCTTGTTGCGGAGCACAGGCTCTAGGTGCGTGGCCTTCGGTAGTTGTGGCTCGTGGGCTCAGTAGTTGTGCCTCGCGGGCTCTAGAGTGCAGGCTCAATAGTTGTGGTGCACGGGCTTAGCTGCAATGTGGCATGTGGAATTTTCCTGGACCAGGGCTCAAACCTGTGTCCCCTGCATTGGCACATGGATTTTTAACCACTGTGCCACTAGGGAAGCCCCAGATTCTAAATTCTCTTGATAGCAGTTCTTAGACATCATTGAACAGTGATGTTTAAGGAAAAATAGTATTTTGCTAAAAGGTTGTGAAGAAATTTTTCCAGTTAGCTCTTTACGTTATATGTCCTCCCAGTGCTTCCAACAGGTAATACCTAGTGATCAAGAGCTTCTTCAACAAGGTGATAAAAACTTGAGAACTCTTAAAAAAAACTTTTTTTTTTCATATAATGCCTAAAGGGATTCCATTTACAAGCGGCACTGGTGAACTGATACAAGGAAACGTTAGGACTCTAAAAATTAAGTCTTAGCACTTCTTTCAAACTTTTAGTTTTCGAATACATTTTAAAAAATTGATTGTGGTACACAACATAAAATATACCATTTTAATCATTTTCAAGTATACAATTCAGTGGCATTAAGTACATTCACAGTGTTGTACAACCATCACCACTATCTATTTCCAGAACTTGTCATCATCCCAGAAACTCGACCCCAAAAGCAATAATTCCCCATTCCCCCCTCTCCCCAGTCCTGATAACCTCTATTCTACTTTCTGTCTCTATGAATTTGCCTATTCTATTATATAAATTGAATCATACGATATTTGTTCTTTTATGTCTGGCTTATTTCACTTACCACAGTGTCTTCACTTATCATAGTATATGTCAGAATTTCCTTCCTTTTAAAGGCTGATTAATGTTCCACTCTATGCATATACCTCATTTTGTGTATCCAGTTTTCTACTGATGAACATTTGGGTTGTTTTTTCCTTTTGGCTCTTGTGAAGAAGGCTGGTATAAAAATTGGTGTGCTGTTTGAGTTCCTGCTTTCAGTTTTTTGGGGCATATACCTAGGACCACAGCGTTTTTGCATATATCACCTTCTTTCAATTCTCTAGGGTTGACTGGTCAGATACTATTATTCTCATTTTTCAATTATGGAAACTGAAACAGAGATATAAAATGACTTTCCCAAGGTCATCTAGCAAGTTGGAATAGAATTAGGAGGAGGATTCAGGCCTCCTGATGCATCCAGTACAGTTCCTGCTATGTCTTGCGACCGTCGCATTAGACTGATGTGTTGATGAGGTCGAATCAAGAAAATGTTATAGCGTATTGATTAGCACGGTAGCTTTCGTGGCCCTTCTAAGGAACAACATCCCACATTCCAGTGATGAGCCATACTATCTAGTTGCACACTGCTCTTTATTCTGTGTATCAAGGCCACTCTAGGAGATTCAGGTTTTGTTTGTTTTTTACATGCTTCTCAGCATGTTTCAAGATGCAACTTATACCATAAAAACTGCTTCCAGGATGGACCTAGAGTCTGTCATACAGAGTGAGGTAAGTCAGAAAGAGAAAAACAAATACCGTATGCTAACGCACATACATGGAATCTAAAAAATGGTACTGGTGAATCCACTGGCAAGGAAGGCACAAAGACGCAGACCTAGAGAATGGACTTGAGGACATGGCAGGGAAGGGGAAGCTGGGACAGAGTGAGAGAGTAACATTGACATAAATACGCTACCAAATGTAAAATGGATGGCTAGTGGGAAGCTGCTGCATAGCACAGGGAGGTCAGCTCGGTGCTTTGTGATGACCTAGAGGGGTGGAATAGGGAGGGTGGGAGGGAGACGCAAGAGGCAGGAGATATGGGGATATATGTATATGTATAGCTGATTCACTTTGTTTTACAGCAGAAACTAACAAAACATTGTAAAGCAATTCAATGCCAATAAAGATTAAAAAAAACAATCATGATAAAGGTCAACTCTTAAATACATTGGAAAACTTACTGAGTAAAAATTACCACATTTAAAAAATAATAGATGTTATCTTCTGATGTCAAATTGGCATATCAGACTTTATCATTTCAGAATTGAATCTCAAAGTGTCATGAATAAACTGGTACCAGAATTAAAAGGAAAAAAAGAAACTGCTTCCAGGAGATCCCTCTTGACTCACATGCATCACTGTGAGCTGTCAGATGCTCAGCTTTTCTCTTCGTGATCTGAAGACAACCAGTCAATTCATTCAGTCCAGAGCATGAGCCACTCATATCTACTGTTCCGAAAGCTCATAGATCACATAAATGTTAATGAGCTACTCTTGCCTTCACAAAATACCTAAAACTTCTGGTTACAGCTCTTGGAAATGTGGTGGAGGAAAGATACTTAGTGATTTCCAGAATTATATATGAATGAATTGGTTTTGTGTAGGTACCACTTTTGTTTTACATCTGTTTTAGCTGCATGAAATAAAATTCGAGTTAAGCCAAGCTTTCCATTCATGTAACCGTGGACCCAGTATCCCATACTGTGGAACTGGGGGAGCATTTCCATGCTTCCTCACTGTCTTTGGAGGGCTTGTGCACTCTGGGCTCCAAGTCTTGAGCAAACGCCCTGTTTATTCAAAGAGAATTCCCTCCCCGTCTCCCACAGGAGTTTGGCTTTCATCTAAGACTGGATCATGTTGGGAGTTATCTTTCATTTTCTGGCTACTGCAGCCAGCAAACTCCATTAGCTAATTGCATTTTTTGTCTAACTACAGACCCAGAGGCACTATAAAAAGTTCAGATCTGACACACCAAGGAGGAAAAGAAGAAGAATAAACAAGCATGCTGTGAGTTTTCTACTGTGTGAGGGTACAGGCGCACTAGAGTTCTCAGCATCTTTTGCATTCCATGACCATAGTTTGAGAGGTAGCCAAGTCCAGAGTTAGACTTCAGAAGTCTTGTGCTTCCCTCAAGAACATTGTCACTGATCTAAGACACGGACTGAATTTGAACCAAGTTCTCTCTGTTATGTTTCTAAATCCAAAGCAGGGATGGAGATCATCACTTTCCTTCTCCTCCCAACAAGCCTTTCCCTTGTAATGACGGGCTTTGTTCTAGGGAGTACATTTCTCAACTGTGCTCTCATGCTTGGGTAGTTTGGCAAGCTCTCTGATGCTTTGGGGCGATCTGAATCACACCTGAGGCTGATGGGTTGCTGACATATGAAGCTTTCATTAAACCAAGCTGAAAACCAGGGCTGGGCCTTGGAAGGGCCTGGGTAGTGCTTTTTTGATTGTGTGTTTTTTGTTTTTTTTTTAGAGACTATGTTTATCTTTTCTACCAAAAAAAGTTGGAATAACATGAATAATCTGATTGAACTTTGTCAAAATTGTGTCAAGAGAGATTTGTTCTCCTTTGTGAGTGTTATAGGCAATACTTGAAAGAGTTGAACTGGGATTTGGTCATGAAAACAGTTGTTTGAAGGGCACATGACTTTTATTTCTCAAAAGAACATCTCCCAAGGTTGGTCATCATTGGCCTCGAGGGAAGTTATTGGGGGACCATTAAGGCAAAAGTGATCCAAAACCTATACCAGGAGGACATGTTTCAATTCAGGACCTGAAGCAGAGGACCACTGTAAAGATTTGGTGATGGAAAAGATACTTCCCTGTTCTTGAAAGTGAACTATCTACAGAATTTAGTCTGTTATTGCTTTTAACGATACGAAAAATCAATTTACCCACTGTGTGGATCAAAATTGAATTGTTACTAAATTATAAGAAGAAATCAGAATATGTTGCCATTTATTAAGCATTTATTCTGATCTAGGCATGCACTTGATACTAGGGATTCAAGAATTCATTTATTTATTAATTTGTTTATTCAGCAAATACTGTGAGCCTATTATGCACCAGGCAGGTTTTAAACATCACGGATAAAATGGCAAAGTATTTATTCTCACAAAGTTTACTTTTTATTGGGGAAGTCAGACAATAAAAAAGTAAGCAAAGAAACCAACAATATAATTTTAGGGAGTGATGAGAGATTTGAAGAAAAGCAAAATGAAAATAACATGCCCCATATATCTTTATCTATTTGCCCAGCAACATTTTATTGGGGACCCAGAATGTGACAGGTACTGTGCCAGGCACTGAGGACCTGATGGAGATGGTACCCATGATGAGTATTATAAAGAAAATAAAGGGCTAAGACTAAGAAGAAGCAGGAGCTTGGATGAAGTCATGTGTGGTCCCAAGCAGCACATTAGACGGGGGTCTAGAAAAGCTTCTCCAAGGACCTAAATTATGAGAAGGAGGTGGCAGAGGGAACAGTGCTGTGTGTGGGGGGTGATGGGTGTGTGTGTTGGTGGGGTAGGAGTGTGGGAGGGTATCATGAAGATCATTCTAGATAGAAAGAGCACAGTAATCAAAGGTTCTGAGGCAGAAAAAATTTGGTGAGAGTTGGTTAGGAAAACCAAATTTGGTCCTGGTTTAGAAGACCTGGATAAGCAGTGTGACCTAAGACCAAGTTGGGGCCAGCCATACAGTGCCTTGAAGCCCCTCATAAGCATTTTGAGCTTTATTCTAAGGGCAGTGTGAAGACACTGAAGAATTTGGAGCAAGGGTGTGACATGATTTGATGCCTATTAATAGCGCTTTGACCACTATGTGGGGGACAGATGAGAAGTGGGCAAGAGCAGAGGCTGGGAGGTCAGCACAGAGGCTTTTTAATAATCTGGGCAAGAGAGGTGGGGAAGGAATCCACCGACGGCCTTGTGTGCAGTAAGCACCTCTTCCACCGTTTTGCTCACCTCTTTCCTAACTGGATCAACAAAAATCGGTCTTCCAGCTCTTCCGCACTTCGGCATGCAGGCCACCAGGTACCCAGACTGATTTGAAACCTGTGGAGTTTGAGTTATCTGGAAAGACAGCTCTTATTTTAAAGTTAAACCTTTATTCAGAATGTTTCCTAAGAAGCTGAATTCCTCCTTTAGACCAGAGTCTGACATTAAAAAACCACCATCACCACCACCACCGAAATCCACAACTGCTTAGTATGTCAGTTGGAGTTTGAGTTGAAAGTAGAGATTGTGCAACACTAATTGGAAATAATATTGCAGCTTCAGTGTTTCTCTACCAGCATTGTCTGGCAGGATAGCACACTCAGAATGAGAGAAACCATGTGAATAATTTTCAGATCAAATTTGCTACCTCGGCAGGGGGTGAATGTTTTAGGGTAGTGACATGGGAAGAAAGTGACTTTGAGAGAAATATAGACCTAAGTTTGAATTTCAGTTCTGCTGCTCAGCTGACAATGTGACATGCAACAGGTCACGGAGGGTCCTGAGTGCGCGCTTCTTCAGAAAGTGACATGATGTGCGTATAATCATTGGTACGTCATCGATGTTCAGGGAGTGCAGCTTCCCTAGCTTTCTTCCTGGCTTCCCTCTTCTAAGGAGCATCTCCCTTTTCCTGGCTGTGACGTACTCTGAAAGATCTCCAGCTAAATTTTCTTCCGTCATCACGGAAGGAGGAAGGGATAAACTAAACTTCCTCTCCCCTCCCCCAACCTCCCCTCCCCTTTGTCCTTTCCTCCCTCTTCTCCTCCTTCTCCATATTTCTCTCTTCCTCTCTCCCTCTCTCTTTCCTCTTCCTTTCCTCCTTCTCCCCCCTCCTCCCCTTCCCTCTTCTTCTTCTTTTCCTTCTCCTTCTTCCTCGTAGGAATAGTGCAGGTTAACAATTATGTTCAAACTACAAAGCTTGGTATCAGCTACCATACTAGCTACTTTTAAAGGAAGTTATTTATTTATTTTTATTTATTCATGTAAAATATTATATGTTACAGGTGTACAATATGCTGATTCATAAGTTTTAAAGATTATATTCCAATTATAGTTATTATAAAACCATACTAGTTACTTTTCAGACATTAATGCAATCTTCATAATTCCTAGAGGGAAATACTAATATTATTCCCATTTTATAGATGAAGAAGCTGTGGCTTGGAGAGGTTTAATTGCTTATCCAATATTATACATCCCATATGGGATGTACTTGAATCCAGGTAGTCTGACTCCAGAGCCCTTTTGGGGCACTGTTTTTTTTGTTTTTTGGTGGTTTTTTGCCTTTGTTAGATTTCTCTCTCCCTTTAGACAGTTTTACTGGGTGTGGGGCATGGGGACATTGGTACTGCTGATGGCCTTGGTGGACAGGTGGGGAGTCTTGCTAGGAAGTAAGTAGGATTTGCTGTTTATGCAAGTGCATGGATGTGTGTGCCTTATTCATGAAAAATTGCTTTTCCCCCTTTATTTTCCACCATCTGTGTCACACCTGGAGGTGCTCAGTATTTTCCAGAAATATAGATGATTCATACAATTATTTTCTTATATCTAACCTCCCAGAGGAGGGACCAGAGGGGAAAGTTGATTTACAAAGATCAGTTTTGCTTTTAAAGGCATCTTAATTTGGTGAGTTGGAGAACGCCAGGCTGCTAATTGATTAGTTTGTTTCTTGACCTGCTAATTGAGATTTGGTCCTTATTCACATGGCTCCTACGCAGTTTTGGCTTTAGTTGTGTGTCTTGATCTCAGCTTGCCCAAATCAGATGCTTTGGGGTGTAGAGTTAGCAATCTGGCCATGCATCTGGACATGTAATGTAGATGCCACCATGGAAAAACGAGGAACTTCCCTCCCAGTTAGAGAAGATTGTTCTCTTGCTTCTCTGTTGTTACAAGCTTGTTCTTGTAAATACTTCCACCACTGTAATCCCAAAGTATAAGACAATTTTTTTTTTGAAAAAGGAAATCTGTGTATGTTTAAATGTTATTTATATTACAAAAGAAGGCTCTCTATAAGTGCTTGGCAGTGACAAGCTGACTTAGATGAAATAGTCCATCTAGGAGTAGGTTGAGTGAGAGAGGTTTCATGCGAATTTTAACTACCCTTTTCAGAGAGGTGAGAGCTGCACTTCTGTGTGCAGAGAGGGGAGTAGGTTAAGGACAGGGATTTCTGCCAGGTTGGCAACCTTTGCTGAATTCTCCAAGTCTCTTGTGTGCGCCCATCCTCGGCTAAGTCCTGCTCTGCATTTTCCTTAGTGTCTTCCTTCTGAGTCCTCTGTCTGCTGGGTGGTCAGCTGCCTCGTTCGTTGCATTTACATCCACAGACCAACCATAAGCAGTAAACATTTGTTTTTTCTTTTCAGAACTATCTTTCCGTATTCCAAAAAGAGAAGAGAAAAAAAGTTATTTGAAACTTTTGAAGTACTTAAAAAAAAACTGTCAGGTTTTTTGGTTTGTAAAATGGGAAAAACAGCTTACACTTTTCTGAGGATGAATATGAGATATTTAAAGCATAGAGAACGCAGGGCCTCGCCTTCAATAAAGGCGTGTACTGTTTAATGCATATTTTAGTGTATTTCTGCGCGTTTACCTGTTTGCCTCCACCCTGCTTCTCTCCTCCCACCCCTTCCTTCCTTCTGTCCCTCCTTCTTTCCAACATATAAACCATAGACTACATACAAATTGATAACCAACTTATCATAGATATTTTGTCTACAGGATTTAAACCTAGTAATCCTTACTGAGTAGAGCCCCATACCCCATACCCTATTCACTGATTTTTTGGTCGATACCTGTTTGTCGTTCTGTTCCTTTGCCACAGAGTCAGGAATGGAGCTGGATTTGAAAACCCTCTAGCCCTATGTCCTTCCCTCCCAACCTCACTCCTTCTTAACTTTCCACAGGGCTAATAACTGGACAGAGCCAAGTTCAGGAAACATATGGGATGATTTCAAAAGATGTGTTTGACAAGGAAGCACTTACAAAGGCAGAATATTCTCGGAATCGCACACAGTGAAGCTGACTAATAAGCTGTTGAAATAAGAAGTTGTCCCAATTGGGCTTCTTCTTTTGCTCCCTTGTCTCCATTTTCCCTTCAGATTTCTTCTCATCTGGTTATGCGGTTGAGTCAGAATTTGAACTTGGGGATCGTTTTACCCAGAATCGTTTTGCTCCTGACACAACTGTGTTAGAAATCCGGCTGAGGTGAGATGACCTCTTATTCCTCTTCCAACCCTGTGATTCTGTGATTTTTAATGAACAAGAGGAGGAAAGCTATGCCACCTAATGGCGTTTACTCTTTTGAAAATTTCCCAAGAGCGCATGACTTGAAGTCTATTTATTCAATTCCTCTGAAAGTTGGGTAGTCTTTAAACACGTGTCAGGACAGCCTGGCTTAAAGCCTGTATATTTTACTAAGAGGTTGGTGGGCTTATTTGATTTAGCTCATGTTAGAAGTTTAATTGTTTTTTTCTTCTCCATTTTTTTGCTGGCAGTGACTATATCTAATAGAATAAAGCTTTGTCCAAGCACCCGCTCTCATTCCTTACACACATGAGATGGGAACTGTGGATGGCTGGTGTTTTTTTGAGGTTCCCAATGGGCCATGTGTTTCACATCAAGCGAGCAAATACCTTTTCAGCTGAAAAACCTTTCAACGGCCTCAAGTTTCCAGACCAGACTTTACCTCTGGGCTCCAAACAGATCCAGCCTGACTTCATGTTGGTTCACCCTTAATTTTGGCATAATAGATGCTGATTCATGAGAGCAGGTTCCAAAGACCTGCTTGGGATTATGCCTGAAGTCTCATATGCATTATTTTTCCCCAGCCCAAGTCTTGCCATCCCGTTACGGGAAGCCCGGTGCGTATTGATGGCATAGTGGTAACGATGCCCCTGGTTCCTCCTAAGAGGTTTATGAAGTTGGTATGGCTATTATCCACACTTTACAGATGAGGACAGAGAAAAGGAGATTTAGGGAGATAAAGCTGGCTGCTCAAGATTGAAAAGTTAGCAGGCAGAGTCATGATTAGAATCTAGATTTTAACACCACGGTTCAGACTCTTAACCCACATCCCAATCTGTGCCTACAGCAGGAAGGGTAAGTACTAAGCACTGAGAGAGTAAGACCATTTTTTTCACATGTTTGATCAAGTTAATTTAGGGCCAAAAGGATCTTTGAGATCATCTGACCCCACCTCCTTTGTTGATGGAGTCAAGGCTTGCAATGGCAGGGACTTGGTCAAGGTCACACCACCGGCAGTGCCAGCGCCCTGCAGTGCCAGCACCAGAACGAAGACACCCTGTACTCTTTCCAGAACCGGGTGTGGGGCAGAGGCAGGAGTCTGAAATTACAGAGGAGAGAGAAGGTGCTGGCCAAGAATCAAGAGAACTAAGATTTTGTCCTAAATGAAAAATGAATTTACATTTCCTTGAAATAAAAATATATATTAAAGCATCCAATACATGTAAGGGATCTGGAAAGCTTTCCTGGTCAAGTCCTTCAGGAAAATCCAAACTCCTTCCAGGATCTACAAGGTGATGTGTGATCTCTCCCTGGCTCTCCATTCCAAGCTTTCACAGTGTGAGTCTCTTTTGAGTCCTACAATCCAAACCATTTTCTTTTTCCTTGGGCTTTTTGCTGCCATTTCACCTGCTCCCCAGCCTTTCCTTTGTAGGGCTGGTTCCTTCTTTTTTAAAAAATTTTTAAAAATTGAGGTATAATTGACATATAACATTATATTATTTTCAAGTGTACAGCATAATGATTTGATATTTGTCTGCATTGCAAAATGATTGACTTGGCTCCTTCTTTAAGCCTCAATTTTTTTTTTTTTTTTGCGGTACGCAGGCCTCTCACTGTTGTGGCCTCTCCCGTTGTGGAGCACGTGCTCTGGACGCGCAGCCTCAGCGGCCATGGCTCACGGGCCCAGCCGCTCTGCGGCATGTGGGATCCTCCCGGACCGGGACACGAACCCATGTCCCCTGCATCGGCAGGCGGACTCTCAACCACTGCGCCACCAGGGAAGCCCCAAGCCTCAATTTAAATATTCATCCATATAACCAACAGGGACCTATATAGCAAAGGGAGCTCTGCGCAATATTATGTAACAAACTAAATGGGAAAAGAATTTGTAAAAGAATAGATATATGTATAACTGAATCACTTTGCTGTACACCTGAAACTAACACAACATTGTTAATCAACTATACGCCAATATAAAATAAGAAGTTAAAAAGAAATTCATCCACAGACTTCATTTAAATAAAGAGAGAGCTTTCCTGACGTCGCTCTATGTATGAATGCTTTCTGCCCCCTCCTTTAACATTTTACCTATTTTTTTCACCATTACCACTATTTGTATCTAGTTCTTTGTTACATCACTCGAGTAATGTTTGTTGCTCTTGCTAGGTTGTAAGTCTAGTGTTGCTCAGTACCTATAACCTGGCACATTTGTTGAACAAATGCCTGGCTGGCTGGTCGGTTGGCTGGATAAACGAATGAATGAATTTCCATCTCCCAACCCGATATCCACTCCTTGGAACAGTATTATCTGAAGCTCCTATAGTGGAGAGATTTTGGTATTCCAATCAAATTCAACTTTATTTTCTAAGAGCAGTAAACTGAAATTACTGATACTTCAGTGTGAATTTTTTTTCAAATAGCTAGTCACTTAGCAAAAGCCCAAGAGAATGGGACAGAAGTAAGGCATTATTTTGGGGAAAAAGGTGACAGATCCAGAACTGTCAGGGCTTGGAGGTACTCAGTGTGTGTCATGCATGCGTGCATGGGCCTGCTTGAAGCTTCCTTTTCCAAATTTTGAACAATTAAAAAAAACCCTTCTCAGTTGTAATTAATGCCTACTTCCTCTTCCTATAAATCAAGCGCCTGCTATATTGGAGTTCCTTTCTCTACTGAAGAGACTGTGTCCAATGCCTCTTCCTGTCCCTGGGGCCTAGTCCAGTACCAGGCGCTCCACTAATGCTTATCAGACCATCTTCACACAGGAAATGGGTATATACATTTTGGAACAAAATTAGTCTCCAAGTATTTTATAAATATACAATTAATAACAGTAACAATATTAGTAGTTATTATTGAGTGTTTACATATGCCAGGCGATATGTGGCTTTGCTTTCACTATAATTTAATTCTTAAAATGACCTTTTGAAGTAGGCACCTTAGTTATTTCTGGGTCACAGGCAAGAACATTGAAGCGAAGGTAAAGAAACAAAATGAAAAAAACGAAAAAGACCAAACTTCCCAAGGTCATACAGCAAAAAGTGCAGAGCTAGCATTCCAAGCTGGTCTCTTTTTTTTCCAGAGCTAATGCACTAAACACGCTGCCACGAACACAAGTCTTTTCTCACCTTCCAATTCTCCTGACAAGGAGAAGTAGACACGGAAGCCCAAGAATGGTCTAGCTGACGGCAGGTACTAAAGCAACTGCAGCAAGGAGGTCCAGCTGCCTCTGGATAAGCAGGTAACCACAGGGGCTTCTCCCTCCCCTCCTGTAACACTCGCCCCCTCAACCCTGTGCCCCACTGTGTGATTCCCACAGAACTTGGCAGCACCCCTGGGGGCATGGGATTCTTCCAAGGAGGACACCGGAACTGGTTTCTGGTTCATGTTCATAGCTGAGGGGTACTGGAAAGACACCAGGCCTAAGTGTGGCTCTTAACATCTGTGATTTGGGCACAGCATTTAACTCCTCTAGGGCAGAGTTTTCTCATGGGTCCATGAGGACAAGGCTAGTGGTGACCTAACAATGCTGTTGTCAGGACTGCAAGAGCACGCTGCATTGGAAAGTGTTTTGTATGCTGCACTATCTTATAAATGCAAAGGTTATTTTTAGTGGTGGCTCTTTGAAAAAGTTGGTGCTGTTTGGTCCAGGCATAAGTGATCTCAGTCTTTGCTGATTGACCGGGGGGTAGGGGGGTGGATCCCAGGCTTCCAAAGTGATGGCCCTCACAGCTGGCTTCCCTTGTTGAGAAAGCTCAATGAGGCTTGGCCATAGGTTCCCAAACATCTGGAGTTTGCCCATAAGGACTCCTTGCTGGGCAGTCATGATACTGGTAGCTGGATACTTTGTCCTTTACTGACAGTCAGTCAAGCCTCGCGTAGCGATCGCACAGGCAAATCACTACTGGGGGAGGAAAGGAAACACTTCTAATCATTTCTGAGTCAGCTTTCTGACTTACTGGTTTTGTTCCTTCCCACGTAAAGCATTTATAGAAACATGCTTGGCTCAGAGAAACACGCTTCGCTGGATGGAGAGACGCATGCCTCCGTTAGGGGTGTTGAGTGGCTCAGACAAGGTTCTAAAGCGAGAGATGAATGGTTTCATGTTTTGCGGTTCTGAAAGTTGGGGATAAGACTTCCTTTGACGGAGGGTTGAGCGAACCGATGAGACTGAACACAGAGTGCTTCCCCTTAGCAAGTCCAAAGCAAACCACTTTTGACTTCCACTGGAAAGTCCAGCTACGTCCTCATGTCACTGTTTGTAAAGTGTTGCATTCCTTGGCAGGAGAATATGTAGGCAAATCGCAAAAGGAAACAGAAATCATGCAAAAATCTTCCTTGTGGTGGTGAGACTTCTACTTTTTCTTGTTGGTCCTGGAGGAGCTGACAATGGCCACATCTTTCATCACCATTTTCATAACTCCTCTTGAAATGAAAGGGAAATAAATGTTCCACTGCTAAAAGTAATGGGAAGGCTGACGACTCTGCTTCTCTGCACACGCAGGACCACTTCTTACCCTGTCTGACATTTGGTCTTAGCCCAACAAGACCAAAATTCCGGAGCATCCCGGAGTTGTAAGCATATGAAGCAAGCTGTCAGTAACGGAGCAGGTCTGTGTACCACAGTTACACACGTGTCTGGTAACAACTTGTCCTTAAATGTTGTTCTGAGTGTTTGCCCTGAACTTTGAAGTCACCACCAGCAAACTATCCTTTACACTTGAACAGTTTAGATGACATATGCTCTTGTAGGGTATTGTGTATATATATATATATATATATATATATATATATATATATAATTATTTTATTTTATTTTTTTTAAAGAGGAAAATGTTTCCTCAGCAAGTCTGGAAGCAAGAACGGGGTTTAATTCCGGCGCCCAGAGATTTCTTTTGACGGGGTTTTCAGATTGGCTCAGGTGGGAGAACCACTTAGAAATCTAAAATCCCATCAGAATCAGCATTCTGTGTGTGTGTGGGGGGATGTGCACCTGTCATTGGATACCTGTGACGTTGGCTGAGAGCCAAAGCTTGGAAGATGTGAGAAGTTACACAACAGATTAGAAATGTAGGGACTGTGGCCATTTGGACATATCTGCTTGTATACATAGCGGCAAAACATCTGGATAAAAAAATGGAAAACCATCTCATTTGTTATCTGTGTATATAATGCTCTATAATGCAAACTATATGGCTGAATGGTTTCTTATTTTTTCAGTTTTCATTGGGTTTTTAGGCTAAGTGTAGACACAGCATGTAAGTTCTGATATCATTTATGTAAAAACATGCCAGTTTTTAATAGTTCAGAGTCCAGACCTTTTATGTTTCTTCTTCTGAAGAAGTAGTTGGTAACATCTGTGGCTTTTCTGATGCACTTGGGTCTACCTGTCAATACCCCACGTTGGGGTAAGGGACGAATGCATAGGATATCCCTTTGAGGGAGCGGAGCCTAACTTGCAAGGTGTTACCACCCTTGTAGAGCTGGATCTTTCTTCAAAGATTTGGAAAAATTTACTTATTCAAGCTGTTTGGCTGAAGGCTCTAGGTGTTTCATAAGGAAGAGTGCAATTATATACCATTCCTCAAAATGAAGCAGCTGCATAACCTTACATATCTTTTAATTGTTTGACATTACACCTAGACTAAGGGATGGAAAATATGGTTTAAGGAGTCACTAGTAATTCCTTGGGGACCGCTTCATGGTCCCCAGCTCTGCTTTCTGCCATGTGGTGACGCTGAGGAGGGTATGGTTTCTGGTATGAGTTAATTTAACTGTATTTATTATACTACTTATGTTTTTAAATGAAAACCAGACATAATCTCATTGGTGTTTCACCGAAGCACTGCCACATTTACTTATTTGTTGCTTTTTGTGGTTCATGAAGGTTTTTTCACCTCACTGATATTATTATCCATAGGCAAAAACATGGTATCTTGGTTTATTCTACATTTTAAGCAATTCAATAAATATCTATTGATTTTATCATGCACTATGGTAAGTGCTGCTGTTATCAAGATGAAAGGATATAATTCCTTCTCTGAAAGAATTCTCAGCCTAGTACAGGAGACAGAAAACAAATATTTTCAAGATGGTAAAACCCAATGATTTGGTGATGGGCTTTGGGTTCTGCTTGGTTCTGAATCTTTTGTTTGCCATTTATTAGCTATGTGCTCTTGGGAAAGTTTCCTAATTTCACTTTATCTCAGAGAAGTTAATCAACATGTACATGGAGATAAAAATTTCTCTTCTTATAAAGATAATTGGGGTATTTAATTGAGTTGATATTGTTATAATGAAAGAGTTAATACACATATGAAGTGCTTTGACCACTGGCTGGCACAACTTAGGCACTTAGTAAATATTAGGTGCTCTTCAGAATTATGCGGGCAATAAAATAAATGTCTGTATTTGTATCAGAATCACTGGGGAGAGGGTGGGAAGCTTAGTAAATGCAGATTCCTGAGCCTCTGCCTCAGTTTCTGATTTAGCAGAACTGGATGGAGCTTGGGATTCTGCAGTTTTTTTTTTTTTTGCGGTACGCGGGCCTCTCACTGTTGTGGCCTCTCCCGTTGCGGAGCACAGGCTCCGGACGCACAGGCTCAGCGGCCATGGCTCAAGGGACCAGCCGCTCTGCGGCATTTGGGATCTTCCCGGACTGGGGCACGAACCCGTGTCCCCTGCATCGGCAGGCGGACTCTCAACCACTGCGCCGCCAGGGAAGCCCTTCTGCAGTTTTAACAAGCACTCTGGGTAATTCTTATGCAGGATGTTCATGGAGGAGTTCTTGTATATAGGATGCAGAAACAACATTGAGGAGATGGGATAAGCCTTTGTTTAGGGGTGGAATCAGGAGAGGCTTCACAATCACTTCATATGGTACGAACTCCGGGTTTTGAAGGATGCGTAGGAGTTCAACAGCATGTGTAAAGACAGAGCTATGGATCATTGTGATATGTTTGGAGCATTAGCTTTTCCATGTCACTGGAGGTGGTTAAAGGGTGGTTGAAGGAAAGCTGTGGGTGATAAAGTTAGAGAAAGAAGAGTAATTTCTGGAGAACATCTGGCCATAATTAAAGAGTTTCAGTGAATAAGTGGGTCAGAATGTTTTCTGATATCATTTGGATGAAAGTGAGGGATAGATTAGAAGTTTAATTTTGCAAATAGTCCTGGTAGTGATAAATAGAAACAGTCATCACTGGGCTAGTTAATCATGATGTCAAATTCTGTTCCAATGACCAGTGCTGAGCTGATTAGGAAGAATTCTTAGGAAGAATTCAGCTTAGACTCTGGTAGTTGTGGATATTTGGACTTAGCAACAGGTTAAAATAAGGATGTGAGGTCTCTCCCTCTTCCTCTCATGGATATTTTCCAAATAAGGTAGGCTTTCACCCACTTGAGGTTTTTAGATGTTTTGGATATTTTAGATTTGGATATTTGAGGAATAATTAGGTAGTGCCACAAAACTCCTTCTACTCCATAAAATTATAAGGGATCATGGGGAACACAAATACTCTTGTTTTCCCTTTTGGTCAGCCCCAGTACAATTATGAATATAGAAGAGGAGGCAGTGGTCCTATATTACAGATAAATAAATGAATTTCAGGCAGAATAGGTGATTTTCTTCTTGCATTGTATTAGATCAAGAGGATTTCATGAGTGAAATTGAGGAGCAAGAGGGTTCCACATGAAATGTGGCTCCACACTGCTGTATGGTAGAAGGAAATTTTATGGTAACTGGTGAATTCCATGAATCCCCTGATCCAGGGGTGGGGGAAAGGAAGGAGATTCTTTGGGAAACCTGACTGGTGATGTAGTTTTTGGTGAGGCAAGGGGAAGGAACTAATAATGTAGCTGGAAACTGACTAATTGGCATAGAAATTCAGGAGTCATTTTTCCTTTTTCTTTCTTTCTTTTTAATATTCTCATGCTTCTAAAGTTCTATAGATGTCATTTATTTATTACAGCATCAGAAGAAACTTTATTTCTGCTGATTAGAAGCTGCTCTAAAAAAGAGTTACATAGTCAAACCAAATCCTCATCAGATTGCATGAGAAGACTTTCTCATCAGGTTGCAGTGAGAAGACTTTCCCCACTGTGGGCTGCTCCATTTTTATTGTATCAGCTTCTAGCATTAGTCTATATCTACTGATACAAAAATGGATACTTGACAAGGGAAAAGAGAGCCTGGTTTTGTGTGTGTGTGTGTGTGTGTATGGTTGTGTATGGCAAGTGGATGGGAGCTTTTTAAAAACCCTTTGGGAGACACTGGAATATCTCTCAGCAACATTTTCCCTCTTAGGTACAGTAACCAGAAAGTAGTATCAAAAAATGTAAAAGGTTCTTGGGCATCTGGATCTATCTGAGAGAGCCTGTGTTTAGATTCATGGATGACAGACTGAATAGTGGGTCACGATGGGTGGCCAAATCCTTTGAAACACAGTAACCCTATTGTATATCTGAGAGCTACTAAATTCAAAGCAATCTATGGCTTGGATGCTTTTGTAAATATACATTAGCCTTTAAGGAAACAAGAAATTATGCCTGCTTTTTTTTTTTTTTCCTTAAGGGTAGAAAGTGAGAGAGAAAAGAGATGAAACAAACAAAAAAAGCACCCAGAGAACTTTCTTTGCAACTCTAACTTCTTTCCCTCGTGACATTGTTTTTTAAAGTTGCAGTGGTCCTGTGTGAATGAATATGGGTTTTTATCCCTGAAAACAGAGGCCTGCTGTCTGATGCAGGCTACTTTTTCCTGTTTGATTGGCAGGGTTTTCTGTCTCACTCCCATTAGAGAAGAAATACTGTTCAGATTTCGACACAAGATATTTCCAGTGGAATAAACAGTGCCATTTTCATGATAAAGTGGATGTTTAAGGGTTTATTTAAGCCCACTGGTGAGCGATATTCCACTGGAATTAGGAGGTACTCCTGCAGGAAACAACTTTTATCAACTTAATTTTGCTACTTTCCAAGCTTTTCCCATTGAGCATACAGAAGCACGGTGTCTGCAGAGATACTGCGGTAACATTCGGCTATTAGCAGAACTTAACACACAGAGCAGTAACCTCTTTCAGGTGTTGCGATGGAATCCCTAGAAAAATTAAGACAAAGAGCCACGATAGGAACGGCAGGGGGCGCTCTAAGACAGGCTGCAGCGCGTCAAGCTGGCTGCAGGGTGTGAAGCTGTCGCAACAGTACCCGACTTCCATCCCCCTTCCCCTTCCCTTTTTAAACGTAGGGAAGGAAAAAGAAAAGAATCATCATCCAGAATACAAAGGGCGCCAGAGAACCAAATATATGCAGCTGAAGAACTTAAGACGTATTTTTTTCAGGGGACTCCAAAGAGAGGAAGCTTGATGTCACACGGTCCCATTCTGGATGTCAGTCATTTTGCAGCTGTCCTGGCCTCGGGTCTTCTTCTCTTCTCCATCCACACCCCTTCCTCCCCCACGCCGCCCCCGTTTGGGTCTTCTGCCATTTGATTAGCTTGGACAGCACCGTAGGTTTCCTTTAGGAAGACCCCCAGCCCGCACTGACGTCCTCACGCTCTGCAGGAACAAAACTTCTGTGACTGGCCTGGGTAGTGCTAACTTAAGCATCTCTCCCCTCTCCTGCAGAAGTAAGTGAGCCGACGGAGCTGAAATCTTGGGAGCAGCTGAAGGCAGGACACCTAGTTCTCAGCCCAGCTCTACCCCTGGGGGCCTCCCTTAACCTCCCTTGGACTCCTGTCCTTCATTTGTAAAATGAGGGAATTGGGCTAAATGGGCTCTAAGCCCTAAGGTTATGTCTGTTCATAAAATAAGTGGGAGGTAAGGCAAGGAACCAAAGAAGTCAACCCCAAAGCAAGATTTTTAGTGCAAAGTTTTGAGGTAATTGAGACAAAAAAAGTTATTTTTTCTTTTTCTTCTGGAGTCTGAATGACCTGAGTGCTTTCCTTCTATCTCTATGGTGGATCAATCAACAGATTTATTGACCTTTTTACTCTGTGGTCAAAACAGAGATGAGCAGATTAGGAGATTATGTCAATTGGTAGTTATCTTTTTGCTAATGGCTTATTTATGAGTTAACAGCAATTTCTTCCTTAAGCAAACCCAACAAAAATATTGCTTAGTAAACTGACAGATAACACTGCATTTGCTCTTTTGTTCTCAGAACAAACTTTAAATATACTTTCAGGGTGGTGTTCTAATTTAATTGGCCCTAATGAGGACCAGGTTGCCCACTAGGATGAAAAGGAAAATGTCACTCTATATCACATTAATTGGCCTCAGTGATGGGCAGGATTGTACTTTGAGTGGAGTAAGTGGACAGATGTGGTGACCAAGTGGGGGGGGGGGCGCATGGTGAGGGAGCTGATAAGGCAGAGATATGGAATGTAGATATTAAATTAATCTTAGAATTACACATGCACTTACGTTATGTTCAAGCAAAGGGTGCAAAGATGTTGAGAGGCAGCATCTGAAGAGAGATTTAGCAGTAATTTTCTCAGTCGGTGACTGATGGAAACCTCTCAGCTCTGGTAGGAGCTTGCTGTGCAACGGGTATCAATTTTGTCGAATAAAAAATAAAGGGTTTGATGCTTCAGGAGAAGACCAAGACATTATTTCAATATGGATAATATTGTTTTTCACTCAGGAAGTGGAATGCCTGATAGTCTTACTCTGGAAGGTGAGTGCAGCCCATTTTCCCTTAAATATTCGTGCCAACAATTAGATAAGTTTCTTGAGAGCACATGTTGAAATCTCTTTGTCCCTTTAGTGCCTAGTTTGCGTGGGGCTTTTGCCATAAGAGGTGCTCAGACACAGTTGTTGAACTGACTGTTCTCATTCATTTTTTCCTCTTTAATGCATCATTACAGCTACAGAAACAAACCAAAAAAAAAAAAGTCCTTGCATGAAGTCATAATTTGGCTCATAAGAGGCGCTGAGTCCATTTCCAGCTCTGAAGACTGGATACTCACCACCAACTTGATCCAAGCTGCTGGGAATGGGTTGCACCAACTGGGAGCAGAGACTGTAAATTGCTTAGATGGTTAGGCATGAACATACAAAGCACCAAGAGTCAGGTTTAGTGCAAGCCTTTGGCTGCTCCTTAGGTCTGGCTTTCTGAGTTTCAACAGATATTGATTTATATTAATATTAATGCCACTTTCTATTCAGATCGCTTCTGAACACAAGTTCTGTGCTAGGGTATGGCAGCATACAGTTTTGTGGCACTGCTGAGTCAGGACCAGCAGCAGTATTGGCAGACTGCTTAGTTGGATCAGGACCACACAGGATCACGTTTACCATCACACGCACAGTGCTGCTTTGGGGAAGACTTGCTTTATAGTGGCGGTGGTGAAGCTGCTGGCATTGGAGTAGGTGGTCCAGTATATTATGTGGTTGGAATCTCTGTTTTTCCAATTCTTGTTTAATCTCTCTGAATCTTTGATTTTGTATCTATAAAATGGGAGCTCTTGACTTGCTTGAGAATTAAGTGAGAATATATTCATGTAGACTCCCTAGAACACGGTAGGTATTTGATAGTAGGCTATTTTTGATTTTTAAGATATGCCTTAGAAAGCCCTCGTCTTCCCAAGTATTTTTCCAAAGAGCTGTTAAAAAGTGTGCTTAGTTTTCGATGAAGATTGAGGCTCTCTGGAATGACTGGAACAGAAATACTACTCATTCAAAAAAAATGGATGAAATTCCTTTGTGCCCTCAAACTTCTGATTCTTTACCTCTTCCTCTCTTTTCACTGCATGACTTTCCTCAGAAATCCAGTGACCAAATTATGTTTCTACTCTACTTACTTTCCTTAAGCGTCCTTACTTATACTTTTATAAATAATAATAGTTTAATGTGCCAATCTTCCTGAGACTATTTAATTGTTAACAGATAATAAATCTCTCCATGAAGAACTAGAATGTGGAATGGGAATTTCAAGCCTTGTCCAATAGGTGGAAATGTGTATTTTCAGGGCACTAGAATCTTTTCAGTTTTCTTGAAATTAGATTCATTGGTGGTAGCTAATGCATGAAACATATCATCTATGAAATCCTCAGAACTTTAAGATTGAATAATTTATTGCACTAGTTACCTATCTGGAAAGTCGATAAGGGAAGAAACATGTACTGTCACCACTTGTTCAATATTTTAAAGTGAGAGATTGCTATAGGCCAAGAACCTTTGGCTGGAGAGTCAAGAAGTCTTGCAGCACCATCTTTGTGGAGGGAACTTATAGTCCAGGGTTAGATAGAACAGCAAGGAATCACAGATGCACTGGTAACCTGGAGGCCAAGTGGGCATGACTAAAAGGAAGATTATGGAGGGGCCAGCACTGACTGTCAAAGTCTTCAGAAAGTGCACTGCCTCCCCCTGGGATGAGAAGCTTACACAGTCCATGGCAAGTACAGTAACTCCTGCACAGCTGAGAATTTCCTCCAGGGCCATGTATTAGTCAGTGGACAATGGACTGGGTCTATCTTTTTAAGACGTGATCTAACCAGAATAATTTTTAAGCAGGAAATTCTCTCAAACACAAGCACAATTATAGAGTCAAGGAGATAATCTATGTGACCTCTGTTTAACCTTGGGACTATTTATGATTTTAAACTTTTTCATTGCCTGGGTGAACAGGGGAAAAGTCTTCTATTTCCATTCTTATATCCTCCATTATACTAATTGCAGGAAGAAGGCTTCTAAAGTCCACCATTAAAAGAAGTAAAGAAACTCTATCCCTGACATGAAACACTACACCAAGCCTATGTAAAATTGAGTTACAGGCTCACAGGATTGTGGCCGTTATTTGAAGTTGTCAGCTGTGCTATTGTGGGTTAACTTCAGAAAGCATACTTTTTTTTTTTCTCCTAAGCAGTAAAGCCGTTTCTGTAGTCTTATTTTATTTGGTAACTATGCCGTGTTTAAATATAGTTTGTGGGTGAAATTCTTATAAGTTGGCATTTGTACTTTATATGGTTTTGTGCTAGGAAACCTCAGTTAAAGAAAAACACTCACAAGGATCTCTAGCAAATGTCCTTTCCTCAGGGCATATATCGCAGGCTCTCACCTTGTTCCTTTCTGACACCATAAAGAAGCAATGCAAATAGGAAGGAGCACAAGAACTCAAAGCACCATGGGAACCAATTGGCTCCATGTCTTTGATAAAAGTGAATTTTAAAGTCAAGCACCTCCTTGTAAAGTACTGTGAGAAACATTTATTTGTTTTGACCAGGCAGATACTGAGTTGAACAGATGAAAGGGGTTATCACTCAAATAACCCTTGTATACTTGGGAACTTCTCAGAATTTACATTGCAGTCATTATCCAATGTTTCTTGCTTTGTGTATTTCAGTTAATAGGTGTTAAACATAAAACTTCAACTTTGCATTTCAGTACATGATGGTGAGATATACAGTCCAGACTGAAGATGTTACAATTGCCCAGGTCTGTGAGAGCTATTGAATTGAAGAGAGCTATCATGGAAGGAAACACAAACACATTGGATCACAACCTTACAGAGTATGTTCTTTGTGGTTGCATGGCCTTGTTGAGTCATCAGCTTCGTGTTCAGATCACCAAATGAGAAGACAAAGGCAATAACATTTGTAACTGGATGACTTCTTTCTACTGCCTTCAAATAGAGCTCAAAACTGAGGACAAAGAGACATTAAGAATTTCACATTCTAAAAAGAAAAACCAACCATTGGGACCATAAACCTCCTTTAGGACTTCTAGATGCTGCTGATTCCATCTTGTGGCTCTACCATTGTGTGTTCCCTAAGATCATCCTGGGAACACATGTCACTTCTGCTTCTATTCTATTGGTCAGAATTAGTCACATGGTTAGCCTAACTTCAAGGAGTCTGAGAAATGTAGAGCAGTACATGGAAATCTTTGAGAATCAATAGTTATTGCAGTAGAGTCATTAACATACTTGGGGATGCATTGACTTCCCTCACCTTTTCAAAATCAGGTGAATGAGAGCCCTGAGATTCACTGGTAGAGACTGAGGGTCACTGAAAAAGGGAAGACTGTCCCTGATAAGTTACCAGGCTAGGCAATACTTAGTGAAGTACCCCTTGTGTCTAAGCACAGAAAAGACAATTTTTGAAGAGTGATGGCAGGGCAAAGAGAGGAGATGGCGTTGGAGTAGTCCACACTCACAGTGGTTGGAATGTCAAAGAGGCAGGGGAAAAAAAGATGTGGAATCTTCCCATGGGCCAAATGGACTCTGTTTAAAAAATTGAAGTTTATTACCAGTTCCCCATTCAAGAGAGTGGGCTATGCGGTGTAGGAATCTGGCATCAAGAGGCTGTGGGATGCTCTGCTAGGGCTAAGAAATGTGAGGAATTGGAAGATGCAGAGCCAGGTCCAGAAGCTCACTTCAGAGCATCGTGCAGTGTGGATGGCCTTGCAGAAGTCCCAAAGAAATTTCTCTTGTCTTATGAAAGAGCAATAACTGAATGCTTGATCACTGAGAGGGCACTGGTGCGGATCAGCAGCAGGCATATATGTGGCAGAACCCAACAGAGGGAAAATCGCAATGGAGAGAGGATTTCAATTAAGTAAGAGAGACGTTTCTTTCTTACCCATTTACCCTTCCGACCCTCAATACCAAGTGGAGTAACACCTTCGGGAGAGCGAAGGCGGAGAGGTGCCAAACCCAGAATACGCTTCTATCTACTCTAAGGAGAAGGGGTGGAGGAGAAATGAAAGAGCAGATCATGCCTGGAAGAGAAGTTTTGAGTTTGAAATTCAGTGGAGTCCTGTAAATGAAAGCAAAGGAAAATAATGGAATCTTCAGAAGACATTGTTTGGGGACAAGAAAGAGAGCTTCAAGAGAGAAGCATTGAACACAGTAATAGGAGAATAAAGAAAAACAGAAACTCCCACTGAGATGAGCTCGTTCAATAAACCAGTTATATATCGACAAAGAGCCTACCATCTGTCTTATTAATGATGATCCTTTTTCTGATGGGTGAGACCAAGGACTTTTTTTTTTAACATCTTTATTGGAGTATAATTACTTTACAATGGTGTGTTAGTTTCTGCTTTATAACAAAGTGAATCAGCTATATGTACACTTATATCCCCATATCTCCTCCTTCTTGCGTCTCCCTCCCACCCTCCCTATGCCACCCCTCTAGGTGGTCACAGAGCACCGAACTGATCTCCCTGTGCTATGCGGCTGCTTCCCATTAGCTATCTATTTTACGTTTGGTAGTGTATATATGTCCATGCCACTCACTCACTTCGTCCCAGCTTACCCTCCCCACTCCCCGTGTCCTCAAGTCCATTCTCTACATCTGCGTCTTTATTCCTATCCTGCCCCGAGACCAAGGGCTTGAATCTGACTTAAAAATCTGAGAGACTGATGTCTTGGAATCAGAGTGAGATGGGGTTGGACCCATGACATTATGGGTTGTGAGAGCTGGAAGGGGAATGTATGCTCTCAAGCCCATCCCCCTCATCTTTCTCATGAACAAACTTGGGACCAGAGTTGGTACATGGTTGGCTTAAGATCAAATTACTGTTTAATAACAGTGATTGGTATCTTGACAATCTTTGAAGTATTATTAAAATTAACTCAATTCTGAAAAATAATTTCTGTTCTTGTTTTAAATTCGGACTATTTTATCACTTAATTTCAAAATAATGAGACTTGAAGGTGAGAAGATCATCCTTTTTATGTTGGTCCTCTGCAATTTTGAGGCTACCTGTGACGTAGTGACTTCAGTAGTTTTCAGATCAGTTGCAACCTAGAGTGTACATGGCTCAGAACTCTCTGTGATCAGCATTCCCTGTTATTGTGACTAAAGAATAAAAGAGCTTTACTGTATATTTCAAATATGATTCTGCCTCCAGGATTAACTTATATCATTGCTCCTTTCTCTCCCTTTTGAGCAGGACTTATCTCTTTGTCAAATCTCCAAAAGTCAATCCAGTTCAATGGAGTATTAGAGAATAACGTTAACTTTACTGAAGATGTCACAGGCAAGAGAAGAGATGGTAACACCATCCAGCAAAACTTAATAAAAATCTCAGTCAAATAATTTGCCCCCTCCAGTGCCTCTGCAGTCATCATCTACTTCTTTTCACTCTTAGATGCCCCCAAGTTACAGCCTCTACAGCCTCACTGAATCCACCTTTTCTTACCTTGCAGAACTTCCGCCACCCTCCCCCATGTAAAGCAACTGAATCTTCTCACAGTTTCTCCTATCTTCACCTTCAACCATCATCTCCAATTAGGAAGGCCCCATGTTAGAAGCAGTCTCCTTAGAAAGCAGAGAGAGTCTAAATAATAAATCATTTCTTTTCTGTGAAATAAAGTTTCTCTGTCATATTTGTAGCATTTCAGGCCATAGAGTCTATTCATCTATTTCAGTTCCTCAGGAACAATTGATATTTGTAGATCCCTGTTTCTTATAGAATTTTGGTTTCTGCCCTCATGAAAAGCCACTTCTAGTGTCAAATATGTCTTTCAGAGAACAGAGCCTTTAAATATGGTGTGGGTTTCCCATCTATGGGTATCTCTTCAGGCTGACCTGATGTTTGTACTAGTGTCTTCTCTTATCTCCCTCTTCTCTGCTCTCACATCAGATTTCAGCATGGCTTCTCTGCTGACCTGATGTCAGACTCTAGCCCCGGCCCACCTACCTTCTTACTGAATTCTAATTCCAGGAACTAGATTTTTTTCATCCTTTCCTATACCCCCCAGCATCCAGCATTTTTCCTTCCTTATTTTCAGATCTGTGACTTCGTATCAGCTCTGGTAGCTGCCTCACTTAGCTATGTGGTTGGAGATACAACTTCCAGCTCAAATAGAGGGAAGTTGGTAAGTTTCAAGGAATCATTGCTGGTGCTAGATGATATTGTGAAGAGAAACTTTCACGTACTGACTAACTATCCCTCTGTGCCCTGTCAGATGAGAGGTCTGGTATATCTTGTAAGGACAATTTTTAGCAACAGTTTGTATCCATCCAACAATTTGTAACCATCTAAAGTACCATATACATTCTGGAAAATCCACCTTGACTTTTTGTTTGTTCATAGCATCTTTATTCATAATTGTCAAAACTTGGAAGCAACAAATTGCCCTTCAGTAGGTAAATGGATAAATAAACTGGCACACGCAGACAATAGAATATTATTCAGGGCTAAAAAACTATCAAGCCATGAAGTGATATGGAAGAAACGTCAATGTATATTACTATGTGAAAGAAGCCAGTCTGAAAAGGCTACATGTTGTGATTCCAACTATATGACATTCTGGAAAAGACAAATCTGTAGAGAAAGTAAAAATATCTGTGGTTTCCAGGGACTAGGGGAGATAGAGGGGTAAACTGGTGGAGTAGGGAGAATTTTTAGGGCAGTGAAAATATTCTGTAGGATACTGTCATGGTGGATATATGCCATTATAAATTGGTCCTCACCCATAGAATGCACAACACCACTAGTGTACCCTAAGGTAAACGATGGATTTTTGGTGTTAATGATGAGTCAATGTAGGTTTATCGGTTGTGACAAATATATGACTCTGTGGGGGTATATGGGTGATGGGGGTGGCCACGCATGTGTGAGGGCAGGAAGTATATGGGAAATGTCTGTACTTTCTTTTCCGTTTGGCTCTGAACCTAAAACAGCTCTAAAAAATTCTAAAAACCACACATAAAATAACATGATGTGTAATTATTATGATAAAAATGCTCATGGAACAATTACTCAAATCAAGCAATGATACCTAGTCAGAGCTCCAGAAATCCGCAAGATATTTTTCCAAGTGGTCTTTCTGTGACCACTATCCTGAAATATATAGCAATCTTTTATTTTTTTCTTTAGAGTTTTACCACAAATGTTTCTTAATTTCAGTTTAAATCTGTCCAGGTATGGATTTCTTTATATTTATCCTCTTTGGGATTCATTGGTACTTTTGAATCTACAGATCAGTAGCTTTTATCCACTCTGGCGATTTCTTAGCCATTATCCCCTCAAATATGGTCTCTGCTGCCTCTCACCTTGACTTTTGTGTGAAGTTTTCCAAAAGTATAAATAGGTGCAAATCCATAAAATTGTCAGTGCTTTCTAAAAATTTCCCTCAGAGTTAGTACATAAAACAGGCGGTCATTTTGATTTCATGGTCTGAAATTATGAGCTCTAGGAGATCTGTGGCATGGGGTTTTGTGAAACAGGAATGTTGGTCTCTCTGCTGTTAGCCACAGAGCTAGTGAGGGGGGCCCAGCTCACGGCTCAGCGTCAGCCTCTCAATGGACTCAACTGTACTTTGCTCATTGCCCTGGGGATTTTTTTCTGAGGTAAATTATATGCTATTCTTAAGTTCGGGGATTCTTGAAGATCTTGGGTATTTGTCTAGATTCTCAAGCTCTGACTGTATTTTCTTAGTCACTCCTGTTTGTCATATGTCACAAAGGAGACATCACTCCCTGTCTGGACCATACCTATCTGTCTATTCAACCCCTCCCAAAGTCTGTAATTAGCCACTTTGGAGAGCTGGGAAAGCACAGAACCTGAGGTGAGGAAACCAGATGTGTCTTGGCATCACAACTTACCCATTCTGTGAGTTTGTGAAAGACACTTTACTTCTCTGAATCTAAATTTCATTAGTAAAATCAGCTAATAATAAATACCTTCCTCATAGAGTTGCAAAAACACCTAAATGAGATAAGATAGAAAAGTGCTTTCTAAACTGAAATTATTACAAATGAAATGTGATATTATCTGACAATTTATAAGACTGAGAATACAGAATTTGCCTACCTTATATCCTCTTTGTAGATAAATATTGGTTGTTTTATTCTAAAGTTTTCTTATAGCTTTCTTATAACTTTCATATCATCCTGAATGGTAACTTAGCTCTTTTTTTCTTTATTGGAGAATTATTGTCAACCTTTCAAAATATCATCTTGAACAGTAGAAGTTACCAATCTTCATTATAATAACCCAAACACAATTGTGTTTTAGGACATTAATATGTAGTACATTATCTATTACTCGCTCATTTATTCTCCCTTTCCACAATAAATTATTGGAATCATGGTAGGTGTTGTGGAGGATACAGAAGAAATGAGGTGATATTCTTCAGATCTTACTGCTTGGTAGTTGGGAGGCCAGGACACATGAATCAATTAGGAGCAAAAGATGTTTACCAAGTATTAAAAGATTGTTGATTGACATGGTTATGTAATGAGAACATTAGAGAGCATCGTTTTTAATAATTGGCTTGTAACATTATATGAGTTTTGTATATACAATAGTATATTTCAAAGTCTGTCTACTCTACAGTGTGCTCACCACCAAAGGTTTAGTTTCCATCCGTCACCATACAGTTGATCCCTTTACCCATTTCACCCTTCCACCCTCTGGTAACCACTACCCTGTTCTCTGTATCTATGCGTTTGCTTTTGGTTGGTTTGGTTTACTCATTTATTTATTTTTATATAAGTCACATATGAGTAAATCATGTGTTATTTGTCTTTCTCCATTTGGCTTATTTCACTTAGCACCATAACCCTCCAAGTCCATCCATGTTTTTGCAAATGGCAAGATTTCACCCTTTGTCATGGCTAAATAGTATTCCAGTGTGTGTGTGTGTATGCACACACACATATATACATATATTTACACATATGTACACATCTACATATATACGTATATGTATACATTGTGTGTGTGTGTATATGTGTATATATATATACATATATATATATACACACACACACACACACATATCTACATATATATCACACTTTCTTTATCCATTCGTCAGTGGGCACTTGGATTGCTTCCGTATCTTGGCTATTGTAAGTAATGCTGCAGTGAACATAGGGATGTACATATTTTTTGAATTAGTGTTTTTGCAGTTTTCAGATAAATACACAGATGTGGAATAGCTGGATAATATGGTAGTTCTATTCTTAATTTTGTGAGAACTCTTCTAGTGGCTACACCAATTTACATCCCCACCAACAGTGTATGAAGTTTCCCTTTTCTCCGCATTCTAGAGAGCATCTTTATTTCCAAGCCCTCTGTACATTTACAAAATAATATCACCTTAATTTTGCATCTCAACTCAGAAGTCTAAGCCACCTACAGGCACTGTTCATGATTTATTCTATGTCTTCTTGAGTTTCTGGTTCTTTTTCTCCACAGAGCTTTAATATTTGAAGAAGCAGCCAACTGTTTTCCATTACTTAAGTTCCATTTTTAAAATCTCTCCTCCACTTCCCCTTTTGATTTTTTAATTTTGGGATTGCAGTTTGAATTCTAAATTCTGTGTACAAATGTCACACAGCAGTATCAGAGTAAGGAGTACAGTTCTAAACTTCCAGTCTTCTTGAGCTGAAGAAGATCTCTTCTTCACAGCTACCGTAAGAGTGGGAAGGGTTAATGAACTATCCAGTTCCTTGTTCTTTGCTCAGTGTCCGGTGATAACCTAAACCTAGTGGAACCACACAGACCTGCACTCAGGTTTTCCATCATTTCTATTTCTGGTGCCTGAAACAATGTCCTTAAAATGAAAGGAGCATTTTTGGCAAAAACAGAAACCTGCTGTTTGGGTGAACTTGAGAATCCTTTGGTTTGCTTTAACAAAATAAATATTTTTGTGGAAGAACAAATTCCAGATCTGAAGATGACTGAGGTAGGGCTGGCTGACTCCATGGAGTATTAGCCAAGACATTCAGGATAATGGAAATAGATGGGCACTGTAGGAGGCGAGTAGGAGACAAGTGAGAGGGAAGCTCTGAATGAGATCATTGCTTAAAGAAAGTATGGTTTGGCCCAAGGAACAAGAGCTGTGCTCCCTAGATAGATCTAAGAACTGAGTATGTGGGTAGCTGTGGTTCACTTTTCAGATGATAATTCTGACTGAAGTCACTGTTCAAGTTTTACTTCCAGCAAATACCAATTACACATGTTTAGAAAGTTAGGAGGCTGTCTTTGTATATAGATATAGGTGAAAAGTATTATAATAAATATTATTGCCCAAAGAGGAGAACTAAAATTTATGATATCCCTGCTATATGCCAAGTATTGTACAAACATTATTTTATTTGTTCCTCTCAACTAACCTATGTGTTATTATCTTGTAGAGGAAGAACCTGATGTTCAGTGAGGTTAAGTAAGTTACTAAAGATGACAGAATATAGAAATTTAAAAAAACTAAAATTTGAGCCCTGGTTTGTCTGACTCTAAAATCTAGGTTTTCCCTAGTACAGGATTTGGCCTTCCAAATCCTGTCCTCTGTAGGATCAAGCTCTTCATGCTTTGTCATGAGAGTTGTTATCATTTACCGAGGGCTACACTACATATTTTGCATATGTCATTTATCATCTTCACAAAAATCATGAACATACATTTTATTATTCTTATTTTAAGAAACTGAAAAATGGACAGGTTAAGTTATATTCAAAGGCATATAGTGGGTGGAACTGATATCCTGGTCTCATCCTAGTTTGTCTCCCTCCAAAGTCCATGTTGACTTTTGTTTTCTGTTTTTTAAATAATTATTCTGACTACAATGAAGAAAACAAATTATTCTAGATACAATGAATTTTCTGCATTAAATGAACTTGCACTTTGAGGGGCCCTATCAGCCATGAGTCACTGTGTTTATATGGTTGTCAGGAAGACAAGAATGAAGAGGACATGTGTTATAGCTGTCTATCTATCTGTCTATGTATGTATGTATGTATCTGCCATCAAATTGCAATATAGCAATTAATCCCCAACAGTTCATCACTAAATTGAAAGTATAGTTGATTTTAAATACTTCTCAATAAGCCCAAAAACAGAACAATAACCTACCAATAAATGGACTCAGGAGTAAAATGAGAGGTTGGGCCAGAAGCAGAAAGGACACAAAACTTTTCTCCTTTTCCAGGTGAGTTCAGTCTCTTCCTCCCAGTTGCTAAAGTGTTATTGAGAATCAGGGCTTCAGCTCTTTCAGCACCAGATCCTACAGTCTTGCAGTAGAATTTAATTCAATCGTTCTGTTCTTTTAAGAAACACTTATTGGGAGCTTACCCATGTACCTGGCACTATGCTAAATGCTGTAGACATACAGCTCTGGAAGACTAAATCTCTGTTCTCAAAGAGCTCACAGGCTAGTGAGAGAAATAGATATATAAACTTAAATTATGAGGGATGTCTTCCTTCATAATTCAAAACTTCAAACTTCAAGGAGCTGCAGTACACAGCTAATCAGAGATGTCCTGGAACATTTTCCTCTTGTCTCTGGTGCTCAGCTGAGTGGAAGCTCAGCTCTAGAGTTTTATTGGTCAGGAAAGACCCCTAATCCAAATCAGCCAGTTGTTCCTGTGGGAGCAAAGATATTCTACTCTGAAGCTCACGTACAATCAAGCATGAATGCTTTCCTTCCAGTACAAAGTATATTTTAGTGTAACCAAAATACTGACGAGGGGAAATTTCTCTTTATAGATACAATCCAGCTAAAAAAATGCAGTAGGAATTATAGAATTAGGTAGTGATCTTATTTGGATTTTGCTTCAAATGACTACACTATAAAAGCAAAAAATAACAGCAACAAATTAACAGCCCCAAATTGAAAACAACTCAAATGGTGAATGGATCAACAAATCGTGGTATAGCCTTACAATGGAATGGTATTCAGCAATAAAAAGAAATGAACTATTGATTCACACACAAAAAAGTAGGAATCTTAAAATAATTATGCTCAGTGAAATAAACCAGTCTTTCCTCCCTCCTCCTCCAAAAAGTATATATTGTATTATTTTATTTATGTAAAATTTTAGAAAACACAAACTAACCTATATTAACAGAAAGCAGGTAAGTGGTTTCCTGGAGACAGGGGCATTGGTTGGGGAAGGGTCAGGGGATAGATTACAAAGGGGCACAAGCAAATATTTGGGGGTGGTACATATATTCATTGCCTTGATTGTGGTGATGGTTTCACAGATGTATGCATTTGTCAAAACTTACCAAATTTTATATTATAAAAACCTTTAGTTAGTTTATGTCAATTATACCTCAAAAGCTGCTTATAGAAGAAGAGTAACAAAACCCTTTCCTATTATGCATGTGTATTTGACCTTCAGTTAACTTTTAGTTAACTTCCTAACTCACTTCCTCCAGAAACCTCATAAAGAAGCATGTTTCCTATGTTTCTAGTCAATATTGTCATGGCAAAAATGAACCCTAATTGGTAAACTGCATTTGGACTGGGAGGAACTAAAAACACACTATAAATATCTAATAGGGACACCAAGAAAATCCCCCAAACAACTAAAAGAATTCAAGACAATTTGTCCCATAACACTGACCAAAAAGATGGCAGCTCTGTCTATTTACTAATCAAATATGGCACTGCCGTTTGTTAATGGTGGAAATACAAAGAGTGTTAACTTTGAAATTAAACAGCTCAATGAATCAAAAGAAAAATTGATGCTGTGCATTATGTCAAATTGGGTGCATTATTTCAAATAAAATAAAACTTGATTAAATTACAAGATTTCACATTTGCATCTTTTGAATTACCATCCAATGTTATTTCCATATTAAAAAATACGAGGTAAGCTCAAGGTGTTTGGGGTATGTATATGTAGATGAGAACATCAGGGGAAACTGCTTGGAGGTGGTGAAGTTTGAGGTGGAGGGACAAATGGAGAGGATATCTCAGACAGAGAGAACAGTGTAAGAAAAGGAGCAAAAGTAAAAAGTGGGATGATGACTGTGGAGAACTGAGGGCAGCTTTGTGTTGTTGGTGGAAAGTGAGAGATAGTAAGTAGAGGGAAGTGGATGCAGAGGTCAGCACAGAGTGTCTTGTCTATGGCGTTACAAACTTAGACTTTATCCTGAAATTGAGGGGTTTATCTTCCCCTGAATGTCCCTTGGCTCCCCTCCGTCATTCTGTTTTCCCTCAATGGCCTTCCCTGAAGGACTTATATACAGTGGTACTTCTTGGCAACTTCTCTTCCTTTACCTTTTTTGTTTGTTTATTGTTTTTTTCAGAGCATGCATGACTTTCTAACATAATATTACATACCTATTTAAAAAGTTATTTTACTCATGTCTTCTTCAGCAGAATGTAGTTTTGTGAAAGTCAACTAAGATGTGGTCTGTTTTGTTCACTCTTGTACCCTCAGCATTTGAGTGATGCCTGGCGTATAGGAAGTGCTCAACACTCTGCAGAATAAATGAATAGGGACCCATTGATGTTTTTTAAGCTTAGCAATGACAGTGTTGGATTTGTCGATCCTTATGCTGGTAGCTGTGCAGAGGAAGGATGTAAGGATAACAAGATTAGAAGCAGGTAAACTAGTTGGGATATGGCTTCAGTAGTGTGGGTAAAAGATGCTGAGAACTGAAATAGGTTGTAGTGGATGGAAAGAGGGAGGTGGATTCTAACAATATTTCAAATGGAAAATCAACAGGACTCAAAGAGTGATGAAGATGAGGAGTGAGGAACAAGAAAGCATTAAGGATGACTTCCAAGTTTTTTAACTTACCTGATTATGGGTGATACTAATATAGATGATAATGAAGTAAGCAAAAATTTAAGGGAGAGGTAGTGGATCTGGTTTTCAATCCATTGAGGTTAAGACACCTTCAGTATAAACAGGTGAAAATTTCAAGTTGTAGACTGGTAGCTGTAAGTCTGAAGGCCTGGGCTAGGGGAGGACTTGACTTGAGAAATGAGCTTTGGAGTCAGCATTACTGAAGTTGTCATGGCCACAGCAGGGTTGGAGAGTGGTTTTGCAAATAGTCCAAATCTTATAGAAAGGTGAACTTTTACATGAGAGTAGAAGGGTAATTATTTCAAAGCAGAGATGAGAAAGCAGGAAAAATCTCAACCTTTTGACATGTAATATATTCCATTGGAAAGAGTGGAGCTGAATCAAAGAGGTAGGTGTAGAATTAAATGAGATTTTCGAAGCTATTTTCAATAGTAAGAAGGTATTAGAAGGATGGTTGAAGGTGGTCTCAGTGACAAGTCAGTAGTGGGAAAACAAGTAGTGAGAAAGCCCGCAATGGCTAAGGAATGAGAAAATTGAGAACATAAGGGACAGGGATGAGCCGGAGGGAAATTGTTTTTCATTGATCAAAGGAATGAGGGGCTAGTTAGAAATGACTGGTCTTAAGTACCTGACTTTGGCACATAATATTTTGGTTCCAAAATTGACTAAGGATCCCAGGAAGCAGCATTTGGCCTAATCTCAGGTGGGGACCCAGCTCAGGATGGGGATTGCCTGGGGTCTGTAAAGCAGCCAAGAGGGCTCAGATGAGTTTGGGTTTTGTAAATGTGTTAGAAAATTGAAGCAGGTATTTCTATCCTAATGATTGCTTCATAGTAATAAAATAGAACATCACAAAATAATTCGGCTATCTGATGGCAGCCGTCTTACTCCTACCATTAGTTTGGTATCATTTCTTCAAGATGAATCTTGTCTTTCAGTATTGTGAAAAGAGGAGATTACATTGGGTGGAGGTTGGGGGGTGGGGAATGAGATTAAATTGGTATTTTGTAAACCAAATTACCCAGTAGTTGGAAGGCATTTTTTTCAAATAGTTATTGTTGCTTAATGCAGTTGCGGTTTGATTTTGAATTTCTCCACCAATTTAATCCCACAAATATAATGTAATATAAAACAAATACAATGCAACGTAATAGGATGTAAATTTCCTATGCGTCTCTTATAGACTGTTATATATATGGTCCCAGTGAACTTTGCCTCCAGTATTTATGCCCTTTGGTAACCTCTTCTCACAGCGAATCTGGGCTTAGTCATGTGAATCACTTTGTCTTATGGGATATTAGTAAACTTAATGCAAGCATAGACATGGAAAGGTCTTGCACAGTGAGGTTTCTCATCTTGGAGGTCTTCCTCTTGGCAACTAATCATCATGCTGTCATGAATCTTGGGCTAAACTGCCGAATGAGAGACCACGTGGAAAGAGACTGTGCAACACAACAGGCCATCTGGACTTTCCAGCCCCAGCTGATGGCTCAGAGGAATGAAGCCACATGAGTGACCTTAGATATACCAGGTAGAAAGGAACTGTCCACCTCAGCCCCATTGACCCACAGAATCCTGAGAAATACATTTCTTGTAATCCATCGAGTTTCAGGGAAGTTTGTTATGCAGCAGTAGATAACTGGTGCAGCACCTCTTCACGGATAATCTATGCCTTATGAAGCCGATATTTGGAGAATAGATATCTCATTGTGTTGTATCAGCCACTAAATGATTCCTTCAATTCCTTTGCTGTGAAGACAAATGATTTCTCCTCTTTTCTCTGAAGAAGTAGGGTCCCAAAATATTTCTCAGGATAATGTCCATATTTCCATTGTAACCAGTTCTAAGTCGTCTTTATATTCAAGGTCTTACTATATTTCACATTCATGTGCCTGGATCTTATTATATCCATGCTTGTGTCATGGGATAGTTCTTGGTCAAATGACTCTTGTTCCGAAGTGCCAAAAAGATGTTTCTAGTATTATCCTAGGGATTCCATCAGTTCTCATTTAATGGAAGTACAAAAACAACCAAATGTAAGTCCAATATGCATGACCCACCTACTGCAACACACCCTCCTGCCTACCTTTAACTTCCATTGCTCTTATAAGAAGGGCAAGGAAGAAACAGGTCAGCCAACATGTGGACTTTATCATCTGTTTTAACATTTTTAAAGACTCCTTGTAACATTGGCAAGCAAATTAGAACTCTGCAACTATCTCTTTGATTGCAAAACACATAGGAGTTTGCTCTTGACTAGATTATTATTTTTCCATACACAAATGGCTTTTCTTTGCAAAATGTGCTTAGGGCAAATGTCCAACACCAACCAAATTCCCATGGTTTTGTACCCACTGTTCTTCCCTATGAAGGAGAATCATTTAATATACAAAACCAGGCAAGATTAGAAGATTTCTCATGCTATCATTGCCAACCTGGTTGCAACATGTTTATTAGTAAAGTGACATTTGTTTGAGGGTAAGTTGTGACTATTTTACTATGTCATGTCACAGAAACACTAAATTTCCTATGTTACAAATACATTTTATCCTTTCTTTTCCCGTGGGCTCAAGATTTTCATTTTAATAGACCTAAATTGTAATCTTTTATATAAGCCAATAATTTCTAAATTCACCAATAGTGGAACAGTTGTTTATTTTAGGTTTGGAATCATCCATTGTAATTTCTACCGTGCACAAGCAGAAGAGGCTCTTGGGAATTATCATTGGACATTGTTTAATCCTCGTGTTTAACTCCAATCCTTAGCAGGTTGTGGTAGGGATGGTGATGATATTTATACACTTCTGACCATCTTTTCAGTTTACTGTGGTCACAGCTCTGGTATATTTCAGAAAGATAGCTAAAAACTTTCACGCTGATAATCACCAAGGGCGATGTCTGCTGGGAGATAGTTCTTTTCACTATGACCCTGTGTTGTCATCTATAATTCTTGTTCTAAGAATGGAGATGAATTTACACAGAGTGATCACGCGGAGGACGATCTTATATTTAAAAGCATTATATGAATAAAGACAACTTAACCTGGCACTCCTCCAACAAGTGTTCATCTACTCTGATTTTCAACCCCAGAAAATGTCTCTCTTTGGAAGTAGTGTTCCAGGAAGAACAGAAATTCAAGTTCTAAATAAATGATCTCACTTGAAACCAAGGCGTCATGGTTTTGAGTAATTCTTAAAATATTTCATTTGTATGCATCCAATCCTCACACAATCATATTGCTTGAAGAAACAATAACGGTTTTCCATTAGATGTCCTGTGGCAGTGTTATTCCTGGAAGATTCTTGGCCCCAATTTCTAAATTCTTATGTCCATAAGGAAGATGTCCTTTAAAAAATGACCCCAACGAAAGGTGAGCACCACGGTAGGCTTCAACTAATATCTTTACGTAATTATGATCCAAGTGATGGATCAAACGGTGATCTTTCCATTTCAGTGATCTTTGATGAATAAGCCTGCCTCAATTTTGCAAAGACTATCAAATTCAGACAAAATTTTCTAAGTGGAGAATTGTATGCTCCATAATTTATCTATGACATCTTCCCAAGAACTTGATGGGTCCAGGAAGATAATTACTAAAGGATTCATGAAGTATAGAAGGTGTTTAGGCTCACTGACTTGGAATTTACATTTGGCTTTAGTGGGTAATTGTAAGTATGTTGACTTTAGAACAATCCAACTTTTCCTGGTTGATATCTTTATTTATCTAGAGGTTCCCAGAATTTAATATTTCCTCAAAGTGTTCCCAAGTCCCATTTCATCTACATATAACGTGGTTATGACAGGCTGGATATCAGTGTTTTGAGAATGTCTATGTAATGCCAAGTGATTAATAATGAGATAATGTATATTTTCACAGCTTCTAACAGACAGGTAGACTATCAGTGTTTGGTTGCTATTGAACTTGAAATTAATGCCTGTGTGTATGAGAAGGATCCTCTGTGTTGCTTAATGAGTAGCTAAGAAATGATTTAACTCACCACTAAACTGTAGTACAGATTAGACTTTTATAATAGGGGTTTATGATAGTGTTAATAACAAATTGTATGATATTCTTAAAAGAGTATGGCTAAATTCTTAAGATGAACTTATATACTTTGTTAATAATTTAAGAGGTAAGTTAATATTGTTCTAGTCCAGTGATACTCAGCGGGGTGATTCTGCACTGCAGGGAATATTTGGCATTTGGCAATGTCTGGAAGCATTTTTGTTTGTCACAACTGAAAGGTGCTTCTGGCATCTAGTGGGTAGAAGCCAAAGATTCTGCTAAACATCCTACAACGCACAAGACAGCTTCCCTTTCCCAACAAAGAATTGTCTTGTCCAAATATCAATAATATCAACAATGAGAAACTGCTCTGGCCCTTGACATGACCACAGGAAACTCCGTAGTCTAATGGGATAAATATTGGACTGGGAATTTGGACTTCTGCATCTGGGTGTTCTTTAATAGCCCAGGAAATTTGTGGAAGGGCAGCTTCCCTTATTCAGCTTACTTATATATAAAAATGATAAATTTTTTTCCCCCTTTGTCTTATGAAGTTGAGATAATCATCTAGAAATATAGGTGGAGTGAAATTACAACCCTAGATGACACTGTTGTTGATTCTGATTCTCTCTTGTGGGCAGTAGGGTATTGGAGAGAATGTATTGCTCATCTTTAGCACATACAGATTAATAATCGTCTGCATCTTCTTTTGGTGATGCCTGGATTGAATGATCGGTAATTGTTTCAGCATTCTTCTTTCTGACAGCTCACTTGGTCTCCAGGGTTGCGATCATGCAGGGATTAGATCTTGTTTTTTCCATCCTTCTTTGGGGACTATGGAGAGAAAGGAGTTCCTTGCGTGTTCATGTACTGGCATACCCTGCTGATGAAGTACTTAGTACCACACTATTGTTTCAATAATTGTAACATAGTATAAATGTCTTGCTGTGGCATTCTGATGGAAGCTGCCAAACAGCTACCCATTACAGATTGAGCTGTAATTGGTGCTTAACGTATGGAACAAATTGAAGAAACTGTATTCCAGTGATGCATATTCAAAACTGATTTTCCTTTATAGCTGGACTTTGAGGTTTAAAAATAGGATATCTCAGTTTTTTCCATAAAAGTGAATACTGAATAAAGATCCAGTATCCAGATATATTTCTTTTCCACATACAATTTCCCCTTTCCCACAAATTCCCCTTTTTCTGGGTCTAGAATGAAAACACAGGCTTTTAGCCATTTGGCTGGCTGCATGAACGCTGTATGCAGCATTCTCAATTACACCCAATTTTCTATTGCCTGTACAATAGACTAGATAGTATGTTTGTTCAGTGACAAGCTCATTATTGGTTTTTGAAAGAAAATAGCAAATCACCCCAAGCCCTAATCCTCCTATGTAAAAAAAGTAAGTTTAAACTTTTGATTCAAAGACGTAATTTTGCAAAGAAAAGTCCCCTTCTTGCCCCACACTCTCAAATGCCCTGGCCATGTACCTCTTGGGCTCCTTGCTGTCTCAGGCTCCCAAAATTCCTTGTTCTCAAACAGGTTGAGCAATCATTTCCTTGAAATCTTTGCTATCTGATAATAAAAAGTAAAAATACATTTGGATTCCTTATAAATCACGCTTAAATTGTTGTCAGTTTAAGCAGTATTTTCCTCTTATTTCTGTGGTCTTAGATACCCTACTCTAGTCTGCTAAATTGTCTGATTTAGCTTCCACTCTTTGGTTGATTCATTTATGTGAAATATTTTAAGCGGAAACAGAGCACAAATCCCTACTCTGCTCTGTTCTGAGCAAATAATGATTATACCACAGTATCTCTTCCCTCTCTTATGCAGCTGCTTAGGGTATTCCAGGTCTGCATTTTTTCTTTGGAGCTTCTTTTTCATTCATCTTTCCTAAGACCTTTCCTATTAAATACTATTAAGTGAGCATAATTGGAAGGGAAAAAACAGTGTCTGTCAAAATTCTTACTTTACATCCTATACATGTGGATGTGAAAAGAAAGACCCTTTTACCCCCTTTTTCCTTTCCTCCTTGGTAAGAATTTTAAACAGACTTTTCTGGAAATGGATCACTATGTCTTGAGGGAAGCCTCCTCATCATACATGTAACTTTTGCATAGTTTAGAAGTCTTGCAGCCCCACTTCAGCTTGGTGTTGCAATATAATAAATGCTTGTTCTGTGTTTTAAATAATTGAAAAACAATTTAAATCTTACTGCACTTTTTTGTGATTACATCATTTATAACACAGGAACACTTGGTAAAATGTTTTTCCTCATTTTTTCATTCTGAATATCTCCTACGCTATCCTGCATCCCCAAATATATCTCCACAACCATGTCAAGCTTTCCCAAACTTTTACTAATCTTATTATGTTTCTTGCTTCTTTCTTCCTCTTTCTGGATCAACTACTTATTAGGTAAATCCACTTGGTTTCTCAGATGTCTTTTAAATTTTCTGCTTGAGTTTTTCTCCCTGCATTCTTTGCAGCAAAGGAGGTTATAAAAGCTGAACACAAAAGCAAGAAGCTATCTTTCCTGAAAGACAGGTGAGGGTGGAGGAGGTGGGAAAGATGGCAAGCACATAACTTTATATATATATATATATATATATATATAGTCCCTGTCACATGCAGTAGTTATAAATTGGAACAATATGGTTCTTGATCACTGGACACAACTGAAACTCAGAGATAAGAACAAGGACTCCCTCCACTCCTAGAAATCTGTGGCTGAATTCTCAATCCCTCACCATTCTCCATTTCCCTGGATATCTCAAACTTATCTGCCACTGCCCTTCTGCCAGTGCCTTTAATGGCTGAACATTAAGGTTTAAAAACAAGAATCACGGGAGTTCCCTGGAAATCCAGTAGTTCAGACTCCGAGCTCCCAATGCAGGGGACATAGGTTCGATCCCTGGTCAGGGAACTAAGATCTCGCATGCCCTTGGCCAAACAAAACAAAACAAAACAGAAATCATCATCATCTTATCATCTTTCAGGTAGACAACTTCATTCTCTAGCAAGAGTGATTTCATTTATTTTAATAATTTTTTCAAATGTAAAGGTGATCAGATCACACTCCTTGCTTGAAACCCTTTGTTTTCTGTTGCTTTCGGATGATGTCCAACTGCTTCAGTCTACATTCAGTACCCTCTGCCATGAGCTATTTTTCTTACCTCCATCACATTTCCCCATCGTATTCTGCTCTCCAGCCATATTAACTTTCTTTCAGTCTATGGATTTCCATGATCCTTCTGATCGCTGAGACTTTCCACATCCTGCTGCCTCTGATGAAATAACCTTCCTGCCCCACACTGCTTTATGTGGCCAATTCCTTCTCCTGCCTCAAGTCTTGACTTAGACATTATTTCCTCTAGGAAGCCCTCTCTAACCCTTCTGGACTGGATTAAGTGGCTCTGCAATGCATTCCTTCAGAACCCTCCACTTAGCCCGGTTTGTTGTTTGGTTTGTGAAATCCAAACTCTACAGTGTCTTGTTCAATGTTATATTCCACATTGTGTGGCATGAATTAGGTCCTCAGCACACATTTGTTGAAAGCTTACTGAATGAAGGAACTAATGTTTGTTGAACCACTACTATGTGCACTGTATATCAAGCTAAGAAAGTCATCTCTCAACTGGTAAAATTCCTTCGTTGGAGTGACCCTGCACACACTCCCTGGTGATGTGGGGTGAAGTTATTGCTCTGTCCCTCATACCCAACTAACACTCCCATTGTGAACTATGAATGAAGATGATGATAAAGCTAGCTCTTATCTCTTACCATCTGTCAAACCTTGTCTTAAGTGTTTTATGAGTTACCTTATTTATTGTTTAGTAGCTTGTGAAGTAGGTACTATTATTATCACAGTAGTTTGGGAAGACAAAGTTGAAGCTTCAGTAAGGTAAGTCACCACATAGTACATGGTGGAGCCAGAATCCAGGCTCAGGTGTTTTGAGTGTACTCTGCTAAACTGGTTTCAATGAACTGAAATTGGTGGGATAACTTGGGCCATTATGATGAATATGATGATAATCATAAAACTTTATCCTTATACACATTTTGCAAGTGTATCTCATTTGCTCCTCTGAACCGTATTTTGAGTTATATAAAGTAGGTTTTACTTTGACTGCTAGTAAAACTTGAGGACAAACTAATCAAATGGCTAAAATCAATCAGCTAATGAGAAAGAATGCATTTCCAGAACCCAGTAGTCCGTACTAGTTAAATATTTTCACTGGCTCTCTGTGGCCTTGAGAATAAGCACAAATTTCTTACCAAGGTGATCAGGGCTTACCCTACCTTTTCTAGATTTGGCTTATACCAATTTTCCCTGGTGAACTTACATTCAACCAAACCAGACGGTCATTTTTTTCATACGCTTAGTACACATTCAGACCTTAGCCGTTGATTTACACTATGTTTTGACACTCAAACAAGGAGGGTCAGGTGGATGGCAGATTTTTAAAAACAAGGGAGCATTGCCTGGATTTATTTAGACAAGTGAGAGTTTATAAGTTGTGATTAGTAAAATGGGACAACTGTAGCATTTCTGCTTTCTGATGCCCTGAATCCAAATCTTCAGAGCCTGATCATTCCACATATTTCAATTCGTGATTGATTTATCCTGGTGGTTACACTCTTGCAAGTGACAAATGGACAGTAGCTGTGGGGAAACACACAGAGTGAAAATAGCCTGTTTCTTCAGTCAATAATTGAAGCATCCTAGGCTCTCAGACACATTAATAGACAACATCTGCTAAAATCAAGAGAAAGAGTGAAAAACAGGATATGAGGCTTTGGGGATTAGAGTGAAGGGTATCCAGTATGGACAAAGTTCCCATGACTGGGGTAAGTGCGGCCAAGTGACTTGGTGAGCCAAAATAAAAACAACTGAAAAGAAACTATTGAACTGGAACAGAATTCATTTTATTTGTTTTTCAGCAGTCTCTTTTAGCTGAAGAGATAGTATAGAGAGACAAAGTGCTTTGGAGTCAGAAAGGAGAGTCAACTAGTCATCAGGGAATTATGCTGAGAGGGCTAGAGTATAATTCTTTTTACTTTTCCTTTTGAAAGTTAAAAGGGGAGTGAAAAGGGACTGCTCAAAATTAAGAAAAAAAAAAAACCATTGAAAACCATTATGGCCTTTCCACAATCTTCAGATGACTTCTAAATAAATGAAAATCATTTAATGAGATGTTTAAACTTAGTTCTGAAGAAAAACACACACCCATGAAAGCAAGCCACAGTGTTTTAAATATTCTTCAACCAAAAGCCATTGTAGAGCCAAATTTTATTTACAATATGTGAAGATTGAGTGTCTTCATGACCGCCCTGGCTCCAGTACAGCGAAATGGCAGGCTTCTATCAGGATGGAAGTATATAATCTGAGAATTGATTCTATTTGCAGAATAATGCATGCAACTCTGGAAATATATTTTACCTATGACCATTCAGAGATTGTTTTGTCTGTTAAGGGATAGCTTTCTCAGTTCCAGAATCAAGGTAATCTTGTTTAGAAGAACAAGTTATGGCTTATCCAAGGGTCAGCAAAACTACTTGATTTTGCCATTGTATTGTGAATGCAGTCAGTGAATGGGCATGCCTGTTTCCCAATAAAATTTTATTTATAAATATAAGCAGTAGACCAGACCCAGGGGTCATAGATTGATGATCCCTGAATTAATATTTGATGTGAGAAGCAACTGTTTTACTCTAGACTCTGAGCTAGTTTCAATAATAACTTCAGCTATTCTAGTTGAATATATCAGTTTTAGTGACTGCATATCATAAAGTGGTCAAAATAAGTTGCCTTCTGATTATATATGATGGAAATTATAAAATGTTACTAGAAGTGGCCAGCTGCCTTTTTCTTTGACTTTTAAACCAATGCCAAAACCCCACTCTAATTTCTTCATGTCAAATGGAATCCAATGTGAGGCAGGCTGCTCTTGGACACCATTCAAGAGGACTTAGGACCTAAAGGGCCAACAAGACCTCATTATAAGGTGGCATTACTTATGGGGCATGGATCTCAAGGGTGTTTTTTGAACAACACTGTTCCTAATGTAGAGAGCTATTCTCCTCAGTGGGATAAAACCCGAGGAACACAATATTTTTTTTTCCAAATGTCTTGGAGTAGAAAAAGGAATAGACTCTATTGTATTTACATGTCTGTTTCCAGCCTATAATGCTTGGATTCCACCCACATGAGCAATAGAGTACTTTCCTGTCTGTAGCTGAGTGATCACCTCTTATTTTTATTTTACTCCAAGGGATGGGATTAACCCTGCTTATTGCCCTCCTCAACTCTTGCAAAGCAGCTGCGCCTCCAGATGCTTTTAGGAGATCAGGAACTCATAAAGCCACTCCTGGTGAGTTTCCTGAGCAGGTGTACTTACCTTGGTCTGCCTGCTGCCACAGAAGTCTCTTTTAAAATCAGAGGCAGCTTTCCCTGGGGAGGAGCAGAGTTTTGAAAGCCCTGGAAAGAGGGAGGTTTTTCTTTTTTCTCTCTCTCTTTCATTCCCCATTTTCTCTCATGACTCTCCGGGGCCTGATAACATATGATCATTCTGCACCATTAACCACTTTTTCATTTCCAATGAAGAAACTATTATATAAAAAAAAGACAGAGAGTGCAGCAGCAACAGATCATTTGTTTTGCAGCTCAGGCACCACCGTAAGAGTTGTAAAAGTCTTTATTAATATTTCAATTTGGAATTTGAACTGCATGGGCTTTCTCAGTTCCTTTGAAGTGAATGTTCTGGGATCGATGCAACATTAAACAGTATTTTCGATTACAAAGCTGCATTGCTGGCTGTGACTCTCTCAAGGTTTTCCAAGAGGATGGTACTGTATATCTTTCCTGTCCATGGCTGCCTCACCCCAGGTAAGCACTGACACGTCTGCATGTCATCCCTCACCATACAGCATCTGTCCAGTCCCCGACTCATTTTCCCAGGCTTCGCAGTCCACGGTCAATATTCGTTTGTGGATTATAACAGCCATGAGGGATGCTGCCCCTGTTAGCAGCTCTGACTAGGATACACTCATTCTTCTCATTTTATTTTTATGGCAAAGTGTTCAGATCATGAAACAATCAGATGAGGTGATAAACTCTAGCGCTAAAATGCTATTTTTATCTGATTCTATTTGACTCAAACCAATATTGCAGAATCTATGATGTGAATATGTAGAAAATCCTGGGACATAAAGATGAACCATAATTCCTAAGGTAGCCATATTTCCCCTGGAGACCCTTAGTATTGCATTTTCTTAGATAATCTTTTCCTTTCATTCTTAGTCCCACCACTTTGGCTTTACTAGTCCTTGATGGAAGGAGAGACTCAGATGTAAAGGGAAAAGGTAACTGAAGAGTCCATGAATGTTCCTCACTTCCTGTCTGCAAAAGACCCAGAGAAACTTCATCTGTGAATATCGCTTTGCTCTTTAGTGGAAAATATCTATCCTATAATTTGCCCGTGTGTGAGTTACTCAGTCACCGGCTTCCCGGGCTGATAGCCATGCCACTGTACAGGCTTTTGGCAAGTATTTTGAGTCCCAAAATTCACTCCAATGAGTTACAGGAATGCCCTTGGGCCTAAGAGTAATCCAGACCTCCCGGAAGGCAGTCATTTCAGTGAAAGGACAGCAAAACATTAGTTTCAGGGTTCTGGTCCCTCTCAGTAGGAGAAAGGGCTGACCGTTCCCTCCCTGGGCTGCAGGGTGCTTTTGGGTTGGGAAAAATGTATTCTGTTTCTCTATAAAAAGAATTTACTGTAATTATCATATCGCTTCTCAAGGCACATGCCAAAATCATCAAGGATTTGTTTTTGCCCAAATTAATGCCTTCTAATAACTCTCATATTTTTTTGCATTTGTAGGAAGTGTGGTTTTTTTCATACACCTTGCTCTCCATTCTGTTTCAAACCCAATGGAGATCGAAATGAAGATACCACATTTCCTGCTGAGAAAAGCAGTCACATGGGGAAATAAGATCAGCTCCAAGGGTGCTGCAGCCTTGGAATATTTAAAGATGTGCTATGTTGGGACAGTAAAAAGTGCAAATGATTGTTGGTTAACAAGTATTTATTATGGCCTTGCAGTGCGCAGAGAGCTCATGAAAGCTGGTATCACTGATTTGTAAATTCCAAGGCTGGAAGGAGCCATAGAGAGACCTACTGTGCCCCAATTCTTTTTATGGAATTGAGAACTGGGGCCAGAGAAGGAATGGTCTTGACCAAGTTCCAATAGAGAGTAAAAGCTAGAATCCACTTCTTTGCTCCTCTGGTCCAGTGTTCCTTAGGTCACTTTTGGCAAGCAAAGCCCTATTATGCAATGCTAGGGGGTAAGTAGTTGACAGGTTAATGAAGTCATTTAAAGCAGAGAATCATTAAAAGAGATGGTATGTATATTTTAACATTAACATTTTATTTTATCATGAAAATGTATAAGTGAACACATAATGAATGACTTAAAAACATTCATGGCCAAGGATAATTTATTTTTCTGAGTATGAGTCCAGGGATTAGAGCTCATGTTGTCTTCTTTAGATTAGCCAAGATTTCCAGTTGGATTGCTATGTAAAAACACTAAAACTGGACACTAAAAAACTAAACACTAGAAAGAAAACACTAAAAACACAATGTCAAAACAAATTCAGCTGGTATAAAATTTTCATATTTAAAAACAAGACAAGCCACCTACAAACTAAAAGTGATCTGCTGCCTGTGGGTATGGGTCAGTGTGCTTCACAGAGACAAAAGAGTATTGGTCAATCTGGGAAGTCACTTAGATGGAAAAGTAGCTACGAGATGTATCAAGATTTCCAAACTTTGTCCCATCAGCTGCACGAGGACTTCCCCAGCTACCCTAGTCCACAGATGTCCTTGCCACCTCTGATTTCTTATTCACTTTGTCACCTTGTTGTCTAACAAAAGCTGTCTCACTCTACTTTTTATTTAATTTTTATTTTTTTCTTGAAGTATAGTTGATTTACAATGTTGTGTTAATTTCTGTTGTACAGCAAAGTGATTCAGTTATACATAGATATACATTATTTTTTAAAAAGTCTTTTCCATTATGGTTTTTTCACTCTATTTCTTTACTATGAATATATCTCATTTTTACCTAAAATCTATGACTTCAAGCAAAAAAGACATACTTTTATTGTGTACCTGTCCAAAATTTAGCTTAGAGTTGGGCAAAGGAAAGTCACTGAAAATGTCCTTTTTGAGTTTAGCTGAATTTGATGCTGGTACCTTTTGAGATCACCCAACAGCACACATGCCTCTTCTATCCACTGTCAGAACAGTCATGTGTGTGCTCTTTGAAGAGCTTACCCCATGACAGGCACATGAAAGAATAAACTAGATCGAATACCACTATACCAGGGTACAAGTGGGCACCCCATCAGCAAGGAAATCAAGGACCGCTCAAGGGTGTGTTGTGTGTGTTCACGTGCCTGGAAAAAGTCCTGAACTTCATGTATGGGCTTTGAGTCTATAAAGAGGAACTCCCTGAGAGGGAAGATTGCGAAGTATTAGAATTGATTACCAAGGGAAGTTCAGGGAATACTTTCCCACAGGCCTTTGTAGCAGGATGGATTCATCTCTGTCTGGCATTATGGGGCCACGAGGCCCCAGTTCTGCATTTTAGCCACAGATGTTCTTTGTTTCAACCATCCGAGACAAAGGAACAGCTCTGTCTTATGGAAGCTCTGCAGGAAGACAGGCTCTAAAACCTCCCAGAGGAGATCATTTCAATGCTTTATCACTCAAACCTTGAAATGACCTTCTTTGGTCCAATGGCAAACTCTCTGGCTATAACTTAAGTGTATTTCCTTTTGTTGGTCCTCTGTGGGCACGGAGCACATTTATTTATTTATTTAATCATTTATAGCTTTTAGAAAAGAAATCTCCATGGACTGAAGGACTATGCTCAAATCATTCTCTCTCTTCTGTAGGTAAAACACCTCTGGTTCCTTTAACCTTTCCTTGCAGGAACTCTTTCTCATCCTTTTAATCATGCCGACTGCTCTTCTCTTGCCCAGACAGGATGTGGGAGGCATCAGATTAATTTATGCTGGGGCAGGAGGATTCTCTGTTGGTATGTGGCACACAACCATCTGACTGCATAGACGACACACACTCTTGGACCATGCAGAGTATGGTGGGAGCTCAGACAAAGGAGAGACAGAACAGGATACAACACTTAGGAGATGTCTTAGCAAAGACTGTTTAAAAGACTTTAAAAGATGCTCTTATGTGGGATTAACTACAGTGTTTTCAAAAAATTGATCAAATGGCTTAACTATGATACTATTCCTCCACTTTGCAAAAGCTCAGACTTTCCTCTTGGGTATAAAATGTTCCCAACACTGAGCATGGTATCATAAAAATACAGTTGCAAAAAAAACATGCTGACACTGTAAAAATTAATAGTTTTCTTGGAAGTGGAGTCTTTTGAATACTCACAGTGGTAAACTGAAGAGAAAAAATTGATTTTTTTTTCTTTCTCTTGTAAAGTTAGTTGACTTTCTTGTCTTAGTTTTCCCAAATGAAATACTTTGGACGGAGCACACAGTAAATTCTCATCACCAGGCACTCTCTTAGTTTGTCATCCAAATGCTCAGCCTTGTACTCTGGAACTCTTTGGGTCAAAACGGTTAATGATTGTGTGGAAATAAAAAAGTGGCCAAATATTCAACCTTTAGAATAGTTACCTAGAAAGAGTTTATCTTAGTTTCCCATTCTCTTAAATGTCATAAGAAATCATGGCTGTTAGTTTCTTCCATCACTGAACACATTTGCCATTTCTTGCTACTCAGTTCAATAATTAAAAATCCCCCAAAGAGTGGAGGGATTGGTTCTTAGATCTTTTAAAAAAGACTTGGGGAATGTGCCAATGTATATAAAAGGTGGCTGATTACAAATTGATGAGATATGTCAAGTTCGGGCGTAGATTTCCTTACGTCTTCTAAACTTGGAGAAGGTGACCTCTACAGTCGGGCATCTCTTTTTAGAAGAGCCTGAGGAAACAAAGAAGTCAAAAAGTTGATGTGAAAGGCAGTGCCAGTTTTTAAGTTGAAAACTTTATACTGGAGCTTTCCAAACCGGTTGTTAGTATTTATAAATTTCTAAACCAGCTGAGGTATTCTGAAGGAAAAGGGCTGGATAGGCCTTGGTGGAGGAAAAATGCAGAATCTCAGATCTAGAAGGGTTTGGGGGATAGGCTAGTCCATTGCTATGATTCTGACTATAAAATGTATTTGTGGTTGTTTATCTGTCATCTACTTTATTTGAAGAGTGGTCTTATCCCCTCAAAGTTTTCTCATCTTCAGGCTAAATGGTCCCAATTTCTATACTATCAAGCTATTTGAATTCTTTCCCATCTAGATTTTTCCCCGCTGGAAACCACTTTAGTTTGCTGAGGTCCCTTTTAAACTGTGACTTCTTTAAAATGGTACCCTTTGCTATGCATTTATACATCTAAATATGGATTTTTTTACCTAAGCACAATACTTTAATTTTTCTTTATAACTTGTTGTATTATTAACTGAGGGCCATTGTATGATGGGCTGGAACCCTACCTGCTGGCTGAGATCAGCTTCCAGTAACACCTGCAGAAAATCAACCCACCCGCCTGGGCAAGCACTATCCTTTCTCTGTGGGGCTAGAAAACCTAGTCTGACATAATGAAAATCTACTAAAAGTCATGGTCTTGAAAATTTGAAGGGAATCTGAACTTTTTCTTCATGATTGAGCCACTTGACATTTGGTAAACGCAGCTTCCTTTTTTATGAGGAAAATGGATTCACAATGTTTCTGAAAAGATTCAAAAAATCTTTGTGGATACTAAATTGCTCCTGAAAACAATATTTTGATGATTATCGCGTAAATGAATCAGGATCACATGGGTTACATTTCTGCTCAAGTACACATGGTTTAAGCGTGAATGGAAAAGTGGTTATGTCTTGTGAGTGTCATAGTTTTCTCTCTTTCTGAGTCTTCGAACTTCTCCACTTACATCTGGGAAGGAAAAGGGAGAGTTTGAGAGCTTCACAAAACCTCAAGTACACCTGGCTTTCTTCTTGCCACCACTGAAGGCTTTATGGATAAATTTTTATGACATAAATAAATGTAGCTGTGGAAAACTAATAAACATTCCCAGCTTCACCAGGTGGGTCTGATGTCAAAAGAGCACAGTATGAGGTTTTCTTGATTTCTTTCTTTTTTCTCTATTTGTCCAGCTTTCAGATTTTCCTGGACATTTTTAAAATCTCTATGTCCTCACATACTCTCAAGTATAAATAAATCAACTCTGCTATTTCCTTGAATAACTTATAAGTCTAGGAAAGCACTTTCTTAGTTGAGGAGGCAGGAAGAACTCATTAACTTTAATGATCTTGTTTGCACCTGGAAGGGAGGTGGGTAGCAGATAGACGTAGTTGCAGGCTCTTAGACTCTGTATCTCCTCCTAATCTTCAGAGCTGGGTTGTAAAACTCCTGTATATGCAACTATGTGCCAGACCAGCCCCATCCTGTCTTCTCAGGACCCCTCAGTGATTCATTATTAGAATGTATTGTGGCTGGTCCCACTCAAATTTTAGCAATAAGTTCCCCAGTTATTGGGTCTCTATCTTGTTTCTAAGTCCCAGTATGGCTGAGTCTCTATTTTCTAGTCAACTCTCTAGTGAACAAATTTCCCTGATCATCTCCATTATTCTTAAATGTCAAGATTTCTGCACTGTGACCTTAGTCCTTTTAGTGACCAGATACTTATCTGGCAGCTCATGCTCCAGGGCCTGGATATGTGACTTCTGATCCCGGATCCCTGTGCTCAGGCCTCCGAGATGCTGTCCCCAGTGTGGGTGACATCTATGCGTTGCCTGCCACTTGTAAACTCTCAGCCTACCCCACCCCCCAAATTTCCTGCTCCATTCATTTGATTCACTCACTTGTTTTCTTAGTTATTTGTTTGTTCATTCAATGTATATCAACTGCATATTAGGTTAATCCCATGATATCTGTATTGTGTGAACAAAATAGGATTTAGCCAGGTGAAAAGCGGGGTGCAGGGCGAGCATTGTAGACAGACGGAAGAGCATTTACTCAGGATGCTGGATGTAACACTAGGAAAAGGGCAACTAGAGTCCTTGCCCTTGTAGAGCTTACACTAGAGTTGCTGGATGATCATTTTCACTTGGAAGCTTTATAAAGATCACAGATTCCCATATTCTTTCCCTGGAAATTCTGAACTGGTAGGTCTGTACTAGGACTTGGAAATTTGCATTTTAACAAGCATTCCGGGTAATGCTTATCATCACAAGTTTGGAAACCTCTGCAGCATGGGCAACGCGAAGGTTCTAAGGTGGGGTGTGTTTGGAAACCGTGAGCAGTTCCATCTGGCTGGATTGTGGGGCGTGGGGTGTGGGATGGGAATTGGTGAGAAATGAGTTTGAAAGTAAGTGGGAGTCAGATCGTGAGAGACCTTGGATGCCAACTAAGGAAACTAGACTTTGTTTAAAGGCTGTGGAAGGCAGCAAAGGATTTTTTAGAGCGTGATGGTACGACAATTTTTACAAGTCCACTCTTTGATGTTTGGATGGTCAGGAGAGGGAAGGGGATGAGGGAAGATGGAATCAGAAGATAGACAAAGATGATGTCCATGGGTGTTGAGCTTCCTATAAAGGTTTGGGATGGAGATACGAATTTGAAGTCATCCTGACACATGTGGTAACTGAACAAGCTGGTCAACTGGATATTTTTAATTTCTCTTTTCCAATACATATATTGATTTCTTGGTTTCTCAGTTAACCATGTGTGATTTTATCTCCAACCAACCACATGTGACCTTGCTCCTCTGTTCACGTCCCCAGATCCTGCCCAACATTCTGGATCTTCCTAAGCTTCTCCTCCCAGCTTCGCTACCTTAACTAGTCTGGCAGGGACCTTGATCCGCAATAGGCACGCCCGTGAGGGGCGAGCTGGCTGCTCTCTTCCCATCTTATCCCATCTGCTAGGCTGGTACTTGACTGGGGGGTAGAATCTTTCTAAACCTCTGTGGTTTCCCACAGAAAAATGGAAGTAGGCTCCCTTCATGGTGGGAAGCTTCACTTAGCTCTGCATGATTAGCAGCTGTAAGAGTCTGGACTAGGATGTCCTTTAGGGTTTTGGATTTAGGGTAAGAACAGGTAATTCGGAGGAAAGACTACCTGCCTGCTCCATCTGTTTCCTGTGACTTTATCTGTAAAGCCAAAGTTTTGCTTTGAAAACACAATTTCTATCAACCTCGTGTTGGTTTTTAATAATAATAATAATAGGAACTAGAGCATTGGAAAAGCAGTTCTCCAGAGGATGCAAGCAGCAAACTCTATTATTCTTATTTTTTCTCACTATCCCTTAAACCAGATCTGTGGATTAGTTTTTCCTTATTTTTTTTTGTTGAAATCTTGACCAGGTTCCAGAAAACTTTTCAGACACTTTTAAATAATAAAAAGTCCACCAGTCACTTTCAGCCCCAAGATGCACAACTAAACTTTGCCATCCAGTTTTATAGTCAGCATGGTAATACCAAAATATAGTATTGCTTTAGTTTGGAAAGCCTTTAGGGTGAAGGGAAGTAGATTTCTCCTACCAGATTAAGTTATATTCTTTCAGGGAACAAATATTAAGCTCCCTGTGTGCTCTCCTTAGTGCCCCTTTCTATAGGATTGAGATGCAGGTCAAGTGATCTTACTCTATAAAAACACTTTTGAGAGTCTCCAGTTCTTTCAAACTTTGTATACCCTTGAGGTGGGTGATGGCCCAAGGCTGACCTGTCCAGTTTCAAAACATAGGCAGTCTGATCTCTCACCGTGTGATGTGGAAGTTCTTGGCATCTCATGCTTTGTTCTTGGTTTTTCTGCCTTGGCAAAAACCGAGGGAGAAAGAGTCACGTAGAAGATTCCATTATCAGGTTAATTTTGGCCAGCACTAAATACTTTACAAAGTGTTTTCACATATATTAATTTCATTTGTTTTGTAGCAATTCCATGAAATAAGCAGAACAAAAAAAAGTGACACCCAGTTTGGTTAACTGGTGTATATGAGCCTGGAAAGATATTAATAGTGGAGTCGGGATTGAAACCCAAGTCTTGCACCTTCAGGCTGGTTTAGGATTTGGCCCAGTGGAGCGGAAATATGATGTTTTAAAATGGGCCCCAAATCCAGCTTTACTCATTACTATGGTGTGACTTTTATGTAAATATCTTAACCTTTCTGATCCTTAATCTCCTAATATAAAATAAAGTTAATATCATGTATGTCCACAATTTTGATGAAGCAATGCTGAGGGTCTTGTTACGATGCAAGTCTGGACGGTGTCTGAGATTCTGAATTTCCAATAAGCTCCCAGGTGAAGACCGACCATGAGTGGCAAGGGTTTAATGCACGTCATGTGTTTGGTACACAGTAGACATTCAGTAAGTATCAGTTTCCTTCTCCTTGCTGAATAGCCCATTTGATTTTAGGATCCATTATAAATTTCCTTGTCATTTGACACAGAGTCAGAGATAACATGGAATGCCTTTTAGAAAGACACCCACGTGCAAACCCCTCCTATGGTCCTCTTTGAGTGCAGTTGAGGGCAGAATGTACTAATGAATGAATTCTGGCTCCCAGTAACACAGTACCAGCAGCACTAATGTGAGAAAAATTACCCAGATCAGAGGGCATGTCTGATTCCAGGTTCCCAAACAGCTACTTTATCTTTACTGAGCTAAGAAATAAGCAGAGGGCTTGCTAAAAAAGTGTAAAAGATGTTTTCTTGAGAGTTATTTTAAAGAAATGAGATGGTTGTAACAAGCATGAAGATGGCTCAAGACCACCACCCATGATGGCCTGAAGCCATAATCCAGCTATAGTTTGGACAGTAATTTTTCCATTATAATCTATTGAGAAGGGAGCGACAAAAATATTCTCAAACCCCAAACCTAACTTCCACTCCTGAACACACCTGTTTGAGTTCTGGCATGGCAGTATACTGGCATTCATTTAAGCTCATTAATCTTTAAGAAGGTGTAAAGGGATCATGGAAAAACCTTTCTTGCCAGCAAAGGGCTGCAAATTATGCTTTCAGTGTTCAGAGTCTTGGTGTGATAATCAGACACCATCTTAAATTGTCAACCAGTTGCAAAAGTAACCCTAATCTGGGAGGGGAAGGTATTTCTTTTAATTGCATGCAATTCTTTACTTGTATTTTCTAAATTTATTTGTGATACTTGGTATTTCCTCCTGAGTGAAGACGCCTCCTGTGCTAACACCCTGAGCATCTTAGCTACCAAAGTCGCCTGGGATGAAGTAGCATGAATTCCTTCCCTAGGTAGACAAAATCAGAGGAGACTTCTTCCACTTTCCCCAGGTGGCCGTGCGTGGTCTGTGGCTTGTGGTGTGTAGGAGGGGACATTGACGTATTGGACACATGCAGTGGAAAAAGGAACCAAGTGGGATAAAATTGTTTGTGGTATAGGAAGGCACACTTTGTTTATTAATAGAAAAGACTAGAATATGCAGCAATTTTCTTGCAAAAGTAACAGAAATTTATAGAAGCTAGAAGAGTACAACAGAACAATTTGTTGTCCCTGAAATTTTTTTTTCATTACCAATAAATGCTGACCATAATGACATGTTTACTGTTTTTTTCCATTGCAAAAGTAATACTTATAAAACAATATTTGGAAATATAGAAAGTTAGTGGAAATAGATCCATAATTTTGGCATTTAAAGGCAACTGGGTTTAACATTGTGTAACGTTTCTTTCTCGCCTTTTCTTTGTAAAAAAAAAAAAAAAAATTTGGTTTCCGAAAATGTTTTTGACCAGAATTGTGTGGGTTGATGGCCTCAGACCCACCAAGAAATGAGGTAATTGGCCTCTGCATAATAAGACAGTGCTACATGCCCTTAGTTACCAAGAAAGGTAAAGTCTCAACAAAGAGGTTCCTAATGTCTTACATCACTTGCCAGTGTGCTCCTTTTATAGATTCTTTGTGTTTAATGGACAAACTCTGAGCTCTCTCTAGTGTGGGTTATCGGTCCCCCTTTTATTTTTATTTATTTTTTAATTTTCAAAATTTTTATTGGAGTATAGTTGATTTACAATGTTGTGTTAGTTTCAGGTATACAGCAAAATGATTCAAATATATATATATATATAATATATATATTCTTTTTCAGATTCTTTTCCCTTCTAGGTTATTACAAAATATTGCATATAGTTCCCTGTGCTACACAGTAGGTCCTTGTTGGTCATCTATTTTATATATAGTAGTGTGTATATGTTAATCCCAAACTCCTAATTTATCCCTCTCCCTCCCTTTCCCCTTTGGTAACCGTAAATTTGTTTTTTGTGTCTGTGGGTCTGTTTCTGTTTTGTACATCAGTTCATTTGCCTTCCTGAAGTTTTCTCTCTTGGGATTACTAAGTCTGCTCTCCCCCCACCCCTGCTGAGTATCATGAGATCTCCCTCCTATACCTGACTTGGGAAGAACCTCTTTCCCTCCTGACTACACTCACAAAAATTCTTGGAAGGGTCTTAATTTGAACTCTTGAATGAAAGCTAACCTGTAATTTTCAGGAATTAAAGAACTGGTAATCCCCAGACTCTAGCTTGTGAGCACCCCTCCTTCCTTCCTGCAATGTGAACTTTGTAGACAACAAGGTCACGTTTAAAGTTTATCGTTTTATTTTCTACAGAAGAAGTCAGATGGCATTGTGCAGAGTCAGCTATATCATGCTCTTAAAATGAATCTTTAACTGCTCTGATATCTGAATATTACTGAATTTCATTGGCCCTGTGACAAAAATATGTTAGTAGTATACGTATTTGTTGGATGCTTTGGATTTTATTTTTCATCAGTCTTCTTGAGGTAAAATTTGCACATAAAACGTGTTCCAGTTGGATGAGTTTTGACAGTTGTATGCTCCTGTGTAACCAACACCACCATGATCCAGATACGGAACATTTCTCTCACCCCCAATTTCCCTCATCTCATTGTGGTCAGGCCCCACCTGTATCCCACCTTAACTCCAAGCAATTAGTGATCTTCGTCTTGTCACTATAGGTTAATTTTGCCTAGTCTAGAATTTTCTATCAATAGAATCGTCCAGTATGGACTCTTTGGTGTAGGGTTATTTTTACTCAGCATAATGTTTTTGAGATTCTCCCACGTGGTTGTATCTTATAACGTGTTGTTGTTGTGTTGTTACTTTCTGTTGCTGAGTATTGTTCCATTGTTTGGCTACACTACCGTTTATTTATTCATTCATCTGTTTACAGGTATTTGGATTGCTTCCAGTTAGGCTATTATGATTAGAGCTGCTATAGATATTTGTGTACAAGTCTTTGTGTGGACATAGGTTTTCGTTTCTCTTGAGTAAATATGTAGGAGTGGAATTTGCCATTTGTATATTCTCTTTAGTAAAATGTGTCTTCATGTCTTTTGACATTTTCTAACAGAATGATTTTTTACTGAGTTTTGAGAGTTCTTTATATATTCTAGATACCTCTCCTCTGTTGGATATATGGTTTGCAAATATTTTCCTCTCAGTGTGTACCTTGCCTTTTTATTATTTTAGTGGGGTCCTTCACAGATCAAAGGTTTTTAATTCTGATGAAGTCAAATTTTTCAATTTTTCTTTTATAGATCATGATTTTGGTGTTAAGTATAAGAACTCTTTGTTTAGCCCTAGATCCTAAAGATTTTCTCCAACTTTTTTTTTTTAAGTTTCATAGTTTTACTTTTAAGTCCATGATCTAGTTTTTGTATAAGATATGAGACTTAGGTCAAGGTTATTATTTCTGGATGTCCAATTACTCTGCCACCGTTTGTTGAACAGGCTGTCATTCCTCCATTGAATTTTTTTTGCACTTCAGTCAAAAATCAGTTGGGCATCGCTTCTCAGCCGTTTGGCTAAGATCAAGTGTAAAAATCAGTTGGGCGTATTTGTGTGAGTCAATTTCTGGGTTCACAAGTCTATTCCATTGATTTATGTCTCTGTTCCTCTGCCCATACCACACAGTCTTGATTACTGTAGCTATATAGTACGTTTGAAATTGGATAGACTCATTCTTTCAAATGTATTCTTCTTTTTCAAAATTGTTTTTAGCAATCCTAATTCCTTTGCCTTTTCCTATAAATTTTACTTTTTTAATTTTTAAAAATATCTTTATTGGAGTATAATTGCTTTACAATTGTGTGTTAGTTTCTGCTGTATAACAGAGTAAATCAGCTATACATATACATATGTTCCCATATCTCTTCCCTCTTGCATCTCCCTCCCACCCTCCCTATCCCACCCCTCTAGGTGGTCACAAAGCACCGAGCTGATCTCCCTGTGCTATGCGGCTGCTTCCCACTAGCTATCTATTTTATATTTAGTAGTGTATATTTGTCCATGCCACTCTCTCACAGCCACTATGGAGAACAGTATGGAGGTTCCTTAAAAAACTAAAAATAGAACTACCATACGACCCAGCAATCCCACTACTGGGCATATACCCTGAGAAAACCATAATTCAAAAAGAGTCATGTACCTCAATGTTCACTGAAGCTCTATTTACAATAGTCAGGACATGGAAGCAACCTAAGTGTCCGTCGACAGATGAATGGATAAAGAAGATGTGACACAGGGGCTTCCCTGGTGGCGTAGTGGTTGAGAGTCCACCTGCCAATGCAGGTGACACGGGTTCGTGGCCTGGTCCGGGAGGATCCCACATGCCGCGGGGCGGCTGGGCCTGTGAGCCATGGCCGCTGAGCCTGCGCGTCCAGAGCCTGTGCTCCACAACGGGAGAGGCCACAACAGTGAGAGGCCCACGTACCACAAAAAAAAAAAGAAGATGTTGCACATATATACAATGGAATATTACTTAGCCATAAAAAGAAACGAAATTGAGTTATTTGTAGTGAGGTAGATGGACCTAGAGACTGTCATACAGAGTGAAGTATGTCAGAAAGAGAAAAACAAATACCATATACTAAAACATACATATGGAATCTAAAAAAAAAAAAAAGGTTCTGAAGAATATAGGGGCAGGACAGGAATAAAGACGCAGACATAGAGAATGGACATGGGGAGGGGTAAGGGTAAGCTGGGACGAAGTGCGAGTGGCACGGACATATATACACTTCCTATAAATTTTAGAATAGTCTTATCTATATCTAAAACAAATCTTGCTGGGATTTGATAGGTACTGCATTAAACTTGTGTATCAATTTGGGGAAAATTGACATCTTTATTATTTTATTATTATATTATTTTCTATGAAGATGGTAAGTCATTCAATTTACTTAGATCTTCTTTGAAGTCTTTCATCAGTATTTTCATCAGTCTTTCATCAGTAAATTGTAGTTTTTAGTATATAAGTCCTGTACATAATATTTTTTTAGATTTACACTTAAACATTTATTTTTTGACATTCTAAATGGTACTGTCCTTTTAATTTTGGTGTCTGTATGTTCATTGCTAGTATATGGAAATACAATTAATTTTATATATTTATTATGTATTGTGCAGCCTTGGTGAACTCTTCATTAATTCTAAAAGCTTTTGTAGATACTTTGGGATTTTCTGTGTAGACAATCATGTCATTTGCATCTAGGGTCAGTTTTATTTCTTCCTATTTGATCTGTCTGCCTTTTTTTTTTTTTCTTGCCTTATTGCACTTGCTCACATGTCTAGCATTATGTTGAATAAGAGTGGACATCCTTTCCTTATTCCAAATCTTAGAAGGAAATTATTTAGTTTTCATCGTTAACTATTTATGACATTTTATGTTAGCTGTAGGATTTGTATAGTCGCTTTTAATCAAGTTGAGAGAGTTCCTCTATTTCTCTTTTTCTGAGTTTTTTTTTAATCATGAATGGGTATTGAATTTTGTCAAATGCTTTTATTCCATTGATCAATATGATCGTGTGATTTTTCTTTTTCAGTCTGTTGGTATGGTAGATTCCAGTTAGAGATTTTGTAACATTGAACTGACATTACATCCCTAGAATAAACCCCACTTGGTCATCATGTAGAATTCTTTATATATATTGCTGAATTCTTTTGCTAATACTTTGTTAAGGATTTATGCATTTAATCATCATGAATTTATGAGGAATATCACTCTGTAGTTTTCTTGTACTGTCTTTATCTGGTTTGATATCAGGATAATATTAACTACTTAAAATGAATTAGAAAGTATTTCCTTTTATTCTATTGACTGAAAGTGATTGTGGAAAGTTGGTGTTAATTCTTCTTTAGGCATCTGGTAGAATTCTTCAGCAAAACCCACTGGGCCTGGGGATGTTTTTTGGTGTTGGTGGGGTTTAAATTACAAATTTAATTTTCTGAAAAGTTATGTGACTATTCAAATTATCTATTTCATACTGGATGAGTTGTAGTAGTTTGTGCTTTCTGAAGAATTGGTCTATTTATTCTAAATTGTCAGGTTTATGTGTGTAGAGTTTTTCATAGTATTCCCTTATTATCCTTTTGATGTCTTCAGTCTGCAGTGATATCCTCTTTTCTCCTTCCTGTTATGGTAATTTATACCTTGTCTATTTTTTTCTTTTCAGTCTTGATAAAATTTTTTCAACTTTATTGATTTTTCTCAATGAGCTATTTTTTTTATTTGAGTGTGTGTATGTGTGTGTATTCCATTTATACCCTCATTACGTTCATATTTTTTAAAAGTCATTGTGAATATTTGTCATAGTTGTTTTAACATCCTAGACTGCTAATCCCATTATCTCTGTCATTATGCATCTGTTTGTACCAACTGACTTTTCTCTTGGTTATGGGTCATATATCCCTGCTTCTTTGTATTTTAAATAATTTTTATTGGGATGCTGGATACTACAAATGCTATATTGTTGAAAATGTGTATTTAGTCGTCTTCCTTTAGAAAGTTGAATTTTGTTTTGGCAGGGAGTTAAGTGACTCGCAGTTCAATATGACCCTTGTGAGGCTTGTTTTTAAGCTTTCTTAGGGTGAATCTTGAGAATGTTTTCCTTTAGGGCTAATTTAATTATACTCTTAAAGCATGCCCCTTCAAGAGGCTCTAATAAATAGTCAGGGTATTCAGCAAGTTCTCCCCATTCTAGCTGGTCACAATTTAACTCCTGGTTCACAGATCCCAGTAGTTGCTTTATGAGTGGCCTCTTAGCGTTACACCTTATGCATGTGTGGCTCCATGTTCAACGAAGGACTCAAGGTAACTTCTATATGTATTTCTGGAGCTCTTTCTCTCTGCCCGTCACATTTCAGCTCTCTCAGCCTCCTTGAACTCTGATCTCTTTCCTATATTCAGTGCTCCGCTAGGGTTCAAACCTCTTTTTCCTGCAGTCTAGGAAGTGGCTGCCTCCAGCCAGAAAGCCATGTTGATCATAGGACTTACCTCATTTCTTTCCCTGTTTACAGAATGCACACTCCTGTGCTCTGTTTTCAGTGTCTGAAACACCTGTTTCATATATTTTATCCAGTTTCCTATTGTTTACAGCAAGGGGACAAATTTGTTCCCAGTTATTCAATCACATTCAGAAGTGATAGTCCCTAAATTTGCTCCAAAAATGTTTAGATTTATTCAGACAATCGATGTTTCCTTCTTTAGCTTGTCTTAGTAGTTTTGAGGAGCTTCAATCCATTTCTTCTCAAATACATCCACAAATCACTTGGAATAATGTGATTGCAAACATCATTCCTCCTCTGCTCGCCATCATCACCTCTCTTCCCCGAAATCAGACATGTTTTTCTGAGACTGTGGGTTTAGTAGGTAGGGCAAAAAATTCAGTTGTTCTCCCCTCATTTGGGGGGATAAAATCATAAGAATGAGGAACATTACAAGACCTGGTGTTGCCCAACAGACTCCTAGGTAACTTGGAACCTCTCTCCCCATCCCTCTCCTTCTCTCCCCTCTTCCTTTCTCTATGTCTGTCCCTCACGTGTGTGTGGGGGGGGGTGGGTGTGGGTGTATTGAATAAAGAGGCTTTTAGCTCATGTCTTGCCTGACATGAGCTTGCCTGACAAGTTGAAAATGACTTTCTCGACAGGTGTGCCATAAACAGTATCTCCAAAAGGTTTCACTTAGGAGATCTCAGTGGGTATTAAAAAAAATACCGTATCAATAAGCTTCTTAATCACATGGCAAGATCTTGATATTTATCAGAAAGAGATTTGAGCCAAGATGTTTGATGTTGATCAGTATCTGGGGTGAGAAAGATCTCTCTTTTCATGAGCCCTTCAGAAAAATTTTCCCCTATTTGTCAGGAATGCCAGATTCCTCAGATTGAAGTAGATGGTCCAGGCATAGTTGAATGTCGTAGGAATGAATGCCAAGGGGAATGTGTTTCCCCTTCTAGCTTTGTCACCCCTATACCTTTTAATTTTCTCTGAAGGGTATTAGAAAAACTGGAAATGATAGAGTGATACAGTTTGAATTATATTTTGTCACTGAAAGAGGCAAGTTGGAAACAAATGATTTTTTTTTTTGGTAGATCAGTTTAAGATAACTTGAAGAAGGGCCTTGAGTCTTAATATTACATACAGAATAAGAGGATTATATGAAGTGTGAAGAAAAATTTCTTTTGAATATTTGAGGAAGGTATTGAAAATCCAAGACTGGAGTACCAGTTGAAGAATATAATAGTAATCATTGAGTTAATCGAGGCTTCTGATGTGTTGAGTTTAAATATTCTCTAGAAGGATTATTGGAAAATATATGGAACGGTGTGGCTCCTAACCATTTACAAGGAAGACAAAATCATGCCATGATTGACTGAGAATTGCATTGATAATGGGAACTATAGGGTTTTTTTTAATTTATAAGACTCTGATGTTGAGTATAGTATGTTTCAGATGGTAATCAAACACAGAATGTTGTAAGATAGTTGTTAAGATATTCTTCTGTTGGATTTTCTCAAATAAATAAAGGCTGTTGTTGATTCCATCAAGACAACTTTGCCTGTAGGACAATAACTAGCATGTGTTTTTATCTCCATGAACATATATTTGCAATTGCACCCATATACATTCTTAGGAAGGGGAAGTTTGCTGGTCTCTGACATGAAATCAGTACTTCCATAGCAGACTCCAAAGCCAACAACATAGGAAGCATGTATTGTCTTCTGAAAGAATCCGATTGGTGAATTAATCAGGGATGGTGGCCAATGTGGAGGATGATAGACTTGTCATAACTTCTTACAAATGATCTCGCCATCAGAAAGCATCAATGTGCTTTTGACTGCTGTGGCTAGAGATCAGATATTACCAGAACCCTCTGTCATTTATAAAGGAGCTTACAGTTGAAAAGGTGGACTTTTAAGAAAGTAAATAAATTAGTAGATTTATGTTTATCAGTCCCAAAACATTGGAACACTGGAAAGATCTGAATTTAAATCTTGGCTCTGTTAAAGTGTGAATATAGGAATGTATTTTAATATTAAGAGACCTCAGTTTCCATCTCACTTACTAGCATCCAGCCTTCCAGGTAAAAATCTGAAGGGTTGTCCAGTGTGCTTTTTTTTTTCCCTCATCCCTTACCTCAAATTTAGCAGCAAGTTCTATTGGCTCTACTTTCAATATTAGCCAGATTGATCCTTTAAGTATGCATTGGATCACAGCAGTTCCCTACTCTAAACCCTCCGGTGCCTCCCCATTGCCCTGGCAGACTATACTTCTCCATGCCCTTCAAGGCTCCATGTGAGCTTGCCCCTGCCTACCTAATCCTCAACCACATCCAACCCTCCTTTCCTTCCACACCCCTACTAACTCCACTGTACCATCCAGTACCAGAAACTTGTTAAACTCATTTCTTCCTCAGGGGATATTCTTACTCCTTTTCCACATGCCTGGGATCTTCTTATTATACAAGCTGTATGTCTGGCTCAGCTACCATCTCAAACAGGCTTTTATCACCTTATCTAAATGGTAGCTGCCTTCCTCTCTGTCTACGCTCTTGCCCAGTTTTATTTTCTTCATGGCAGTATTGCCTTCTGAAACTTCATTAGTTTTTAAATATATATTTTCCATACTAGAAGGTAAGTTCCATCACGATGGACTTTGTCTTGTTCACTATTCTAAACACATAATGAATACCCAGTAAATATCCGTTAAATAAATAAATAGCTTTTAAATGAGGGTGATGATAAGATATTATCTTTTGGATTTTGTAAGGAAGGAATAAGAGAACGTATGCTTATCTATAGATATCTGAAAACTATAAAGTACTAAAATATTAGTTATTCAGAGACATTATCTAACTAAAACAGTTGTAAGGTCCATAGTACTGGACATAGCACTGGTAATTCTCTCCACAAGCTGAGACTTAGGTCTTATATTTAATTCTAATTTTCTATCTTAAGAGAAAATGAGTGACTTTTACTTTGTTGAACAAATAGTTTACAGAGGAGCGTATAGGTTTACTTTTCACAATTAGACTGCGTTATGCATTTTGGTTTGTTATCACACTTCCAGCAATAACAAAATATTTTATCCCTCTGGGAGACCAGGGGCACAGTGGAATGTTGCATTTCCAATGATGTCGCCTGTCACACAGCAGTGTTTTCATCCTTTCCATCAGTTGCGTAGGAATAGCTTTTCCTAGTCATCCATTCTGTGCTAATCAAATATGCACAAATGCTGCACAGTCCTTTGTTCTCTCCCTATAGATTCTGATACCACAGTGGAACATTCTATGAATGTGGGACCATTGTTGGAGCAATGGTGTGATCTATCAATACGCTATTTGTAGCACATTCCTTAGATGTGCTCTCTAAATTCCTATCTTGTTACATATCCCAAAGCAGAGATCAATGTAGGTAGCATTGCCAGATGTACCAAATAAAAATGCAGAATGCCCAGTTTAATCGGAATTTCTGATAAACAGGTACTTTTCTGGTATGAGTATGTTGGGACATATGGTAGAAAGTTATTTATTGCTTGTTTGAAATTCAAATTTAAACGGGCATGCTGCCTTTTATTGGACAACTCTACGCGTAGGATAAAAGCCAGGGGCATCATTTCTGATACCGTCTCTGGTCCTTTGGCTCAGACCACAGTGCCCCTAGTGTCAGTGAAGTGCAGCGAGATTGCTCAGACTATTGGATGTGCTAAGGGTTGTTGGGATGATCTTACTCTATAAAATCCCAAGTAACAAGAATATTTACTGTATCTCCTTTCATCTACATGACTTTCAATGTTTCCCTTTATATGAGTGGCATTGAGGGGGAAACAGACATCAAGGAGTGTTTTCCCCACGATGCCTGGCTAACTCTGAATGTCTCTTGGCTTTTCTATGAACTTGATCACCGAGGATTAAGTGATCAGTTACTGCTCCCAAGGTTTCTATCATCTGGTTCCAGGGTCAGAAGTGGACTTTCTGTGAAACTTATGAAACTATAGCTTTAGGCCTTCACTCGCATAGGTCTCTTCCAAGACCCTGTACCTAGTTTTGTATTATTTTTATTTAAAAAGCACCCCCCCAAAACAGTATAACCTTCAGGCTCCATACAAACGTGGATTCTATTCCCCCACCCCAACCCTTGTCCGGGAATAAGAAGTATAGCACACTAGCTCTAGAGAATTGCTGCTTTGAGTGATTCCCAGAAAAAAAAATGTCCAAATTGGCAAGGCAAATGTTTTGCATTTAGGCAAGTTTTGTTTACGTGTCTTAGGTCCCCAGTAACCTGATTCATTTCAGTTATTGTCTTCTTTCCTTTTCCAGTGGTCACAGTTGTCACATTATGCTCTCAGGAAGACGGGGCAGGAATCCAAAGGTCAAACAGATTCTTATATTTCCATTTCACTGGGCAGCCCTTAACTCAACATCTCTGTAACCAGTTGTAGTTTATACCAATTTCAAAGCAAACTTCTGGCTCTCTAGGAGGAAGCAATGATGCCCTTTGATTGGGGTCTTTAGATTATCCCTTCATTATCATGTCCCTTAATTTAACAGCTGCTTTGTGTGCTTGGCTCCAGTTGTCAAACCCCACAGAGGACAGTAGACAACTCCCCTGGCCTTGCAGGACACCAGCAACATGGACACAAACCCTGAAGGTGGCCCCCAGGTTTCCTCAGATCTCCAAGAGTATTTTGAGCCCTACAAGTCCAGATGGCCTCGTTCTCTCTCTGGAGATATTTTCAGTTTCCTGTAGGTAGGGCTGGTGAGAGATTATGTTGGAGTCACCCACAACCCCATCCTTTAACCTCATCTCTGTTTTTAGGTACTCTTATTCCCTTGGTGATCTCATCTTTTGTCATGGCTTTAAAAAGCATCCCAATGCTGGCAGTTCCCTAAGTTTATATCTGGGAAGTAATTGGAGGGTTTAGAGTGAAAAAAATGATGGGATTCAATACATGCTAAAAGGATCAGCTCAGAATTTCTGCTCTGAATTTAAAACTTATTCAATTCCCTACCTAGATGTCCACTGGGCAACTCAGACATAATGTGTCCAAAACTGAACTCCTGTGCTTACCTCCCGATCTGCTCTTTCTGCAGTTTTCCATATCTCAGTCAATGGCAACTCCATCCTTCCAGATGCTTGGACCAAAACTCTTGGAACCATTTCTGATTCCTCTCTTAATCTCATATCATGTGTTCAAATTATCTAAATAAAAATCTGTTAAATATTGTTTGTCTCTACCTTCCATATATATCCAGAATCTGATCACTTCTCATCATCTTCACTGCAAATTACCTAGTCTAAGCCACCTCATCTTTCACTTGTTTGTGTCATAGCTTCCTACATGGTCTTCTTGCTTCTGTCATCACCCAACTTGAGTCTGTACTCAACATACCAGCCAGGGTAGTCCTTTCAATAGATAAGTCAGAGTGTGCTATCCTTCACTCAAAAACTAATGGGAGCTTCCCACATCACTAGGAGTAAAAGCCCAAGTCCTATAATGGCCCACAATAGGTGGTACCCCTTGCTATTTCTCTGACTTTATATCTTCTAATACTTTCCCCATCACTCACTCCACTCCAGCCATGTTGACCTCCATGCTGTTTTTCACGTAAGCTAGGGACATTCCCTATTCAGTGCCTGTCCACTTTCTACTGTCTGCCTGGATTTATTTTCCTTCAGATTTTTTTTTAAAGCATGCACCCTCAACTCCCTTAGGTATTTTCTCAAATGTCACTGTCTCAGTGATTATCCTATTTAAAATTGAAATCTCCCCCCATTCCTTATTCTCTGCTTTAATTTTTCTACATATCATTCATTACCTGTCACATATAATGTTTATTTTAATTTTTTATTATGTCTCCTCTAATTAAAATATCAGCTCCATGAAATCTGGGATTTTTATCTCTTTTGGTCACTGTTGTGTTCCTAGCTCTTAGAATAGTGCCTGGCACAAGGGAGGCACTCAATAAGTATTAATTGAATAAATAAAACAGGATAAGAAAGCCTTAAACATTTGCTTAATGTGTCTACTCAGTAACTCTTAAAGGATTCAAAAACACTCAACTTCTCTTTCTCTTCTATTTTTTTTCCCTTGCATCTAAAATCTGATATCTCTGAGTCAGACCATTAAAGGAATTGTAGTGAGCTCTCCACAAATCTTGAATTGTATAATATTTACTGAACTCCAGGAAGATCTTGTATTCAGTACCAAGGATGGGATAAAGCCAGTGGTGATGATGGAGACATTTCTAGGATCTGTGCCCACTCACATAGATTTTTGTTCACTGAATACCTTTTTAAAGGTCTATTCATCAGAGTAGAGTTTCAGTCCTTCAGATATATTGAAGAGTCAGTATTTATATTCCTCCAAAGTCTGGTCACAGGTAACTTTGACACAAAATTTTAAAAAAGAAAGAAAGAAACAAACAAAAATGGCAACTTTAACCAATTTGATAAAATTGACTGAAAACTCTAGGAAAATCATACCACCAAAACACTTTTTATCCACTGCTGGACAATAGCTGAATTTGCTGAGATGCTTTCCTGACCATCTTACCAAATAGGGTCACTGAGCCTGCGTAATCATCTGTCTTTTGTAGTCAAGAGAGGTATTAATACCCATGCCTCATACTCAATTGAAAATGACCAGATCCCTGGCAGGTTGTCTATTGCATGCTGAATCTGGGGTTCAATGTACTGAAATATTTGACTACTTCTATTCAGAATTTGTGTAGTTCCCAAACATTCTAAGTTTATCTTTTTCCCCCCAATACTATGATGGGGTGAATATATGAGGTATCGCAGAGATAATTTTGTTTCTTCATATTTTATTGAATTCTGTACAGAAATATCCACAATATATAAACACATACAATTCAGTGAATTATCACAAAGTGAGCACAGATATGTAACAGTACTCAAGAAAGCATATTCCCAGCACTCAGAAATCTTCCGATGCCCCCTCCCAAACACCACTCCCTCCCTCCTCCTCAAAAGCAATCACTATCCTCATTTCTAACACGGTAACTCTGTTGTCCCCCTTTTCCAGCTTTAGAGAAATGCAATCACTCCGTATGAATCTTAACTCTGGCTTCTTTTTCTCCATATTTTCTTTGAGAAATTTATCCATGTTGTTGAATATAGCTGTAGTTTATTCACAGTTATTGCTTTATAGTACTCTACAGTATGAATTTACCACCATTTATTGTTTCTAGTATTTTGTTTCTACATATCATGGTGCTCTGGGTACTCTTGTTCATTGAATCTGAAAGTCTTCAGGTTTCATAGGGGAACTGAAAACATTTACATTTATTGTCCTGATACTTGGCCTTGTTTCTCTTGTTTTCAAAAACATTGTTACATTGTGTTTCTCTATTACAGTGAAGTCCCAAACAACAGTTTTTAATTCCTCCTGTGATCTTGGAACATTCTTTGAACTGGCACATAGTAGATACTCAATAAATAGCTGCAATAAATAACTGCTGATTAAATGACATGAATAGATGGCTGGCTGGATGGAATGGAATGGTACTGGTCTGCTAAGGGAGATGACTCGAGGACCTCCCAAAGAAGTCTCTTAAGTAAGGAAGCAGCTGCTTGTTTTTCTGGTTGAGTGTTCACTCCATATATTGAGCTAATTGTGGTCATGCACTCAAAGAGAGTTGGAATGCCTTCTTTTTTGCCTCTTGGCTAGCAGGACAGTGTTGTTCCCTCCCCAAAACATCCAGTTTTTCAAAGAAGATTCTTTACTTGCAAGATAGTTTTCCCTATTTCCTCTATTCTTTTTCCTTCTCTACCCTCTGAGGACAGTCTTTGTCTCCCAAGTGATTTTCTACAGCTCTGTGATGCCTAATAAGAGTGTAGAGAATGAGATGGGGAAGAAATGACAGAAAGACTAGAGAAAAGAATTAACTAGTGAGGCTAAGTGGAGTTACTCAATAATGCAATATAGGAAAAAGGAAAGGATTGAGAATAAAAGCTGAATGGACAGAGTGGAGAGGGAGAACTTGGGCTGAGAGTCAGCCAATGAGAGATTCCAGAAGCAATGGAGTTGAGTACTAAGAAGAGAAAAGCAGATATAAGAAGTGTTGCCAGGACACATGCATTGGCTCACATTAAATATCATTTAAGAAATGTAAAGAATGTAGTTCTATTTTCTTTTCTACAGTGTTCTTTGAAAAGGTCACCACTCAAATCACAAGTCTTTGCTTTTGATAAGGTAGGAATAATAGACCACTGTTATCTGCCTTGTCATTGTGAAAAGTCCTCCAGGAATAATGACAGATAGCCAGCTGCTATGCTGAGTTTCAATGTTGCATGTTTTCATTTGTTATTATTGCTGCACGGATGTTTTAAAGGGAATTTTTTGAAGACAGCCATCTCTAATAGGAACTACTAGCCTGATACCATTTTAATCAGTTTTACTTTGGAAAGGAAGAACGTTAATGGTTTGGAGGATGTAGAAGCGTAGCCCATAATGGAGAAACATCACGTAGAAGCATCCAGAGGTAAGTAAATCATGAATAGAAGGCAAAAGTACATCCATGTGGTTGCAACAGAGAGCAAACTATGGTTAGTCAGTGCACTAAAGTTAGCATTTCAGTAGAGAAGGAAAATCCTGCCAAGTTGTGCTTTCCATCCCCACATTTCTGGAGGGTTAGAAGTTCTTTTCCCCCCAAGGGCGACACTTCTGCCAGGGCCACGACAAAGAGTCTCATTTCACTATATTCTATGGCTCCTGCCTGGACACTTTGGGTTTCTTGTTTTCAGGGACAATAGGCAACAAGTGGAGTCACCATCTTGGCAGAGTAACTGGCTCTCATCAGCACTGGAGGCTCAGCTGCAGAGAGGAAGAGAGTGGCGTCCGAGTGATTCCACCTGGGTGTCCATTGTACCTGCCCCACTGTGATGGTGAATGGACAAGTGCAGCACCCCTCGCCTGATAAGGGCATGGTGACCAGGGGCCCAGATCCCTCAGAGATGAGAATCTAGTGTATGCCACCAGATAAGCCGTAATACCAGCTGAGATGCTGCCCGGGGTGGGGGGGGGAGATTCTAGACTGGATAATGGAGAAAAGAGATGATGAGTATCAGTTGCATCTCCAAGACCAGGTGCAGGAGCAGGGGCTGTGCTTCATCCCAATGACTTCTCATCTTAGTTTTCCACAGGAAGAGATGCTTGGTTAGAACGATGGAAAAACTGCTCCCCGAATGTATTTGAGGAAGTAGATCCAACTGACACAAGGGATAGATTGTGATGGACACATAGATGTGCTCCCCAAAACCTCCTTCTGAGAGGGACATGTCTCTGGCTACTATCCTCAGCAGACAGCCTGTGGTTCTCAGCCCCTTCAAGGACTGTCTCAGCTGCAGAGAGCTGCCTTACCTAAGGTCATCCCTTCCCTTGGGGGGCCCACGAACAATGACTGATGGAAGTAGGGGTATAAAAGCTCACCCATTTTAGCCCTGGGTGGGATAACTGACAGGTTCTGGAGCTCCCTATGGGGTTGGCCCTCAGGTCTGTATCACAATCTGTATTTCTTCTGCTCAATCCTACTTTTCCCTCCACTCCCTTCCACAGGTGTTGGTCCCAAGGGAACACTCTGTATCCTGCACACTAAGCTCTATATCAGGTCTGCTGCCGGACCGCCCAACCTATAACAGTGCTATACGACCAAGGGGATTTTTGTGGGGTTAAAACTAGAAAAGAGTATGAAAGCTGAGAATTTTTTATTTTTTTTATTTTCAGCAGATGCAGTGTTCTGAGAGAGGGATTAACATGATTAAACTTGGTGGCCAAGAAATATGATTCTTGTTGTTGTGTTGGAAGATCTGGATGTGTAAGAGGCTAAAATATAAAACAGACTGAGAATCTGTTTCAGGAGTCTAAGAATGAAATCCACAGGCTAACAGAGGGCTGTAGCTGGAGGGAAAGAATATACTTACTTTTCAGAAGAGAATTGGAAAGATTGGCTGTTGACCTGGATATGAGGAAGAAGACAAGCTGGCTAGAATATATATTGATTCCAAAGTTGAGAGCAGAGGTGGTCTGAGCATACCACTGATAGGAACAGACAAAATGGAAAAGGGTTTGATGAAGAGGATAATACCCTCAACTTTTAACATCTCTAATTTAAAATGTCGACAAGATATTTAAGTGGAAATTTCTTCGTGTTGGGAGCCATCTTAAATATCCAGTCCTATGGAAGGACTTTGTATACAGTGGTGCAGGCTGTACCAGCACTAGGGCATCATGTTCACAGCTGAACGGAAGCTGAGATCTAGCCTGAATGGGGCTGCATCTGCCCAGAGGAAGAGGAAGAGGAAGGGGTGTGTTTCTGTCTGATTCATGTAAAGGTGTTGTATGAACTAATCAGGGCCCTGGCCATTGTCTTGAAATCAGAGAGAGATAGGTTGTGATGTCTGATGAAATGCATGCATTTGATTTAGACTAGAGATGGAAAGTTCATGAAGGAGAAAAGGCTTTAATAAGTTAGATTTCAGAAGGGTCAGGGATTAGGCAAGACATTTAAACCTTCTAGTATTATATTCCTTATTCGTGTGGTAGGATAGTTAACTTCTCTGGACTACCTGACAGTTTCCTCATACCTAGATATGGTAACTACATGAGATATTTGGCAAGGCAGAGAAAAGTGGTGGTGGCTCTAAGCCTAATAAAGTGTGAGACTTATGCTAAGAAGTGATTGTTGAAGCAGTGACAATGCTTAACCTTATAGATATTTTACTCTGAAACTGGACAAGGCAGGTCAATTTCCTTCGTCCATCCTTGAATGCGCAGGGTCTAATTTTTCTGGCATATCCACTAGATGGGGGGCAGAAGGCCCAGTGGCCTTCAAGGGGAAAATGTGGGGCTCTTGGGAGCAAAGGCATGACACGGACAGATCAAAAGTGCTGCTTTGTCACTGTGGATCTGAGGAATTACTGGGGGGTATGTACCAGCTGGTCAGCATTGTTTATTGATAACAGTAAGATTGATGATTTGCACCTGATCTCAGTCAGACCTCAAGGGCTCTGTGAATATGGTGGTTACAGAGAAGGACTATGCTTTAGTGACCAACAGGGTATATGAAGTCCAGGCTGAGAGCTCATGATTGGCTCACTGCTGCGAAGGTATTCTATGCACACATTAGTTGTTTTGTTTTGTTTTTTTTAAGATTTTTTGATGTGGACCATTTTTGAAAATCTTTATTGAATTTGTTACAATATTGCTTCTGTTTTATGTTTTGGTTTTTGGGCCCCGAGGCATGTGGGATCTTAGCTCCCCAACCAGGGATCGAACCTCCACCCCCTGCATTGGAAGGTGAAGTCATAACCATTGGGCTGTAAGGGAAGTCCCCTTTAGTTGTTCTTTTTTAAAAAAATTTAAGAATTTTATTGAGGTGATGTTGGTGTATAACATTATATATTTCATGTGTACAATATATTTCTACTTCTGTTTGCCACCAAAAATTTAGTTTTCATCTGTAACCATATAGTTGATGCCCTTTACTTATTTTGCCCTCCCCCACAGCTCTTCCCCTATGGCGACCACTACTCTGTTCTTTGTTTGTTTTTGTCAATTTGTCTCTTTATTTTTAATGTAACATTTGTTCAATTTACGGAACTAATTTTTTTAATCTTTATTGGAGTATAATTGCTTTACAATGTTGTGTTAGTTTCTGCTTTATAACAAAGGGAATCAGCTATACATATACATATATCCCCATATCTCCTCCCTCTTGCGTCTCCCTCCCATCCTCTCTATCCCACCCCTGTAGGTGGTCACAAAGCACCGAGCTGGTCTCCCTGTGCTATGCGACTGCTTCCCACTAGCCATCTATTTTACATTTGGTAGTGTACATATGTCCATACCACTCTCTCACTTCATCCCAGCTTACCCTTCCCCATCCCCGTGTCCTCAAGTCCGTTCTCTAAGTCTGCGTCTTTATTCCTGTCCTGCCCCTAGGTTCATCAAAACTATTTTTTTTTCTTTTTTTACATTCCATATATATGTGTTAGCATACTGTATTTGTTTTTCTCTTTCTGACTTACTTCACTCTGTATGACAGACTCTAGGTCCTTCCACCTCACTGCAAATAATTCAATTTTGTTTCTTTTTCTGTCTGAGTAATATTCCATTGTATATATGTGCTACATCTTCTTTATCCACTCATCTGTCGATGGACACCTAGGTTGCTTCCATGTCCTGGCTATTGTAAATAGTGCTGCAATGAACATTGTGGTACATGATTGTGAATTATGGTTTTCTCAGCATATATGCCTAGTAGCGGGATTTCTAGGTCATATGGTAGCTCTATTTTTAGTTTTTTAAGGAACCTCCATACTGTTCTCCATAGTGGCTGTATCAATTTACATTCCCACCAACAGTGCAAGAGGGTTCCCTTTTCTCCACACCTTCTCCAGCATTTATTGTTTGTACATTTTTGGATGATGGCCATTCTGACCATGTGAGGAGATACCTCACTGTAGTTTTGATTTGCATTTCTCTAATGATTAGTGATGTTGAGCATCCTTTAATGTGTTTCTTGGCAATCTGCATATTTTCTTTGGAGAAATGTCTGTTTAGATCTTCTGCCCATTTTTGGATTGGGTTGTTTGTTTGTTTGATATTGAGCTGCCTGAGCTGCTTGTATATTTTGGAGATTAGTCCTTTGTCACTTGCTTTGTTTGCAAATGTTTTCTCCCATTCTGAGGGTTGTCTTTTTGTCTTTTTATGGTTTATGATTTCCTTTGCTAGGCTTTTAAGTTTCATTAGTTCCCATTTGTTTATTTTTGTTTTTATTTCCATTTCTCTAGGAGGTGGGTCAAAAGGATCTTGCTGTGATTTATGTCAAAGAGTGTTCTTCCTATGTTTTCCTCTAAGAGTTTTATGGTGTCTGGCCTTACATTTAGGTCTTTAATCCACTTTGAGTTTATTTTTGTGTATGGTGGTAGGAAGTGTTCAAATTCCATTCTTTTACATGTAGCTGTCCAGTTTTTCCAGCACCACTTATTGAAGAGGCTGTCTTTTCTCTATTGTATATTCTTGCCTCCTTTATCAAAGATAAGGTGACCATAGGTGCGTGGGTTTATCTTTGGGCTTTCTATCCTGTTCCATTGATCTGTATTTCTGTTTTTGTGCTGTACCCATACTGTCTTGATTACTGTAGCTTTGTACTATAGTCTGAAGACAGGGAGGCTGATTCCTCCAGCTCTGTTTTCTTTCTCAAGATTGCTTTGGCTTTTTGGGATCTTTTGTGTTTCCATACAAATTGTGAATTTTTTTGTTCTAATTCTGTGAAAAATGCCATTGTTAGCTTGATAGGGATTGCATTGAATCTGTAGATTGCTTTGGGTAGTAGAGTCATTTTCACAATGTTGATTCTTCCAATCCAAGAACATGGTATATCTCTCCCTCTGTTTGTACCCTCTTTAATATTTTTCATCAGTGTCTTACAGTTTTCTGCATACAGGTCTTTTGTCTTCTTAGGTATGTTGATTCCTAGGTATTTTATTCTTTTTGTTGCAGTGGTAAATGGGAGTATTTCCTTAATTTCTCTTTTGGGTTTTTCATCATTAGTGTATAGGAATGCAAGAGATTTCTGCACAATAATTTTGCATCCTGCTACTTCACCAAATTCATTGATTAACTCTAGTAGTCTCTGGTAGCATCTTTAGGATTCTCTCTATATAGTATCATGTCATCTGCAAACAGTGACAGCTTTACTTCTTTTCCGATTTGGATTCCATTTATTTCTTTTTCTTCTCTGAATTTCTTCTCTGTCCTTGTCCTTAGAGAAAATGGTTTTAGTTTTTAACCATTTAGGGCGACGTTGGCTGTGGGTTTGTCATATATGGCTTTTATTATGTTGAGGTAGGTTCCCTCTATGCCTACTTTCTGGAGAATTTTTATCATAAACGGGTGTTGAATTTTGTCAAAAGCTTTTTCTGCATCTATTGAGATTATCATATGGTTTTTATCCTTCAGTTTGTTAATATGGTGTATCACATTGATTGATTTGTGTATATTGAAGAATCCTTGCATTCCTGGGATAAACCCCACTTGATCATAGTGTATGATCCTTTTAATGTGCTGTTGGATTCTGTTTGCTCGTATTGTGTTGAGGGTTTCTGCATCTATGTTCATCAGTGATATTGGCCTGTAGTTTTCTTTCTTTGTGACATTTTTGTCTGGTTTTGGTATCAGGGTGATGGTGGCTTTGTAGAATGAGTTTGGGAGTGTTCCTCCCTCTGCTATATTTTGGAAGAGTTTGAGAGGGATAGGTGTTAGCTCTTCTCTAAATGTTTGATAGAATTCACCTGTGAAGCCATCTGGTCCTGGGCTTTTGTTTGTTCGAAGATTTTTAATCACAGTTTCAATTTCAGTGCTTGTGACTAGTCTGTTTATATTTTCTATTTCATCCTGGTTCAGTCTCGGAAGGTTGTACTTTTCTAAGAATTTGTCCATTTCTTCAAGGTTGTCCATTTTATTGGCATATAGTTTCTTGTAGTAATCTCTCATGATTCTTTGTATTTCTGCTGTGTCAGTTGGTACTTTTCCTTTTTATTTCTAATTGTATTGATTTGAGTCTTCTCCCTTTTATTCTTGATGTTTCTGGCTAAAGGTTTATCAATTTTGTTTATCTTCTCAAAGAACCAGCTTTTAGTTTTATTGATCTTTGTTGTTGTTTCCTTCCTTTCTTTTTTATTTATTTCTGATCTGATTTTTATGATTTCTTTCCTTCTGCTAACTTTGGATTTTTTCCTTTTTATTCTGCTTTCTATAATTGCCTGAGGTGTAAGGTTAGGTTGTTTATTTGAGATGTTTCTTGTTTCTTGAGATAGGATTGTATTGCTATAAACTCCCTTCTTAGAACTGCTTTTGCTGCATCCCATAAGTTTTGGGTTGTTGTGTTCTCATTGTCCTTTGTTTCTAGGTATTTTTTGATTTCCTCTTTGATTTCTCAGTGATCTCTTCATTATTTAGTAGTGTATTGTTTAACCTCCGTGTGTTTGTATTTTTTACAGTTTTTTCCCTGTAATTGATACCTAGTCTCATAGTGGTGTGGTCAGAAAAGATACTTGATAAGATTTCAATTTTCTTGAATTAACCAAGGCTTGATTTGTGACCCAAGATATGATCTAGCCTGAAGAATGTTCCATGAGCACTTGAGAAGAAAGTGTATTCTATTGTTTTTGGATGGAGTGTCCTATAAATATCAATTAAGTCCATCTTGTTTAATGTGTCATTTAAAGCTTGTGTTTCCTTATTTATTTTCATTTTGGATGATCTGTCCATTGGTGAAAGTGGGGTGTTAAAGTCCCCTAGTATGATTGTGTTACTGTCAATTTCCCCTTTTATGGCTGTTAGCATTTTCCTTATGTATTGAGGTGCTCCTATGTTGGGTGCATAAATATTTACAATTGTTATATCTTCTTCTTGGATTGATCTCTTGATCATTATGTAGTGTCCTTTGTCCCTTGTAATAGTCTTTATTTGAAAGTCTGTTTTATCTGATATGAGAATTGCTACTCCAGCTTTCTTTGCTTTCCATTTGCATGGATTATCTTTTTCCATCTGCTCACTTTCAGTCTGTATGTGTCTCTAAGTCTGAAGTGGGTCTCTTGTAGACAAATATACATGGGTCTTGTTTTTGTATCCATTCAGCCATTCTATATGTTTTTTTTGGTTTGGTTGGTTTTTTACAGTACGCGGGCCTCTCACTGCTGTGTCCTCTCCCGTTGCGGAGCACAGGCTCTGGATGCGCAGGCTCAGCGGCCATGGCTCACGGGCCCAGCCACTCCACGGCATTTGGGATCTTCCCAGACTGGGGCATGAACCCGTGTCCCCTGCATCGTCAGGTGGACTCTCAACCACTGCGCCACCAGGTAAGCCCAGTCTGTATGTTTTGATTGGAGCATTTAATCCATTTACATTTAAGGTAATTATCAATATGTATGTTCCTATTACCATTTTCTTAAATGTTTTTTGTTTGTTTCTCTAGGTCGTTTCCTCCTCTTGTGTTTCCTGCCTAGAGAAGTTCCTTTAGCATTTATTGTAAGCATTTGTTGTAAAGCTGGTTTGGTGGTGCTGAATTCTCTTAGCTTTTGCTTGTCTGTAAAGGTTTTAATCTCTCCATTGAATCTGAATGAGATCCTTGCTGGGTAGAGTAATCTTGCTTGTAGGTTTTTCCCTTTCATCACTTTAAATATGTCCTGTCACTGTCTTCTGGCTTTGTAGAGTTTCTGCTGACAGATCAGCTGTTAACCTTATGGGGATTCCCTTGTATGTTATTTGTTGCTTTTCCCTTGCTGCTTTTAATATTTTTTCTTTGTATTTAATTTTTGATAGTTTAATTAATATGTATCTTGGCATGTTTCTCCTTGGATTTATCCTGTATGGGACTCTCTGTGTTTCCTGGACTTGATTGACTATTTCCTTTCCCATATTAGGGAAGTTTTCACCTATAATCTCTTCAAATATTTTCTCAGTCCCTTTCTTTTTCTCTTCTTCTTCTCTTCATTCTTCTTCCCCTATAATTCGAATGTTTAATGTTGTCCCAGAGGTCTCTGAGCCTGTCCTCAATTCTTTTCATTCTTTTTTCTGTATTCTGCTCTGCGGTGGTTATTTCCAGTCCTTTATCTTCCAGGTCACTTATCCGTTCTTCTGCCTCAGTTATTCTGCTGTTGATTCCTTCTAGAGAATTTTTAGTTTCATTTATTTTGTTGTTCATCATTGTTTGTTTGCTCTTTAGTTTTTCTAGGTCCTTGTTAAACATTTCTTGTATTTTCCCCATTCTATTTCCAAGAGTTTGGATCATCTTTACTATCATTACTCTGAATTCTTTTTCAGGTAGACTGCCTATTTCCTCTTCATTTGTTTGGTCTCCTGGGTTTTTACCTTGCTCCTTCATCTGCTGCATATTTCTCTGTCTTCTCATTTTGCTTAACTTACTGTGTTTGAGGTCTCCTTTTTGCAGGCTGCAGGTTCATAGTTCCCATTGTTTTTGGTGTTTGCCCCCAGTGGCTAAAGTTTGTTCAGTGGGCTGTGTAGGCTTCCTGGTAGAGGGGACTGGTGTCTGTGTTCTGGTGGGTGGGGCTGGATCTTGTCTTTCTGGTGGGCAGGTCCACGTCTGGTGGTCTGTTTTGGGGTGTCTGTGGACTTATTATGATTTTAGGCAGCCTCTCTGCTAATGAGTGTGGTTGTGTTCCTGTCTTGCTAGTTGTTTGGCAGGGGGTGTCCAGCACTGGAGCTTGCTGGTCATTGAGCAGAGCTGTGTCTTAGCTCTAAGATGGAGATCTCTGGGAGAGCTCTCACTGATTGATATTACGTGAGGCCAGGAGGTCTCTGGTGGTCCAGTGTCTTGAACTCGGCTCTCCCACATCAGAGGCTCAGGACTGACACCAGGCCAGAGCACCAAGACCCTGTCAGCCACACGGCTTAGGGAAGGCTTCAGCAAAACAGAAACCTCATGAATGGAATGCATGCCTGTCGAAACCCTCTGTTACTCTGTTCTTTGTGTGTTTGTTTTTGTTCTGTTTGGTTTGATCCTTTATTTATTTTTTATATATTTCACATGAGTGAAATCTTTTGGTATTTTTCTTTCTCCATCTGATTTATTTCACTTAGCATAATATCCTCAGGGTCCACCTATGTTGCAAATGGCAAAATTTCAGCTTTTTTATGGCTGAGTAATATTTCATTGTATACATATACCACATCTTCTTTATCCATCAGTGGTTCTTGATCAAGAAAGAAGCACTCCCTGGTATGGCCCTCCAAAGAGAGGACAACTGGAGCACAGGTCTGGCTCCTCCAGACCCCTTGCTCTGATGCACAGCTTTACTTGAATGCTGCTGCTATATTTTATCCTTTGCTTAAATAGTGTCATTTTGGATCCTGTCTGTTGCTATAATTAGTGCAGGACATCAATAATTAAATTAATTTGCATAAATTAGATGGCTACTTGGTGTATTTTGTGCATAGTTGATGCCCTCATAATGTCAATTTTTTACCTCCCTTATAATTTCAACATACCATTTTCTTTGCTTGTCTCCCTTTTCCTCTCAGAGATTCTAACTCTTCTTGCTCATTAGATATAGGAGCAAATCCCCTTACACATACCTTTTGAATTGTATTGATTTGAAAAAGGTAGAAAAGAACAGAGGAAATTAAAAATGCTCTGCAATATCACTGACCAAATATAATCACTATTAAGATATTTTCACAAATATTTCCAGTTTTTATTCTACAAATAAGACTCAGCATTCCCTTCTCCCTCCCTTAGCCTATTGTTTTATAATTTTGGATGCGCCATGGTCCTATGATGAACCATAAAAGCTGGCAGACTTATTAATAACAATCATTGTTTTCTTATTGGAAGGTTGAGATAGACATGTGTAAATTGCTATAGATTCAAAATTGTTTTTTGCTACTCTGAACCCAAGGTTCTATCTATATTCTCACATCTTGGACACTGAGTACCTATGCAGTGGGATTTTCCAAAAGGTTGCAGACTTTGCCCCAAACAACAAAGGAAACCAACCGCAGGCATAGCGCATCTTATAAATGATCTCCTTTAATCCTCACAGTGCTTTCATGAGATTGGTTGTGTTTTATCTTCATGTTACTGATGAGGGAACTGAAGCCAGGAGGTGCTAATTGCCTCAGTTAAAGTAGCCCCGCTGCTAAATGTCTCTGCCTTTGAAGAATAGCCAGTCATTGACATCTTCATCGCCATCACCTCTGTGTGATCCACCATAGTCTCTTGTTTGACCTACTGTAATAGCTCCCTAACTGCTACTTTCACCTTAGCCCTTGTGTCATGGCCAAAATGAGCCTTAAAAAAATATATAAGGAAGATCATGTCATTTCTCTGCTTAAATCTAACTTCCCTGACAGATCCCTCAGAGTAAAATCCAAAGTAATTACTATGGCCTGTAATGCCCTATATGATTTGCACTCTCTCTCCGCCCACCCCACCCCCCGCCTTGTTCCCAATCATCCCAATCTCCATGCCTACCTCTCTCCCTCTCCCTCTCTGGACACAGTGCCATTTTCCACACGTGGTTGCTGTATTTATACCTCAGGGCTCTTGCACGTGCTATATCTATTCTGCCTGAAATCTACCACTTCATTCCCATCTCTGCTTCAGTGTCACCTCCTCTTCAAACCTTTCCCCCACCACCCTATATAAAATGGCACCCTCTCCAAGTCTGCTGTATCATTTTCATCGTATTTATTGCCACCTGACATTTATTTATCTATATCTTCATTTGTTTAGTTCCTCTCTTTTTGTGCAAGAACATGAGCTGCTTGAGAGTGAGAACTTGGCTTTATTTATTGTTCTCTCTCTAGGTCCAAAGCAGGGCCTGGCCCACTAAGGAAAAATTGATAATGAGTGATAGAAGGGAAGGAGCAGGAATTCCAATGCCTACCTTCATCCTGGGTCCTGGTATATCTTCTATGCATGTTGAATACCTCAGAGCTACTTAAAGGAAGGAACATATAGTAAATACCAGTGATACAGTCAACATTTCTATCAGTCTACTTTTCCTGTTGCTTGATGAGATTAGAATGACAAATGAATCAAGACCAGAGTCCTTCCTCAGACCTTTCCAGCATTTACTCTTCCCCACTCTCAGGAAATAAGGCAATGCATAGAGAAAACAGCATTTATAATAATGAATTCATAGGAAGGAGATGAGAGATAATCTTATCTGGTGAAGTGAACTGGCCTTTGGGGTCATAGGACCCTAGTTCTGCTGTGTAGCTTAGAGCAAGTTTTTTGTACCCTTCCTTATGCTCAGTTTTCTCATTTTTAAAATGGTGTTATAGAGGCAGGACAGGAATAAAGACGTAGATGTAGAGAATGGACTTGAGACATGGGGAGGGGGAAGGATAAGCTGGGATGAAGTGAGAGAGTGGCATGGACATATATACACTACCAAATGTAAAATAGATAGCTCGTGGGAAGCAGCTGCATCGCCTGAGGAGATCAGCTGGGTGCTTTGTGACCACCTAGAGAGGTGGGATATGGAGGGTGGGAGGGAGACGCAAGAGGGAGGGGATAGGGGGATATATGTATACATATAGCTGATTCACTTGCTATACAGCAGACGCTAACACACCATTGTAAAGCAATTATACTCTGATAAAGATGTTAAAAAAAATAAAATAAAATAAATTGGGGTTAATCACCTTTCCTTAGAGTCATAGACGAGTCTGGTTCTAAGTAAAAAAAAGCCAAAGGAACTGTTTTCTCACAAAATCTTGCGAGGATTTTGAAAGAGTTAGAGACTCCATCTTTGAGACTGAAGTAACAAAACATAGCAATGAGAAATCAAAAGTAAAAGACAATTTAGCCCAGTGGTTTAGCTGCTCTACCTTAGCAGGAAGATGCATGCTTATAGCTTTAGGAAATGGTGACCCCACTGACACAGATATTACCTCTTGATGGCTGGTCCTGGGGTGGCCACAAGGGGAATTCACACAACTTCAGGGACAAGGAAGGGAGCCGCCACCATATCCATCTCCCCAGCCCCAACCCCCATCCAGTCCCCCCCTCTCTTACCCGCTTCTCTCTCTCTCTTCCCCACCTCCTCTTTCTTTTCTTCTTCTTCTCCTTCATCCTCTCCTTCCCACCTCCTCCCCCTCCTTTTTCATGTAGGCATGAGATTCCTTGTCTAGGACCTAGGCTGCATTGGTGGGGAGGTAGACATAATACATCAACTGTAATGTTTTATTTTTTTTAATTTTTTCAATATTTTAATGTATTTTTATTGGGTTCACTTTTATTGTACATAAAAGTACACTAATCATAAATACATAGCTTGATGAATCAAGAAAGAGAATATTACCAGCCCCCTCCCCCCAAAAGTCCTACCTAGGTCCCTCCCCAGTAACTAGCCACTCTCCTCTCCAACAATAATATTTTAAATAACTCATTAAGCACATACATGCCACACACTGCATGTGCTACATACAATGTCTTGTTTAACTTGCTCAGGGCCTCACAACTCATAAGTGATGGTATCAGAATTTGAACCCAGGTCTCTGTGTCTCCAAGACACTTGTTCTAAGGCCATGCAGAGTTGAAGGGTGGACTCAGTCCTCCTTCATGGTCGACTGGATGTGTCAGGTGGTGGGTGGCAGTGAGGAGGAGAATGGTCTAGAAGGATTTCCTGGTTTCTGATTTGGGTGGTCTGTTGGACAGTGAGTGATGCCTTACCCAGGACACCCTGACTCCTAGAAATAATTCCAGTCTCTAATTAACATCAAGATCATTTTTAGGTTAAAAATGAGATTTTGGGCAGAGTTACAGGAATTCTTGTTTTAATCCTTTATTTGGTTTTGCTTACAACAGACTAGCTAAATGGTGAATGAGAGAACTCCTATTAACCTGAAACTGTCTTCCACTCAAAACAGTCAAACTATTAAGCTAATGAATGAGCAGCATTCCTGTTACCTTTCTATTTGTGCCCCCAGAGCCTTTTTTCAGATGGTCACTAGGTATCATGTTATGGCAGTGAAAGCTATTAGGCAGTGGTTACAGAAAGTCTGAAAAGTAGAAAAGTCAAGCACACTGGAGGAGCCCTGGCCGATTAAGGAGAGAGAAGTCTGGTTCTGATTACTGATAATTATAGATAAGCTGGAGCCGACAGTCATTTTCTGACCACAAACTCAAATCAATCAGTTAAAAGTTGAATGTAGCTGTACCACGGCTAATCAGCCCCAGGCACGTCAAGATGATCCATTAAGTTCTACCTCCACCGTGTCGTGGTTGCTGCATTCCATCTGCTACTCCGACAGTACATCAAATACACACCTCATTTTCTACTCTCCGACTAATCAAGAATGCTGTTAGCAGCGTCAGCCTTCCATCCACTTACTGAAATCACCCTCTTTGTACAAGAAGCCTGGTGATTGAGTCATCATTTCCTTTTTCCAAGCCGGGCATGCAAACCTAAGAAAAATAGTTCCTAGCGAGGACAAGCAATCATGGCTGAAGTATTTCACTCATGGTGTTACCTGCCCATAAAAACTGATGAAGGAGAGACTTGCAGAGGGGGGTGGCTGTGACAGTGGGGGACACAGAAGCTAGGCTGTAGGAGCTGCAGCTGATATTTCAGCTAACTAATCTCAAAAAAAGGGAGCTATTTGTGCTATTTACAGTAGACAAGGCATGGAAACAACCTAAATGTCCATGGACAGATGAATGGATAAGGAAGATGTGGTGCATATATACAATGGAATACTACTCAGCCATAAAAAAGAATGAAATAATGCCATTTGCAGCAACCTGGATGGATCTAGAGATGATCATACTAAGTGAAGTCAGAAAGAGAAAGACAAATATATTATATGACACAAATGAACTTATCTATGAAACAAAAACAGACTCACAGACAGAGAACAGACCTGTGGTTGCCAACGGTGGGAGAGGGATGGACTGGGAGTTTGGGATTGGTAGATGCAAACTGTTGTCTATAGGATGGATAAACAACAAGATCCTACTGTATAGCACAGGGAACTATATTCAATATCCTGTGATAAACCATAATGGAAAAGAACATATATATATGTATAACTGAATCACTTTGCTGTATAGTAGAAATTAACACAACATTGTAAATCAACATACTTCAATAAAATAAATTTTTAAAAAAGGGAGATATTCAGGGGAAATGAGGTTTAGCTTCAAAATAAGACATGTTGGAAGAGGGATAGTGATTCTTGGTTACTTCAGGTGCATGGATTCCCAAGGAAACATATTTAAATACAATCTAATGAAGAAGGTTTTTATTTCTGAGGTTGCAAACTGGTAGCCCATAAGTTAAAAACTGCTAGCAGATGTGGCTTGCTGTACCCACAGAGTATTTCAAAGAAAATTGGAATTAGTTGCCAACATTTAAGGATCAAGGAATGGCCCAAGATTTTAGATTCTGGCTTTTTTTGAAAATTTGAACGATTCAGCAGCAGAGCCCAAACTCCCCCTGTTCTGCCTCCCAGCTGGAGGCTGTTTCCTTTGGAAAGGACTCGTGCTTTCCAGCTCACCACATTCTCCACCACTTTCTTTGGACCTACATCAGCCTCCTTCACTCATTTATGTTACTTCCTGGCTCTTGCAGCTTTTTTGAGTTTGTGACCCTTACTAAATATTGAAGCACCTTATGAAGTGATGATCACTCTGCCCTTTGAACTGTTTGAACCCAGAGTTGGAAGAACACTTGCTGGAGGTTGACCGGACAGTGTGCCCTTGGATGAAAGTGAGTGGTCCCCTGCCCTGGACACAATACTGTGTTGGTTCTCTTCCAACTGTGCTGTACCCGTGGGAAGAGTGATCCACAGAATCAAAGGGACAAGTCCTCCTAGACCCTAGTCCTCCAGACAGCCAGCGCCACCAGATGCTACCCCATGTTTGTCCGCCTGAGGATGGGGTGTGCCGCTGATGTGCACACACCTCGGTGTGAGCGGTGAGCAAGAGGGCTTGTTAGGAAAGATGTATTTAGTGCATTAAGGTGTGGCTCGTTGGGTCCATAGACGTGCACGTGAGGACCCTTGCAATGCAGAACAAGATTGAGGGTGAGAAAAGAAGGTGAGCTGGGGGCCTCTGTACTCCTTCCCAGGGCTTTTTCTGAGCTTATATTTTAAAATTCTGTGTCCCTAAAATTCTCTCATGTTCCAGCAGGGGCATGAATCCTATGCTTGGGAAAACACTGGTTAGAGGGTGTGCTCTAGAGGGGTAAGTACATACCACTTTAAAATATGATAGCTTTTCTTGGCAAGAAGAAAGGAAAGAAGAAACACTATGTTTTAGAGCATCTCCAGGCCAATTTTATTAGTTCTTTTCCTATTTATGGAGTATTGAGTCACAGGATATGGTACTGCCCTGGCTGCTCTGAAACATATGGCCTTTAAACCCAGAGAGCAGGATATTCTATCTCCTTTGAGCATGATTGCTTAATTCTCCTGGCTTTTCTCTACTTGATCTGATCATGGGCACCTAGACTGAGCATGCTTTCATGGTTAGACTAACTCCCTTTTTGGAGTCCCCCCACTATTAAGATCAACTACATTTTAGGACGAGAAGAACCATTTGCTAAAGCAGCCTGGGGTTTGCATGGTCCCCATTGCTTCTTTAAAGAGGTAACTAGTGCCCTCATTCCAGTTGTCTGCCAGATGTGTATGGATTTCTCATCTGAAGACCATCACAGAGCTGCAATGTCACCATAGTACATGCCTTCTCAATGAGAGAACTTAATTTTGGTGACTTTTGCATCATCCCTCAGGTTATATAACAAACACATTATCCTTCAAGTGGGGAAAAAAAGAAAAACCACTAAAAATCTGGTCAACTGGGCAAACAGATTTGACTAAATTTGTTTTCATCAAAATTAACTTCAGACAAATATGGGATGAATGAATTGACCGGTTACTAATTCAGTCAAATCCTGTCAAACTGGTTGGGCTTATAAACACAACCGTGGGCTATGAAGTTTACACCATCGCTTCCAGCTGCCAAAAAGGAGAGCCATGCTCCCAGTGCTTCAAAAATGCCCATTTCAGCACTTTTCCTTTATCTGTGATCATGTTGGCTGTGCTTAAAATCACCACACCATCAAGTAAACTTCAATATTTGGCCACAAATCACAGAGTTGCAGAAACGTTAACAGCAAATGGACTCTCATCACTTTCCATAATTAGAGTAATAGAAAACAGATATCTACGAGTCCTTTCTTTGCCAACTTATCCTTGCCATCTGAGATGACCTTAGGAAGAAAATACAATCCTGCCTATGGCGGTATTGGCTTATTCATTTGTTGAAAGGATTGAAACTTGTTATGAACATACGATTTGTGTTTGGGCGTTTACCACAAGCTGCTCCTGAAAGAGACATTTCTTTTCCACTCAAATTTTTTTAAAAAAGATATTTTGCTATTATTTTCCTTGTTCATTATCATTCCAAAAGATGACCTATTTACAAAACATGTTAGGAATCACTCCAAGTATCTTTGCATTATTTTGCAGAGACAGGAAATGACTCTAAAAATCTCAAAAGATTGTGATTCCATCTCCCTTAGTTTATAGCTTCTCAACCTGGGCTGCATGTTGCAATCATCTGGGAAGTTTTTGTTTTTTTTTTAACTATATGAATACAAATCACTTTATCCACCAAAGAAAACCGCCATTGATATTTTGTATATATCTTTCACAAAAGTTTCCTATCAGCTTATACACAAAATGGATGATGTTGTTATAACTGTATTTTCATTTAAAAATAGCTATTTGTTTCCATTAAAATAAATATACACGTCATTTTATTTGCTGCAAGTGGATGTAGCTTTTACTTAAATCAATTTCTATTGTCCTATTTTTTTCCATTTGTCCATAATATGGGAAGTTTTTTGAAAAGATGCTTACCTCTGGGTTTCCACCTTTGAAAGTCTGATTTTATTAGTGTGGGTGTGGTGTGGGCAGGAGTAGTTTTAAAAGCTCCCCAGGTGATTCTAATGTTCAACAACATTTGAGAAGTACTCATTGAGTGTAGCCTGGTGCATCTCAAACTTTAATGTACAGACAGCTGTCTTAGAGGGCTTCTTAAAACTCAGGTCCCTGGTCTGCATTCATGAAGATTCTGATTCTCTAGGTCTGGGTGGGACTCAGAAATTTTATTTTCACACCAGATGCCAGGAGATGCTGCTAATAGTCAAACTTTGAGTAACACTGGTGTAGTGCCTCGTTTCTCTCTTTCTCCCCTGCCTACAGAGCAGGCAAAGACCAGGGAGGAAAATGACTTGTCAGATGTGTTCACTAGTGTCTTTTAAAGGACAATCCAAATCCTATAATGGAATGCATCAGACATGTTAGATTATATTGGAGGAGGCCAGTAAACAAACTCCTAAAACCCTGTGGGATTGTTCTAATATCTGAGATATCAACACAAAGCTTAATTTATGTAGGAAGAAAACTGGGAATGCACAAAAAGAGAAAATCTGATCGCATGGACTCTAAATTTTAAAAGCACTTTTGAATCCAATGAGAACTAGAAACGGGAAGAAAATAGGACAAGATTATGAGGGACATAAGAGAGGGAAATTTTTATTATAGGAGCATGTGTGGATTTTTTCTAGGTGTATTCACACTTGGATTCTGGATCTAGAAAGATTTCAGTTTGATTTTTGTTCTGAGATTATGAGTTTTGTGACCTGACGGGGGAACAACCATCAGTTGGTCCAGGACTTTCCTGATTTGAGCACTGAAAGTCCTATATCCTGGAAAACCCATCACTCCCTTGCACACTGGGATGTTGGTCAACCCTAAAATGAGCAAGTAATTTCATCCCTCTGTAGCTCATTCTCTTTACCTATAAAATGAGGATATGAATACTTATCCCAAAGAGTCGTTGAGAGGATTAAAAGCAATAAAGCATAAAGCACCCAGCACATACCTGGCTCATAGCAGAAACTGAAAAATATTGGCTTCAAGTAATAACTTTTTCCTGGCCATGAGACTTTGAAATGGGAGGTTCCTTAGACCACAAACTGTGACAATTGTTTTAGTAAGTAGCTATTTTGGTCTGAGGGACTGTTCAGTGATGACAAGGAATAATGGTTTTCTAGAATGAAGGACAGTTTCGAGCATTTGCTAGTTAATTCTTAAAGTCTTCAAGGGATGAATTTTGGGTATTTATTGAATAAGATATGCTATGGATCTAAAATTTAAGTGTATAGGAGTTCTCTGATAAGCTTCTGCACACAGTTGCCTATTTTAAGAAAATCTGGTAGGAGAATCCGGACTTAAAGCAGATGGATTCGGCTGTGTTTGTTCACATTGTGAGAATCTTCCCTTTTATTCATCGCAGGGTTCCTTTCACTGATGGAGTTTCTCTAGTAGCAACTTTCTGCCTTGATGCAAATACCCTGTATCTGTGCTGTCCAATAGGGTAGCTGCCAGCCGCATGTGACTCTCGAGCATTTGAATGTGGCTGTGGCAACCGGGGAATGCGATTTTAAATTTTATTTCATTTCAGTTAATTTAAATTTGGAGGGCTTTCCTGTGGTTAGTGGCTGTATTGGAGGGATGGAGCCTCTAGGACATTTGATAGTGCTTATGACAGATGATTAACGGAGAAGTTAAGGAAGAATGTAGATTGAGACACCGAAAATTCTATTTTAATTAGAATGGAGAATAAGTTATTTCTGAAATTTTTTAGTTCAATTGACAAAGATTTATTGACCAAAGGAACGCTAGGAAACAAATTTTCAGATGGCTATCATATAACCCAGTAGCCTGGGTAAAGGACATCTAGAAGAGGCTGGAAGTCTCATGGGGTCTGAGTTCCAGTTGTGGATCTGGTCTGACCTAACCTTCTGTGGATCCTGGGGCCAACCAGTTAACTGCACAGGGCAATTTTTCTCTGGGGTCCTTTAAAATCCCAACATCTTTTGAAAAGAAGGGCACCTGCACATTGGAACTAATGTTTTCTAAAAGCCATTCCGATTCTAGCTTTGTCCAAAGAGTAGGGATAGAGGGAAAATTATAGTCAGATCAACCTTCTTTTCTCTGGAGAGAATCTGGGTTGACATAATTCAAATTCATAAACATTCAGTCTTTACCTACCATGAACACAGTCCCATAAAGGATGGATAAAATAAATGCTCTGTTCTTTTATTACTTACAACCCGTTGGGGAGGAAGGTAAACAAGACAGCTTAGTAAGATTCAAGGCAGAATGAAATAAATGTGCAGGTAACATACAAATAATATGGGGCTGGGGCTATAAAGAGGTAGAGTTCTTCTTTCACAAGGATGTGGGCAGGGTGGGTGGGCTTTGGCCACTCAGGCCTGAAAGAAGAATCTGGTGCTTTCAACGGAGTAAGAAATTAAAGACTTGACCGATTGGTTTAAGGGCACGGAGCCTTTGTTCATGGTAGTGTTTTATTTTTTTATCATGCTGAAACAAGTAAAAATTGACGTTTCTAGAGAACAAATAGAACCACAACTTCTGCTCATTATGTACACAGCTTACTTCTTTTACGGTTGACAGTTCTAGCACATTTCTGGTGATTGTAAATTTCCCAGCCACTCCTCTCCCAAACGCACCTGCGTGAGAAGGGTATTCTAGGTGAGGAACCGTGGTAAGAAAAGACAGGGAGATATGAGTGATGATTTCTAATGTGTACTCATTATCATGCAATTTCACTCAACAAAACAATTTTGAGGACCTGTGGTGAAGGCTATAATGGGATTCTACCTATACTTCATCCCGCAACCTCAAGTCAGCTGCTAATTAGACTGCGTATTTATCTTTTTCGAAGTGCCTATTGACACTCCAATGCCCCCACACAAAAAGCCAATGCAGACAACTTCTACCAAGGCTCCTGTGCCTTCTGGTGGCTTTCCAGACCTCCCTCACGCAATTTCCTTAATTATATCTTCCACTATCCCCAGCTGTACCACTGGAGCAGCTGCCACTAATCCTAAATAAATATTTCCTGTTCTCCTTAGATACAATTAAACCCAGCCTTTACCAAACCTTTGGCATCGAAAGCTCACACTGGTGGTGGTGCAACAGTTGCTTTTTGTCCTTGTAAATTGAGTAGAGACGAATTCTAGTCTATTCCTCCTATAGTCCTTTGTCTTGAAACAGAAGAGCCTCAGCTGATGTGTCTATAACCTTCTGGTTACGCAGAGTGAAATCGGTCCTCTTAGCAAATCACTCCCGGGAGCATTCTGCTCTCCAGGCAACAGAGAAACATATGGGCTTTGTGCCAACAGATGTGTGTCAGCTTTGGGGTGCCGGGTGCCAGTGGACTCAGCTAGCTTCCAGGGGCCTGGAGCTGATGAGGCCCCTCAAAGCCTTCTTCCAATGTCTGCCTTTCCAGTGGACCCTGATGGTCCAAAGCACTCATTTTCAAACTTGGCTTCTCTCAGGAATCACCTGGATGGTCTTTTTAAAAATGCTGGGGCCTGGACCCACTCCAAGAGACCTGATTTAATTGGTCGTGGAGGTGACCGTGGGCATTAGGATGCTTAAACGGCCTCCAGGGGATTCTAATGGCAACAAAACGTGAGATCTACAGGCCAAAATGAACTCCCTTCACACGCCTCCCTCCTGTCCCTTTGGCTGGGTGAATTTTTTCCATGTTGCTGTTCCCTCTGATGGTCAGCAAGACCAAGGTGGAAGAGACTGGGCTTCAGACCTTGGTTGTTGGCTTGGCTCTGCTTCTAACTGCACAACTAGCCCAGAGGAAAGAATATGTAAATATACATCCCACCCCTCCAAGCCTAAGCTCCGCTTTCCTTTGCTTTGACTACTCACAGTGCTTCATGAGAACTTAAGAAGCACGTTTAGATCAAACAGACTTCCAAGATGACAGAGGTGGCAGTGTTTCCCCAGCTCCCGAACGAATCATCAGGAGAGGGTACTGCTTGGTGGCAGCATCATTTCTGTGCAGGCTGAGCTGAGCTGGGGCACTGCCTGCAGGACCAAGAAGCCTTGGTGTAACCCATCGGGGCCTTTTCTTTGCAGTCTTGCAGTCCCTTCTTGGAGGCCTTGTTGTGCTTTGAAGTCAACTTTCAGAGGCCCTTTACTTTACCCCTTATCAATGTGGAGGCAGTCAGTCCAGTGAGGTGTGTAAATCTGGACTGGGTGCAAGCACTGACACACTGGTTTTCAGTAGCCCTGGGCAGTCTCTGTTCTACCATATCTCACAGGCCAACAGACAGCCCTTGGAAAGTTCACTGTAAGAGAGAGAGACGTCCAGTGGCTGCAGACTGGCAATTCTCTCAGTGGCAGCTCATCCATCATTTCGACTTTGTTCCATTTACAATAAGCACATTCAATTTATACTTTAATTAAGAAGCTGAAAAGCACATGATGAGGCAGAAATACAGCACATGTGAGTCCTGGGTAAAGTCTATGTGCCCTTGACAACAACGGCAACTTGAGTATTTGGTTTTGCCTAGCCGTCCCATGCGTGGAGTAAGGCAATCATTTTGGGAATCACAGGTGGTAACTGTTGGACCTGAGTGGTCCATCTCTCATGGAGTCTGAGCTATCAGTCAGTCAACAACATTTATCAAACTCCCACTCTTTGTGGAGCTGTGGAAAGCTTCAGAGTAAGTCAACAACATGTGCATTAAGGTACACTCCGATTCCTGTGAGCCACTGTGTGTGGGTGTTTGTTCTCCCTTAAACATATATGAAGTGGAACTATAAAGCCTCATGAATCCACTAATTTAGCTAACAGCTTTTGAGTCTCTACTAGTGCAAGTCACTGCTAGATATGGAGGGAGAAACAGAAATGAACAAGACAGTCTTTATATCCACAGACCTTACATGATAGCAAACTAGGGGAAGGGGGAAGGCAAGTCAAATTTAGCGAAAGTGTAGTATTTACCATGCGTGTTCTGGGCACTTTACATTCTTTAGTTCATTTAAATCTCACAGTAACCCTTTGAAGTGGATATTTTCCATTCACCCCCTTCTTCCAATTGAGTGCTGAGGAGTTTGAAGCTGAGAGGTTGAATAACTTAACCGAGGTCACCAGCTGGTAAGGGGTGGAAATGGGTCTGACCTCCTCTCTTCTGTTAGTGCTTCAACCCTGTGCTTCCTAGGGGCATCCTAAGAAAGGCAGAGAGAAAAGAAGGGCATGAAGTGGAGGGAGCCACTGACTGTAGTTGCAGGAATTATGGAAGGCTTTGCTATAGATCAAGGACCCCAAACTCTTTGAACTCTCGTTCATTGTCGATTAGGTAACCCTAGAAATGCCTAATGTGAAACAAGAGGGGTCTTACAAAAGAGAGTAGAAAAAAATGAAGAAAGAAGGTGAGAGAAAGGGAAAATCAGAAATCTTAGACAGACATGGCATGTTGAAAGCTGGCTGGCAGTACCTGCCACCGGTGTGCTCTCCCACTGAAGTTCCTTAGCCTTCCCCAGTGGATTTTCCTCCTTCCCCACTAAAACCCACTCTTAATCTTTTAGATCAGTTTACCAGACACTCTAATGATAAGGCTGATGATGAAACCGCTTTGCTGAGTATCCTGAAGGAGCATGGGGGAGTGTTTTGGATGATGCCTTCTCCTTCTCAGATCTTTGAAGATAGAACCTAAGAATTCCCCACCAGGGAGGTCCCCCACCCTGCCTTCAGGAGCTCACAGAAATACACCAGGACCAAGAAAAACCCCTAGAGTTTCTCAAGATGAATTCACTACTGTCCATAACGGCCGTGTTGGAAAATGTAGAACCCCTTCTTGGTTGCGTTCTTTGGTTTGGCTTGGAGTCCTAATGTCTTTTCATGGCCCTTGCATGAGTTAAAAAATAAAAATATATCTTGAATGGTAGTTTCCATTTATAATTAGCCAAGATGATCTAAACCCTCCAGCGTCCCCCCGTCCCATTTTTCTTAGAGCAAAGCCAAAGCCTTCGCAATGGCTGACTTGCTATATATGCCTTGCACCTCCTTCCTACTCCCTTGCTGCACCACACCATTCCATTTCCAGCCTCATCTTTTATTGCTTTGCTCTCTGCTCTCTGGCCTCATTTCTGTTCCATGCATATGCCAGGCATGCTCCTGCCTTGGGGCCTTCGCACTCGCTCTTGCCTCTCCTGGAACGTTTCTACTCCAAAAATCTGTGTAACTCTTTCAGTCCCCTTACCTTCCTCGGGGGGGCCTTCCCTGATCACTTATTTAAAATTGCAACTTCCTTCCTCCTACTCCACTTTTGGGGTTTTGTCTTCAAGGGTATTCATCACCTTGTAATAAACTAACAATCGGATTTTTTCCTTTTTTTTTTTTCCACTTAAACTTCACCAAAATGTAAGCTTCATGAGGGAAAATCATGGGTGTCTTAATCAGGGCTGGGTGTCCAGTATAGTTCCAAACAGACAGTGAATGTTCAATAAATATTTTAAAAATTCTTCAACTGACATTAAAAATAGAACCAAGTCAGCCCAGTAGCAATGAGCATACCCAGCATTCAGAGTTGTTTTCTGACATTATCCCGATAATAAAAAAAAAAGAGCCCGGGCTCTTTGGAGAAATGGCTGATCCTACAGCTGGATGTTCATATCGACATCTGCACATTCAATCATCTGCAGATTTGCAGTTAGTTGAATCCTCAGATGCAGAACCCTCCCATGTGGAGAGCTGACTGTACTAACCATTTTATATAAAGGACTTGAACATCCATGGATTTTGACATCCAAGGGGTTGGGCGGGGGGGTCCTGGACCAATATCCCACAGATACCAAGGGACGACTGTTTACAAGATGAGCCTGGAGTATCTTGTAGTGCCAGAAAGTAAGGCAGTACTAAAAACCACAGCAACAGCAGCAGCAACAACAAAGCAACCAAACCAAAAACCAAAAAACCTCTACCTTGATGGGGGTGTGTCAAAGGGACACCAAAACCAGTTGGAACAATTAGAGCAACAAAATAAATACAGTAGGATTGACTTACAACACAAAGGATAAAATAAATATACATGAGTCCATATTGATATAAGTAATGATTAAGTAAATAAGAGAGAAAAGATAAATCCTTGCAGAAGAATTTCAAATAATTTAGGTAGATATTCTGCCTTCAAGGGGGGAGAACATGGCTCCCCTCTCCTTAACAGTGGGCAGCACATAGTGATTTCCTTCCAAAGAGAACAGTATGGAGAGAGAGAGAGAAAAAAAAGCGTACAGTGGAAAAACCTGACCAAAAACCTGAAAAACACTACCTCAGCCTGGTGTTCAAGGTCAACGTCAACTGTGATAAATTATCGTGATAGCGTGTGCCCTTTTCTATGTGACGAAAATGTCACTTTATCTCTCTAATATTCCTCCCCCAAACTCACACCAGTCTAATCATGAGAGGAACGTCAGACAAATCCTGACTGAGGGACATTCTACAAAATACTTGACCAGTACTCCTCAAAACTATCAAGGTCCTTACAAATAAGGAAAGTCAGAGAAGCTGTCACTGCCAAGAGGAGCCTAAGAAGACATGACAACTAAATGTAATGTGGTGTCCTGGATGGGATCCTGGAACAGAAAAAGACTTTAGGGAAAACTAAGGAAATCTGAATCAACCATGGACTTAGTTAATAACACTGTATTAACGTTGATCACAAATTACAACAAATGTACCATGCTATATATGTATGACATTACTAATAGGGGAAACTGGGTGTGGAGTATATGGAAACTTTCTGTATTGTCTTTGCAATTCTTCTGAAAATCTAAAACTGCTCTAAAAGAAATAAAGTCTATTAAAAAAAATAGAGCCAAGTTCAAATTAGTTAGGAAGCCAGAAAACCATTATTATATCTAGAATATGTCAGTGCCAGTTGGAAATTTGCCAGCTTTTTGAGAATGATTACACTGACAGCTCTATTAATCTCCTGATACCAAATGCCTTTTAAATTTAGAAATGAGATAAATGGTCATTTTTCCTACCACCACCTTTTTTCCTTTGCTCTTGATATTTTAGCTTTGAGGTACCCTTTAATAGCATACTTTTTTTCCAAAGACTGCAATAGTTAATAATTCTGCACCTTATTTCTTAAACTTGCTATTGGTTACTTTCCTCCAATCATTTTCATTTCATCAATAATTTATTCTAAAACTTTTTTTTTTTTCTGTCTCTTGGGTGTAAAATTGGAGACTGGTCTTAGTCTTTTGGAAGGACAGGTTGCCTCTAATGCAACCACAATCTGTACCTGTATATAATTTTAACCTAACGTGTTGAAGTAATTTGTCTACAATCTCTCCCTAGGTGAAATTTGTTCTTTAAGAGAATAATAAGACAATGACGTGGTGTTTCACATTTTTGCTACAATGCACATTTTCATCTGGAACAAAATTCATCAATTGAAAAAATAAAATTGAATAAAAATTAATAATTAGTTTGATATGTTTTAGGTGCTGAACAAAGTCCCATCTTAAAAAAAAAGTCTTTGGCTTTGCTTTCTCAGCATGTGGCTGTGACTCAACTGTTCTCCTACCGTTTAGTACTTTGTTCTCTGGGGAAAAAAAAAAAAAGTGTAACAATATTGGCTTCGGTCAGGTTGGTTCTCTTTTTAACCATCTATTTTAACTACACCCGAGGATGACAGCTTTGCATTTGCTTGGCTTTTCCAGGGTGTGTAAGCATTGTAAAATAACAAATACGGGAATTCAAATGCAAAACCCAGTGTGTACCTCACACCGTGCACTCTTGAGCTGTGTAACCCTAGTCAGGAGATTTCACTGCTTTAAACCTTGGTTCGTTCACTTGCAAATGGTGACTGTACTGTCTTTCTTGCCCACCTTACATATTTGGTTGGGAGGAACAAATAAAAGTTGCAAACATTTCACATAAACCACAAGGCACAAAGTAAAGATGAGAAATCATAAATAGAAATATTTTCAGTTATCAATACATTACCTTTTCTTACAGTTTTTAAAAATAACTTTTGGAGGATTTTTAGTTATTTTCAACTCTTCCAGAATACTTGTATCTGCTGTGCCCAGGCATTTATTTCAGCTTCCCCTATCACTGTTGGCCCTTCTCAGACCTCCACCTTGCCTATCCTTTCAGATCTTCTTTTCCCTCATTTTTTCCCTGCCCATCCATTCTTTCCATTCTGCAGATACACTAAGGACATTTCTATCTGGGTTTAGATATTGATTTCACCTTTGAGCTTCAGCTTCCTTATCTGCCAAGTGGGGATAATAATAATTCCCATCATGTTGGGTTGCTTGGGGGATTAATTGAGAGAATACATTTGAGATGATAGTTTCATAGGAACCTTAATAGGAACTCAGCAAATATTTGTGGAATAACTGAATGGATTTCCTTCAGTGGATTTTCAGGTGCACTTGTGAACAAGTGCTTTCTGGGCAGCTTGTTGTTCTGGTTCTGTGAACCCAGCTCTTCACCAGCTCAAGAGGGGCCATGTCCAGAACCTGCGAATGTGAGGTGCAAGGAGGCCATTTTGATGATGGTGAGAAAATAAAATTTATCATCTAGATCAGTTCTTGGTAAAATGCTTTCCTTTTTTTTAGGCTTGGATTGGCTCAGTCAGAAAGAGCGTATTGTAAAAACTCAGTGGAGTGGAAGTAAGGGGAATTGTCCATATGCCCACCTCACCCTGGCTGTGTAGCTGTGTCATCATTGATCAGGCAGGGGGTGACTCAGGCTTCTGGGCTCTGCCTGTTACTGTGGATACAATGTGGATATGTACCTCTCAACATCATTAGAAGAAGGACTGACTTCTGGGGAACTTTGCTGTTAAAGCTTCAATCAGTGCTGCCGGATAATAATTCTCAGAAGATCTTCAATAACTGTCTGTCAAAGTAAGACTCGTGTGTGGTAGGTAGCCCAGCCCCAGAGGTAAAGGTGCGTCAAAAGTCACTGTGACTAGGAGGAAGGAATGGAGAGAGTGGATGGAAGGAATGAAACAAGGAGTGAATTAACATTTTCTGAGTGTGAGATATGAACCAAGCACTAGACGAGGTCCTCCCAACTTGTTACTTTCAGGCCTGTCCTCAGCACCTCAGCACTCACTTCCCTCTTGTCTGCATTGTTCCTTTGATTCTCTCATGGGTTGTTTCTGACTGCTTACCTACAGGAATACAGGAGTGGGTCTTTCATGATATTTTCCCTGAAGCACTCTATTGGGACAAAGCATAGAGCACCTACAGAAGGGACTTAGTAAACCCCTGAGGACACGGGGCAGATGCTTAGCTGTTGCTGAGATAGAGACCAGGGCTCTGTCTGTATGGAGTCCACCTATGCTCTCTCCTGGGCAATGGGACCTCAAAATGCTGTTGCTTCCTTTTAAGAAACTATTAAGGGTGGGGGAAATCTCTGGGGCTACCAGGAAATTCTTCTGGAGGGAAGACTTTTTCAATGTTGGCTCTTTTCATTAGCTCTGTCTTGTCTGGAGTGAGAGGAAGAACTCTTGTTCACTGTGCTCTTTCAAAGCTCTCATTCTCTCCAGAGAACGTGAAGCCAGCAGTTTTACTCTCCATCTCACTATGGCTTGGTAACCCATAACCTTGGTCAATCATTAGTCTCCAATATCTTTTCATATTGCCACAAATAATGGGCTATTTTTAGATTTTCTTGAGGTGGGGAGCCTCTGTGACATGCATCAGTACCTGCATGGTATTTGTGTTATTACATGTATGCTTAATTTATTTCTCTGGAAGACTCCATGCTTATCCAACCAGGTACCATAAATCTCTTCCCAAATGTCACAGCTTGGATTAAGGTCAGGACTATTAGACTCTAAGGACTGTGTTAGCTCAATCAGACTCTGTATTCATTCGTTCTGTGCCATCCCGGCCAGGAGTGCATTGCAATTTAAAAATGGACCCTGCCTTTCAATGTTCTCTTGGTTTTCTGGCTATATCTTTGGTACTCTGGAAGCAATAGGAAACAATAAATAGCTAACATCAACCTCTCGGGCAGTATCTGAATGGGCAGAACATGAGGAAGTCTGAAAGGGCTCATTCCAAGCAGGATGAGACCCAGAGATACCTGGAAAAGAACTTTTAGAAATATTTCTGAATTAGATTGCAAAGCTCAATATTCACTAAGCCAAAAGTCCTTTTTTTTTTTCCCCACAGAGTCTGTCAAAACATCCAATAGCCAAAAGGTGGCACTCTTCATCCATTATTCATTTCCTTCCAAAGTGAGACCATCTCTACGTGTTCTTCTGTCCCTTCTATTAGCTGTTTCATAATAAAATATTATACCCCCATTCTCTCCTGATAAAACATAGCAATAAAACAGACCTTATTCTTTGGGTTGATCTGTGTTTTGATATATGACAGTCCTGATACCTCTGGGTAGACAATGCATAAAGTAAACTGTTTGCATTTTCAGTAGAGCTTGGCTTATAGCTCTGTGTGTATCTATACACTACGCCATATAACTGAGCACCTTTATTATAAAATCGTCTCTGACCAGATCCAAGATTTTAATTTGTCTCTAGAGTTTGCCTCTCTCAATTTCATAAACCATGAAAACACAGCTGGAGCGATTTACAGACTGTGGAAAAACTCTTGAGTATTTTCGCTGAAGTACTAATTCAAGGATCATGCTTTGTTATTTCCTGTTTCATTGTTGTTTGTAAAGCTAGTTAACGGGCAATGGGCTGCTTCGAGTTCTCCTGGCCCTGCCATACTGTTGCGTGCACCTCCTGTCTGGGCATGGCATGCATTAGGTGCAAGCGTGACAGAAGAACGGCATTGATTTGAGAATGAATTTGAGAACACATCAGTGAGAATGAAATCAGAGCAATTTGCAAAGAGCTAGGCTTGTATTCTTTGAGTACGAATGTGAGACCTGAGGCTTTTAATAAACCAAAGACTACTCTGTGATAACTTTCCACCAACCCCAAATATTTTTCAGATATACTTTCAGAATCAACGCTGGTTTAGCCACTATAGAGGAAGGGAAACTTTTGCAGCCTCCTGACTTACGGGTCATTAGAAGCAAAGACATAGAGCATGATGGAGAGCAACATGTGAGCATGGAGGAAACGTATAAAGCAAGAAGATGAGCTCCACTAATGCCCCACTAACCTAGAATTTGGAAATCTAGAAACCTCAGTCATTTAGAACACAGATATAAAATCATACATAAGCTAGAAGAGTTTCCGAGCAGCATGGAAAATCTTTATCATAAAATGCAAGCACTTTTCTCTATAGGAATATAGTCTATAAGAGTTTTAGGACCGGTATAGTACAAGGTAGATGCTCAATAAATATTTATGAAATAGATGCGTGGTGAGTGAAGACAGGCCTGAGGGAGGTAGGCTTAATGAACTCAATGTTATGAAAGGATGTTATGATTGGACCATCCAGCGTAGGAGAAAATTGCCTTGCACTCATCAACAGTCTCTAAAGGCATCACCACAATAGCATGATTAAACAGCGGAGGCTTTCCATGTAAACTTCATTTGTTGACAAAACATGGAATTACGTTTAGAATGCCCTGTTCCTTAAGATTGAAGTGTATGTAGTAAGAATGGTTAAGATTCAAAACAACTCATGCTGTTAAAAAGACAAGCTTGAATTATTTATTCTGAACATTTACTACTGGTCAAGAACTGAACTTGATTCTAGAATATAGTGGTAAACAAGTTATCTGAAATGTTCACTTACATTGCATATTTTGTACTTTTATGGTGTCCAAAAAAGAGACTTTAATACATATTATTATGTACATATGAAGAACAAGTGCCTTTGAGCAGAACTGATCCAGGAGACTTACAGCTCTAGTTCAAGTCCTCTGTAAAACAGTGATCAGAGGAAAATATTTAGTGCTACATCAAGCTTGATTTTAACTTTTGTTGATTGTTGATTTACAATGCTGTGTTAGTTTCAGGTGGACAGCAAAGTGATTCAGTTATACATATATACATACGTTCTTTTTCAGATTCTTTTCCATTATAGATTATTATAAAATATTGAATATAGTTCCCTGTGCTATACAGTAGAAACTTATTGCTTATCTATTTTATATATAGTAGTTTATAATTAATCCCAAACTCCTAATTTATCCCTCCCCCTCTTTCTCCTTTGGTTACCATAAGATTGTTTTCTATATCTGTGAGTTTGTTACTGTTTTACAAAAAATTTCATTTGTATCATTTTTTTAGACTCACAAATAAGTGATATCATATGGTATTTGTCTTTCTCTTTCTGACTTACTTCACTTAGTATGATAATCTCTAGGTCCATCATGTTACTGCAAATGGCATTATTTCATTCCTTTTTATGGCAGAGTAATATTCCATTGCATGTATATATGTACAATGGAAGTGGTATGTGTGTATATATATATATATATATATTCTTTATCCATTGCTCTGCTGATGAACACTTAGGTTGCTTCCATGTCTTGGTTATTGTAAATAGCGCTTCAAGCTTGATTTATTATACGGATTTTTCTATATTGACAAGCCTTCTTAGAACTTTCTTAGTGTGTGTGTTATCCTCTAAGACAAGACAATGAAATTAGGCAAAGTGCTAAGAAGACATGCCCTGCCTCTCTCTTACAGCATAGAAGAGCTGCATTATGAAAACTATCTTGTTTTTCAGTTAGCTTGTGGCTACACCAAATATTGTGGCTTCTAGTACTTTCTAGGTTGGGGTGAAAAATCTCATGCAACTTGGTGTGTAGACGATGAAGTGCTATTGACTGATATAAAGATTTCAGATAGTGTTCCCATTTTATTCTTCAGCGTGCTCAGCCATCCATTCTCCCAGTCATCGTAGCAAGACCCTTACCACATTTGTAGTGTTCTTTATTATTTCCATTGACTTTTAGAGGTAAAATTAGGTTGTAGCTCAAAGAATTTGCGCGTTCAGCGTCAGGCCACGTAGAGTCGTGGAGCATGTAGCTCAAAGAATTTGCGCGTTCAGCGCCAGGCCACGTAGAGTCGTGGAGCAAGCCCAGGGCGATGTGTGTCTTTAGATCTCTCACCGCTAGTACCCAACCCTTCTGCAAAATCTACACATTTGCTAACTCTGATTTCACATTTTCCAAACTGGAAGATGCTCTTTGGTTCATTTGGTTGGTTTTTTAAGTGTAGACTTTTTTTTTTTCATGTTTATAGGCTGATGTTGAGTTTTCAGAATGTTCTTTAAGTGGAAAAGTCTGGGTTTCTCCAACATCAACTTATTCTAGCGTTGCAGAAATGAAAGGATCAGTTGCTTATCTGATTTTTCACTTTCCAATCAGTTTTGATAGTGATTTGAAGATCTAGCCTCATCTCAGGACAACCCCTATAGATAAGGGATTAGCTCTTCTTGCATTGCAGCTCGAGGTCATGCCTCATTTCTAGCTGTTCCAACTCAGTGAGATTCAAGAAAGAAATGCCCCACTCATGCCACCAAACTAAACTCGTGAGTACAACTCATTTTCTCTCTACAAAGTTGGTGGTTGTTCTTTTTTCCCATTGACTGCGCTAGGTTTAGACAAACAAGAAGGTCACTCTGACTTCTATTTTGAACATACATTATTGCCCCCAAAGATGAATGAAGTGCTAAAACTAAGAGAATCCTAAGCTGTTTGGCTTAGGTTAAAATAAGTCTACTTCTAAAATATTCACATATTGATTTGAAAACCTAAATAGAAAACTATTTCTGGATTACTTATTCTATTGGTTGGATTTTATTGGTGGGATAATTGAGCCAACTATATGTATTTTTCTGAACCACTAGTCTTCCCACACTGTCCAGATTGTTTCTAAAACTATGGAAATTTCCGTCCAGGTTGCATTTTCTTTGTTTGCTTCCGTTGACATTTCTTTGCCCAAAGAATTTCTTTTGTGGTTCAACTTTTCCATCTTTTTAATTGACAGGGTTGATCCCAGCTGTAATTGTGCATGGTTATATACTGAAAACCCACATAAACAAACATCAACAAACACAGCCCTTTGATAGGATGATGTCATCACAATTGGAGTTTCAAAAGCAAATACAAGTGGGCAACTGGGGCACCTGTGTCAGCTCTCCTAAGTCCTCCCTCCCCTCACCCTTGATGATGAAAGAACTATCTTTACTGAAGGTGGAATGCTCTGTTGACACCAGCTCCCCTAGTCCCAACCCTGGAAGATCAATTTCACGTCAACTTGTTTAGATTGATACTGAGGCCACCTGGGCCTCAGCTGTCAGGAAACCCAGCGCTCTGCTTAAACAGCAGGCAGCTATCAAAATAGGGGAGAGAGAGAGAGAGAAAGAGAGAGAGAGAGGCTATCAGACTTAATACTGGCACACATTAGAGGGCTAGAGAACTCTCTCAGGTCGGCTAATGTTGCCATTACCATTCGTCAGGTGTACAATCACCTGGAGAATAGGGATAATGGGGCCTTTGTAGGATGCTGAATCAACATCCCAAACAATTCAACCACTGTTCACAGGTTAGAGCCATAGCTCCCTGACCCTTCTTCCCTCTCTTCTCAAATAAACCCCTACTCTTCCCACCTCCCAGGAGCATTACATCAATCGGTACATTCACTTTTCCTCAATATGACAGCTGGTTAAGTGACACATGAGATTCCCTTCCTAATAGCTGCTGTATAGAAACAGCTGTGGGAATGATTTTTCATGTTGTTCACCCTCGTTTCCAGCATCAGAGGATTTAGAATTTGTGCATTCTTAGAGAAACTTCTCTCTTGTGTTTTAAATTTATTTATTTAATAGAAAAAGTGAATGCCGTTCATGGTTAAAAAAAAAAAACACAGTGGGGGAGATCATTTGCTCCTGTAGTTTATGAAATAGTCTTTTTCAGAATCACTTTCATTTCAGCATTAAAAATGGCAGCCGTCGTGTACGTCTCCATGATGAAATGCACAGAGAGCAAACTCAGCTCAGCTGTGCCATGTTACCTGGGCTGGTCTCTGCTGTGAACCTCCCCAGTGTGCTCAGTTTTGTGACATTTATCCATTCCATTCCATCTTCTACGCTGGCTCTGTCTTCTCTCTCCTTGTGCTTCTCACAAGTCCTTTTCATCCTTTGTAAACCATGAAGCCAGTTCTAGAACTCCCCGGAAGGATTTATTTTCCTCTCTTTTAACCATGGGAAGAAAATGGAAAAAGCTAAAACAGTAGTAGTGAATAAAGAAGTGAAAATCTACGTTCTTGTTCAGTGTAGCCAAGGCTCTCACAGGGGAAGTCCAGTGATATGATTATAGATTTCCAAAGCTAAAGTATGAGAACTAACCTTGGACTGACAAATGGATGGTAGACACCAAACCATGTCCGTCAGTTGTTCTGTATTGTGGCCCAGGAAGAATTTTCCAGAGCCCTCAAAAACTTGTTTTGAAAAGACATGTAATATGGTTGAAGTTTTTCCAACACCAAGAAGAACCTCTTGACAGGGCTTCATTTCCAGAACACTTAGTTTTGCCTCCCTCTGGACTGACACTTCTGTCTTTTTTGCAAAGGGGACTGGTTCATTCAAGAGAGGAAAACATGGTGTAGGTTTTCAACAGTGCTACTTCCCCAAGCCTCTCCTTAGTGCTTAGAGTGTTTATAAAGAGGAAGGGTGATTGAAGTCTTTTCTTACACATTTAAACATCATTTACCAACACATTTTATCTTAAGAAAGTAACTCATTGACTTAAATTCACATTCTGGCACATATTATATGTGTCTAGGAGAAGAGAGAAAAAAACTTGGAGGTGCTGGATCCCATAGGGTGTGTTGTGTATATGTGTGACTTTTGCCTGAGACTGGCACTGTTTTGGTTCAAAGACAAATACTCCTAGTGAAATAATGTTTTTGTGGTTCTAATTATTACATCATGAAAGGATACTTTGGGCTCATTTCTGGGAGGCTCAAAGCAGTGTATCTCCACTGGAGCACACTTCAGCACAGACATTTCACAGTAGTGCCCAGCAGCAAATGAAAATTTTTTTCACAAAGGCTTTGGTCATTATAGCCAAATAGGTCCCTCCAACGCAGCCATATCGTGTAATGTGTAAATTAGGAACCTGTTGCTGAACCTAGGAATAAAACGTGTAAGAAACCCAGTCTGCAAGTATACCCACATAGTCACTTCGTGGACACAATTGTTGAATGCCAATCATATTTATTTAACAATGGGAAAAATGACTCATAGACCAGAAATCTAATTTTTATTTTGTTTTTATAGTAAGCCCCTAGTTCTTGGGTATGGGATGCATGGAATTCATTCTTTTTTCAGGTATTAGCTGCCACATGAGAAGGAGGACCCAAAATATAGCAATTCTTTGGGTACTTGCTCACCATGCACATATGAGTAGATAGAAGGGCAAGAGCTAGGGAGAGGCAAAGAGAGAGACTTGGGGAGGGATGGGGAAGGGGGAGGAAGAGACTGGCTCGTTATTCAGATCCTTGGGAGTCCCTTGGTGGTTTATTTGTTGTGAGAAGCCAGAGAACAAATCCATTCTAAACTTTCTTCTTCCTGGCAGATTTTTGAAAGCTGAGGTTTCTCTGCTGACTGTGCATGTCCTTTTATCATGTGTTTGGTTTTTCGACATTAAGCCGTTTCACCAAGAATAAAACAGTTACTTTCAATTAATAAATCATCCTGCAATTACCCCACGTTCATAACCACGTGAAGGCTTCCGTGTGTGCAGATGATAGCTTACCCATTAAACAACTCTCTCCATTAGCCGTCTCTACTCCTCGCTGTGTTTTCCACTTTGCCTTCTCCCCTGACACTAAGGGTACGCCTGCTTACTGCCAGCTCTGCGGGGAGACACCCACATGAACACACCACATTTCATGTTCATTCACAAACTGAGAATAAAGATCTTTCCTGCCAATGCCCTGTGAAGATTTTCAACTTTGATGTCTGTTAATCGGGTGACTTATTTTCACGAATCTTAATGGCTGTCTCCTTGTATAAAGTAGAATTATGCTTTGAAAAGAAGTATTCATAGGTTTTAGTGCAATGAGTGGTTATTCTGCAAACTGTTGGTCTTCTGCTAATTGTCTTGGTCATGTCAATCTGTGTTTGGAAGCTTCAGGACTGTGGAGACACAGAATGAATTGTAAGCTCCTGGAGGGCAGCACTGAATCTTTCTCATCTTTGTATTTCCCATGATTGAAAACAGTCAGGAACATGCTAGGCTCTACAGATACAGTGTAAATAAAGGGATAACATAGAGAACCATATTTAAGCCGGGCTGCCACCACCTAAAGAGAATGAGTATGCCCTTTGCTGTTCCTTTCAACTTCCTTTGAGTCCTTTCTATCCACTGAAACCAGCAGGCCAAGACCCAAGTTTCTTTCCTTTGTATTATCCTGAGGAAAATGATTAAAGAACTAAACTAATAGAGAACACATATAAAAGTCAACCTGGGTGCTTACTGAAAGCAAGACAAACTCTGCCAATGACTTAACTGGTTTGCTAAGTTAAATATTAACTATTCCTCCAGGTTGTCCAAAGATCCTTCCTCTTAAATAGGAGGAGACAGACATTTTCCCAGCACAACTTAACCAACAAAATTCCCAACAAAAACATTTTGTGGTTATTATAAAAAGTCCAACAAACATGGAAATGTATAAATATGAAAATGAAAATTACCCATGCTCCAACCATACATGAATCACCACTGAAACAGTGTGCTGTATGTCATTCCAGGTTTATTCTGCAGATACATATGCATATCTATCCATCCCTCTTTTAACAGCATCTATGTCTATTTAGAATACTACGCACATATTTTTAACTTCATTTTTTTCTCTTAAACATAATATACATTTTCCTCACTGTTTTAATGGCTTTCTGAGTATTCTAGTAAATGAACATATGTAATTAACTTAACTAATCCCCTATTCGTGGACACCTGGATGGTTTCCAATACTAATACACTTTTAATACTTGTTTCAGATATTGAAAGTGACACTGGACAACACAAGCAGGAAAACAGAAAGTTATCTTGACTGAATCAGAGCCTCAAAAATCTATTTATAATTTGAAATGATGCTTATATGTTAAAAAATTAAAATATTATAACTGAAAACTTATGAAGTTCTTCCATATAAGTTGGTAGATTTATTACATATAAATTGAAGATTATAGGCTAGTCATTTTATCTGTCACTAAATATTAAGTACTTTTATAAAACTATCATTATAAAATTTAGAAATGATGTAAGAAGGAAGCAAAAGCATTAATCGATTGGGGCCCGAGCACACAGTAAATATTTGGAAAACCAAACTGGAAATCATAGCCTCTGAGCCAATGTCTATATTCAGACATTTAGAACTCTGCTCTAAGGGGTTTAGGTTAATCATTGCCATTAAAATTTATTTTAGGGGCCTATCAATATATTTTTTTAATGTTCCCTATTTGGTGTTTTCCAAGTTGCAAATGGTAGTTCATAAATTTTGCAGTAAATGTAATAACACAAAATGAAGGTGTAAAAGGTAAAACTAAACATCTCAGGGCCATCCTTCATGGTTGGGAGGGTTGTGCACTGCACAAGAGCACAGCAGCTAATAGGGTTCCAATCATATTGCAGACAGTGAAGAGTTTTACATTCATTGCAATGATTTTCTAGCAGATGGCAGTATATTATAAGAATATCCCAACAGATGGAAATAAAGCCTCTTGAGTAAGGGGCATCTTTCTCCAATTGACAGCATCTCTCGTTATTCCCCAAACTCATGTCCCCTTATCCCCCTCTTATATTGTTCAATCAGTACTATCTTATGAAAATTCTTGCAGTCTACGATATAGTTCTAAATCATTCTTTTTAAAGGTTGATTAATATCTCATACAACTTGTATGATGAAGTTGAAAGACATAATGGGATATAGTAGCTACTGATAATTGATATTTCAAACAACCACACACATGAAATCATCAGAACTTTAATTTTTGCCATATAATGCAGTTGGCTATTTCTGTAATTGATGCCTATTCATGGCAGAGAGAGACACTGCGGCTTCCTAAAATACTTTCTAAACCCTCAGAGAAAGATTAAATTGTGTTCAAGATTGTTATAGTGTTGAGTATTTTTTCCATGTTCTTTGAAACATTCATCTGTTGCTTATGTATGTGATACTTCTTTACTGTAATCAGTTAAACACCATCTTCATACAGGGCTTTACAGCTTCCAGAACACCTTCCCATCATTTTGGTATTTTTCTTTGAAATTACAATACCGTAAGGCAGGAGGTGTTAGTCTCCAAAGTTTCCTGTTGAAGAAATGGTGGCTTAGGAAGGACAGATATCTTGCCCAGGACCCTGAGGTCCTAACTATACAAAGTCATGGTGGGCACTCAGTTAGTTGTCTTTACATGGCCCCACTGCTCTAGAGAGTAGGATTAATTAGAATCTACCACTTTCTGCTCACCATAGTTAAACGGGGTTTCGCTCTGCTTTGGGTACCATAAAATATATCATTGCCGCTTATAGGGTCAATGTTCTTTCCTTTGTTAGAATGGTTCCTTTGTTGTGCATTCCCCTGGATACATTTTCACTTTCTTCCTCCAGGTTTCTCAGATGCTGTAGGAACACATATTCCCACTTTCCACCTCAGGCCACCAATCTCCTTCCCTACCACACACACACACACACACACACACACACACACACACACGAAAGGCTAAATGAGTCTACCTATGACATTAGCTATCAAAACGCAACCTAGCAGCACGATAGACTACTAATTCCAAATAATCAATAATGTACCTTGATTCTTCAAATCTTTCCATTGCGCATCTCTTGTTCTAGTCTAGACCAAGTTTATAGTTATAGTTTATAGTGCTTTACAGCTATGAGAATGCTAGTCTTTAAAAAAAACATTTTTTTCATTAACATTTAAAAATAATTCCCTATTGTTGGATTGGGTGGACACAACTTTAGTTAAAGAAGCCACATGATTTCAGTTTCCTGGGGCAGGGAGAGGGAACGTATAGAATCAAACCACTTCTTTAAGATGGCTCTTTCAGGTCCCACTGTTTTGCCAACATCTCAGAGACAACACCATCAGCAAACAGCAAAGCATTTCTTCTTTTCAATGAAATAATGAACAGTTGGATCTTTCTGTCAAGAGCCGGTAGATTAGTTAACGGCACTTATTTACATTTTAGCATTACGGGCAAAAGAATAATTAACGGGTGAGACCCTATGCAGTGGACCTTGGCGGTCTGCAAGGATTAACGAATTAATTAGTTCTTTCCATCCATTACCATTTTATTCTTTTCCTTAGAAACGTGTGGAGTGTTTATTTCAGCCTTTGAAAGTTCCAGAGGGGGGCTGTTCACTCAGCTTTCTGAATGGCTGAATAGAACAATAAGATTGTGTAACCATTGGGACATGTCAGTCCCTCCAGCAAGGGGATGATATAGAAAGCGCTTTTCATCTTTTAGCAAGGGCCCATTATTCCTATGTATCTCTCTTCTGTGCTTTATGAAAAGGTTCGTACAGTAAATAATGACTGACTGTGTAGTAGTTCTTTCTTCTTTTGCCAAAGCTCTTTTTAGCTTTGGCAGCAATTTTGTTTTCCCTGTCATCATCTAATGTCTATTTATTTTACATTGCTACAAAGCCAGTGAAATTCCCTTATAAATCCCAGGTCATGAAGATGAAGCAGCAACCCGATTCCTTTTATTAAATGTCTCCAGTATCCTCTGCTTTTTCTAATTAGGTTCAAAGTGGTCAGTGGCTTGCAAAGGCTCTGGGCAGGAATCGAATCTGTTTGAACAATGCATTCCTACGGGCTGTGCATACTAGATGTTTGGATTTAATTAGAAGACAGGTATCAAAAGTCAGATACTCTCTGGATGCACTGGGGTTGCCGGCGCAGGTCCTCTTCCTACCGGGGCAATCTGACCAAATTCTTCCCCTCCCTCTGGCCCTCCCTCCCACAGACGCATACAATAGGCATTAGGTATTCAAAGCCTGGGGCTATTACTCACCACTGGTTTTCCAGAGCTGCAGTTTTCTTTTGTCAGCACTGCCACAGCATGAAGGTGAGAACAAGAAACTCTGAAACTGAAGGGGGAAAGATAAAAGGAAAAGTGTGCAGAAGAAAAGAGAGGCTATTTAACTGCTCTGTCAACCCAGTTTTTCTCTCTGCTCAGCTGCAGGCATGTTCTGAAGATGGACGGGCCTAGGTACAGCTGGTACCGGAGAGCAGCTGTGATTTCCATCTGGGTACCATTTAGTAGCAGATAGATTTTTCAGGCCAAAGTCACCTCCACTTGTTGTGGTTAGAGAGGGAGAGGGAGAAGCCCACTGTGTTTTCTTCCACTTCAGATGCTATTGTTCCAAACCCTCGCCTCTCCCTGTGTTGGTGCATTGTCAAAGAGAGGGGAATTATTTGATTGTGGGGTGAGTGGGTGGGGGAGTTAGCTGATGAGAGCTGGTGGAGCTCAGACACAAAGCATCCCATGGAACACATTAAATTTTAGATCAATCCAACACATACTTCTCATATTGTCTGTCATTACCTTCTTTCCAAACTATGGGGCCATCAGGAAAGACGGTGCTCCTCTGAGGAGTGATGTCAACATTTATGTCTGCACGGTGCTAGAGCAACTGGTTGAAATGTGAAAAATTCAATATGTGGACGACAGTTCCTGTTCGGTTGTGCTAGGAAACCGGTTTGAATCATTTCTTTTTACCTCTATGACAGAGTTGACATGAGATGGCAGGGCAACCACTTCAGCCAATAAGATTCTTCCAGACAGAATAATTTATAAAAATATTGCATATCTGAAAAGGTTTTGTGAAGTAGATTATTTGATTAAAATGCTTAAAAAATCCAATTTGTTACTATTTTAAAAATTGAACGCTGATGTTTTTCAGCTAGTTGTATCAGTGTGGGATGGGCACTGACTGAATTAAATTATTGTTTTGGAGTGAATTTGATCTACACTTTGCTGTTCTGCGAGTCTTCCACCCGTATGTCAGGGGCTTTTACAAGAATCAAACTAGAGGCTGTTTTAATGCTTTTAGAAGATTTTGAGGGGCTGAAAGTTGGTGATTTTTTATGGTGGGAATGCTTCTTTTCAAGGCAGCACCTATATAGTATGCTCATGGGCCCCAGTTCTTTTATGTTATTCGGATTTGAGACCAGAGATGTTTCATAAGCATTCGCAAGAATTAGCAAACGTGACCCAGGGAGAGATTGCGAGATCTTTTCTGGCAAACCAAGCTTCTTTTTCCTTGCCAACATTGACATCTTCCAAAGTTGGCCCCAGTTCTTCAGCTCTCCTAATGTACTCAAGGTCAATGTTTCTCTCCCTGAGGAGAAACCACTGCTGAGAGGCACAATCAGAGTCCATTTTATTTTGCCCCTTAGTTTATTGCCCTTTTACCTTCAAAAGCCCAGAGTAAGTTTATGAACATGTTGATAAATATGATGAACGCATACTCGATTCTCACCTTGAGTTTCGAAGGAAGAATTCAACAGGTGGGATGAGGTGTATGAGGTCCACGCATAAATGAACCATCTGTAGCACTGCTGCCCAATAGAAATATAATAAAATGTCATTTTACCTTTTTTTTTTTAGTAGCCATGCTAAAATAGCAAAAAGAAACTGGTATAATTAATTTTAATAATTTACTTGATTTAACCTAATATGTCTAAAATAATAGCATTTGGACATGTAATTAATATAAAAATTATTAATGAGATGTTTAATCTTTTTTCAATGTACTAGATCTTCAAAATCTAGTGAATTTTACGTTTACAGTACATCTCAGCTTGAACTTACCACATTTCAGGTGCTCAGTAGTGCTGTGAGGTTAATGGCTGCTGTACTGGACAGAGCGGATCTGAAGGAAATTGATAAAGAGGGAACTAATTTATATTGAACATTTCTATATGCAAGGCACTGTGGTAGCGAGGAATATACGTTATGGCTAGCCTTCACAGCCACCCTTCGAGGTGACTATTATTTTAATTTTATGGAAGAATGAGGTGGCTATGAATTTATTGTTCAAACAGAAGCCCTTTTGGAGTGATGGGGCAGCTTTTATTAATCATCCAAGGACAATCATCGAGGACTGTCTCAGGCAAACCGGCATGAATAGGCAACTTAGATGGGGAAACGAGGTAGAATAAGTTAACTAACTTGCCCAAGGTCACACATGGAAGCACGAGGTAAGATTTAAAGTCAGATCTGTTTGTCTCGAAAGCCCACGCCTGGAACGTGCTCCTGGTATTCCTTCTGGAATCCTCCCTTGATAGTTTGGTTAACCATTGTAAGTTGGAAGCATTGGTCTTGAAATCTGTTGGCAGCATGCTTCTCTACCAAGCAAAAAAGACTCAGCTTGTCTCTGTTCTTAGAAAGGTCCTTCTAAGGAAGCAGAACATACGCAGAGGCTGACTACGTACCCATCATTGTTAGATGTATATTAATTGCTACCACAATTAGTAGTTAGATGAGCAGCCAGCTTAGACTCCCTAGCTATGTCTATGTGGTGGTAGGTAGGGGGAGAGGGGTTGCAGATCTCTAGCAATTTTCTCTGCAGTGCTCTAATTTACTAAGTTGCTTTCCCTATTGGGAAACATATCATTGGAATCTGTACACAGACATGAAAGGGGGCCAGAAATGAAAACATTTTGTTTGACTTTCTCCAGCTCCCTTTAGGCCTCCAGAAAAATGGAACGTTGTCTCTTATGTAAATGACTGGGTTCTCTGATAATTGATTAGTGTTTTTTTATTTGCTTGTCTGTTCCTGACATGATCTGTTTCTCAGAAATGCATACATTGCTCCCTTTAAGTGACAGCTAGAATGAATGATTGCTGTAGAAAATCAGAACACAGCAAGAGAAAGGTTTGGGAACATTGCTAATAACAATAGCTATCATTTATTGAGAGTGTACTATGTGTCAGACACTGCTTGGATTGCTTTATATCTATTATTTAATCTCAACAATGAGACGGTAAGATACATACCATAATTATCCTCTTTTTACAGATAAGGGAACCCACTCAGAGATTTGTCCAGAGCCACATGGCTATTTCGTGTCAGAGCTTGAACTCAAACCTAGGTCTGGTTGATTACAAAGCACTTACATTAAATAAAAATCAAACCCACCTGCGTTACTAAGACCATTACTTGGAAATAATCCGTATTGTACATTTGCCATGTTGTCCTATTAAACCTCTGTTGTCCTGAGAGTCCCTGAAAAATATGTTATTAGAAGATTGAATGAAAAAGGTGACTTCTTGGTTTGTATTTCCTGTAATGGCACAAGTTCTTGATAGATGTTCTGGAAATATTCTGGGTATTGATAAACACCTTTCTCTCCTGCGGGCCGAGTAGCATTTGGCTGCGTCTCAGCATGGCTGGCAATCTCATTTAGGAAAGATTAGGTCTTTTCTCTCTGTCTACTTCTTTCTAATTTTCCATACTTGGAAATTTTAGAGGTTGATAAGCAGTGCCATTTTTTTTCTCATTTACATTCTTCTAGTGAAAAGGTAAATCATTTAAGTTGTATGATTATACATATTTACCGTGGAACGCAATAAGCTGTTACCAAGTAGAATTAAAAAATGTGGCCCAACATTTAAAAACAAAAAATTCTCTTGAATTTGCTCTTATGCTGCAGGAGGATGCCCAGGTGAAGCTACAGCGGCCTCTCTTTTCCTGTTCTGGAAGAGTACCTTATGGGACCCTCTGAAGCACAAAGGAGAGAGATTTGAGCAGAATGTCATAAACCAGGGTTATTGTTTCTATTAGACATATTTCAGAACTGCTTGTGACGTTAATATGAGTGGTTTGGTATCAAGTTTTATATTCTAATCGGCATTAAAAAAAAAATTGGTCTTTCCCTAAGGCTGAAACAGCCAAGATCTTATCTGTTCTTTGTGTTAATTGTTGATAATGGGCATAAGACACAATGGCAGACACTGACCAAACTCACAGATTGTCCCCGGATACAGAAGGTCTAGGTCTTCATCAGACTGTAAAAGTGAAGATTAGATCCACTGACAAGCAGCAGCTAGCAGGACGTTTCCAAGTTATGCTTCTAAACAGCACTAGGTGGGTCTGCAGAATGTTATTGCCGAGTACCCCCCTGGAAAATAAATGAAATAATCTTCCCCATGTTCAATCTTTGTAGGAACCTGAGGACTGGGGGGAAAAATAAAATAAAAATTGCATTTATAGGCCTGGAAAAAATAGGGGAGAATTATCTCCCTCATAAAACCAACTTCCAAACCTGAAATTGTATTTCTTCCAGACTAATATTTTACTTTATCTTTGATCATTATAAATTATTTTCTTTTATTTCTTTCTTTTTAAAGTCCTGGTTGAAAAAGTAGCTTGGCAGACTGTTCCACTGGAGCTCAAATGGAGTTACTTATTGAAAAATACTCAAAAGTAAAAATTCGAAAGTGCTTCCCACTACACTCATCTGAGCCCCCCAAGTTCACTGCATGTAACTGTCTGTGTAGAATTATGGGCAGAGTCAAGTAACCACCTCCTGGCTTCAGACTCAACTTTCCACATCTCTTAGTGCCAGATACGTTTGCTTACTAAGATTTTCGCTTGAATCATATTCTGTTTTTTTTTTTTTCTTTCTTTTTGGGTGATCCTAATTTGTGAGATAGTTGGAAAACTTTAGGGGAGGGGTCTGAGAAAAGCCCATGAGTATTGGGGGAGGGGGGGAAGGTGGTCAGGTCTTTAAGCCTTTCAGGTGTGGAGAGGTGATCTTTTCACAGTGGAATTACTGGAGACAAACATAAACCGCAAACGTCTTCCACAATAAGAATACATGGGTGTTATTATCATTGATAAAGGAGAATCATTTCAGCAATGGAAAATTAGAGTCTGCGAGGGTCCCAGTGGGCTCTTGTAAACATGACAACTCTTCCCAGAGACTGAAGCAGGGTTGGATTACCTTTTCCTCCCGTTTTCCTCAGTAGCTTTTCATGCCATACCTCTCTGAGGCATTGTAGCCTCAACTGGAACTCTAAGCAGGAAGCTTGGCGAGTCATCATTAGTAGCAACGATACTAATAAATAAATAAATAACAATAATAAAACAATCATTAACACTTAGGATTTTATGATTTACCAAACATTTTCTCATTAATTATCTCATCTGAGATAATGACCATTCTGTCACACCAGGCTGCTCTGGACACCTCTTTCAGGGCACTCCTTCCCAGATCAAAGGAGGAGCTTTCCCAGCCCCTGGGAGTGGTGGTGAAGTGAATCTCCAAGGGCATTAGCCTTGCCACCCAGGAGAACACAGGAGGGAAGAGGAAGGAATCAAAGGGTGAGCAGAGGATTTGATGCCATGATGTGGAGCCGCTTTGCTTCTTCCCGCATATATTTTTAACAGAACCCTTGGGACCTGGGGAGGTGGTTGGATGATCGCATGCTCTTTGAATGCTGTATTGTGTTTGAAACATAAAGCTTCTCCATAAAAAGTTTGTATTGTGAAATGTCAAGTTTTTGGCATGTATCATATTTGTCAAGTGAGGTTATGTAAGCTGAGCTTTCCAGCATGGCCTCCCCTTGTACAACGTTGGAGAAAAGTTTCACAGAGGAGAGCCCAAACCATCTGAAGCCGCATTGTTCTCAGTTTCCAAAGTTGTAAAAAAGAAAACCACCCTAAAAGAAATATTTGAAAAAAAAATTGACTGAATCCTAGAAAACATACTAAGACATATGGCAAGTTCTTATGTTTTGGGACTATCAGGAAGAGGGAGGATGAACGATCATATAATAAGTCCAGGTAGGGAATGGTCAATCTAGTCATGTGTCTTAAAGATGGAGTATCAGTTAATTAATTGCATTCTTCTTTCTAACCCCTGCCCCCCACACCCCAACCCTAAAGTCATTCAAGTATTTGTTGAATAAATAAATCTCCTAGCCAAAGCTTTGGTGGTGAATTAGGGAATGGAATAACTGGTGTAGAATCTTAAATTGAAAATAAAAATCCGGTAGTGATTTGGGGAGCAAGCACCTGTTGGCTGACTTGTGTTGAGCTGAATGAAAATGGGATTATTGAAAAGTGAGAAAAGTCACAGACAGGCTTCTGTAGGAGACCACTGTCTGTGTTTCCTCACCTGCCATGTGAAAATAAAATCAAGTTACTCTTGGTTGCATAGTTCCTGGAATTGCACAGAGTAGAGATGAGTTCCTTGGGTTGTTCCCTGGGTTAACTCCACTTGCCTCCACTGGCCAAAATGATCTGGGAACCACGTAAAAGGGTGAGCTGCAATAGATCTTCTCTTTTTTTGTTTGTTTGTTTTTTTCTTTAAAATTTTTCAAATTTTACATTGGAGTATAGTTGATTAACAATGTTGTGTTAGTTTCAGCTGTACAGCAAAGTGATTCAGTTGTACATATATCTATTCTTTTTCAAATTCTTTTCCCATTTAGGTTATTACAGAATATTGAGCAGCATTCCCTGTGCTCTACAGTATGTCCTTGTTGGTTAACTATTTTAAATATAGCAGTGTGTCCATATCAATCCCAAACTCCCAATCTATCCCTTCCCCCGCCAACTCTTCCCCACTGGTAACCATAAGCTCATTCTCTAAGTCTTTGAGTCTGAAATAATGCCTTCTGCAAACAACATGGATGGACCTGGAGATTACCATGCAAACTGAAGTAAGTCAGACAGAGAAAGACAAATATCATGTGATATCGCTTATATGCGGAATCTAAAAAAAGAAAGATACAAATGAACTTATTTACAAAATAGATCTTCTCTTTAATTGTAGTAACTCTTACTGCAGTTAACCCTTTCCTCAAATCTGACTCTATCTTGGGTCTGACCCTCCCAGGTACTAACCTGGCTGCTCATTCTGCTGTATTCATCCTTATTCTTTGGGCTTAGCCACTGATAGGTGGCCTTCCTCCCATCTCCCATTCCCATTACATGCCCACCCCCACCCCAGACTGCCCTTTTCCTATCTCTGGGTCTCACCAAGCTGAGTCCATCTCCTCCAGTGGGAACTTGAACTCCTCTATTCCAAATCCAAGAAGATTTCTGTCTCTTTGTCCCCTCCTTCCACTATAGTGGAAAAGAGAGGAAAAAAAGAAGGTAATCATCAATTTCTAGGTGTTAGGTAAAGAAAGTTACAATAAAAAACATCTCCTTTCTGGATGCAGTTTTTCAGTCTGTTTGTTTATTGCTTGAATAATAATAAACAAGGATTGGTTAATTAGCCATGATGACAGGACCATCTCATGTTTTTTGGGGCACTTAGTAAAAAATGAAGTTGGGCCCAATCTGTGAGACAGGAGAGAGTCAATATATTCAGTAAGAAATAGGCATGAGACAGATAAATACAAAAACCACAACAATGCACACTGAGAAAGGTGGATTCGGGTTACTGCTGGTGGGTTGGAGCAAGATCAATAGTAATGAAACAATGCTCCACAGCAGATGACCAACTTGAGATATGTTTTAAAAGGAGTGGTGTGATTTGGCGAGTACCAGGTCTCGTGCACAACCTAAAAATCGATTCCACATTCTCAGTGCTTTTTACAGGGTGTTTGCACTAAAAGTGGTAGAGGGTATTTATTTTCGGGCAGAATTCAATTTAAAAGCAGGAATAATTGAAAACATCATTTTGAATGACGTGGTTCTAAAAACTGAATTAAAAACAATGTTGACAATCCTTCTGAGCCCTCCCTACTCCTTTACTGCAAGAGTAACTTTTGAGGCTAAAATTTCTTTTGTCATCTGAGACACTTTGTAATTCCTTTCAAAAGAGTGCAGATGTGTTGAGCTAAACCACGATTACCTTAAATTCCTAGGCCAATAAACCAATCGGTCAACAAGTTCTTGATTCTGCCTTCTAAATGCTTACAGTTAACTTGTACCACGATGAGGACACACCCATCAAGAAACTAACCCATGATGAACTTACTGAATATCTAGCTGCCCAGACATTCATGGTATCGGAGACACATAAGGACACTGCCTTATTCTCGTTCTAGAAAGGCCTTGTATTGCCCTAACCACTCTTCTTGGTGAGGGAAAATTTCTGGTAAAGTTTTGCCTCAGTGGATCTAGGACGTAAATTAAGTGGCTGCCTGTATTAATAATTTCTCCTCCTACTTCCTGACAAGCTTTGAGACACTCCTGAAGTCCTTACCTAAATTCTGTCCCTTCTAGAAGGCCGAAAGCTGGAGTACTCATGAATCTTTCAAATACGCATCCGGTAAAGAAACCTCAGATTCAACTATGACCTCTTTTTCTCTTAGATTCACCCTGGCCAACTGAGTCCTGCTTGTACTCCTTTCTTGTTGGCTCTTAAATTCATCTTTCTTTTCATCTGCACTGACATCTTGATCTTTTCTTACCTGGACACTCAAATTACCTTCAAAGAGGAGCCTTTCCTCTTTCAAATCCATTATCCACACTGCTGTCCAAGTTGAAAAGGTCAATCTGTTTAAAAGTCATCAAGGACTTCTTATCATCTTCAGAATGAATATGAGACTCTTCAGCAAAGAGTGAAAGATCCTTCATGGTCTTTTCCCAACTCTCAAGTCGAATTTGGTCATGTATCTTCATGTTCTCATTTATGAAGCCAGATGGCACTAAGGGGCTTGTCTTTCAAAGGGTCATGTCCTTGAACCTTTATGTTTTTAATTTAACCATTTCCCCTAAAATGCCTCTTCCTCAGTCCCCTGTCCATCTCGTCTATTTAATTACCCTTAATTGTCCTTTACTAATCAACTCAAGCCTGCCTTCCTCTGGGGCATCTCCCTGCACATCCCCGTGAAGAGTGAGCGCTCATCTTCTATACTCTCCCCTTCGCAATGGTTTACCTACCACCTAGTATAACATTTTCATGCCGTTATTATTTGCTCATCTCTTATCTGTGTCTTCCTAAGCACTTTAACTGGCTTAAGCAGAGACACTGGGTCATGTCTGCCTCTTTATCCACATTGCCTACCTGGCGCTTGACACAGTAATGTGTATTGTCAAGAATAACTAGATCATTTGCAGGGTGAGGCTTTGCCAGTTTCCATGAAAGAGGGAGTTTCCCCATGTTTACACCTTTTGCTGGAGGAACCCAAGCCTCCTCTGGCATTTGCTTTGGAGACAGGTCATGGGAGCCGGGGTTCTCATAATCCTACCCTTGTTTGAAAGTCTGGAGCCAGAGTTTAAAGTCCTGTCTTCAGCCCATAACGACCTTTGAATTTCCACAGACTTCAAAGATTTCACTGAATATTACCAACTATTTGATTAGTGCTTTACAATTTTCAAAATAACATCTTTCCTAAATAATATCTCTCTTTCATTCTCTCTTCCAACATATGCAAGCAATTGAGCCGATATGTTTGTAATTCACATTTTGGAGATGACAAAGTGGAGGCCCAGAGAGTTATTTAACCTGCTCGAGGCCACACAGTTGGTAAATGAGGACATAGGGCCACTCAGCTGGGGCAATGTATTCATTTTCCATTGCTGTATAATGAATGGCCACAAACTGAGAAGCTTAAAATGACATATGTTTATTATCTCATAGCTGGGTCAGAAGTCTACATATGGTTTAACTGAGTCCTCTGCTTAGGGTCTCATGAGGCTGAATTCAAGCTGTCAACTGAGCTGTGTTCTCTTTGGACCTTGGAGTTCCTTTCCAAGCTCATTCATGTTGTTGGCAGAATCCTTTTCCTTGTGGATATAGGAAATCAGGTCCCATTTTTCTTGCTTGCTGTCAGCTGAAGGTGGTTGTCAGCAACTAGAAGCCACCTGCAGGTCCTAGCCATAAGGCTTTCTTAGTTCAAGGCGGTAAACTTCTTCAAAGCCAACTGGAGAATCTCTCTCTAGTCTTACAGTGGAATCTCACAGAATGTCATTTAATCGTTGGAGTGATTATCACTTCCTATTCACAGGTCCTGCCCACTCTCACGGAAAGGGATTAGAGTACACTGAATATGTATACTGAGGGACAGGAACCTTGGGGGGCCATCTTAGACCTCTGCTTACTGCACACCCCATTTCATCATTACATTAAAATGTCAAGACTCCAAGGAACTGTCAGTATCCTAGTCATAGGGTATGCCACTAAAAGAATGCCATCTGCTCTGTGGTTTCAATTTGGACCATTTACACTGAAAGAAGAATCATTGTGTGTGCTGTGGGCAGTTTTTTCTTTTCTTTTCTTTTCTTTTTTTTTTTTTTGTTTCATTCTGGGTAAAGTGGAATTCATGACCTGTGAAGTGGACATAGCCAAAGACCATTTTAACTCTTCTGTGTCTAAGAATACCTCAATTGGATGTCCCAGACATCCAGTAAGAATTGATGTCCAGGAACAGGCAAAGATAGAACCTCATCTTTTCAGTTTTCTTTGTGCAGACTTTAGCTGAGGAGACTCAGGCAGTCACTGCAAGGCTGGCCCCTGGAATGGAGAACTCTGCTAGATTGTCAGTTAAGGGTGTTGATCCTAAATTGGGTGGTATCATCCAATGAGTCTGAGTTGGTTCCAGAGTCCTCTAAGTACGTAAGCTTTCCAGTTCTTTGGTCTTGTGTTCTGGATGGGAGTTAGCTGGCCATTTACCCATTTGCCTCTGGGCAATTTGTACCTTTGCTTTGTGGGTAAAAAGTGTCTATAGCTTGCTTTTCAGAGGTCACTTTTTTTAAGAGTCCCTCTCAGTGTATGTTGATGCCTTTGTTCTGGCCTGGTGAAGGGAAAGAGCAGTAACATGGACCTTTGGGTGTGTTCACCTTGGTCTGACCCTATAGAAATCCATGAATATGGAATAGAGTGAAAGCTGTTTCTCTTTCTGGAGTTCAACTATAACACATCTTTGCTTACAAAAAGCCAGAGCAGCTATTGTTTAATTTCTTTCATTAGGAAACTCACCAAATGTTTGGCCCTAAATTCTCTACTCCTCCGAGCCAGCTGGAAAACACCACAAGTTGCAAGGCAACACTAGCCCACTAAATTAGTCACACAAGAAAATCTGTGTATGAAGTCTCTCTTGACCCAGTTCTTTCTATTTGTCCCTTTGATTCCACCTTGCTGTGATTTTATTTACTTTCTTAGAAAAATGGAGCCTTTTGAGAATCTGTTTTAGTTTATACCCCCTGGGTCACACCAAGAGACACTGATACTAACATGCCGCATACCCAAGCATCCAATATCTACATGATACTGTGTCCAGTATGAAGGTTCCTCAGTACAATGAAGACCACATAGTGCAACTCTGGAAATCTGGGATTGGGCTGCTTCTGACCTAGTGTGTGTTATCAATGTAAGCACCATGGACCAAGAAACAGCTTATTGAGAAAATCAAATGTGATTGTAAATAAGATAAGCAGCTAATATTTAATATTTATTATTTACTGACTCTGCTAGGGGATCTGTCCTGTGGTTTTTACACATGACTTTGTTTAAACCTCACAGCCTCTATGAAGTAAGGACTATTGTTTCCCAAATTTTTGGTTAAAAGTTGCTATTTGTATGACCTAAGGGAATAAGCTTTTGAAGTATGCACATGTACTGGAAAAGTCAAATACATTTCTGGTGCGATATTTATAAAATATTCTTTTCTACTCATTATAGAAGGCCTCTGAAGGTTTTATTAACTACATTGTTCACTGTGAGCTATAGAATCACTCCATAGTTGGCTGGAACATTCTGCTAATGAGTCCATTTTTAATGCCTAGGTCAATCAGTTAGTCTGGTTCTTTCCAAATGCATATAATGTTGTCCTGTTCTCAACCAAACATCAGAAGGATTTCCATAGTCACAGGTATGGAGAGTAGGGAGAGATTCAGAGTCTCTGGCTCATCATTTCTCAGAATTCCTGCCAGGAATATCTGAACAGATGGTCATTCAACCTCCACTGAAATAACAGCATATAATAATCTATTTCATTAGAAAGTCCTTCTTTGTCTCAGACTGAAGTTTCCCCTTCTATAAAGCAGTCATGAATGTCTTTATAATCCTAGGTTTGCTTTTTGCTCTTCTATTATGAAATATTCTAAGGATAGACACCATTCCTCCTGGCCCCCACCATGCTACCCATCCAGTTTCAATTGTCCAATGCATCCTTATCACTAAGAAAACATCTCAAACCTCAAGTTCCTCTCATGGCTTGCCAATGACAGCACTGTTCATATGAAGATGCGCACACTGCATCATGTAAGCCCCTTTAAAAAAATTTACAATAAAGGGATGTTTTACCATTTCACTTTGGTCTTTTGCAGTAAGTGAGTGGGATTTGTCTTGAAGCAAAATCCCACTCACTTACTGCAAAATCCCACTCACTTACTGTGGAAACAAGGAGTGGAGTGTGTGTAGGGTGATGGGATCAGAGGTAGGGACATGGGTGGGGCATAACAGTGCCCACTAGGTGAAGTGTTGGAATCCAAGAGTTTAGGTATCTGTTACTTGGTTTGGAGGAAGTCTACTGAATCCCCACATTTTCACAAAACAAATGGCTATTTCCCAGTCACTGGGACAACAGCAATTGTTTCAACACATGAACCTACTGGGAAGTGCCTCCAGCCCCAGGGCTTCTTGTTTCCCTACAGAAGAGAGAAGAAAACTGGTAAATTCCATCAGGAGTTTCCCAAAGGTTACATTCAGGCATATGTAGTAGCTGGGAGTGCCATGTGGTCATTTACATGGTATTTGTGTTCAGTTTGCAAGCATTGGGTTGTCAAAATATATTCCGTGCTAATTCTTGCCAACCCATCCTAACTGAGGAAGAACTCATATTTCACAAGCATATAGCAGATGTGCAAGTGTGTGTGTGTGTGTGTGTGTGTGTGTGTGTGTGTGTGTGTGAAGGCCAGGGGGGCGGATGGTGGGTGGCAGATTGGAGGATGACGGGGATGGGTACACAAAAAGATGGGAGATTATAAGTGCTCACCAAAAGTCAAGAAAGAATTTTAGTGGACATAAAAATGGGTTAAGGAATAGATCTGGAATTTAGACCCCCTCTTCTACCGATCAGCTGAGAGATCTTTGAAAACCGCTTTTCTTCTGAGTCGTAATTTCTCTAAGATTCCTCCAGTGCTAACAAGTTAGAGATAACAAGCTTTTTTGTGTGTTTGTTTGTTTGTTTTCTTTTCTGAATGAGCCACAAGGTCTTGGTAGTTCAGATAAGTCACACAACTCATCCCTCTCCCCAAACCCAAGGCATGGGGAACAGTGGCCTGAACTTAGGAAACTGTTAACTCTTCAACATTAGGAGAACTTTCTTATTTCTCACCTTCCTCAATTTTCCTATTTCTTCTTGTTACTTTTAAGTTCCTTTTACCTGTCTTGCTTTTTCTGTCTTGACTCTCTGACATCATGGGGTCAACAGATACACTTGGCATTTGTGTGCAGGGTTATTGTGATAAAATTCACTAGAAAATTCATGTCTCCGTACTTTGCTTTCATTGAGGTTTATATGTTTTATTTCTAATCTAAGCTGCTTCCCTTTTTTGTTCTTCCCATAATTATAGAAGCATAAGTCAATGAGAAGCCATTCTGCCTTACCTTTTTGCATGTAAAATTTTTATATTAGAAGAAAATAATAAAGCATATCCAAGAGTAGCAGAGCTTCCAAGAGTGAAATCATCACCTCACCAAACAAAGCCAGTTGGGTGTGTTTGTGTTCATAGCACTTGTGCCTGTGAGTTTCTTCAGTTCGTGTGTGGGTGAAAGCTACACAGACTTTTTACTACAGTTATTTATATATATTTAAAAATCCATCAAAATTTCACTGTACTAATAAACCCAAGGCAGACATACTATAGAATTTGTGAGGTCATGAATAGCACTCTTTGAAAACTACATCTTGTTTTGCAGGCAGCCCGTGGTGGTCAAATTTGTCCAGCTCTCCTGTGTGAGAATAGTGCTTTAGATGGACCAAACCTTGATTTGAGGAAGAACAGACCAGCTCATTGGATGATTAATGTTCAGTCCCAGGAACGAGAGAATTCCAGCCCAAATGCATCACTTCATTACTTGCTGGATTGAAATTTTAAAAAAGGAGAGATCGTTTTGTCTGATAATATAATTGCCTTGCGTATACCAGGATATGAAGCCCCCAAGGAATCTTAGGAGTTAGACAAAGAAAATTATGAACCCCAGAGTATTAGGAATTTTATTGAACAAAGAATGTATGGCTCTTACCCATCTTTTGAGGACTAACGTATTGCTATGAAAATCCTTAAGTGTAGCAAGCAAGAGCCCCTATAAAATTTCCTAGTTGTTGGTTGTAGAACTTCAGAACCTAGGCTTAGACTGGCCCAGCACTAGGTCTTAATGTAGTGAATTCAGAGCTTCTTCACATACTCTCAATATACTGTCACATATTTTTTTTAACATCTTCATTGGAGTATAATTGCATTACAATGATGTGTTAGTTTCTGCTTTATAACAAAGTGAATCAGCTATACATATACATATATCCCCATATCTCCTCCCTCTCGTGTCTCCCTCCCACCCTTCCTATCCCACCCGCTAGGTGGTCACAAAGCACCGAGCTGATCTCCCTGTGCTATGCGGCTGCTTCCCACTAGCTATCTATTTTATAGTTGGTAGTGTATATATGTCCATGCCACTCTCTCACTTCGTTCCAGCTTACCCTTCCCCTTCCCCGTGTCCTCAAGTCCATTCTCTACGTCTGTCTTTATTCCTGTCCTGCCCCTAAGTGTCCATCGACAGATGAATGGATAAAGAAGATGTGGCACATATATACAATGGAATATTACTCAGCCATAAAAAGAAATGAAATTGAGCTATTTGTAGTGAGGTGGATGGACCTAGAGTCTGTCATACAAAGTGAAGTGAGTCAGAAAGAGAAAAACAAATACCGTATGCTAACACATATATTTGGAATCTTGTCATGTATTTTTAATTAATTGTTTGATATGCATGGATATTATCTTCTTGGCAAGGCTACAAGTTACTTGAGGGTGAGCAAAAGTTTTATTCTTCTCATTTCCCCAGTTTTAGCAGCTGTTGATTTGGCTGTCCCTGGGCACTGAGGATTTTGTTGCCAAAAAGTTGGGGCGGTTTCCCATACCTCTGAGAGTATATGCTAGCTAGGACCAGTAGCTGTTCTGAAGGCACTGGAAATCTCCTTGGAACAAAGAAGACAAGAGTAAAATAATGACTTCCCAGATAAGGTACCTTTATTCTGGTGGGCTCTGTCTATTAAACGAAAACAAAACAAGGGAAAGGAAGGGAGAAAAGGAAAGAAAAGAAAAAGAAAAGAAATGCTTTAATGGCTGGGAAGGAGGTGACGCCTAGGCATTTTTCACTCTTCTATTTTCCTGAGAACCAGAGAGCATGATTTCTTTTAAAAGAATGTCTATCCCACTTGATTTCCCCCTATGCCTTGCCATTTTCCAGAAGTATACCTCCATCCAATGGAAAATGATAAACAAACTTTGGGGTTAAGAGTAGCTCTTTCTCTCTCTCCAAGAGGGAAGGGACCCCCTGGGAGACAACGTAAGCCTGCCCTGAAACCCACTTCTGCTCAGGACCTTGTCTGCCAGCAACTTGAATAATATTTGAAACTCAGCAATTTATATACAGAACAGACACCAGGAACCTTTTTTTTTCTTTCTGAAAATAGCAAGTATTTGGAATAGAATTCCAGGCCCGAGTGTAAGCAGAACAGAAGCAATTAGATGCTGCCCAAGGAAAAAAGAGTATATTGGAAAGGAATGGCCTCCATGGACCCCACTGACCTTCTCCTGTTCCCTGGGTTTCTTACTTTCATATGAATAATGAGTGAATTTGAGACCACTATCCACCAGGGCATAGATCTTTCTGCTTTTTATGTTCTTCATTTGCTACTTCCATATGGTAGAGTAATTCTCCAAACATTTAGCCCTGGTATATTAACTGGCCATTCTGGGTGGGAAGGGAATGCTAGGCTTATAAAACAGCAGATAAAATAGTCTTGGACTGGGCTTAAACACAACCCACTCTTCCTAGATGGATATAAGGAAATGAGATTAGCTTGGTGCTGTCTAATTTAAAATCAAAACTGGCCTCATCACTGAAGCTGGCTGTAGGATTCTGTAGATGTATGCATTACAGAACAGAGACCATGCTCATTATTAATTTGGGTGTAAGCTTTTCACATAATTTCTCACCCAGTAAAGAGTAGAACTGCCTTGATGTTCCCTCAAAGTGAGCTGGGTGAGACCCACAGGCTTCTGTGATTTAACAGCCCCAGAGCAAAGAGGTCAGTTTCCCAGGATACCCGACCCCTAGCAGAAGCCAACTCTACAACTATGACAGAATCAGATAAGATAGAAACAATCAGCCTTTCTCACTGTAATGAAACTGCTTAATGTCATGGGCAGAAATGATTGTCCTTATCATCCAAAAGCCTCTTCCAGTAAATTCGATTGATTGATATTTTCAGTCCTGTTAATGCCTCAAAATGGTAGGGCACTGATCTTTTCTACTGTTCCCCAGAAAATGAAAAATAGTGAGGCTGTGATATATTGCCATACTGGTCAATTACCTCATGAAATAACTTTGGCATGGTAGTTTTCATGCCATCATGCAAACAGAATAAAGCCATCGGGGGCAGATATAATTTCCCTCCTTCAGGAAGTTGGTGTTGCCACTGTATTATCCAAATGCATTTAATTATTAAGGCTTTTTGGCTCACGACATGGGCTAAGGTTTAGGACAGAACAATCTACCTAGAGTCAGATTCCATCCTCCTGAAACTTAGTGTTGAAGTATTTTTATGCTATTTTATGAAGGGATTAACCTCTCCAAGGTTGGAATTTGCCTGCTTTGGCTAAACTAACACTTCCAGCGGGTTTTTATAATTTACTGAATGCTATCCCTGGAAACATGGAGAGCTATGTGCTGACAGTCCACGCTAGCTACTTACGTTTTGAAAGAGATCAGAATGGTTGAATGACTAGTCCAAAGCCATGGAATAAATCTACCTTTGAGATGATAAGAGAAACCAGGCTTTCCACGTTTTCACTTTTGTCAAATGCTGAACTGATTGGATAGAGCAGGAAGAGGTGGGACAAGAGGGTGGGGTGCAAAGAGACGCCAGCAGGGCAGCAGGCTGTGCTTCGGATGGGGGAGCAGTAAAAGAGCTGAGTAGCAAGATCCCTCTAGGCTTTATACAAAAGGACAATCGAGGATTTCTCTGAAGGGCCCCAGAAAGAAATCTAAAATCTGTCTTGGGAATGGACAGCCGAGAGATCATTTTGCATTCTTAAGTTGAAATAGTTAAGGACTATGTTGTGATATTGTATTTATAGTAATTGGGTGTGTCTCTTTCACGTTTTCATTTCCTCTGACTTATATCTTCCCCATCCTCCCTAAAGGACATTTAGGGTTCAGTGTAGGGTCTTAAGTCTGGTGCTCAAGATAGGCAGATTTCTCCTTTCCATTAAATTCTACCTGATTCGGGTTGGAACTGATAATCAAATGAATGTTTCCTGTGCATTCATTTGAGGTGACTCTGTAAATGATAATGACTCAGGTTCAACCAAGCAGGAAGGAGGCTGTAAGATATTTCAGGCTTCTATGGATAAGAAATCAAACCAAGGAGATAATATTTTATATTTTATTTATTTTTATCCTTACAGTAAACACAAGGTTTCTGGATCAGAGGCAGACTGATTTATTTACTTATGCCCCATCTCCTCCTCAGGGTGATATGATAAAAGCAGTCATCACATGCACGTATGGAGGGAGAGGGTGACTAGAGTACAGGAGAGGAACCTTGAAATTGTGAATCTTGGAGCTCATATAGGAGCAATTGTACAGGTGTCTTTATTCCCTCCTGAGAGAAGGACAGAAACTTTTGCTCCTTAATGTAAACAAATCTTCTCTGAGGAGAGAAGGGAAAGGTCCCAAGGGTGTTACAACCCTTTGGAATGTGAACAAATAGCTCCAGGGTAGATAAATCTGTAAATCTCTCCTGAGTATTATCTCTCCTATGTATTATCTTTAACTTCCAAGTCTTGTTTGCTATTCACTCATCCTTTAACCCAGATTACTCAAAAAGCTTGAACATGCAGAAACATGAAGATTTTCACATTTTCTGACACTAGGGAACGCAACTAAGGAGCCAACAAGTGCCATAGATTTAAAGAGGCAAAAGCAGGAAGTCAGAGTCTGAAGGAACAGGACTGGTGGATGCTGATGCCAGGGGAAAGGTCATTTTCTCTTTCTGTCTGGTGGGTATGGGTGGCTCTGGACCAGGGGATACTAATGAAGTTGGTGGCCTGTTGGAAAATATACTGCCCCAGACTGGGCAGATAAGGAGAATAGAATTCCATGGTAACTAGGTCCAGTGATGGTAGAGGTAGCCTGGTTAGTCAGTAGAAAGGCTGTGGGATGACCAACTAAAAGAGAAGGGAAAGAGAAGTAGGATTTATTATAACAATGACATGCTAGGCACTGCATTATACATATGTTCTCCTGTTTGATCACACACCCACAACCCTGTTTTGCTGATAAGAAAACTGAGGTCTATACTGATGAACAACCTTCAAAAGATATAGCGATAGATGGCAGAGCTAATATTCAAAGCCAAACTTGCTTGGATCCAAACTCCATGCTGGGTTTGAGTTCGTGCTCTGTCACATACAAGCTGTGTTATCTGAAACAAATCATTTAACCTATTTGAGCCTTAGTTTCCTCATCTGTGAAATATAAATAAATAAAATCATAAATTGTTCTGCTTTTTGTTAGGCGGCTTACAAATCAGGCAATGCACTTGCAAACGTTTTATAAAGTAATATGCTCTACAAATTGTAGTTGTTTTTATTAGTAACAAAATCCTGTAAACTATTGTTATGATTTTAGCATTTTGGAAGTTAAATTGTTTCTAATGTTTCACCTTTATATTTCATGTTTCAATGAGCATTTTAGTTCATATTGCTTTTTTTTCTTCTCTTATTTAATTATTTTCTTATATGTGGACAAACCGAGATCCAGAGAGACGAAGGGATTGGCTACAATCCCACAGTAGGTTGGTTTTCCCACATTACTTGAAACCATACCCTGACCGTGGGATTAGACACTATTCTGTTTAGTAGAACTTGGGGAAGGTTCCTAAAAAGATTTCATCTGTGAGCTGGTGACTTCACTTTAGCTATTGCTCTGTACCTCTAACTTCTAGGTAAATGGATAAGATCAACTGTATTTCAAAATTGGGGTGGACGAGTGTTATTTAGAATCACATTGGGATAAGGAGGAAGGGAATCCCTAAGGGGACTCCATCTGAACCAATGGAATAGTGATGCTGATCTTTGTCTTGCTGTCTTAATAGCCTTGGCTCTGGAGAAAAAAATTAATTCTTCAGTGATGCAGTTAAATTGACTGGGAAGTCCCAAGCGAGATGGGTGTGGAACATGCAAGGGAGTACTTTTCATAAATTAAAAAAGAGAGAGAGAATATTTCATCACATGGTGGGTTTTCTATTAGGCCCACTACATAATTTGTTTCAGCTCACTTTTCTGGCACCCAGTTGACTCTTCCTCCCCATCTCTAGGGGCTGGAAAGGATTACAGTTTCCAAAAAATCATGTGTACTCTCTTCAGAGCCATCCCAAGAACCCAGCAAAAAAGAAAAATCTGGAATTGTTCTTCTACTGATTTTAAATGACGAAGAAACTCAAAGTCTTCGAAGCGCTTAACTTCATCCGTGGTCTGAAATTAGGAGCCAGGGATATAATACTGCAAGGACTTATTTTCTTGTTTATGCAAGTAGATTTTGCAGGAGCAGATGGCAATGGGCAAGGCAGGTTCCTGATAGCATGCTGTGCATCTTCTATGTGTAAAAACGCATGAGACAGAGGCTAACCCCCTTCAACGTGTGTGTGAGTGTGTGTATGGGCTTTAAGGCTTTTAATATTTTTAAGTTTCTACTTAATTAGAATGTTATACATTATTACTGAAGCCCCGTATTCCAGCTACTTAAGAAAAAAACGAAAAGAAAGAAGTAGGTCTACTTACTTCTAGTTCTGTCAAAAAATATTTAACAAATGGTTGGAATATAATAGTGTTGATGGTAATGAAATCCACATTCCTTATCATGACTCACAAGAGTCTTGGTGATCTGGGCCCTGTTTGTCTCTGATGTCACCTACCATCACCTCCCTTCTTCCCTTCTCCTCACCTTCCACTGGCCTCTTCGCTGTTCCTCACACCCTCTGCTCTTCCCACCTTTGGAATTCTCTTCTCCATGTCTTTTTCTTGCTAACTAAGAAGGTCATTGTTCAATAGGGTCTTCTTTGGAGAGCTTCCCTGTCTACCTTATCAACTTGACCCAACTTCTCCCAGTTACTCTCTGTTCTGTTACCCTGCTTTATTTTCTTTCTAGTACTGACCATTCTGTGACCTTATTTTATGCATTTGTTTCATGCTTATTATCTCTCTCCTCTACCAGATGTTACTCCATGAGGGCAGGGCCCCTCTTTTACTCACTGCTATACCTACAGTGTTTAAAACAGTCCCTGATGCACAGTAGATGCACAAGAAATACGTGTCGAATAAATGAATAAGTAAAAAGAAAGAGATAGGGAAAGGTTGAAGGAGAAACACATCAGAGCTATTTTCAGTGACATTATTTAATGACGACTTTACTGCACTGATGAGAATGGTTCTCTTTTAGCATAATTGATTTCTTTTCCTCTTGATTGCTAAGATAGTTGAATTAATTCCACCTCCACTTTTTTTTGCACCATTAGGCTGAACCAACCCAGGTTGAGAAGTGTTTCATTTTCCCTAAGAGAACCAGCCTGCTTTTTTTAAAAAAAAAATTTATTGGAGTATAGTTGATTTACAATGTCGGGTTAGTTTCTGCTGTACAGCAAAGTGAGTCAGTTATACATTCCATATATCCACTTTTTTTAAAGATTCTATTCCCATATAGGTCATTACAAAGTACTGAATTGAGTTCCCTGTGCTATTCAGTAGGTTCTTATTAACTATGTATTCTATATATAGTAGTGTGTATATGTCAATCCCAATCTCCCAATTTGTCCCTCCCCTGCATCCTTTCCCCCCTGGTAACCACAGGTTTGTTTTCTAAATCTGTGACTCAACTTCTGTGTTGTAAAAAGGTTCATTTGTACCGCTTCTTTAAATTCCACATGTAAGCGATAGCATGTGATATTTGTCTTTCTCTGTCTGAGCCTGTTTTGTTTATAAATGTTGGTTTGTTTCTTTCTTTTACAGTTTTACTTTTTATTAGATTTTATGTTTTGAAGTAAACTCCTTAATCTATCTTAGATATGTTTGTGTTGGCATCCAAAGTCAACATGTGTGTGGGTTTGGACATACAGGTTTGGGAGAAGTTGCTAAGGAGAGCTGAACCATTCTGCATAACAGCTGGGGTGTAGGGGCTCAGAGAAGGAGGGCAAGGTGAGTTGGAGAGGTGGCAGAAGGCAATGTGACTCTTTCCTAAGCTCTTTGCCATGACCCTCACATTTCAGTAGAGCCTACTTAGGCTCATGGAAGTTTGTGTGGAAATGGAGAAACTTAAATGTTTATATCTGTTTCAACGTTATATGAAAGAGAAGCACCAAAACATGCCTAGAAAAAGAGATGACTAGGTGAACATATGTCCCCGGGAATCTGCAAAAATCTCTAGATGCACTGGGACTTCCACAGGGCATAGAATGAGAGTCTCAAACCGTATGATCTATGGTTTAAGGGCCACGTGAGCTACGTATCTATGAGTGTAGGTCAACACAAAACAACCAGAGGAGACTAAAGCTTATGCTATCACTTCAGTAGCTCCAAGTACCATCTTTAGAACCGAACAGGTAAAGAGGTTGCCGCCCAGGCTCTGTTAGGTACAGTATGTGCTTACTGGTGGATCCTGTTGTCTTAGCGTGATTGGATAGAACTTAAAAGGAGGCTGACATCTGGTCTGACTTGCTTTCTGCTTTTGTACTGCTCTAACTCTGGGAAGTGTGTTCGCACTTCACTACCTGCCTGGAGAATTCAGATCTATTCTCTAGTGTGGCATAGCAGGCCGTAGTCCCCAACACCAGCTGCTGGATCCAGCTCAGTTTCCTCAGTCTGGATCATGGACACCCATCTCCCTCATGAATTATATCATCTGCTTTGGTTTCTGTTATCAGGTCACCTGGATCTTGTTACAGACTGAATTGTGTCCCTCAGATTCATGTGTTGAAGGCCCAGCCCCCAGTGCGGCTTCATTTGGAGGTGGGAACTTTGTGAAATTGAGTTAATTGAGGTTCTAAGGGGGGACCCTAATCCGATAGAACTGGTGTTCGTATAAGTAGAAGATGAGACACCAGAGCTCTCTGTCTCTGCAGGCACGTGTGCAAAAGAAAGGCCCTGTGAGGAAATAGCGAGAAGGCCGTTCCTTCCTATAAGACAGAAAGAGAACTCGCACCAGGAACCGAACTGGCTGGCACCTTGATCTGCGACTTCCAGCCACCAGAACCATGAGAACATAGACTTCTGTTGTTTAAGCCACTCAGTCTGTGGTATTTGACATGGCAGCCTGAGTTGACTAACACGGGCCTTTTCTAGTAGAGCCCTTTATTTCGTTTATTTTATTTTATTTTTTTTTACTCCAACAGACAACATTTCCAGATCTCAACTTCTTTTCTTCCTCATCTGCCACCGTTCCTTCCTGATGGGTAGCTCTTCTCATCTCAGCGTTGCTACCTGTTCTGCCTGTTTTCACTGCTCTGCCTTTGTCCACAGACTAAAAGTGTGCTAGGACATGAGCCCATTGTTAGAGCTTGCTTTTCATCTTAGTATTTCTAGTGATGAGGAAACCTGTATTCTAAGCAGGTACTGCCACATCACATGACAATGAATAAAGGAACAAAAGAAGGGGAAGAATCTAAGGTTATTGAGTGCCCACCATGTTCCTGATTACCCCCATTTTACAGACAAGGAAACTGAGGCTCAGAGAAGTTAAGGTCCCATGGCTTACTGGTGGCAGCTCTAGGATTCAAGCTCAGATATGCTTTACTCCTGCTCTCTGTTTTGTCTTTTGTGCTACATTGCCCCAAATCTTTTAATCATGCCATACAACCTCTCTAAAGTCTTAGTTTCTCACCTTGAAAATGAGGAGAGTTGGACGGGATGGAGGCTATGTAAACTCCCTTCTAATTCTAAAACTTATAAATATAGAGACTCCAGCTCCTAACTGTCTGTGGTTGATCATTTCCTAATGACCACAGGTCTTCTCCATACTAGTCAGAGCGGAGCACAGGGAGCAAAACCACTCTGGCTATTGTAGACAGAAAGCGATTTAAAATTAGTGGAAGGACTGAAGGACTGGGGGTCAAGGGCCCAGCACAGGACTATTCATGGTTATGGCCAAGGCATCAGGAAGCTGGCTGCTGTTACACCACTGTGGTCCCTTCTGCTGCCACAGTAACTGCCTCTTGATACCCCGGAGACTTGATATCCAACACTGGACTCCTGCCTATGCCAGCAAAAAGGCCTTTTAAGAGTTACATCTCTATGACCTGGTTTGCCAGCACGACATTGGCACGAAAATAGCCTCCTTTACTTATCTCTAAATCTCAGACAAATGCAGGCATCTAAATGTATTTAGATACAAGAGAACCTGATTTTTATCCCCAACCTCCGTTGCTAAGGAGTCTGGAAAGTGTAGATTTCAGTTCACTAACCTCTGCAGAACAAAGAGGGTTGAATGGAGACTGAGAAAACAAAACCACAGTGCCCAGCACACTCTCTTGACTTGTAAATGTCATCTGCCTTTCTACCGCTCAGCCTGCAGCAGCCCATCTCTCTGGTTCACTGTAGGACACCTGTCCTATTGATCTCTACAAAGTTAATTTAGTGGAGAGGATTTTATTTTCCCTGAAGAAGTAACATGTTGCCTGATTGATGAACAGAAAACTTAGGTATTAGGAAAGGTGTGGTAACCTCACAGTGTCACCAGAGTAGCAGAAAACATGTTTGGAGTATGATCATTCATAGGTGTGGTTTGTAAAATTCATGTTTTTCCCTTTGGAGTGACCTTAGAGATATAAAAAGCTCAGTGGAAGCTACCTTTACTGAGGAGGAAAATCTGAAGGTAGTTTTCCTCCTTGCAACTTGGAATTCAGAAATATGCCATTCTGATGTAGACACGAGGGAAGTATTCTAGTGCATGGTTGCTCTGTCCTCCCTGAAAAAAAAAAAAAAATGCTGATTCTGCAGTTGAGTGTGGCCTGAAAAACCTTGTCCATGTGGAAGACACAAGCCTATAGTGCTTAACCGCTTTTCCCTTTGCACAGCCTTATTCTGCAGGAGGCCACAAGTACAGCATGTTAACTCAAACTTTTCAAAACCATGAAACCACTGAATATCTCAGTATCCGCGTGTGGACTCTCATTTGCCTACTCTGTGTTAACAGAGAAACATTTGGTTTTAAACAAGACTTTATTTAAGGGGAAAAAGTGTATAGGATTACATTTGAAAATGTAATTACTGAAAAGATAAACCATATGTTGTAAGTCTTTGTTTTACATCCTTCGCACTGAGGCCCGCCTTGAAGAGTTCATTTGGAGGTGTATGGAAATTCTAATTCTTCTGGAACCAAGCTGGAGGAGCGAAACGTAGCTTACTCACAGTCATGTGTGTTTACATTTTGAGGTAGTTCCTGCCAAAGAATCTTATAGTCCAGTGATATAGTCTTACTGAAAAAGAGCACAGAATATTGGCTCAGAGATATAGAGCCTGAGGGGGCCACACCTGCCTTCTAACTCTTCCCACTGCCACCTCCCCAGGACAGTGGCTAAAGGGAGGCTGGGACAAGGATATGGAGACTAGGGGCTGCAGGTGAGAGGTATGGTGTGAATGGATAAAGAATGAAAATTGTGTCTTCTGGTTCCTCTTACGTTAAGTTGAGCGGGTCATGTCCATGCCACATTACAACTAGGAACAAAGGGTAAATAGCCAAACTGGGCCCTCACCAATGCTAAAATCCATCATAGGTCAGTCCAAATCTTTTACAGAGGTTAATTCTGACTCTTGGTAAGCAGAATTAGTAACCCTCTCTCAAAGGTAAAAAAAAAAAAAAAAAAAAAAAAAAAGGCTAACCCTGATGCCTATTTCTGCCTGTTGTGAAGTTACCTAAGTTAATTTCGATACGCACTACTCTTGGGTTGTTTTTGGTAGGTGAAGGCAATAACGCAAAATGTTTGAGGTTGATAGATTCCTGCTACAAGGTTATAATGAAAGCAAGCTTCTGACAAATTTCATCACAGATACAGACATTTTAAAACAAACTTTTATGAGCAAGCAAGCACAATACAATATGTTCTGTGAGTTCAATGCGGTCAAGTTCTCTCTTCTTTTAGTTACTCTGACCAATGTCTTGCAAGAAACTTTAGCTCAAGGAAAACTAGACAGTATTTTGGAAGCAGCCTTCCGTTACCTGTTGTGCAGCAACCAGAAATCCTTGTAAACCAGTGGTTGGAGATAAGCCTATTGAAAGGAAAATTGTGGAAGACTTAGAGAGTCCAAAAGATTACTGGGTGTTTTAGTAGAGAACTAGGTTGTTTAGAGCATACTCTTTTTTGGTTATTTGATTCTATGGGGTTTCTGCCTTTCATTGTCTTTGATCTATTTTACAATTCTGTAGATCTAAGTCAACCTGTAGAAAAGTGAATAGTAATACAAATAATTCTTGTCTATATACATGCAAATACATTCTCTCTAGTGCAGGTTCAATTGACTTACCTTTTCTATAGTAGAAGAAGCCAATTTTGTACCCATAAAGAAAATTTATTTCAGTATAACCAATGGACTTACATATTTGTCTGGTCTTTGAGGTTTCCTTTGAACAAATTGCAACTTCTTTTCTGATTTTCTCACTAATTAATGAGTCAAATAAAATCTTTGATACATGTCCATTTTATATCATAGAGTCATGATTTTAGCTATTTAAAAGAAATGTATCCCTATCACTATCCCTGTCGGCTTGCTAGATTCACCAGAGAGTGAGTGAATTAAAATATTTTATCCAATTTCTAATGTACACAGCTTAAATAACTTTAATTTAATAAAATATTTCACCCAATCTATATATCTCAAATATATTTAAATTTCACTAATAAGCACCCAGTTGTAACATTCATTAATCCAAATAATGACTCTGAGAATCTGATATGTATTGTGTTAATTAACAAAGTCTCAGGGGTTGATCAAGATATGAATAATAGAAGTGCTTTTAATAGACACATGTGGCCTTTCTGATATGATACTAATTAGTTTTTTCCAGAGTGCAGATTTTCAGTCGAAGGAAGTGACTGTCCTTAGAACTGAAGCTTAAATTAAATGGCATATTTACAGTATCATAATGTCTATACTGAAGTATTTTAAAATAAGCTACAAACGCCATAACACTGCCCTTTAAAGACATTAAGAAAAACCCTCAAAGTGGAAAGTTTCGCATTCTATAGCACATTAGTTCATGTAATCTTTAAACACAAAGTAATTTGGCACTTACGTTGTTAGCAAATGAAAAGTTGATGAAATTTCATTTGGGTTGAAATGAATCCTGACAACTTGAGTATCATATAGCTATTCAAAGAAATCTGCAGAAAAAAGTGTGTATATTGAACTTCAATATCAGTATGTATTTTTTGAAGAGGGAAAAGAAAGAATTATACAAAGTAGGTAGTAATTTACATATAATAACAGTGCTTCACATTTATATATACCACTGTTAACCATTTCAAAGTGAACTTGTGACCCAATAAGAGCTAAGCAGTAGAACTTCAAGCCAATTCAGCAATATGCATAAGCAGTTCCTTCTCCAATGGAACATCTATAATGGGGGAAGGAAACATTTAAAGGAAGGACATTTGAGTAATGGGGGAGAGTACTCAGCTCAGAAAATGTTTTCTAGTCACCTAAAGCCACAGAGTAACTCATCTGAATACTAGGAGCGTTTCCTACTTAAAGGCATAGGACAGAATCCATTTGAGTTTGAGAGGAACCTCATTTCTTACAGGTTTCATGTTGTATGGGATTGTGCAATAAAATATAAGAAACAGGAGTAACAGTTGCAAAAGCAGTAAATGTTCTGTTGCAAATCTTAGGGCAGTTGAAGCCAAAATCCTGTATTTTAAGATGGAAACCTGGAACAGTTGCAGAGAATTGAGGACTGAGTGCTCTATGAGGGAAGCAATCAGACCAGCTTGATTCAATGAGAATTGTAGCCACATACAATTTGGATTGGAGACAGTATCGAGACAACAGAAACAGGAAATGGGGCGAAAATATTTCTCTTGACAGCTTGGCTAAGGGGCTCACTAATACCCTAGAGAAGGGATTTGATTAATTTCCACCAGAACTACATTGTTCTTATATCTGCAAGTGATTTGCAATTTGCTGTACACTTTTATGCTTGAGCTGTTAAAAGCTCATGTTATTCCAGGCTATAGTTTTAGTTTATATAAATTTCAAAAAAGTAGTAAAGTTAAAGAAATAAAATCTTAAGTTAAAGTAAATCTCCTTAGGTTATGTTAAGAAGCATTTAAATCAGGAGAACTGAATGGACAATTATAGTTCCTATTTTCATAGATCTATTAAGTATCCTTTATAAAAACTGATTAGAACAAGGCTGTTTCATTGGATCCGTCGCCTCTTGTTTCCACCATATTGTTTTTTCACCTCTGTCCTTTTGCAATTGCCAACTGAAGAGTGTTGCTCACCATCTGGCTCTACAAGGATTGAGTCATTAGCCACTGCAGTCCCTGACCTTCAGCTTACCCTGAAAGGAGTTCAGGACTGAGATCAGGAATGAGACACTCTGTGCTCTGGGAAGACTGGCAGAACAGGCCTTCAGATAGTTTTTCAGGAGAAAATTTTATGAAGCCAATTTCTTGCATCTTCCCATACTTAGAAATGCACTACAGTCATTAACTAAGATATCTGTTTCTCATGACTAGCAGCAACTGTCTACCGAGATGTGTGCTGGATTGCACGTTTTTTCAAAATCACACCTATGCTGACCTGCCTCCCACCTCTTTGGAGCAGTTTCTCTGAGCTAGCTGAAAGGCTGTCTCCTGGGCTACAGTCCTCAGTAAGTCCCCAGATAAAACCAAAACTCACAGCTCTCAGGTTGTGCATTTTTATTTCAGCCATCACTATGATCCCCCCTTTAGGAGTCACATTCTCCACTCTAGCAGCACCCCTCCCCCAACCCCCTAACCCCCAAACACCAGGTTCACTTCTGCTCATCCTTCCACACTGGGCTTACCGTTCAATTCTTGCTGGAAGCCTTCACTGACCCACACTGTATGCTACCCTGTGCATAAGCCTGTGATGGTATTGCCACAGTTTGTTTAGTGTTTCTGTCTCTATCTTCCCAACTGTGAACTCTCTGTGGGCAAGAGCTGTGTCTTATCCATCTCCACATCCTTAGCAGCTTGAACCATGTGTCAAGCACACAGTAAATGTTCGACAAACACTGAGGGGAAGATTGAAGGCGTGAACTGTAATTTCGTGTTAATTTAACTCAACACCTTCGTATTACATAATAGAAAACAAAGACCCAACTTCCTTTTCTGGCCTTGTTTCAGACAGGATGATCTTCTACAAAACACTTTTAAAAGGCATGTAAAATGTCATCAACATTATCTCCAGTGCACAGAGTAGCTGTGATTACCAGGGACTAACTTTAAGTGGATGTTTGAAACCGGAAGGTGAAGGATCACTGGGTTTGCTGAACACTTCTTCACCTAAATGCTGGTTTTAGATCAGGTGGAAAGAGAACTCAGGGTAAGGTCGGTGGGTGGGGGGTGGTGGTGAGGGGAGGAGGGGAGGGAGGGGAGGCAATTAGGATGTTTGAAAGGCCACACCCTTATGAAAATATGGACTGGGAAAAAAATCCTCATAAAAAGGGAATGATAAAGAAACTTGTCTTTTTCCGTTAGGGTTCTGGGTAGCGAAACAAATTTCCTGACAATGTTTAACACAGATCCGCCATCGTATGGGTTTTGACTGATCAGCAAAATCCCAAGCTAAGGTATTAATATGATGGCCCACCAGCATCCTGGGGTGTCTGACAGAAACATGTAAATTCCCACTGGAGGGGCAGATTTCAACCCTGATGCATAGGCTTGTCAGAGATATATACAGGCTAAACAGGAACACGCTAATCAAAGTTTATATAACACACAAAGAAACAAATATGCAGGAGGCCGACTTGTTGGATAAATAACATATAATGAGTATGCTTAAAATGTTTAAAGAAAAATGAGCCCCACTTTGGTTAAACAGGACTCAGCAAATTTGTGGCAAAAATCTGAACTCTATTATATCCAAGGCTGGCTACATAATTTGCATGGTCCAGTGCAAAATGAAAATGCAGGGCTCCTTGTTCAAAAAAGGAGGAAAAAAGTGTTATTAAAAGCACTAAAGTAAAAAGTTTTTTCTTTAAAAACATTCCGTTACTTGTAAAACATAATAGGGATAATAATGTTGCCTGAGTAACAACATAAACTTACAAATTGCGATAATATGTTGGCTTCATAATTTTAAATAAATAACAATACTTTATTAATGTGATATCTTGATTAATCATAAAGTTTTTCTGACTCAATCTTCTACAAATTTATTAGGTCATCGAAATTTATACTTTTAGAAATTTTATTTTCAATCAATGTAATTGAAAGCAGGGTCAGTTCTCTTGGCAGTTGTAAGATTGCAAAGAATTCTTGAATATTCAATTTTAAGAAGAATTTTTCTGTGGATGCAGCTGTTACTGGAGCTGTTAATAGTATTTTATAGACTGACAACATTGGAATAAATCATCTAGAGCTGATGATTTTTATAGAACAATTTTTTAGAAAAGATTTAACTTTTTATACACATCATATAAGTCTGAATTTAATTTTCAATGTAAATGTACACAATGGCATTTTATTGTTTTCTCTAACATTTCCTGTAACTTGCAGAGGTCATATAAAAAAACAAAGGTGGCTTCAAGATTTATATACAATTCAGAACATTTGTTTATACATTATATTATAATATATTCAATTACAAAGGAAAAGTGATTTTAAAATTGTCTGCCTTGTTCATAGCTAGTTATCTGAAGCTTCATGTGAGAATAATGTTCTTTTTTGTTGACTGTAACAATCTTTAATTCCTGTATCTAAGTTTGTGGAGATTTGCTTTGCAATGCTGTAGAAGTTTTCAAAACCAGAGATTCTAAATCCTTTAAAGAATTTTAATAATAAATGAGTATATGGTTTATTGCAATGTCTGTGTGCAGTCTTATTCTGTAATAATTTTCTGACAAAGTTCACTGCTTGAGCTGAGGTATTTCCTGTTCTAGGGCTCAGACTGGAGAATTAGTTTTGGTACAGATGCTGTAAGGACGGGATCTGGGGATGAATGGGCAAGCTGACCTCTCACCTCTGGTCTTGGTCCTGCCACTGTGCACAGTCCCTGCTCTCTCCCTCCGCCGTGGCCATGGCTGCTGCTGCCCCAATTGATGCTTTTGCCCCATACTCACTGTACCAGAGGACCCAAGTCTGTACATACGTGTGCTGACACCTGGCGTATCCGCTCTGCTCATGCTTCATTCCCCCATCCAACTTCACTTACAAAGCACAACCTCAAAGATAAAATTATTTAGGATTTCAAGTCAGTGACAGAGAAGCATTAGACGTTTAGCCCTTCTGAGAGCAGGGCCCTATGCAGCTGCACTGGTTATCCTCCCATAAACCTTGCCCTGATTGCATAACTTCATTTTATTCTCCCTACCACCTTTTAAAGCAGCTAGAGCAAATCTATTCTCCAGTGAATACTGGAAAATCAGTGTTGAGAATATAATTACTGGTCTATGTTCAAACAAAGTAGTAACAAAAACAAGCATAGAACCTGGACCATTTGACTTTAAGCTTGAGGTTGTTTTAGATTGTTTAGGCTATATTTCCACAGTCATGCCAAGGGGAAGGAGGCTGGGGGAGGGATGGATTGGGAGTTTGGGATGAGCAGATGCAAACTATTACATAGAGCATGGATAAACAACAAGGTCCTTCTGTGTAGCACAGGGAATATATTCAATATCCTGTGACAAACCATAATGGAAAAGAATAGGAAAAAGAATATATATATATATATATATATATAACTGAAACCCTTTGATGTACAGCAGGAATTAACACAACATTGTAAACCAACTATACTTCAATAAAATAAAATTTTTAAAAAGTACACAAATTTCCTTAGCTAAAAATTTTGATGTTTAGCAACGCTCCCCTTCGTCTAATACTAATTCTATCAGTGAGAACTGGAAAAACTTAGGCATACTAGGGATTCAACTTAACCTTACATGTAGCCCTGAAAAATCCCTTAGTATACTATGCATATGATGAAACTCAAAGGATAATTTATTGGTCTCTCTGATGAGCTTGCTTTACACAGAAAGTCAATAGTATTAGGAAAAACTTTCCAAAACGAATGTGTGTATCTATGTAGTTGTGGGTGTGCCTATACCACTCTGTGAATAGGTAATCACTCACGCCGATTAGATAACACTTTCTGATATTTCTGTATGTTTCATATGGTCTTTATGTGCACATGGAATGATCCAGTATGTTGACTGGTAAACATTAACAACATATTTCTGAGGCTGGTCCACAACCAGTTTCTAAGGAGATTAATCCTTCAGTCCTTCTACTGGATCCCTCCCCAGTTTTTGCAATTTCCATCACTGCCTGAAACTCACTGAATCTGGAGTCGAGACCAAGGGAAAGTTTACAGGAGAAATTTTGGATTTTATTCTTCATGATGATTTGAAAGAAAGGTACATTAAAAATGGCCTTTGAGAAGCTGGATGATTGAAATGCTATTCTAACGGCACTGCTGGAGGCTTTGGACATAGCTAAGTAAAGCCAGTTGGATGAAGGGTAAACTAAACTCATTCTTTCCAATGTCTTGTCTATCAGGAAAGAAAACATAAGGGCTACGTCTTCACTTTTAATATGATATGATAAACACAGGAAAGGGAACAGCATTCATTGTGTTTAATATTCCATGAAGGTATTTTAGCAAGGCAATATTTTATTGTCTGAGAATATAACAAATGTCTATGTCATTTCCCAGGAATGAAACATGTCAAGAAATGATCATGGCTTGGGAAAGTGGAGTTTAAAGAGCATGCTTTTGCTAATAAATCATAGAATGTAACATAATATGGTGTGACTATGTTAAACAAATAATTATATCTACAAATGGAATCTGAGCCACAAGGGAAACATACGCTATTTTGCTTTGCTTTGGACTCCACCCCACACTCACACAAGCATACACGCTCACGGTGCACACACGTCTCACGCACATACGCCATATCATACTTAAAGATCAGGGGTGTATTGCCTGATGGCCCGGAGAATAGAGACTAGTGGAAGCACAGTTGATTTTGGTGACCTCTGCCCCATTCTCCTCTCGGAGTCTCCATGTCTATGCCACTCCAGTGATGGAGTGTAGAGGAATTCTGTATCCTGAGCCTGCTTCGCTTAAAGCCTAGAATAGAGCAGGAGTTGCTAAAACTGACTATGCAGTTGACATGAATATAAAAAGCGCCAGCTCCCTTCTATCCCCCAAACACCAACTTTCCTACTTAGAATCTTCAGGCTTGGTATTTCCATGCTCATTCCAAATTTTGGCACTTCCCTGCTTTTCTCCCATCCCCTTATATCTGAGGGGAGGTAAGCCCCATAGTGGTTTTTTACACAGTAAGTAAGTACACAATAAACGTGTATCGTGTAAATACATGGATATGTTTTTCTGAAAAGCAGATGAATTCTTTCTTTTTACTCTCTCTACCTTTTGAAAAGAAACTGAAGCAGATACCCAGAGGTCTCTGAATAGATTCAGTTATTCTTGATTTTCTTCTGAACTTCTGAGGCACCAGATCATTCATTCTGATGTCTTCATGTCCTCAGAGATCGAGTCTACCGGCTTTAAAGTCTGAGCAAGCTGGGTAGGGGTGTGTGTGTGTGTGTGTGTGTGTGTGTGTGTGTGTGTGTGTATGGGCTGGTGGGGGGGCAGGAGCCATTCTCAGCAAGTCTGACAGAATTTTCTAAATGTTATTACTGTTGGCAAAGTCTTATCTTAGATAAGGTGGTAAATTAGTAAACTACCATGGAAAAGTATGATTTTATAAAATTAGATGGGGTATAAAGAAACACAATTAATTCCAGGCCCTCAGGCAAGAGAGAGGAAGTAACTGGAGTCTTTGTTCTTTCAGATTATCAGATATACCATCTTTTCTTCTGAGTAATAGCAGGCACTCTCTAGCTGTCAGTGGAAATGCCAGGTATGCACTTGCAATGTGGACGAGGCCACCCTAGGATTACACTTTGTGGTCTTTAGGGAGAAAAAGAGTGAATCACCCTCCAGGGGTCTGTTTTCTCCCATTAACCCTAAACCCCAATGTCACAATTTATTACATCTTAAAAAGAACGAAAGATTGCTTACCAGCTCCAAATCAGCCAGTAAGATCCACAATGAAACACCCAGAAAGCCCCGTCGATATGAAAATACACTTTAGGCTCATGAAGTGTCTTGAATTTTAAGGGACGGTGCTGGAAAGAGTTTAGAGAGATGCAGATTGAGAAAAGTCCTCTTTCTATTTGCACAGAGCCTCAGGCTGAGAAAGGGAAAAAACAAATATGTTAGAACAGGGTACAGAGGTGTACCAGCTAACGCCACACTCCATGGGCCAACACTGTGTGAGGACATCAAGGGAGCTAGTCTACAGACCATGGAAGATCTACCCTCCTTTTGCTATTGGATCTCAGCTCTCTTTGCATCTTCTGAGAGGTGAGTTCCAAGTTCTTTCAACAATCAGTCTCTGAAGTGCTGTGCAGCTGGGCAGTACCACCTCAAGCAGACACTTTAGACCACACAGATTTTCACTCTTCACCAAAACAAGTTAAAAATGTAATTGAATTAAGAGTTAAAAGGGATGGGACTTAGAGGTGAAACATAGTTCAACTTCTCATACAGTGTTATGTAAAGTCCCCTTTACAGTAATTTGGTAGAAAATGTCCTCAGAGGCACTTGTTAAGAAGAAAAATTTTTAAATGTGAGAAAAGAGACATAATCATCACTGGAAAAATGACTTTATCTTTAGGCAGAGCCTTTCTGCTGAGAGGGAAGATTTACAGCTATCCTAACCTAATTCATAATGTATGTGGGAGTCACCAATATGATACCTCAAAAATGGCCTTCAGACACATCAGCCAACAGTTTACTCATTTAAGAAATATTTATTGAGTACTTACAGTATGCCAGATAGCATTCTGAGCACTGGGGATGTAGCAGTATGCTCCTCTCAAGGGACAAACATGAAATAAATGAGTAAACATTGGTTAGAGGTAGCTATCTTAGTGTGAGTGATGAGGGAAAGCCTTTCTGAGAAGGAGACCTTGACTGAATTCCAAGAACAAGACAGTCATGTGAAGATCTGGGAAAATGACATTCTGGGCAAAGGAAGAGCCCACTTGGAGATGCTGAGGCAGAAACGGGTTTGGTGTGTTTAAGGCACAGCGTGAAGGGCAGAGTGGTAAAAGGGAGTGAACGACAGAGAGAGTGGACCAGATCAGATCAGGCCTCACAGGCTATAGTTAGAATTTTGAATTTGATTTTAATTGCAATGGGAAACCCTTGGAGGATGATAATCAGGGGGATTATGTGATTTTATGTTGTAAAGATATCAATCTTACTGCTCTATGAATAAGAGATTACAGGGGCAAGAGACGATTACAGGGAGACGAGCTAAGAATATTCAAGTGGTTCATGTTATAAATATCCGGGTCCTAGATTACACAAGCAATAATAGGAAACACTTATAAAATGTTTACCGTATGCCAAGCACTGTTCCAAGCATTTTAAGTATAGCAACTCACTGACTCCTCATAACAACCCTACCGCAATTCCATTTCACAGGTGAGATAACTGAGGTCCAGGAATTTTGAGGGGCTTGGCCACAGCAGTTAAGTGGCAGAGCTGGAATTCAAATACAGATAGTCTGACTTCAGAATCTGTGCTCTCAACTGCCCCTCAATTATGGTAGAAACCATAGAAACGGAGAAACACGAATTAGTGTATTAGTTTCCTATTGCTGCTGAAAAAAATTGCCACGACTTTAAGGGCTTCTACATCATGAGTTTATTACCTTATAGTTCTGTAGCTGAGAAGTCTGAAATCAGTTTTCCCGGGCTAAAATCAAGGTGTTGGCAGGCCTGGGTTCCTCCTGGACCCTCTAGGGGAGAATTCATTTCCTTTGTATTCCAGTGTCTAGAGGCTGACCTCACACCTTGGCCTGTCTAACATAGCCTTTTCTTTCTTTACTTCCGCTGTCACCTTCTGTCTGATCTAACCCTGATCCTCCTGCCTCCCTCTTCTGAGGACCCTTGTGATTACATTGGGTCTACCAGGTAACCTGTCCATCTGAAGATCCTTAATTTAATCACAACTGCACGTTTCCTTGTCCATGCCATGTGAAATATTCACAAGTTCTGGAGACTAGAATGTGGAAACCTTTGGGGAGGCTTTATTCAGCCTACCATAGATAGGTTCAGGATCCATTTTAAAGGTAGTGCCAACAAGACTTTGCTGACAAATAGGATGGGGGAATGAGGGAAGGATTTATAAATCCAGGATATCTCCTAAGTGGTTTTGGCTTGGGAAACTGGCTGGATGATGCTACCATCTGTCAGGACGAACAAAATACTATGGAAGGAGTCATTTTGCAGGGGTAAACTGAAGAGTTCAGTTTTGTTCATGATAAGTTTGAGGTGCTTAATTGAGATCTCAAGTAGTTGGTTACATGATAGCCTTCATCCACATTTTGAGTGGAGTGGAGGGAACAAGGCTGGAGAAAGGAGTTTAGGAACTGGCTTTTTTTTTTTTGTTACTAAAAACCATAGCATGGGTGAGATAATCAGGAAATAAGATAAGAAGAGAGATCCTAAGTCTGGTCCCTGGAGCACTTATCCCTAACAATTATTTAGGGGTTCGTCAAAGGAGCAGAAGTCAGCAAAAAAGACTAAAGAAATAGTGTAGAAAATGAGAGAGAAACTAAGAAAATGCAGAGATAGATAATCCAAGAGAACAGCGTGATGGAGAACGTGTCCACCAACATCTATTCTCTACTTCTTCCGCAGAATTAGGGTGTAGCGGGGCAAATGCCTACCGTTTGAAAAGATTGTCTTTGCAAACACCTGTTGCACCCAGGTGTGGCCACATACTAAATGCCTCAAGTGGGTTGTGAGCAGAATGGCACGTGCCATTTCCGGGCTGTACCCTTATAACATTGCACATGCACTTCCCATGCTCTTTTCCCCGACTTCCATCACGTAGATAAGAACAGTGCACTAAGGCATGGTAGGGAAACAAGATGGAAAGATGGAGGAGAACAACTCAAGAGAGCAACAACTTTGACTGTTGTGTGAGAGAGAAATGAAGTCTTTATTCTCTAAAGGACACTGCTGTTAAACCTCTTTGATCTTTAGGACACTGTATTGTTGCCCAGCTACATCTTAGTTAATTCAGAAATTGGCACTAAAAGTGGGGTTCTTCCAACTAAACCGGTATATATGACATTGGCTTAGTGGTCAGGCAGCAGTTGGCCTGGATATACCAGAGAGCTTATGACCTTTATAATGCTGTGACAAAACAGTTGCTAAACCTCTTTCCTATAATACATTTTATGGCCTTTGTTCACTGAGCCTGTAGGTTAAAGAGAAGCAAGAAAAAGCCAGAAGTTTCGTGTCTGTTTCCAGTTCTTTGCTGCTTTAGCAAGGTGTTTCAAAAAAGATAGAATCTCAGAAAATAAGTGGCTAATTTGCAAACAGAAAAGAAAGAAAATAGACAGTGCCTAGAAATTTGGAGTCTCTCATGTTAGGAAAAGCTAATTCTTTATATACCTCAAAGAGAAGAGAATATTACACGTAACCTTAATTTAAGGGGACACAGGATGGACAAAGAACAGACCAAGGAAGTGGCTTTTCCAACCAGGCTTGTGGTTCAGAAGACCTCAAAGCAGTTATCATTCAAGTGAGCAATAGGCATGTGTCACAGTGGAAATGGTGAAATAAAGCAGGAATTAGAAATATGTCCAAAAAAAGAACTTTAGGTAGTTTGCTAACACATGAAAACAACTGGAAGCAAAAATATCTAAAGTCTAATATCATTTTTTTAAGGGAATTGTATTGGCAAAGAAATGACTGTCTAAGCTTTAGTCAATTTACAGGACATCAAAACTGCACCAGCAGGAAGTAGGGTATAAATGTTGTACTTTTGCCAAGAGAACATAGTTCCCATCACTTATTTTAGATGTGGCTTAGAAGGATAATGGACCAGTAAGAATTTACCAGAGTTTTAAAAACGGACACAGATCAATGGAACAGAATAGAGAGTCCAGAAATAAACCCACACATATATGACCAATTAATTTATAACAAAGGAGCCAAGAATATACAACAAGGAAATGGTAATCTCTTCAACAGATGGTGTTGGGAAAACTGGACAGCCACATAAAAAAGAATGAAACCAAACAACTACCTTACATCATACATAAAAATTAACTCAAAATGGATTAAAGACTTAAATGTGAGACCCGAAACCATAAAACTCCTGGAAGAAAATGTAAGAAGTAAGCTCTTGACATTGGTCTTGGCGATTATTTTTTGGATTTGACACCAAAAGCAAAGGTAACAGAAGCAGAAATAAACAAGTGGGACTACATCAAACTAAAAAGTTTCTGCACAGCAAAAGAAATCACCAACAAAATGAAAAGGCAACCTACTGAATGGGAGAAAACATTTGTAAATCACATATCTGATAAGGGGTTAATAGCCAAAACATATAAAGAACTTATACAAGTCAGTAGCAAAAACCACAAACAATCCAATTAAAATTGGGTGGAGACCTCAGTAGACATTTTTTCATTGAAGGCTTATGGATGGTCAACAGATACATGACAAGGTACTCAACATCATCTCACATCTGTTAGAATGGCTAATATCAAAAAGCTAAGAGATAACTAGTGTTGGTGAGGATGTGGAGAAAAGGAAACTCTTGGTCGCAGTTGGTGGGAATATAAATTGGTACAGGGCTTCCCTGGTGGCGCAGTGGTTGAGATTCCGCCTGCTGATGCAGGGGACACGGGTTCATGCCCCGGTCTGGGAATATCCCACATGCCGCGGAGTGGCTGGGCCTGTGAGCCATGGCCGCTAAGCCTGCATGTCCGGAGCCTGTGCTCTGCAACGGGAGAGGCCACAGCAGTGAGAGGTCCGTGTACTGCAAAAAAAAAAAAATAATAATAATAATAAATTGGTACAGCTCCAATGTAAAACAACATGGAGCTTCCTTAAAAAAACTGAGAACTACCTTATGATCCAACAATCCCACTTCTGGGTATATATCCAAATGAAAACAAGATATCAAAGAGATATCTGCTCACCAATGTTCATTGTAGCATTGTTCATAGTAACCAAGATATGGAAACAGTATAATTGTCCATCAATTATGAATGGATAAAGAAGATGTGATATGTGTATGCAATGGAATATTATTTAGCCATGAGAAAGAAGGAAATCCTGCCATTTGTGACAACTTGGATGGACTCTGAAGGCATTACACTAAGTGAAACAAGTCAGACAGAGAAAGACAAGTACTTCGTGGTATATGTGTAATCTAAAAAAAAAAGTCAAACTCATAGAGACAGAGAGTAGAATGGAGGTTGCCAGGGACTGGGGAATGGAGGAAATAAGGAGAGGTTGGTAAAGGGATACAAACTTTAGGCTATAAAATGAATAAATTCTGAGGATCTAATCTAAAACATGGTGACTAGTTCATAAACACTGTATTGTAATATAATTGAAATTTGCTAAAAGAGTAGAATTTAAATGTTCTCTCTCACACACAAAAGATAAATATTGAGTTGGTGAATGTGTTAACTAAATGGGGAGAATCCTTTCACAACGTATACATGTTATCAGGTCACCACGATGTACACTTTAAATATCTTACAATTTTATTTGTCCATTATACCTCAATAAATCTGCAATCAACAAGAAAAGAACTTATTAGTGTTCAGTGTCGGGGAAGATGAAGGAAGGACAATGATTGAGAAAGTTCCTCTCTCAATCTCTCAATTTATCCCTCCCATGGGAAAAGAATTTAGAAAGAGTGGATACATGTATATGTATAACTGATTCACTTTGCTGTACAGCAGAAACTAACACAACTTTTTTTTTATTTTTTTATTTTTTTGCGGTACGCAGGCCTCTCACTGTTGCGGCCTCTCCCGTAGCGGAGCACAGGCTCCGGACACGCAGGCTCAGCGGCCATGGCTCACGGGCCCAGCCGCTCCAGGGCATGTGGGATCTTCCCGGACCGGGGCACGAACCCGCGTCCCCTGCATCGGCAGGCGGACTCTCAACCACTGTGCCACCAGGGAAGCCCTAACACAACTTTTATAATCCAATAAAACTATACTCCAATAAACTCCAATAAATTTGTAAAAATTTATAGTAAAAACTATACTCCAATATACTCCAATAAAAATTTTTTTAAAAAGTTCCTCTCAGAAAGCAGAAGCAGTGTGAACTGAGACTATCTCTGTTGCCATAGCAAGAAGACTTCAAAATCCCGCCCATCAGAATTCAATCCTTCCTATAGACCAGTGACTGGTTTGTATTTCCCATTCCTCTCTTTTAATTATTTTTTTAAGTTTTTACTTTGAAATAATTTTAGACTCACCAAAAATTTGCAAGAATGTAAGGTTCTTTTATACCTCTCACCCACCTTCCCACAAAGTTAACATTTTGCATAGTCATAGTACAATTATTAAACCTAAGAAATTAACATTGGTACAATCTGTTAAGTAAGCTAGAGACTTTATTTAGGATTTCACCAGTTTTTCCACTAATGTCTTCTTTGTGTGTTTGTTCATTTGTTTGTTTTTACAGAAGTCAATCTGGAATCCTGCATTATGGATTCAAGTTGTCCTGTATTCTTTATTCTCCTCATAATGTGTGACAGTTCCTCAGTCTTTTCATGATTTTCATGACCCTGACCCTTCTGAAGAGTAATGTTCAGTAATTTTGTAGAATTTTCTTCTATTTGTATTTGTCTAACGTTTTCTCATGATTAGATGAAGGTTATGAATTTTTTACCAGAATGCCACAGAAGAGATGTGTCCTTTTCTGTACATTATATCAAGGGGCATATGAAATAAATAAACCTCATTATTGGTGATGATAACCTTGATTACATGGTTAATATGATATCGGATGGGTTTCTCCATTGTAAAGCCACCCATGTTTTCCTTTATACATAAATATCTTGAAGAAATACTTTGACATAGTACAAATATCCAACTTCTTTTCAAATTTTCACCTACGAATTTTAGCATCAGTTAATGGATCTAATGTTGATTTTCATTCTTTCTATGTTTATTAATTAGATTTCTTCTGTAAGGAAGAGCTGCCCCTTCTTCATTTATTTGTTTATTCAATTATTTACTCATATCAATATAGACAGAGTATTATTTATTATATTTTATGAAGTAAATCTAATACTGTTGTTATTTTTGATGCTAAAATTTGTCCAGATTTGGCCATTTGGAGCTCTTTTAGGTTGGCTTCTATATTCATGCTTCTATCCTCTGGGACCATTTCCTTACTTTCTGGCACCAAGTTTCATTTGTATTTTCTCTGCCCAACCCTAGAACAAACCACTTCTCCAAAGGCCCCTGGTTCCCTTTTTGAGACTGATATTTTAAAAGCAAAGATCTGGCTCCTAGGTGTGCTCATTGCTACAAGCGTGTCATTACTTCTAGACAGTCTCAGTGTACAGAGATTAGAAGTATATGTATACATACTAACTCATGCATGCGCATACATCTATGTTTATTGTTTCTATTTGTATTTATATTTTTTAAAAAATGAGTTGATAGTGATACCTTTCATTCCAATCCAGTGCCATGATGTTCATTCTAACCTTGCCCCTTGGCTCATTTGTCACTTTCTTCTCTGACAGTGGGAAACTTGGCTCTCATTATTTCTAATATATTTTTTATTTGTTCAACCCTAGGATAAACGCAGAACTGCTAACTTATTCCCCTGAGAAAAGCAAATTTACTAATTACAGATTTTCACAGTTCTTTTATTCTTTAGTCTTACCATATCTGACCAAAATACTCTATTCCAAAGTAATTTAGGTTAATTCTTTTTCTTCCCTACCCGCTTTGGTGTAGTTATGCTGTTAGTTTGTGATAGACCTACGGTCATTTGTTAAGTTGTATTCCATTTTGGGTACCCACAACAACATCCTTGTTGATTTTTTTTAAAAAAATTAACATACAGAAAAATTAATCTTTGTGGTATAAAGCTCTATGAGTTCTGAGAAATAAGTGTTTGCCGTCATAATCACGATACACAAAAATTTCATCAGCTCAAAACTTACCTTTGCTGTGTATTTTTTTTAACATCTTTATTAGGTATAATTGTTTTACAATGGTGTGTTGGTTTCTGCTGTATAACAAAGTGAATCAGCTATACATATACATATATCTCCATATCTCCTCCCTCCTGCATCTCCCTCCCACCCTCCCTATCCCACCCCTCTGGGTGATCACAAAGCACCGAGCTGATCTCCCTGTGCTATGCAGCTGCTTCCCACTAGCTATCTATTTTATAGTTGGTAGTGTATATATGTCCATGCCACTCTCTCACTTCATTCCAGCTTACACTTACCCTTCCCCGTGTCCTCAAGTCCATTCTCTACGTCTGTCTTTATTCCTGTCCTGCTCCTAGGTTATTCAGAACCTTTTCTTTTTCCAGATTCCATATATATGTGTTAGCGTACGGTATTTGTTTTTCTCTCTCTGACTTACTTCACTCTGTATGACAGTCTCTAGGACCATCCACCTCACTACAAATAACTCAATTTAGTTTCTTTTTATGGCTAAGTAATATTCCATTGTATATATGTGCCACATCTTCTTTATCCATTCATCTGTCGACAGACGCTTAGGTTGCTTCCATGTCCCGGCTATTGTAAATAGAGCTGCAGTGAACATTGTGGTACATGACTCTTTTTGAATTATGGTTTTCTCAGGGTATATGCCCAGTAGTGGGATTGCTGGGTCGTATGGTAATTCTATTTTTAGTTTTTAAGGAACCTCCATACTGTTCTCCATAGTGGTTGTATCAATTTACATTCCCACCAACAGTGCAAGAGGGTTCCCTTTTCTCCACACCCTCTCCAGCATTTATTGTTTGTTGATTTTTTAATGATGGCCATTCTGACTGGTGTGAGGTGATACCTCATTGTAGTTTTGATTTGCATTTCTCTAATGATTAATGATGTTGTGTATCCTTTCATGTGTTTCTTGGCAATCTGTATATTTTCTTTGGAGAAATGTTTGTTTAGATCTTCTGACCATTTTTGGATGGGGTTGTTTGGTTTTTTGGTATTGAGTTGCATGAGCTGCTTGTATATTTTGGAGATTAATCCTTTGTCAGTTGCTTCATTTGCAAATGTTTTCTCCCATTCTGAAGGTTGTCTTTTCATCTTGTTTATGGTTTCCTTTGCTGTGTTTTTAAGTTTCATTAGGTCCCATTTGTTTATTTTTTATTTCCATTTCTTTAGGAGGTGGGTCAAAAAGGATCTTACTGTGATTTATGTCATAGAGTGCTGTGCCTATGTTTTCCTCTAAGAATTTTATAATCTCTGGCCTTACATTTAGGTCTTTAATACATTTTGAGTTTATTTTTGTGTATGGTGTTAGGGATTGTTGTAAGTTCATTCTTTTACATGTAGCTGTCCAGTTTTCCCAGCACCACTTATTGACAAGGCTGTCTTTTCTCCTTTGTATACTCTTGCCTCCTTTATCAAATATAAGGTGACCATATGTGCATGGGTTTATCTCTGGACTTTCTATCCTGTTCCACTGATCTATATAGTACCATACTGTCTTGATTACTGTAGCTTTGAAGTATATTCTAAGGTCAGGACCCTGATTCCTTCAGCTCCATTTTTCTTTCTCAAGATAGCTTTGGATATTCGGAGTCTTTTGTGTTTCCATACAAATTGTAAAATTTTTTGTTCTAGTTCTCTGAAAAATGTCATTGGTAGTTTGGCAGGGATTGCATTGAATCTGTAGATTGCTTTGGGTAATATAGTCATTTTCACAATGTTGATTCTTCCAATCCACGAACATAGTATATCTCTCCATCAGTTTGTATCATCTTTAATTTCTTTCATCAGTGTCTTATAATTTTCTGCATACAGGTCTTTTGCCTCCTTAGGTAGGTTTATTCCTAGGTATTTTATTCTTTTAGTTGCAACCATAAATGGGAGTGTTTCCTTAATTTCTCTTTCAGATTTTTCATCATTAGTGTATAGGAGTGCAAGAGATTTCTGTGCATTAATTTTGTATCCTGCAACTTTACCAAATTCATTGATTAGCTCTAGTAGTTTTCTGGTAGCATCTTTAGGATTCTCTATGTATAGTATCATGTCATCTGCAAACAGTGACAGCTTTACTTCTTTTCCGATTTGGATTCCTTTTATTTCTTCTTCTTCTTTGATTGCTGTGGCTAAAACTTCCAAAACTATGTTGAATAATAGTGGTGAGAGTGGGCAACCTTGTCTTGTTCCTGATCTTAGTGGAAATGGTTTCAGTTTTTCACCATTGAGGACGATATTGGCTGTGGGTTTGTCACATATAGCCTTTATTGTGTTGAGGAAAGTTCCCTCTATGCCTACTTTCTGGAGGGTTTTTATCAAAACTGGGTGTTGAATTTTGTCGAAAGCTTTCTCTGCCTCTATTGAGATGATCATATGGTTTTTCTCCTTCAGTTTGTTATTATGGTGTATCACATTGATTGATTTGCGTATATTGAAGAATCCTTGCATTCCTGGGGTAAACCCCACTTGATCATGGTGTATGATCCTTTTAATGTGCTGTTGGATTCTGTTTGCCAGTATTTTGTTGAGGATTTTTGCATCTATGTTCATCAGTGACATTGGCTTGTAGTTTTCTTTCTTTGTGACATCTTTGTCAGGTTTTGGTCTCAGGGTGCTGGTGGCGTTGTAGAATGAGTTTGTAGTGTTCCTCCCTCTGCTATATTTTGGAAGAGTTTGAGAAGGATAGGTGTTAGCTCTTCCTAAATGATTGATAGAATTCACCTGTGAAGCCATCTGGTCCTAGGCTTTTGTTTGTTGGAAGATTTTTAATCACAGTTTCAATTTCAGTGCTTGTGATTGGTCTGTTCATATTTTCTATTTCTTCCATATTGATTAATTTTTAAATGTTGAATCAGTTTGTAATCCTTGTATAAACACCATTTGGTCATGACCTAGCAAGCTTTTTATATATTGATGAATTTCATTTGCAAATATTTTGTTGAAGAGTTTTGTGTGTATGTTCATGAGGGATATTGACTTGTAGTTTTCTTTTCTTGTAATGTTTTGTTTGGTTTTGATATTAGGGTAATGGTGATCTCATTAGATGAGTTGGGGAGTGTTTTTTCCCCTTCTGTTTTCCAGTAGAGATTGTTTATAATTTGTATTATTTCTTCCTTAAATGTTTGATAGAATTACCCAGTTAAATCATCCAAGCTTGGAGTTTTCTTTGTATGAAGGTTTTCAACTACAAACTCAATTTCTGTAATAGATGTTTCTTGTTATTTATTTCTTCTTGAATAAATTTTTGTAGCTTGTGTCTTTCAAGGAATAAGTCAGTTTCATCTAAATTGTTGCATTTTGAAGGCACTGAATTGTTTGTAGCATTTCATTTTTCTTTTGTCTGTGGGGTCCTGAGTGATATCTCTTTTTTCAATCCTGATGTAGGCAGATTATAAGCATAACTTTCTCTGTATCCAGTAGATGTTGTTACAGTATAGTTTAATTTTTTTCAGCTTAAAGTGTTTTAAAATTTCCCCTGACTGCCCATCAGAATCATGGGTTTTTTAGAAGTATGGGTTCTTAATTTCCAAATATTTAAGGAATTTTTCAAGTATCTTTCTGTTATTGATGTCTAGTTTAATCCTTTTATTATCCAGGAACATACTTTGTATGATTTCTATCATTTTAAATTTGTTAATGTTTATTTTATGGCCCAGAATATAGTCAGTTTTGCCGAATGCTCTGTGTGCAGTTGAAAAAAAAGTGTATGTTTCACTATTGCTGTTAAGTGCTGTGTTTTACACAGCTTTAAATTGAACATCTTTCTAAGTTTATGTTGCTCAGCACATTAGTACAGAGAATTATAAAGACAAAAATGTATACTTTTTTCGTAAAGGCTAAGAGGTTAGTGGAAGATGCAAGCACACTTAGTGAAGGATTACTATAATTTAGAGAAAAGGAAAGATGCTCTTTTCAAAACAGGCTTCTCTAACAGTTAGAGTGTGACTCTAATGTTTGGCCTACTTTCTATTCAGATTTTGGGTCTGTTTTTTCCCATAACCCAGGATACTCGACCTCAACCGGACACCAACTATTGCACAGGGCCTTGGGATCAATTCTGACCAAAGCTGATGGCAGGATTAAGGCAATTTTATTCATCACTGATTCTGAGCTCCAGGTCTTTATTGTTGTCACACAGTGTTTCCAGGAACACTAAGTTCCACTTGGAGGTCCACTTTGCTGAGAGTTTATTATCATCGTCCACTATAACAGGACCCCAACTACTGCAGAGAGTGGGCTTCGCATGCAGAAAATGCAATATCTTGAGTCAAGCAATTAATTTGGCAAAGCCCTCACTCCTTTCAAAACTAGCAACATCTCTGAACAGCTGATGGAATTTTAGAGTAATACATCTAGGAAGCTGTAAGCATAGGAATACATCTGTTTCCATTGTTATAGAAAGATAAACAAGACCAGACTCAAGATACTGTGGGAAAAAAGTTGTTGCTTGTCTGCTTACTGTTTACTGCCTTTCTGGAGGAAGAAGTGTCATGGATGTGTCAGATGGTGAGGACAAACTGGTATACAGTATAGTCATCTCAAATATGTCCTGGGAGGAATGAAAACAAGGCTACATCAACATAACAGAGAAATGCTCAGATGATTATTTATTTATTCATTTATTTTTTGCCCACATTATATCAAATTCAAGAACATCAAGGAATTCACATTTATCATTGCATGTTGGCTTTTTGGGCCATTTTGTATCAAAGTGTGATTGTTGTCTGTTTCATGGATGTTTATAGGATATGCTAGCTTTTCCATGACAAACTGTATTAAGTTGATTAATAATAGATTTATCTAATGCTTTCTTGGAGCATTTGATATTTTCAACCCATACAATGTCTTGGAAATAATTTGCTACTTGCTATTTGAAGAAGTATCTGCTTTTATTTGCCTGAAAATGACTGGTCTGACTGGGTTTTTTGACTGAATTAACTGGAAGTTTTGGCATGTTGATGATGTCAGAAGTTGCTAAACAATCTAGAAGAACAACATTATTTTTTCCTTCTGGGGTGAAATTATGAATTTTTACCAGTTCAAAAAATCCAGGCTCCAAGTGATCTTTCAAATCTTTTCAGTCAGAAGCCATCAGACAAATGGAGATATTAGTTCATATTGGAACTTTTTGGAAGAGAGAGTGAGCCTTCCTCTCTGTTAACCCTGCAGGCTGCACACTGGCCAATTCCAGATTGAAGACCTATTAGTCATGTCTGACTGGAAAGCACACACTGTATTGGTGGCCTTCAAAGTGATATATGGGCATCTGATCTGCCCTTCGTTTCCCCTGACAATTCCCAGCACCTGCTTTCCATCCAGCATCAAATAATCAAGGATCCACGGTTTGAGGGGTCCTAGTTACTTAAGTGATGGATTTGTGTTAAACCCTAGAATCAGTACAACCTTATGAATTAGCCAGTGGAAGCATGTCCCAATTAGAGACAGAGCTCCTGGCTGCCAACAAAACCACGTGCTGCTCCCCTGGCCTGAACATCAGGGCTTTGGGCAAATACCTCGTAAAACCCAGGGACAGCTAGAACTGCGGACAATGTGTGCTTGAAGGCTCTTATGATAAATTTTCTCCTTTTTAGACTCTGTTCAACATTTGTGACCCCCTGCCTCACCTGGCTGCAGATTCAGAGGAGATGAAAGCCAGTGGGTTTTTCACCAGCAGGGTAAATAAATGAGGACTCAACTTAGAAAAGGGACAACCTCTCATGCTTTCTGCACCTCTGCTGGGCACTGAACAGTAAATTGAAAGAGAGTACAAATGATGCAGAAAATACAATGATCACTCTTGGCAAAAGGACTACCTTTCAATGCATGGAAATGTTCATATGGAAGATTCCACTAGAGGGGAAACACTTCTCAAATGGGCCCAAATTATCTGTCCTATGGCACTGAACCTTTTTTATATACATCCATATATTGAGTTATTTGTGGGGAATGCTAAAACCACAAAGTTCCTGTTTGCTCTATTTCTTAGGGATAAAGTTATTCTGTGGTTAGAGACACCTAAGACCATTAGGCACGCACACTGCAGATCTGAAGAAGGTCTATTTACATGAGCTTCCAGGAAAAATATTGACAAGGCAGTAAAAATACTTTCCTGATTACTCAACCTCGTATTTTAAACTTAAAATTACAGGAACTTTTCTCTTTTAGTCATTTATTTTTAGCTTCTCTATTTTTCAACCTTTTGGGGATTTTCTGGCTCACCTTTTAAAACATGGTCTATTTATATTGACTCTGCAAATCGAGGAATAGCAAACCCTTTAAAGCACTGTCACTGTTTCCTCTGACTAGTTTTCAAGCTACTTGGGGACAAGTGAATCTCAGCTTCTGGAGGTAAATGGATAAAGGAGAGTTTGTTACAGGGCTGAAAGACACTTCAAAAAATCTGTTAGTGGGCTTCCTTGGTGGCTCAGTGGTTAGGAATCTGCCTGCCAACGCAGGGGACGCCGGTTTGAGCCCTGTTCCGAGAAGATCCCACATGCTGTGGAGCAACTAACCCTGTGTGCCACAGCTACTGAGACTGCGCTCCAGAGCCCATGAGCCACAAGTACTGAGCCTGCATGCCACAGCTACTGAAGCCCGCGTGCCTAGAGCCTGTGCTCCCCAACAAGAGAAGCCACCACAGTGAGAAGCCCGCGCACCACAACGAAGAGTAGCCCCTGCTCGCCGCAACTAGAGTAAGCCTGCGCACAGCAACAAAGACCCAACACAGCCAAAAATAAATTAAAAAAAAAAAAAAAAGTCTGCTAGTGCTAGCTTTCAGGAAAGCCTGCAGGTTAATCATTTCTAATTTCCCCTTTTGACCAAAGGTCAGAAATAGTTACAAATCTGTGGGGGGAGGAGTTGAGTCTGTCTCCATCAATATAACACAGAGGGACTTCCCTCGACTCAATCACAGCACTCCAGAAACAAGGGATCCAGACCATTCTGTCTTTCCTGACCCCTCTCTACAATACCCTCAACCCTGTTATCTCTACTTCTTGCCCTGTTTCATTTTTATTCAATGCACTACCTGAAGTTGGAATTTATATTTGTTTGATTATTTATGTATTATCTGTCATTTTCACCAGATTTTTAAACTACAGGAAGGTGGGAGGTTTACATCCCTTACATGTAGAGAGGGCTGGGGACAGATACCTCACCATAAAAGCTCAAACATGCTTTTATTGTTGAATGGATAAATCAGAGTTTTTCAGTTGACTTGCTTTTTTTTTTTTTTTTTTTTGCGGTATGCGGGCCTCTCACTGTTGTGGCCTCTCCCGTTGCAGAGCACAGGCTCCGGACGCGCAGGCTCAGCGGCCATGGCTCATGGGCCTAGCCGCTCCGCGGCATGTGGGATCTTCCCGGGCCGGGGCACGAACCCGCATCCCCTGCATCGTCAGGTGGACTCTCAACCACTGCGCCACCAGGGAAGCCCTGACTTGCATTTTTAAAAAGCTGATCTGGTTGCTCATTCACAACAGTCAATGCCATTTCCCTCTAATTTCTAATTGACAGAGACTCTTCTTTGCTCCCCAAATCTAGAAGGTCCTTGGGACTTCTCGCAGTTTGAAAAAACTGCTCACAGAAACTCTATCAATGATGCTGAGCCCTACCTGAAGAGTCCCTGCTGAAAACACCCAGATCATTTTCAGAGTTGAATGAATGCATTATGCCTGTTTTGTAAGCTTTTGCTGAGTCTTCTCAAGGGTTAATATCTGTTTTTTAACACTTCTGCCTGGGGCCGCCCTATGGTACTTCTGCTGCTTCAACTTGCCATTTTATACTTTATATAGCTTTGTGTTTGCTTACTTTATATTCTGCCATAAAAATGCATACACTCCTGGCCGAGCACCGTCCAGAACACACAGAGGACTTTGACAAAGATAAAAGAACAGTTGGGTCACCTGGTGATGAAACACAGGTGTTTGGTCCTGGAATGAATACCTGATGCTCGGAGAGAAAGGTGGTTAGTTGGATGAGGAGGAAAAGTGTTGTTACTTAGCGTTGGAAGCCTGGAGGAAAGCTTTCATAAAATGAGTCAATGCCTCATTCACCATTGGACATGTAGGCGAATGGTGGATTACTCATCTGAAACTTGGATTCCTCAAACCACAGTATCTTCAGTTTTCAAGAGGCCTGACAAATCAGCCCACCTTCTTCCTATCATACAGCATATTGTTGGGCCAGCCCCCTCTTTGATAGGCAGATGTCTGTGCAGTCATCATTATTGGGAAAATCTGTCCAGCTATTCTGATGTGCAATAGACATGATAAGGAGTTGACAATACTTAAATAATAATGAGGAACACTTCCTTAGCATGTCCTATGGGACACACACTGTTCAAAATACTCCAGACCCTCTCTTACTTCTCACAGCATCTGAGGTAGATACTCTTATTATCTCCATTTAAAACAGAGGAAACAAAGACGAGGAGAAATTAATTTCTCCGTGGTCATCATGATTTGAAACCACAGCGCGTTTTTCAGAGCCCACCTAAAGACGTTTCCAGTCCTGACAGTGACTGAGCAATGTTTGTGCAGGCTGCAAAGTACCTTACCCAAATGAGTCATTCTCATTCAGCTTTTAAGATCTGGCCACTTCTCTGTTTTCGATTCCACAAATTTTGTAATTTCCACGAGAAACCTCAGAGGTCCCATTTCTGTCTCAGGAGAGGGTTCACACACTCCACCCAAGAGTCTCCTAGTACTGGGCTTCGTTTATTTTCCAAAATATAGCATGTTCTGTTTATTAATCTGCTTCACATTGTTAAAGCAAACCCACACACCAACATTGAGCTAAACCCCAGCCATGTGGTGTGGCAGTGACCTTGACCTCATTTCCCCCACAAACTCTTGGTCTTGATCAATTCCCAGAATCCAAAGTTCTGTAGTAGAGTCCTCTGACAAAAACAAATGAGGGTGTTCCAGTGACTTGCTTCCACAAGGAATCAAGGGCTCTCTTCTGATATGTCTCTTGACAACCATCCACCAAGCATTTAAAAAAAATAAAGTTTCCAGGAGAAAACGCATGGAGTTTTTTAAGCAGACAAATTTATTTGATAGGCAGACAAAAGCTGCATACATCTTATGAAGTAAGGAATGCTGGCCTGAGACTTTGACCCCAGTGCCTCTCTCTCATGCCTTTGCCTGATTCCATTAGGGCTTTGTGCCTAATGGGATCATTTGCTTCCGCTCTGAGAGTCCAAATGCAAATGTCTCTTGGTGAGGTAACACAGGAAGCTGCTGTCAATCTTTAACATCCTTTTGTGATTCAGTTAACCCTAGAGGGATTAGGTCATAGAATCAGTAAGGTTTTATCAGGATAAGAAGGGGAGAAGAAAAAAGAACTCAAAGGCACCAAGCTGATGGAAGAGACCTGGCAGTTGGCCACTGGAGACCCTGGTGTCCCTGAGGAGGGTACCATACACTTGAAGGAAAGGGGTCTTAATACCCTGGCTTTGGACCTCTCCAGCTAGGCTTCCACCTGGCTCCCAGTCCCAGCCTTCCTCAGGATTAAGCCTATTCGAGTTATGACTTTTAACAAATGCCAGTAGGGAGCTGGGCCTGAAACTTTATTAAACTTAAAGTGAAGGTAGATGAAAGGGTTATCCCTCTACATCAGGAAATAGAAGTGTTTATGATGTAGCAGATAGCAAGCACTTATTTTTATGGAGTGGATAGATGACAATAATGGAATAATTCATAGAATAAGACTGAACCCAATTCCATCTTTCAGTAGATCCTGCCCTAATGTACACAAACAGCTATTTCTCTCTATTTATTCACTCTGTTCCTAAGTCTTCTTTCAAAAGGGAAAGAATTATGATCTAGCTGAGGAAATATAAAGAAGTTCCCCTTAGATCCAGAGGATAGGCCGGTGACCTTCAAAGTAGTCTATTTTTCCTAAAAGCCAGGCAAATGGGAACTCTTCTTCATGTGATTTAATAAAGGTGTGATCGACCGTGCCAAGACTGCAGCTCCAGGTACTGGGTGCTTTCCTGACCTATCGTGTGAAGGGGATTTGGGTTTGGTGTGTATAGCACACAATGTACATGGCACATAGATTCTTGATACTTGTTATTTGAATGAATGAATATATGAATGAATGAGGCCCTCCTTTTGTAGCCTAAGTCTTTGGGGCTAACTGACCTTAAACTTAATTATTTATAATGGGTGAAAGAAGTGAATGGCAGAGTGCAGTAGACTGTGTGTAAAGCTGTCCACCAACAATTCTTCCCATCCTTCCACCGAAGGGAGCTCTTCCCATCAAGAAGTAGCATATGATTCCCCATCTCATAAATTAGGGATGATCTAATGACTTGCTTTGACCAGTGAATGACGTGGAAGTGATTTTCTGAGACTACTGAGGTCAGAATTTGGGAAGGACTTGCATCTTCTTTTTTCATCCTTTTGGTATCCAGATGCCACAGAAAGGAGCTTGGGTTGGATGAATGAGTTATGAGAAACGATGTGGAAAGAGAGAAGCCCAGGCAACCCCCAGCCATTCCAGCTACCCCAGCTGAGGTGCCAAATATGAGTGCAGCCCTCTTGGGTGTTCCAACCCTAGCTGAGTTCCTGGCTAAATGCACTCACATGGATGACCCCAACTGACACCATGTGCAAAAGGACTGCCCAACTGAGCCCAGCCAACACACAGAATCATGAGAAATAATAAATCATTGCTGTATGAAACTCTAAGTTTTGTTTTTGCAGTAGTTTTGTTTTGTTAAGCAGCAAGAAATAACTGAAATGCATAGTAAGGCAGCCTTACCAAGGTCAGAAGCAATGCCATCCTGCAGGGGGAGGAAACTTTAATGGTGCCTCTTGTGCTGAGTACACTTTTCTCTGTTGCAATTTGTGTCTCCCTGAAGACCAAATGGCTACAAATGACACCAGGGGTTGGGATACCTTTAAAAGCCTTACCACCTGGGATTTAGAGAACTGGACTCCTAGAGTGGGAAGAGCCCAGAGGAGACATTGCCAAAGGGACAAGAGTCATTTATGGTAGTAGAGTCTGATCCCATGTTTAGTTGTATTAACATTTTAATTTAACTAAGCAAACTAGCCACAGACACAATTAAATAGAATTTTTAAAATGTGTATGTCACTTTATGTTTGCAAAGGCTTTGATGTGCCCTGCTTCATTTTGATACTCATCTCAACCCTCTGAAGAAAGACACACCTTTTAATAAACTCAAATTTATCAAGACATAATTTATACAAAATAAAATTCTTATATTTTAGGTATATGAGTCAAAGAGTTTTCACAAATATATACACCCATATAACCTTTACCCGAATCAAGACATAGAACATTTTTATTTTCCCAGAAAGATCCTTCTTGCCTTTTTCTTTTTTCTCTTTTGTATTTTCAAAATTTCAGGGACTTCCCTGGTGGTCCAGTGGCTAAGACTCCATGCTCCCAATGCAGGGGACCCGGGTTTGATCCTTGGTCAGGGAACTAGATCCCACATGCCACAACTAAAGATCACACACATGGCAACGAAGATCCTGCACAGCCAAATAAATTAAACAAACAAACAAATAAATACATACATATTTTTTTAAAAATTCAGCTTTATGGAGGTATAAATGTCACATAAAATTTGTAAGTTATTTAAAGTGTGCGCTGTAGTGGTTTCATATGCGATGTGTTGTGAAAGATTTCTCCCCATGGAATTAATTAATGTAGTTAATTAATTCTTCATCACCTCACATATTTATCTTCTTTTTTTATTTTTATTTTTTGGTGAGAAGATTTAAGTTCCACTCTCTTAGCAAATTTCAGTTATGCAATACAATGTTATCAGCTCCAGTCACCGTGTTGTACATTAGATCTTCGGACCTCATTCATTTTTTAGCTGAAAGCTTGTACCCTTTACCCTCATGCTTTTTCATTCAGCATCCTCCAGCACACCCCCCAGGACAGATTGAGTTTCTCTCACTGTAAGACAGTTTTGCCTTTCCTAGAATTTTATAAAATGGAATGATACACTCTGTCCTCATTTGCTTGTGGTTTCTTGCATTCAGCCTAATGAACATAAGACTCACAACATGTTGCATCAGTCTGCACTTCTTTTGAGAAAGTGCTTCTTTTTTCATTTTACAGAGCAGGAAACTCAAACTCGAAGAGTGGGGTCATTTTTCTGCAGGTCTCAGCTCACAAGTAGCCCATCCAGGATTCCCACACAAGATCTTCAGCATCGGAGCTTACTTCTCATGATGCTGCTCTTGGTGCTGAACTGAAAGGAAGAGAGTAACATTCATTCCATTTTGGTAGATAATCAACATCTGAAGAAGCCACTCCAAGCGCAAGGAAAGAGCACACTCTGACAATTGATGCAAGGGTGACGCGTTGGCTGCGGGATGAGCACCAGACACAGACAGGCCAATCAGAATTCTTCACCTGGGGCTTCCCTGATGGCGCAGTGGTTGAGAGTCCGCCTGCCGATGCAGAGAACACGGGTTCGTGCCCCGGTCCGGGAAGATCCCACATGCCGCGGAGCGGCTGGGCCCGTGAGCCATGGCCGCTGAGCCTGCGCGTCCGAGCCTGTGCTCCGCAATGGGAGAGGCCACAACAGTGAGAGGCCCGCATACCGCAAAAAAAAAAAAAAAAAAAAAAAAAAAGAATTCTTCACCTGGATTTTCCAACTGGGAATAAAGAGAAGATAAAGCCTCTTCTGTAGTTCAAAACTGAAGGGTATGAAGCCTTGGATTGGCCAGGTACTGTGTTTTCCTGCGCTCTGGAAGAAATCTGAACTAAAAGAGAAAGAAGCCAACATAGAAAAGGAAAGATAAGGGACACAGAAAGAAAGTCCAACAGTTTTGAAACTTTGGTCCATTTATTTTTGAGGGCTAACAGCATCCTTGTCCTTCTAATGAATTGGTTATTTAACCCTTCATTTGATAACTTGAGATGTTCCAGTATCAACCAATAAATTCCCTCTAAGTAAATTTGAGTTAGGTTTCCATTACTTGCAATCAAAAGAACCCTGTGTAACACACAGCACTTAAAAGAATTTAACTGGATTAAGCCATTTGCATAATGTTGCCACATCTTGTAAAAAACACGTGGTTTTCATAGTACCTCTAGTTAAATATACTGCATCTGTATTGTGCCAGGAAGAAAGACAGCACTGTATTTACCTTTTGAAACAATCTTTGTTTCCATTTGACATGTGCAGAGGTTGAAATATTAACAGTGCATCCCAGGAGAAAAACCTAGCTCTGTAGGGTCTGTGGGTGATAAAATATAGTATATAAATACTCTCTGTTCAAGATCAGCACATACTATACATTTTTTTTCTGCTGGGAGTTACTCATTTTTATGGGAAATGTCCTGGCCCACTCTAATAAATACGAGCAGAACTGCTGGGGGATACTTTTTTCTGATTCTCATATCCTACACAGGTAGTGAATAATGTCTTGTGTATTTTAGGATACCATTTTCAGAAGTAGAACCCTTGCATGTGGGAAAGACTGGAGGTAGTGAAGCTCCTTTAAGTAGAAAATGTGCCAACAGCAAAAATAAGTTCTTCTTATCTCACGCAAAGAAATCCCCCCTTTTTTTGAGGACCAGCTCCCAAGAATGCTATCGGTGTCCCCAAAGAGAACTCAAAGAGCAACAGAAGTTAACACTTGGTTAAGTTTCTCTTTGCTTTGCTTTCATGACTCTAACTCTTCTTCCTGATTATAGTCTACCCTTTGTCTAGATGCTTTTTCCTTCAGTTATTGTTTCCCTTTCCCTTCCTTCCCATTTCCCCAGGGCTTAGGGCCAAGTCTCCATTCCTCCTTCTTTTTTTTTTTTTTTTTTTTTTTTTTTTTTTTTTTTTTTTGCGGTATGCGGGCCTCTCACTGTTGTGGCCTCTCCCATTGCGGAGCACAGGCTCCGGATGCGCAGGCTCAGCGGCCATAGCTCACGGGCCCAGCCGCTCTGCGGCATGTGGGATCTTCCCGGACCGGGGCACGAACCCGTGTCCGCTGCATCGGCAGGCGGACTCTCAACCACTGCGCCACCAGGGAAGCCCCATTCCTCCTTCTTATGCTCCTTTGTGAACTGGAGGGAGTGACCTCACTACCTGTCCTCATGCAGGGAGAGCTTTCAGTAGCTTCCAGTTTAGACTTTCAAGCTCCTACATGTTGGGATGCTCAGAGGGCAAATGTATGAGAAAGAGAGGATAATTGAATTACAGATATCTATTGTGTTCAAGATGTTAGCTCTTGTACACATGTAGCAATTCCTGATTGCTTAAGAGGTCCCTGGTGTGTTTTTGGCAAGTGAAGACCTTTACATGTGCCTGGCTCTGGTCCAAGTGACATGCACAGCGCTGGGATTACTTAACTACTCATCTGCCTGCATTTTCTTCCAATTCCTTAGAAAGAAAATTGAAAACAAGGAGAGAGAAAGAAAAGGGTTGTTGACCTTGATGACTGAAAGAATTCCTTTTAGATAAACTTCAAGATTATAAAGATAAGATACTGCTCAATGGAATACTTGCAAAAAATAAGATCTCATACAGAAAGGCTTTCTTTAAAAATAAGACCCAAGGAAAAGGACTAACCCCTGGCAATGTGTGTGTGTGTTCATGTGTGTGTATGTTTGATTTCATTCTGTGAGCTGAATCTTTAATGTGATGATAAAGCTGTGATCTTTAATGACTTTTAAATCTGCCTAGGATGAGGAATGAGTGAAAAATTATCCAGAATAGAGGCTGCTCTAACTATGGGATATATTGGTCTGATTTAGGAACCACCTGTGAGGCAAAAAGAATGAAAAAAACTGACTGGAAAAACTTAAAAGTTATTTCTTTTTTAAAAACACATTTTAAAGATATAAATAGAAATTACCATGCTTAGTATTAATTACAAATAGCCAGGATGAGCATTTGGAATTCCAAATAGAGGGAAGAGGGGAGAACAGAACGTAACTTGAAGGCCCTAGGAAGTCACACGGATCTGCATCTGGAGGATCCAATCTCCTTCTTTCTTTCCGATAGGGACCTTGTTTGCCTTCAGCTTTCTGGGGGTCTCCAGTGGACAGGTGCATCCCCCCGAGGATGCTCTAAAGCAGGGCAAACATAATGTTTACTTAGGGCATGCTGCTCCTTTTGCTCTAAAAAAGAAGTGGTTTCAGGCTTCCCTGGTGGCGCAGTGGTTGAGAGTCCGCCTGCCGATGCAGGGGACACAGGTTCGTGCCCCGGTCCGGGAAGATCCCACATGCCGCGGAGCGGCTGGGCCCGTGAGCCATGGCCACTGAGCCTGCGCATCTGGAGCCTGAAAAAGAAGTGGTTTCTTCTCTCTCCTTGATGACATATCAAGTATGATGTCGAAAGCTCAGCCTCTGCACCAGTGCCACAGTGCGAATCATATCTTGGAGACAGAGTTTTGGGTAAAGTAGAAAAGAATAGCTTTACTGCTTTGCCGGGCAAAGGGGGACACAGCAGACTTCTGCCTTGAAAAACTATGTGTCCCAACCCGGGAGGATCTGATGAGGAGTTTTATAGCAATGGTTCAAGGGTGGGGCTGCAGGTAAGATTAGGGTGTGTGCAGAGCTTGAACTCCTTTAATCTCATCTCAGATGGTGGGTCTCCTAAACTTGATGAGCTCCCCTGGGCCCTTTAATCTCGCCTCAGGTGGTTTCTTAGCTGCTCCTCCCTTGATTAGCAACTGTTTGAATCTGCCCTTTGCAACTCAGGGAAGGTCATGGAAGCTGGAGTCTTGCCTACAAGAAATGGGGGACAGAAAGGCTTCTGTGCCCAGGAGCCCCACAAGGTCCTGCTCGGTTTCAAGTACAGCAGCCTGACCATCAAACTCTAAACAGAAAAGGATCAAGGACAGTAATGGAACTTGGTGGTAAATGAAAAGGGGATGGTGGAATAGACAGTCCTCTGAAGCTGAGAAAGAAACGTCTCTTGTTCTCTCCCCTGATGTAGATGGAGTGTCCCGATCATCTAATTCATGGTCAAGGTATAGTCTTAGAATAGGGTAGAATATTTCAAGTCTGGACCATCCTTGAAAAAATTGAAGAAGAGGGGGATGAAGGTGGAGGATGCTTGAGTGTGAGCTAATTTAATTGGTATCTTGTCCCAAACACCTAGCTGATTGACACTGAAGAAATGAGAGTGTTTTAGGGGGAAATAGTTCAAGTGTAAGACATAATTTTGATCATGGAGCCCTTCAAGGTTGGATGGTATTGAGTGGTGAAAGGTCCAGATAATGGCTCTGATCATCTGCAGATCAAGGGAAGATGCCATTGCATTATAGAAAAAGTGGCAGAAGAGGAGAAAATAAGAACTGTAGCAGGAGAGAAGTTCAACAAAGGAGATGAATAAAGACCTATCAAAATCTGCCCATCTTGCTCTCTCTCTGCTATCATTCCTGTTGCAGTTTCTATAAAATTGTTCTCTGCTTCACATAAATTCTTTTTTGATCTTTCCTATAACACTGAACACTCCGTAAGGGTGGAGCCATGTACTGTATGCCTTTTGTATTCTGCTAAATCATCACTCTTAACCCAGTGCCAGGAGCAAAATAAGTACTCCGTAAACACTTCTTTATTGAGGGTTTGACCAGAGATGTCTAAAGGACCAAGCTACAAAGTGGAAAAAGCTGGAACACATCAATGATGCATTTTAGAGAAACCACTGTTTCACCTTTACCCTGTTTTTCAAGGGAATTTTTCTTCAATGTCGGTTTGCTGTTAGCAATATTAAAAAGAGAGACAAAGAGGTAAAACTAATTCCCTTTTACTAATCCTTTGAGAATCGAGAATTTGTTGTTAGTACAGCCAAGAAAACCATCAGCACTTTAGGTAAAAGGATTCCTCAGAGCCACCCTGCCCTCCCACTTGCTTTTGGTCTCTTGTTCAGGACAAAAATCATAAGTTCAGGACACAACCAGGAACGCAGAGGATTGAGATGAAACTCTGCCAAAAGGGAGACGTTAGGCAAGGGATGCATGCGGCCACAATTTTCTCTTCACGTGATGTTTAATAAGCCTCACAATATTGGTCTAAACTGTGATGAAGGGCTACTTCAATGTGATAAAGTTCTGAAAACACCACTTCTGACAAATGGTGAAAATTAAGTTTAACCCTCAGAAGAGGACTGAAGCACCAGATCTGGACAAATAAACAGTAGGAGCCGCCCTTCAACTTGATAGTTATATGAGCCTTTCTCATCAGCCACCAGGAATTTTATGTTGCAGCCAACTTTCCTGGTGGTGGGAGCGACAGACTGCAGGGCACCAAGGGCGAGTTTATGGGAGCCATAGAGAAAAATTGCGTTGGAGTTTTTTTTTCTCCCCTCCACCTCTCTGTACCGTTTAGCTAAGCTTGTTCTGAAATCTACCATAGAAAAGGCCTTGATTATAAAATGTAATATTCACGTAAGATTGTGCCATTCAGCCTCACGTTGGGGAGTATACAGGGCTTCAGTGTTCCTTAATAAATTACCTCTTCGTGTAGCAATTAACCCCCTTCTGCGACGGTTCAGTGTTTCCTTGGGCCCGTGCCAGTGCTAACAGCTATGGCTTAGCATTCTTTTTAATGAGCTGCAATTACTGCTGAGAGTGGGGAAACATAAAATATTAACACTTAAGCATCTTTTACACTCCTTTGAACATTAGATTATGTTGAAAATATAACTGACTTTTCATTCTTAAACCCGATATTTGCTTAGAATTCCACAGGACCCATGAAAATGTTTCAGTAAGTGGTTTCTGTTGATTTATTAACTCCCATGAAAGCTTAATGGAAATCCCTTGTGACCAAATATTGAATACGTTCTATGCATGCTTACAAAAGTCTTGTTTACCAATTCAGTGGCTTCCCCACATCTTATAGAAGATAAATGATGTGGAGCACAACTTGATGTGAGTCCCATTTTTCTCCTTCTGTGCCATCTGTTGGGGAAGGAAAGAATGGAAGCTTCAAGCCATCCAACTCTTATGTACAGGTTAAGTTGAACAGGGGTCTTCTTAAAAATCTAGTCACTATTATCTTTGTTCACGTTACTTTGCCTTTTTTGGTATTATCTGTTGATGTGAAGATCTAATGAGATATATGATGTTAAAATGTTGGTAATCTTACATCACTTATTAGCCTTTATTCTCTATTTAGCATATATATGTAGAATGAAATATATATGTATATATCCACTGCATATGCTATATATAAACTATTTACGTGTAGCTTTACATTTTGTACTATATAAACTTTATATACTATATATACACAGTATATGTATAGTGTGTATACTATATGTTATATATAATATATACACTATATGTTATATATAATATACACTATATATGTATATATATATACTTTACAGAGAATAGGGAATAATAAGTAATGTACATATATGTATAAAACATACTTACATAGTCTGTGTATGCACACACACTATATATGTATGTATACACTATATACATATATACACATACATACATATATGTATGTGTATATATGTAGTCATTTTGGTGCATGCTTTATAAAGTTATGGAGTAATAGAGCTATAACTAATTTCAAGAGGTTATATGAATCCATTCCATGATTTCAAACGATTGAAAGTCTAAATCCATTAAGGCTGATCTATTTTCTTCTTTGTCATCTCTAGAGATGGCTACCATATAGACTTTTAATTATAGAAGTAGCTTATGCACTCTTAACTATGCAAGTATTTTCTACACCACCAAATAAATAATTTTAATAACTACTCACATAATAATTTCTCATGAACTAAATATATTTAATTCTCTAGTATTCATTTCTTTTGTTTTACTTTATTTTAATCTTTGTGTTTCTCCAACAGGACTTGCAGCATTAAATATGTATAGACTGATTGATACTGAGCTTTACTCTGGTTCTTGTAAACATTATTATTTTTTTGTTAATATTGACTCTAAAGTACCTTCCAATGTTTAGTTAATCTGACAGCTAAGAAAGTCTTCCTCATGAATTACTGAATTGTTTTATCATTTACCATAAGTCCATTTCCTCCGTCTCGTCATTTAATACGATTCAAAGTAAAAACAAAAATCATGTTGACCTCTTCCATTTGTAAACATAAGATTCAGGTATTGCTTAAATTCAAATACACCTGTTTTTTTTTTCTTGCTTGCAATTGTGGCAATCTTGGAATTTCCTCAGTGAAATGGAATTATTTTAGTTCTCCAGCACAGAGATTGGCAAACTATGGACCGTAGTTCAAGTCCACCATTGCCTGTTTTTTAAATATAGTTTTATTTGTAAATAAAGTCACATTCATTCATTTATGTGCTGTCTATGGCTGCTTTTGCACTTCAGCAGCAGAGCTGAGCAAATGTGACAGACTCTATGGCCCACAAAGCTGAAGATAGTTACCATATGACCTTTACGGAAAAAGTTTGCCAACCCCTGTTGCCAACCCCTGCATGTAGATGAGCATTTAGCACCATTAATTATGCAGCTATGGAAACAAGCATTCACATATAGTATTGTTAGCTGCATTAATAAATCCATCCAATCATGGGACCATTTCTATGTGCATTTCAGCATTCCATATCAAATCTGTTCGCATTTAATTGCTTGTTTCCAAGATAAATCTCTCTACACCTGGAATCTACCAAACTTTCCTTGAATTCAAAGTTCTTTTGCCTTTTCTTTGGGTTACAGAAATATCAAAGTTTACATGATGGTTAAAAACATGGCTTTTGGGGGGGGCTAATAAGTCATGATTCAAAGCAAGTTGTGTCACCTGCCAAGCACCCAGAGAGGAATATATAACCTTGGGTATGTCACTTGAACATTCTTAGTCTTATTTCTTCATTTAGAAAATGAAGGTAATGAGAATATCTATCTCATTTGTTTAGTGTGACGATGAAATAAAAAATGTTATAATGCATTCATGGATTATGCCAGAGCACATGATGTATGCCCCATAAATAATTAGTGTATTTTATGATAACCAAAGTATATGTACAATAAAAAATAATAATTATAATACCATAGTAGTTGCCTCCATTCTTTACTTTATATGTTACATAGAGCCCTTAGTCTTGTTCCTAAATCAGTGACTCTGATCACTTCTTTGACTCATAATAAAGCTTAGAAGTTCATTCTGAACCATAATGATATGACATGAGGCAAAGCAGAACTCCTAGTTTATTTATTTTTCTTAATTAGTCTCCCTCATTGAGTCTCCCTGTCTCCAAGCACAATTAAAATGTTATGTGTTTCTCTAACACAGCAAACAATTCTCAATCCCCAAGCACCCTAGAATCTCAAGCTGATGAAATGATTAAGGAAGAGGAAAATCCCAGAAATGGCCATGGTGATATCTAAGCATCAGAGATATCAAGAACGCTCATATTCATGTTGCCACTTGGGAAATCCAATGCACTAATCCATGGCTGCCGATGCCACACTGCTTAAACACTATCAGGCAGATTCTTATCCATCCAGCAGTTTTGGTGCTTTAACTTACACTGGGCATTTTTACCTCTTATACATATTGCCACAGTATTTGTAGTTTTACCATTAGAGAGTCATTTATTTGAAGATTCTCTTTCCACTCTCTATCGAACAGGCAAATAACTCCTTGTAGCAAAACATTTTCCCCAGTGAAAAATAATTTCTCCTTCCTCTGAAGTCTGCATTTTGCTTGCCACTGTTTCATAGCTTGTAGCCTATGTTACCTTATGATTATTTGCGTATTAACCTGAATTGCTTCCCCATGCTCTCTCCATACTTGTCAAGAGACCTGCGCGCACATTATGCATACTTGACTCTGTATGCCCCAGACATACACCTGCAAACAGGCATTTCTCAGCACTGTTATCACTCTGAAAACTGTTTGTTTTCCACAAGACCTTGTCTCTTAAAAAATATGCTTTATAACAATTCTATTACCAGTTAATAAAAGCTATAATATATTGATCAAATAATCTTTTCTGCTATGGACTGAATGTTTGCGTCCCCCTCCTAAAATTTATATGTTGAAACCTTAATCCTCTATATGATGGTATTTGGAGGTGGGGCTTTGGGAAGTTAATTAAGGTTAGATTAAGTCATGGGGCCCTAATGATGGGATTAATGTCCTTATAAAAGAGGAAGACACAGATCTTTCTTTTTCCACTCTATGAGGATACAGCAAGAAGGCATTCATTTGCAAAGCAGGAAGAGACTCTCATCAGAAAATGAATCTGTCCGCATCTTGATTTTGGACATCCCAGTGTCCGAAACTGTAAGAAATAAATGTCTGTCGTTTAAGCACCTAGTCTATGGTAGTTTTGTTATAGCAGCTAGAACTGATTAAGAGCCTCTGTAACTGAATGTTTACTTTTGGCAGATACTGTTGGTTGGCTAACTCCGTGCCCAGTCCCAAACTCCTTCTCCCTTGCCTACTTCCACTTATAGAACCTGCCAAAAATATTGCTTGCCTTTGCAGTTAGGTGCAACCATGTGACAAATCTGGGCAGTAGAATGTATGAAGAGTCTGCTGGGACTGCTGAGAAAGCTTTTGATTTTCTAAGAAAAAGGACAGATGTCACTGGTCCAGGCTTTCCCCTCCTTCCTGACTTGCCTGTGGACCTAATGCTTGGAGCTCACACTTCTATCACACTTCTAAGATGACACTCCTTTGTGTTAAGGGTACTGACTGGACAGAAAAACCCTGGATCCTTGATGACATTGCCAAGCTAGACCAGACCAGACCCCAAACTTTGCGTTATACCAAACAAGGAGCCTCCCTCGATTTGTTTAGGTCATTTAGGTGTACTTACTGCTGCTTGCAACCAAATGTAGTCCTACCTGTTCAACAGATGATGAAAAAAATCAGCAAGATTCTTTCAAAACACGATGTTAACCATATGATTAAAAATCATACTGTAATATAAGAAATATATATATAAAGTAACTAAAATAGCAAAGAGCTTAAGAATAAGGATTTAGTTTTGTGCCCCGGGCCTACCACCCACTAGTTTACTTAGGTAAGTTATTTCACATCTCTCAGGCTCATTTTCCATGTCTGTAAATTGGACAGAATTATGTCATAAAAGGACTATAAGGACTGAATGATAAAAATGCATGAAGACACTTGGCACATAGTAAGTGCTCAGTAAAGATGGAATATTTTTGTTATTTATAATTTTATAGATGAAGTCATGATAAAGAACTCAATTCATGGAATCTTATACTTTATTGAGGTTCTACTTTACACATTCACAATAGTTCATACTAGCCTGCGTCAGCTTGACATCAATAAATAAATTCATTTCTACTTACTGGGAGATCTTATTCTTGTCTCGGTTTGTCATGCTATTATTACTGTACCTCTATCAAAATTTCATTAGCTCCCAACTAAAGGTTCATTAGTGTTAGGTTATTAGAATTAATTAGAATTAAAACGAATGATTAGAATTTATTAGAATTAATATCTCAGTTGCCAAAGTTAATTTGAATCACCGCATCCATTCACAGAATGCTGGTTATTCCTCTTGCCCACTCAGCATTCAAAGATTTGATTTATTCAGTTTCAGATTAAGAAAAAAAGACTTAATAGCTTTTTATTTTTTCCTCCCTCTTCTCAATTTGGAAGAGACCTCATTCCTGGTTACCGTAGCTAAACAAGGAAACATTAAGTGGAAGAAATGTGTGATTTGTATAAGAAAGAATGAAAATAAAAATCACACCCCACTTAGAGGAAGAGACTGGGGCCTGAGTCAAAATAGCCCGAGATGAAAGCTGAGCAACTTTGCACGTTTTAAGCACTGCCTGGAATTCTGACTGATGGGATATTCTGGAAGAGGGCTTAAGTAAATAAGTACGCTAAGAGGAACACTGAAGTCGTTTCATGCTGTGGCTGTTTTAATCTTTGAGCATAAACTAGTAATTATTTTCCTAGGGTGTGGGAGGAGAAGTAACCAGGGGATTTCTGGGGCCCATAATGGACTTCTGTGGTGTGCGCTGAGGATCGAATGTTATACCACAAGATTACAGGACTCTTCATCTCTTCTGACCAGGGCAGATTCGAATCCACACTCTAGCTTTCATGTGTCATCTCAGCTGGAGTCTGCGGAAGGGCCTTTTTCTTGCTGCCTGGGTTTCGGAATAAATAAAGTCTTATTAGCCATCGCCTTAGAGGTTGAATGAATCCATGGCTCTCAGGAAGGTATACATAGGATGCCTTTACAGTTTGAAGTCTATTTCTCTCAGGTAACTGCAAAGCCAAACCAGATGAAAAAACCCAGGCTCTCTGTTACTGAGAAGAAATAATAAAGCATCCAGGAAAGATAAAAAATAGCAAACTTCACTAAGTGACATTCTTATTGTGGCAATCATGTGTATTCAGATGTTTTTCGTTGGTAATGAAAGTCAAGCTATCTGAGTCTGTCATCTCATATAGGAGGCAGCTTTTATTTATTTATTTATTTAGGCCACGCTGCATGGCTTGTGGGATCTTAGTTCCCCGACCAGGGATCGAAACCAGGCCCCCTACATTGGAATCGCAGAGCCCTAACCACTGGACCTCCAGGGAATTCCCAACAGCTTTCTTGAAGCTTAAACTACTGTGACTTTATATTGCTCCCAGGGTCTTATGCCTGGGATGATATTAAAATTGTCCATATTGACTTTTTTTTAAAGTGTTTCTTTTATTTTTGAATCTAAAATTTCAAACTAATTTTTAAATTTTATTTACTTATTTATTTCTTTTTTGAATATTTTTTATACAGCAGGTTCTTATTAGTCATCAGTTGTATACACATCAGTGTATACATGTCAATCCCAATCGCCCAATTCATCACACCCCCACCCCCAACCCCCCATGGCTTTCCCCCCTTGGTGTCCATACATTTGTTCTCTACATCTGTGTCTCAACTTCTGCCCTGCAAACTGGTTCATCTGTACCATTTTTCTAGGTTCCACATACATGCATTAGCATACGATATTTGTTTTTCTCTTCCTGACTTAACTTCACTCTGTATGACAGTCTCTAGATCCATCCACATCTCAACAAATGACTCAATTTCGTTCCTTTTTATGGTTGAGTAATATTCCTTTGTATATATGTACCACATCTTCTTTATCCATTCGTCCATCGATGGGCATTTAGGTTGCTTCCATGACCTGGCTATTGTAAATACTGCTGCAATGAACATTGGGGTACACGTGTCTTTTTGAATTATGGTTTTCTCTGGGTATATGACCAGGAATGGGATTGCTGGATCATATGGTAATTCTATTTTTAGTTTTTTAAGGAACCTCCATACTGTTCTCCATAGTGGCTGTGTCAGTTTACATTCCCACCAACAGTGCAAGAGGGTTCCCTTTTCTCCACATCCTCTCCAGCATTTGTTGTTTGTAGATTTTCTGATGATGCCCATTCTAACTGGTGTGAGGTGATACCTCATTGTAGTTTTGATTTTCATTTCTCTAATAATTAGTGATGTTGAGCGGGTTTTCACGTGCTTCTTAGCTATCTGTATGTCTTCTTTGGAGAAATGCCTATTTAGGTATTCTGCCCATTTTTGGATTGGGTTGTTTGTTTCTTTAATATTGAGCTGCATAAGCTGTTTATATATTTTGGAGATTAATCCTTTGTCCATTGATTTGTTTGCAAATATTTTCTCCCATTCTGAGGGTTGTCTTTTCGTCTTGTTTATGGTTTCCTTTGCTGTGCAAAAGCTTTTAAGTTTCATTAGGTCCCATTTGTTTATTTTTGTTTTTATTTCCATTTCTCTAGGAGGTGGGTCAAAAAAGATCTTGCTGGACTTCCCTGGTGGCTCAGTGGTTGAGAGTCCGCCTGCCGATGCAGGGGACACGGGTTCGTGCCCCGGTCCAGGAAGATCCCATATGCCGTGGAGCAGCTGGGCCTGTGAGCCATGGCCACTGAGCCTTTGCGTCCAGAGCCTGTGCTCCACAACGGGAGAGGCCACAACAGTGAGAGGCCCGTGTACTGTGAAAAACAAAAGAACCAGCTTTTAGGTTTATTGATCTTTGCTATTGTTTTCTTTGTTTCTGTTTCATTTATTTCTGCTCTGATCTTTATGATTTCTTTGCTTCTGCTAACTTTGGGTTTTGTTTGTTCTTCTTTCTCTAGTTCCTTTATGTTTCAGGTTAGATTGTTTATTTGAGATTTTTCTTGTTTCTTGAGGTAGGCTTATATAGTTATAAACTTCCCTCTTAAAACTGCTTTTGCTGCATCCTATAGGTTTTGGATCATCGTGTTTTCATTGTCATTTGTCTCTAGGTATTTTTTGATTTCCTCTTTGATTTCTTCAGTGATCTCTTGGTTATTCAGTAACGTATTGTTTAGCCTCCATGTGTTTGTGTTTTTTACGTTTTTTCCCCTGTAATTCATTTCTAATCGCATAGTGTTGTGGTCAGAAAAGATGCTTGATATGATTTCAATTTTCTTAAATTTACTAAGGCTTGATTTGTGACCCAAGTTGTGATCAATCCTGGAGAATGTTCTGTGTGCACTTGAGAAGAAAGTGTAATCTGCTGTTTTTGGATGGAATGTCCTATAAATATCAATCAAATCTATCTGGTCTATTTTGTCATTTAAAGCTTCTGTTTCCTTATTTATTTTCATTTTGGATGGTCTGTCCGTTGGTGTAAGTGAGGTGTTAAAGTCCCCCACTATTATTGTGTTACTGTCGATTTCCTCTTTTATCACTGTTAGCAGTTGCCTTATGTATTGAGTTGCTCCTATGTTGGGTGCATATATATTTATAATTGTTATATCTTCTTCTTAGATTGATCCCTTGATCATTATGTAATGTCCTTCCTTGTCTCTTGTAACATTCTTTATTTTAAAGTCTATTTTATCTGATATGAATATTGCTACTCTAGCATTCTTTTGATTTCCATTTGCATGGAATATCTTTTTCCATCCCCTCACTTTCAGTCTGTATGTGTCCCTAGGTCTGAAGTGGGTCTCTTGTAGACAGCATATAGATGGGTCTTGTTTTTGTATCCATTCAGCCAGTCTGTGTCTTTTGGTTGGAGCATTTAATCCATTCATGTTTAAGGTAATTATTGATATGTATGTTCCTATGACCATTTGCTTAATTGTTTTGGGTTTGTGTTTGTACATCCTTTTTTTCTCTTGTGTTTCCCACTTAGAGAAGTTCCTTTAGCATTTGTTGTAGAGCTGGTTTGGTGGTGCTGAATTCTCTTAGCTTTTGCTTGTTTGTAAAGCTTTTGATTTCTCCATGGAATCTGAATGAGATCCTTGCCGGGTAGAGTAATCTTGGTTGTAAGTTCTTCCCTTTCATCACTTTAAGTATATCATGGCACTCCCTTCTGACTTGTAGAGTTTCTGTTGAGAAATCAGCTGTTAACCTTATGGGAGATCCCTTGTATGTTATTTGTCATTTTTCCCTTATTGCTTTCAATGATTTTTCTTTGTCTTTAATTTTTGGCAATTTGATTACTATGTGTCTTGGCATGTTTCTCCTTGGGTTTAACCTGTATGAGACTCGCTGCCCTTCCTGGACTTGGGTGGCTATTTCCTTTCCCATGTTAGGGAAGTTTTTGACTATAATCTCTTCAAATATTTTCTCTGGTCCTTTCTCTCTCTCTTCTCCTTCTGTGACCCCTATAATGTGAATGTTGTTGCATTTAATGTTTTCCCAGAGGTCTCTTAGGCTGTTTTCATTTCTTTTCATTCTTTTTTCTTTATTCTGTTCCACAGCAGTGAATTCCACCATTCTGTCTTCCAGGTCACTTATCTGTTCTGCCTCAGTTACTCTGCTATTGATTCCTTCTAGTGTAGCTTTCATTTCAGTTATTGTATTGTTCATCTCTGTTTGTTCTTTAATTCTTCTAGGTATTTGTTAAACATTTCTTGCATCTTCTCCATGTTTGCCTCCATTCTTTTTCCGAGGTCCTGGATCATCTTCACTATCATTATTCTGAATTCTTTTTCTGGAAGGTTGCCTGTCTCCACTTTATTTAGTTGTTTATCTGGGGTTTTGTCTTGTTCCTTCATCTGGTACATAGCCCTCTGACTTTTCTTCTTGTCTATCTTTCTGTGACTGTGGGTTTTGTTCCATAGGCCCCAGGATTGTAGTTCTTCTTGCTTCTGCTGTCTGCCCTCTGGTGGATGAGACTATCTAAGAGGCTTGTTTAAGTTTCCTGATGGGAGGGTCTGGTGGTTGGTCGAGCTGACTGTTGCTCTGGGGGGCAGAGCTCAGTAAAACTTTAATCTGCTTGTCTGCTGATGGGTGGGCCTAGGTTCCCTCCCTGTTGGTTGTTTGGCCTGAGGCAACCCAACAATGGAGCCTACCTGGGCTCCTTGGTGGGGCTAATGACAGACTCAGGGAGGGCTCACGCCAAGGAATACTTCCCAGAACTTCTGCTGCCAGTGTCCTTGTCCCCACAGTGAGCCACAGCCACCCCCTGCCTCTGCAGGAGACCGTCTTCCCTGGGGTCACTGCTCCTTCCCCTGCGTCCCAATGCACACACTATTTTGTGTGTGCTCTCCAAGAGTTTAGTCTCTATTTCCCGCAGTCCTGCTGAAGTCCTGCAATCAAATCCCACTAGCCTTCAAAGTCTGATTCTCTAGGAATTCCTCCTCCCATTGCTGCAGCCCCAGGTTGGGAAGCCTGATGTGGGGCTCAGAGCCTTCACTCCAGTGGGTTGACTTCTGTGATATAAGTGTTCTCCAGTCTGTGAGTCACCCACCCAGCAGTTAGGGGATTTGATTTTACTGTGATTGCGCCCCTCCTACCATCTCATTGTGGCTTCTCATTTGTCTTTGGATGGGGGGTATCTTTTTTGGTGAGTTCCAGTGCCTTCCTGTCGATGATTGTCCAGCAGCTAGTTGTGATTCTGGTGTTGTAACAAGAGGGAGTGAGAGCACATCCTTCTACTCCGCCATCTTGGTTCCTCTCTTCCTATTTACTTATTTTTTGATAATTTTTGTTAGGGTATGATTGATTTGCAATGTTGTGTTTGTTTCAGGTGTGCATCAGGGTGAATCAGTTATACATATGCATATATCCACTCTTTTTTAGATTCTTAGAATTTAAGTGTTTCTTACGATGCAAAATGTGTTAAAGGACTGTCTTTTATTCCAATGGTATGTAATTGGTAATTAGGTAATTATTCTCATAGTAAAATAACTTTTAATTTATAACACACACACAAATGTCCATATTGAAGAACAAAGAGGGACAAAACACTCAAGTTCCTGGGAAGATCCCTTTATCTCTCATTACATTAATTTTTTACTTCAAACTGTCTATTATTTCCCTAAACCTGTATATGACTTAAACGCCACTAATTTCTCTTTATCTCCTCATTGCAGGTATAGGATATTAAAAATAATAATGTCTCAAATTTACTAGTTTCAAAAAGGAGTTTTTTCTGCAGTTCACATATTTGGTGGACATTTGATCAGGAGAAGGTCCTCTAGGTTAAGTTCTGCACTTGCCATCACAATTTCCTTACACAGCAAGGCTAGAATAACCTTCCTTGGGTATTATTTTTGCTATGTCTTAAATGAGCCCTGGTTTCTCCTGTCTGGGGTGTAGTTCCTTCTGCGCTCTGGCCAGCCCTAACTCTCAAGCCTCTTCTCTCCTTACTCTTTTACTTGAACTTGATTACTAAGGTCCAGACAAACGTAGTTACTGATCATTCTTCCAACGTTCCATGTCATTCTGCATTTGCGTTTCTTTGCTTGTCCCCTCACTTCAGAATGCCCTTGTCAACTTCCTGTGTGTCAATCTGGTTTATGCATCAGGATCTAAATGAAAAGTCTCTTCCTGCAAGAGACCTGTTATGGACAGTGTAGGTCTGATATTTCCCTCTCTAAATTCCTACAGTATTCCGTTTATACCACTATTAGGTCATTCTTTACTTATTGCCTTTGATTAAACTATTTGAAGACCTACCTTCATTGATTCAAGGTGTATTTATTGACCATCCTCTCTGTGTCAATAACTGTTCTAGTAAAAAGGGATACTGTAGCAAACCAAACAGATGTGAACCCTACATTCATGAATCTCTGGGGTTTCTCTTTTATTAAATTGAACTCCTTGAGGAAATCCACTTCACCTTTATATTTTACATAGGACAATGTTTTGAACATGGAAAGGAATTACTAATTTGTATTAAATAAGTAAATCAATGGTTTCCAATCCTATAGAACCCAAGGCCCTCTTATAGCCAATACGTTGTCATGTGCTTTTCACTGTGCTGAAATAGAAGTAACAAATGACATCATCTATGTACACACATAATTTCAAAAACATTAATATGTCTCCATGTAAATATAATACCCTCAAAAAGGACAAATAAAAGAAAAGCAGGGACTTCCCTAGTGGTGCAGTGGTTAAGAATCCACCTGCCAATGCAGGGGACACGGGTTTGATCCTTGGTCTGGGAAGATCCCACGTGCCGCGGAACAACTAAGCTCATGTGCCACAACTAAAGAGCCTGCACTCTAGAGCCCGCAAGCCACAACTGCTGAGCCCATGTGCCATAACTACTGAAGCCCGTGCACCTAGAGCCCGTGCTCTGCAATGAGAAGAGCCACCGCAATGAGAAGCCCATGCACCACAGCAAAGCATAGCCCCTCTCGCTGCAACTAGAGAAAGCCCACGCCTGGCAACGAAGACCCAACACAGCCAAAAATAAATAAATAAATAAGTTTAAAAAAAAAGAAAAGCAATTTATAACAGTATGCATTTCATTATGTAAATGCCTGGACAGGGCTACTTAGAAGATGCAGTGAAGTAGTCAGATGAGTGAGTTTGGATTTTCGACAAGTAAAAAGATAAGAAAGCATGCTCCATATGATAAGCAGGGAAATGAAATAGCAGAGGTATGAGTTACACTAAAATGGAAACTAGTGTGTGGATAGGTTGTAACAACCTGGATTCATTCATGTATAATAAGGGAAAGAGAGAAATGACCTTAATTGAAGTTGGGATAACATGCCAAGGAAAATTGCAGAGCAACAAAGTGGAGAAATGAGGAAGTGTGACAGTCTGACAAATGGGCCGTATCTCACTTGTAAGGGGAGAGTCAGAATAATTCATACGAAATGACCCAGGGCAGAGTCGTGACAGAGTAGCACAGAAAGCATATCTTAGGTTTTAAATTGCTGCCACGTGTTGGGGAACACTTTCAGTTTCTGTTATTTATTAAGACTTTGAAGGCCAAATATTTTGGCAGGTGGTAGGGAGAAGAGGGTGGATTAATAAAAAAGAAGAGTAATACACACAGGAGGCTGTAGAAACGGTTTTAGGATATGTTTCTGGGGCAAGAGGAAAATCAAAATTAACAGGGAACTCACTTCTGCTTCTGGTCATGGCTGAAGAACTAGTATTAGAATAGCCTTCCTGCCGTAAACAATACATATCTGCACCAAATGTAGGAAACAACTGTGTTCTGATGTTGGACACGTGCCAATGCAAGACTGAGATTCCCAAGAGGTGGAAGACAGGTAAGGGATGTCATCTGATTGCTCTGGTTTTCGGTCTGAAGCAGGGTTCTGGACCACAGCACGGGGAGGCACAGCATACCTGGAGCACAGCCGTCTTGCTGAGCCTGGGATTGAGATCAGAGACCAGGGAGACTGAGAGAGCTAGAATATGCAGGGAAGAGGGCCAGGGAGAAAGGAGAAATGCAGAGACAGCTCCAGAAAATCTGCATAGAAGTCCCATTGAATCTAGAATGGAACTTCATGAGGCTGGAGAAAAACAACTACTGTGGAAAGACAAGTAAGCAGGAGCTATAAGGCGAGCATACACAGGCCTGAGAAGAGTTTGAATCTGATCAAATTAGAATGAAAAGACCTCATTAAATATCTGGAGCATTAGGAGATGCCCCAGAGAAGACATGCCCTAGGAGTACAGCCAAAATAGTTACTCAAGGCTTGACCTAATAAGGCTGAATAACAAGACTCCAAAGAATCAAGGTAATTCACACTTAATTTAACAGCTGCTGGAACAAAAAGTCAACACTCTTGAAAGGAAGACAACAAAATGGAGAATATCAACATTATAACATTCACACTATTCAGAATCAAATTAAAGTGTACTCAACATGAAAAAGCAGATTCCCAGTTACCCTCTTGATCATCTAAAAGGTCTAACAGGACTTCCCTGGTGGCGCAGTGGTTGAGAGTCCGCCTACCGATGCAGGGGACACGGGTTCGTGCCCCGGTCCGGGAAGATCCCACATGCCCCGGAACGGCTGGGCCCGTGAGCCATGGCCGCTGAGCCTGCGCGTCCGGAGCCTGTGCTCCGCAACGGGAGAGGCCACAACAGTGAGTGGCCCGCGTACCGCAAAAAAAATTAAAAATTAAAAATAAATAAAAGGTCTAACAAATGTGTCAATTGGGGTCCCATGAAAAGAGAATGGAAGAGTAGAAGAATATTTGAAGAAATAACATTCAAAAAATTTTCTAACTTGATGAAAATTATAAACACACAGGTCCAAGAGGCCTAAAGAACTCCAAACAGGAGAAATGCAAAGAAAACTACAAAGGGGCATATTATAGTACAATTCCTAAAAACTGATAAGAAAGAGAAAAATCTCAACGGCAGCCAGAGGAAATAAGACAAATTATGTACCAGGAAACAGAGATAACAATTACCACTGACTTTATCAGAAGCAGTGCAAACCAGAGGACAAGGAATGACATTTTAAAAATACTAAACAAAACAAAACAAAATTCTTGTTAGTCAAGAATCCTAAAACGTGCAGCAACATGGATGGACCTAGAGGTTATCATACTAAGTGAAGTAAGTCAGAAAAAGAAAGACAAATATCATATGATATCACTTATATGTGGAATCTAAAATGCAACACAAATGAACATGTCTACAAAACAGAAACAGACTCACAGACAGAGAACAGACTTGTGGTTGCCAAGGGCCAGAGTGGGGTGGGGGAGGGAAGGATTGGGAGTTTGGGATTAGCAGATGCAAACTGATATATACAGGATGGATAAACAACAAGGTCCTACTGTACAGCACAGGGAACTATATTCAGTATCCTGTGATAAACCATAATGGAAAAGAATATGTAAAAGAATATATATATATATGTATAACTGAGTCATTTTGCTGTACAGTAGAAATTAACACATTGTAAATCAACTATACTTCAATAAAATTAAAAAAGAACCCTAAATCAGCAAAAACAGCCTTCAAAAATGAAAATGGAATAGACATTTTCACACAAACAAAAGCTGAGAGAATTTGTTCTCTAAGTATTACAAAAAATGTTAAAGGATCTTCTTAAGTCTAAAGGAGAAAAAAGATACCACTTAGAAACTCAGATCTACGTGAAAAAATTAAATGCACTGGAAATAGCAAATATCAGGCAAATATTAGGGACATTTTCTCATTTTCCAATTTCTCCAAATATAAGTGACTGTTTAAAGCAAAGTAAGTAAAAATGTGGTGTGGTTTATAATATACATAGAAGTGAAAAATAAATGACAGTAATATTACAAAGGGTTGGAGGGAAAAATAGAAAAATACTGCTATAAACTTCTTATGTAACTTGTAAAGGGAGTACAACATTATTTGACAGTAGACCATGATAAAATGCACATTTCATACAAAACATAAACTATGTATGAGCCTAATTTTCTAACAAGACAACTGGCTCAGTAGAATACTACACTTCTCAGAAAAAAAAGGCAACCCAAATAAAATAAATATGCATTTTTTTAAAGCACAGTTTTCTTATTATTGAGCTACTACATATATCTGAGTAATAATATAAAATATTTAAAAATAATCCTTGGACTTCCCTGGTGGCGCAGTGGTTAAGAATCTGCCTGCCAATGCAGGGGACACGGGCTTGATCCCTGGTCCAGAAAAATCCCACGTGCAGCGGAGCAACTAAGCCCGTGCACCACAACTACTAAGCCTGCACTCTAGAGCCCATGAGTCACAACTACTGAGCCCGCGTGCCACAACTGCTGAAGTCCGAGAGCCTAGAGCCCGTGCTCCGCAGCAAGAGAAGCCACCGCAATGAGAAGCCCGTGCACCACAACGAAGAGTAGTACCCACTCGTCACAACTAGAGAAAGCCTGTGCACAGCAACGAAGACCCAACACAGCCAAAAATAAATAAATAAATAAATTTATTTTAAAAAATGAAAAGAATCCTTACTCCACTAATTTAATAATATTAGGTTTTAAATTTGTTGAAACAGTTAATATCATCTTTGCTGTATGTTTTTAAGCGTATTCAATGACCATTGCAATATAATTACAGTTACTGTACTTTGTAGTAACTGTGAGATAGCACTGAAACTTTTTCCAGCTAAATATGAAGTTGGAAATGCTCTAATAAGTAATTTAGCTTATTTCCAAAGAGGTAGGTTTGAAATTCATAACTTTGTAATTAGACTGATTAAATTCTTTGACCCCTGTCCTTTCTTTCTTTCTCAGGTAACTCACTTTGCAAATGTTGGCTGACAGACCTTTTCCATTTCAAATAAATAAATCCCATGCAATCACTAATGAAAATTCATTCAGATCTTTACATCTCATCTTTTGGGTTCAGCCATATAAGAGTAATATATTATCAATATGAGTAATATAATATCAATATTATTACATTTAACCTGATCCAACAACATCATTTCATTGTTCCAAAGAACAATGAAAATGCTCAGTGATAAAGGTTATTTTAAAAGAAATGTGTTTCTTGATAATTCCTATGAAAATTCCTTTCACTTTAATGTGATTAACTCATTTCCTTGCATCATCCAGATCACTTAATTTAACTTCATCAAGAACTCTGAAAAATAAACACATCATTTTTCAATATTTGAATTTTGGCATTGAATTTGCCACTAATTTTTCATTGGTTAAATTAAATAGCTCTACAACAGCATCTAATAGTGAACAAAATATTTATAAGCCACTTCCTTTGAGAGCCATTCAAATGTATGAAAAAAATTACTTAGTATGTCAGATAAACTTTTTAATATCTTTGTCATGTCACAGGTTTCTAAATAATCTGTCATTCAAAGAATTAGTCTTAATTTTATTAACTTCAGACTGCTAAAGTTTGTATTTCTTTGAAATCAATAAATTTATTTTTTATTTTATTATTTATTTCAAAAAACATTTATTGAAATGTTTCACCAAGATCCTTTTCTACTGGTTTACTGTGAAAAATAGAATGAACTGCTAAAATATTATGACACTTGAAGCTGTTTATAAAACCTTGTTTGGTGACAAGTGATAGCTGGTCTAATTATCTATGGTACAAACAACGATATAGAAAATGAGATTTTTTTCTGTTTAATATATTTTTTAAGAATTTCAACTATTGACATCCTTTTTTGTCCTCTATCAGGAGTTTTGAAAATAGTTCTTTCTTTCAACTTTTTTCTTTTCTTGCAAATCTTACATAAGTGAGCAGTAAATATTTTCTTATAGGATGCTTTCATACACTTGTCAAAAATTTGCTTGTTATAGTTCATTACACAGCTAATTTTTCAATACTATTTGCCATCTCATCAATTCTTCTTGAAATAGTAACATTGCTCAATGAAAAATTAAAAAAATTATTTTATTTATATTCCTTTCCATCACCATTCTAGTAAATTCTTGTACAGCTAGTACGACTATCTTTTCTCCAATATTTTATAGATTACCACATTTTGTAACCATTTGTACTACTAAGATTTGTTCTTTCTTTGATTAAAAGACTATTTATAAACATCCCAGAGACAAGATTACTTGGAAATGTGGCATGTCTTTAACAATTTTATTAGGATGTTCTGTTGTAAAATGTTTCTTCAATCTTAATGATTTTGTTGCTTCATTTGAAAAATAAAAAAACCACACAAGAATCGAAGGTACCATGATGACTTTTATGGGCAAAACTATAAAACTCAGTTTAAAAAGTCAGCTGGATATTGTTGTCACTTTCCTTTATATTTGATGTTTTGAAATAAGATCTAAAGAAATATATTCATACATAGGTTCAATCACGAATGGAACAACTGCTAACACAAACTAATAACAAGTGTTTTGCATTAGAAATGCAAATCCTATGACCTGAGTTTCTTTTAGTGGTGCTGTTTTCCAAAATGTTGAGAAAATCTTTGTAACAAAGTAGAGTCTTCTTTTGATTTACACAGTAGTTGCATTTTTGGAAAATTTAACATATATAGAAACTGCTAAATAAATTCTTTAATTTATATGTATAAAGGAATTAGGGTCAAGGTTCAAGGGTCAAGGTCAATTATTCCAGTTAAAAAAATGTTATCTGCAGAATGCGAAACAATTATTTGTAGTTTGGCACATCCCTGAACGTTGCAAAACATCTAACATACCTGGTCCCTTCTCACTAAATGCTAGAAACTTCTCAAACCTTGTCTCAACCAAAACACATGGCAGATTTCAAAAATGTCCTTTAAAGACTTCTTTGAATGACATTGGGGTAAAAGAATAATTGTGAATTGACTGTGGGCAAGCCTTCCAGGCTACGTGCTTAAGCTACACGTTTCAAACACTACCCATAAACGGAGAGGGAGCTGAAATCCAGTCTGTGTTCAGTCCTTTCTGGAGAAGACATAGGCTCCATTTTCTTCCTGTGAAAAGTATCTTCCTCTTATCAAGTAATGATCCAGAGAGATCACCTTTCTCTTATTTGTACAAAGGTACCAGAAAAGCAGATAATGGACAAGATGGTCAAGCAGGATACTCCCACAGCTAATTCAATATACATGAATAAGGAGCAAGTAAGCCAAGAAAAAGTAAAAAAAGAAAAAAGCAGTTCTTGAAATGGAAAAATGGTATACCTAACATGTTATCTTTATTTCAACATTATCATAATTGTGGGTTAATGTATATTATAGCTTCTGACTGATCATGTAAGCATGGAGGTCACGGTGATTAAAATTACATTTCACCATCTTTGTCTTGGATTCAGAGCTCTGACATTTACTCATTTGTACTATATTACAGCTGGTTTTCTAGTAAAAATCAACACATCATTTACTGTTTGTTAATAGTTTTGTCATACATTGGGAGTAAGCATAAAAATTAACCCTACTCAAATAAGTGAATAGATGACGCTTTGGAATCATTTCTTTGCTGAGGACACCAAGTGTGTTCTATTTTTCACTCTGATATTCATGCTGATTACAATCTCTATGGAATCCTAATTTGCAGGGGGTTGGGGTGGGCATTGAGAACCTCTGAGATGGAGTGATGGGACTGAGTGATAGAACTAGCCTGGAACGGGGTCCTACGTGTCTGGTGTCTTTTCTCAATGGCAAGTGTGGTGGTTGCAGAAAACTGGAAAGAGTATGGGTCCAACTCAGGCCAAGCAAGGCATCACCACTCAAGGACCCTTGACTGAAAATATCTAGGTGTTAAAATATATTTTAAAAGATTGTTTTCTGAGTCATTATTGCCACTGAAAAATAATAGTAGCAAGCCACAAGAAAAGTTTGATTTGGCTGAAGTCCCCACTCAAGCCCAACTCTGACACTACCAGACATTCTTGGTAACTTGGCAACAAAATATCTTCTATTATGGAAAGGCCATGATCTTGAATATATATTAATGCCTCTCTATGGTGTCTGGGTCCAGTCAGCACACAAAGTTGTTGGAGACTATACTGAACCATTGAGTCAGACGCTCTAGGACTATTACATGTTGCTAGACAGAGAGAAGCAACACGAACTTGAACTTGAATCTTAACTCTTCCACTCCCTGTGTGAACCAACCTTCCTAAGTCCCAATTTCCCCAGTACTTGAAGCCAGTGCCTCAGACATCCTTAAGACAAGTGAGAAGCAGATGAGACTCCAGGCTACCTGATGCACAAGCAGAACAAATAAAAACATTACAGAAGAAGAAATGTGCTGTGACTTTATGAAATTGTCAGGGACTAATAACTCAAATTCAGACCCCTCTGATTTTCATGAACTAGAGAACGGGAGAAAAAAAAAAAAAGACGGCAACAACTATAGAGCAGAGCTTTTAAGATTTTAAAGCGGGATTAACATATTTTATTTGTGGTTCCTTAGTGGACTTAAATTTAATAGTGCTTCTTTTCTGGCTGGGCATGACTTGGAAACTGATATTCTCCACCAAAGTGAAAGCGGGTCCTTAGGTCTGTGTTTCTTTGTCTGAGAGTGCATGCACACAGATAAAGACCTGATCAGCACATGCCTTTTTAGGACAATAAATGCATTGCAGTGAATCTTATTAGAATAAGGCAGATTATTTTGCTAATTATCTGGCTCCGAGGATAATCTCTAGAATCACCTAATTAAACGTATCATGATGTCAGCTTACGATGTAAACACTTTCAGAAAAAATATAACACTAATTCTGGAATAGAACAAGAATTTGGTTTTTTTTTGCATTCAATATCAACATGCTACAAAGCTTTAAACCTTTAATTAAAATACCTTTTGTATTTTCCCAAGGTTCTAGATTAATTTCCAAAGTGTGGAAAGAAATCTTGGGCTTCCCACCTCTTGCCATTTGTTCCCTGCTTCTTCCTCTGCTCCAGAGTGACATCCCACAATCCTAACACTTAGTTGGAGGCTCTTTGAACCTCCGCTGGGACCCTGGGGCATTGTGGATGATGCTTGCATGGGGGCATTAAAATGCCAGACTTCAATTTTTGTCTCCTGGTAAAGATCTCTCTCCATTGAAGAGGCAGGCTTCAGCCCCTTTCAAGGAATTTTTGCAAGTGCAAATTATGGGAAGCCGAGAGAATTAGCTGTATTTCTTTAAATAAATCCCCACCTGGTTCTTCTGAAGATGGTTGTGGTTCTCTAAGAAGCAGTAAATTCTTCCTTAAAGGAATGGTGCACCAAAACCCTCCCCAGATTCCTTCTCTAGCAGGTATCCAGTCGGTTAGGTGGGTGGGGCTGCTGTGGCAATGACATGGATTAAGTAATACCTCCCATTAGACTGCAGATGTGTGAACTAGTTTAAAACTTTTACTAGGGCTTTTATTAGACTCCGATGCAGTCCCAGCCTCTTTACATTTGCCAATGCAGCCAGTTGTTCACAAGTTATAACAAACTAGGAATACCTAATGCTTAAGCTATTCTTACACTTTGGGGGCAAAATCCCAAACAAATCATGGTCTTCCTTATGAATCCACTCTCCCTCTTAGAAATTACACTTCCAGGCAGAATGGCACTCGAGCCAGGGTTTCCTCATGGCTTTGTTAATAACGATGTGGTTCAATTCTCTTAAGCACATAAAACCCAGGATCGTTTCTCATTCTCTGCCTGGCCCCAGAATGCCATCTCCTGCGTCTTTGAAAGTTTTCCAAAGTCATTTTTTCCTTTCTTTTTATTGCTCATATCCTTTAAGTGACCCTAATACTTCTGTAAGTGCCAGATTGGCATCTCTGAAGGTTGACATAGACTTTGGATCCCCAGTATAGGTATGGTGAGGCAGAAGCTCCCCATCCTTCTTCTGCTTGGGGGAAGAGCTGAGAAAGAAGGGACACCTCTCTTACCTAGGGAGACATGGCAGCCTGGTCCTTGGCTTTAAAATTTTTATTACATGCCAGCGAAACAAGCTTACCAGGCTGTCTAGCTCCTTCATCTGAGAAAGACATTAATCTCCCCTGATTTAGAATGACTTACATAGGAGGGAATAAGCACAAAGCAGGTTCCTTTTCTTGGTGTTCAAAGTGCTCGTTGAAATGTGTCCATTCATCAGTCCTCAAACTTTTCTCCCCTGAAGTTTCAATCCAGGCACCAAAATGAGATTGTTGTGTCCTAACAGCTGCACTGAAACACACATCCTTTGAGCAAATGAAATGATAGGACATGTTGAATCACTATCATGTCGTAGTTATTAAAAATATCTTATTAAACTTATTAAAAATATCTTAATGCAAGATGTAAGGCATATGTGTAAAGATCACCTGCCTTGTTCATAACCAATAATCAAAGATATTAACTCAATTTAGTGTGCCTCATAATTTTGCCTATTTTTGGTCAGTTTCTGTTCAACTTCCTGCCACAATGGTTACTTCCTGCGGTAATGGTTACACATCAGGGAATAGCTTAAGTATTCTCTGAAAAATTATGCAAATGTTAAATCATTTGCATCTCAGTCCCTTTCTGTTATAGGTAACATGTTGTCACAGATGGCAAGAGTTCCCTCTTTTTTATGGCTGAGTAATATATCTAATCAATATCTCTCTCTATCTATCACATTTTCTTTATCCATTCATCTGTTGATGGACACTTAGATGGTTCCCATGTCTTGGCTATTGTAAATAATGCTGCAAGGAACTTGAGGGTGCAGATATCTTTTCCAGTTAGTGTTTTAACTTCCTTCAGTTATATACCTGGCAATGGAATTTCTGGATCATATGGTAGTCTTATTTTTAATTTTTTGAGGAAACTTCATACTGTTTTTCATAGTGGCTGCACCAATTTACATTCCCACCAACAGTGTATAAGTGTTCCCTTTTCTCCACATCCTTGCCAACACTTATTATTTCTTGTCTTAGTTAGGGTCTTATACCCATTTCTATTAAAGAGTCCATTAAACATACATAGAGTGTATGTTCTTAATGCAGTATTTAAAAATATATATCTAAGTAAATTGTCATGGAAAGTAAATTTCTTATGCTGCTACTTTGGCAAGGCAGTGACTAGAACTTTTCTATCTCTAATAAATCTCTCTCTATATCAGCAGTTACCAAAATCTACTTCATGGAGTGCTTTAGGGAAGAAAGTAACAAACTACTTACATTTTGGATACAAGGAAGAACACCTTTACTTGTTCAGTTCTGGTTTTCATTTTTTTCAGGTTGCTGATCCACAGAATTTCTTTCTTTTTTGAATGTGGATTTTTTTCAAATCTCCGTATTTTATCCCCTACACTTTGGATTATTTGGTTTTGTTGAACTTTAAGAAGATGGTGCAAATAACCATTTATCTTGCCTCCTCAAAGAAAGCTAACATTGGCTATTGTCGCACACCTCTGTGCAGACTGAGGTAGGGCATGACGCTCTGGCAATCAGTGGGAGAAGCCAAGGGGAGAGAACCACACGGGATACATCATCCGAACTCAGCCTCTGCCCCAGGGTGACTTTCTCACTCCATAGGATGATTTACTGGCCTGGTGTAACCACTGAATCAGTTTGCCTAAAGTGTCTGGAGAGTGACCCCAATCTACAGTACCTAGTTGGCTTCTATCTCTGCACTTTCTATCTGCACAGGGACCTTCTGTCCAAACCCTAAAAGCCAGGGATTCCTTTTGGATCCTTGATTGGTTTGAGCCACATCAGCCACTTCCAAGTTAATTTGTACAAACTTAGAAACCCTGGTTGTGGTCTACCATAATTTCTTGGTAATGTCAGTGGGCTTGTTTCAGTTTTGTTAAATGTTTTTGTATAAACAGAGCCTCCTTTTGTCCAGCTCCTGCAATGGGACTCTTCAAGTATATGTAAAAGGGTGTGACTGAGAATTTTCCTATTTAAAATTTCAGTTGGAGCTCCAAAGCTGAAAGGCATGAGTTGTAAAGTAGGTACATTCTGAGCACAACTTTTTAAGATTTATCGTGAGATAGCAAAACTAGTCCAAAGATCCGTATCTTATTAGCTGATTATTGCAGGATTTTTCTGGAGGTAAGTCATAAACAAGAGAATGTTGTAGCAGCCCTTCCTACCTAAGCAAAGTCAGATGGGGCCCCAAGAGCAACATGTAGAATTGTGTGCCAGACATTGCTGTGGTCCTGAGACAGGCGGGGACCTGGGACCTGGGATCCTTTGCTGCAGCGCTTGTACCTGGACAAAGGTCTCCTCCAGCAACAACATACAAAGAATCTCTAAGGGACTAAAAATAACTGCATGCATGTGCAGTTGGGGCAAATAATAAACTACAAGATATAGAAAGACCAAAAACCCAACCTCCACTTCTGAGGTGTCAGGAGCGAAAGCAGGGGACTGCGTGTGATCCCTGCACACAGCACCACCAAAGGGGTGGGCAGACCACCTAAGCAGCTCCTCCTGCCCAATCCCTGGACCCACCCTACCATCACACTATTTAAGGGACCAGCTCACAACTGCCTGGGGGGGAGCAAGGGAACCTGTTACTTGTGCTACAGCAGGAGTCCCAGTAAAGCCTTGCCTGAATTTCTTGTCTGGCCCCTGATCAATTTCTATTGACTAAAGAGTCCAAGAACCCAGATCGATAACAGTACAGGAGTGGAGCACACTGAGAGATCACTCAAGGACACTTGATATGGGCTCTTTAGGGTTCGGGGATTTTTGAGAACAGATGTCTGCCTGGGAAATTCTGAAGACAGAGGCTGGCTGAAGTTGCTGTGATGACAGAAGAAAGGTAAGGCAAGGGGCAGTGTAATAGGTAAAGATACTGCACTTTGAATTTAATCTGCACTATTAACATTTTCTATATCACTTTACTAGGTCCAGACCAGGATTCCTCAACCTCGGTGCTATTGTTATTTGGGGCTGAATAATTCTTTGTTGTGAGAGGTTGTCCTGTGAATTATAGTATGCTTAGCAACATCGCTGGTCTAAAAGCCAGCAAATCCTTTTGGATTATCTAGGTCTGAGTAGTATGCCCCAGATGTAACAACCCACTAGATCCCAGTAGTAACCCCTAGTTACAACAACCAAAAATTTCCCCAAGCCATTGCCAAATGTTGCCAACTTGACCCTGGTTGATAACCAGTGGTTTAGATAATCAACAAACAAATCAAGCCCTGATTTGTAGCGATGGACAATTTTTGTGGTACAAATACTTCCACCTTGGTTGATTTCAAGGTAACAATATGATATAAATTAAGGCCAAGTTAAACTAAAGGCAGTAGCACAGTATTTCCATCGTACAGATAAAATAGATGGAAATAACCTCAAGATAGATAATATAAAGTGTGGTAAAATAATTAGGAGGTGTTGAGTTTTGAAAATGTGTTATCTTTGTTATTTGAAGGATTATACACTTTCATTTTTCACAATGACTGTTTCACAATTGGCTTATAACATTTCTGAAAATTTAATAATTGGCTTCCTTGTACCAAAGTGAGCTGCCTGCAGCATGTCACATTCATAGACCAAGTTAAGACTGTAGAGAGGAAAAAGTATTCTCTCTAGAGCATACAATATGATGTGAAATGGACACCAGTTTGTAAGCTAATAATCATGTAGGCCTTTTATATACTACGTACCAACCTATCCCAAGAAAAGCTTTCCTCTAGTATTTTTAGGAAACTAGAGGATTGTCTTAGTTCTTTCCCAAGTTCATCCACTTGGGAAGGCTGACTCTCAGGTCCATGTCCAGGGTCGCTGAGGGCCACTGCTTGCTTTGCTGTTATTCTGCTCCCGGAACTCTGGAGCTGCTGTCTGTGACGATGTGCGTGTATCCTTCAGCAGCACAGAGGCTGGTGAAGGCCACAATTCCATAATAAGCCACAGTTGTTAGCTTTGTTCCTCTTCCTTGATCTATGTTTTTGCTTTCTATCCCTTAAAAAATCTTATATCCTGAAAATTTCTCAGTATCAATATCTCCATCTCCTTTCCATGGGGGAAAACCCCACTTCTGAATTTGTTCTTGTTCTAGAAGGCTTTTTCTCTCATTAATCCCCCCAGTGCAATTCAGAGGACCCAATAACCCCTAGGAGAATGTTTTCAAAGTCTGAGATGGAGGGTATTATGTAAGTAAAATAAGTCAGACAGAGAAAGACAAATACTGTATGATATCACTTACGTGTGGAATCTAAAAAATACAACAAACGTGAATATAACAAAAAAGAAACAGACTCACAGGTATAGAGAACAAACTAGTGGTTACCAGCTGGGAGAGGGAAGGGGGAGGGGCGACAAAGGGGTAGGGGATTAAGAGGTACAAATTATGATGTACGAAATAAGCTACAAGGATATATTGTACAACATGGGGAATATAGCAATTTTTTCTAATAACTATAAATGGAGTACAACATTTAAAAATTGTGAATCACTATATTGTATACCTGTAACTTATATGATATTGTACATCAACTGTACTTCCAATTTAAAAAAAAAAAAGAGAAAAAAACCCCAAAGTCTGAGATTGTCAGTTTAGAATAACACCAGCAATGGCTAGTGTGGGTGTGCATGCCATATACGTGTATATATATAGTGTATATAGAGAGATATACATAATATTTATGTGTATACATCGGTGTATGTATATTATATATAAATAAAATTCTGTCTTTTTTGTATAATATATATATTATTCTGTATCTTGGGTATTATATATACACACAAACACACATATCTCATACACACATGCATAGAATACCTATATCCTATAGGTATTACTACTGTTATACTGAAAGTACTTATTTCTGTGGATAGGGCCTGGGCTTGGGGATCAGGTGGAGGAAGATGAGTGTTTTTTGGCCTAAAAGTTTTACAAGTTTCTATTAACTAGTTAACTAAAATAAGTGCCTGCCGGGCTTAGTCTTTCCAGTCCCTTTTGAGACCTGACCTGGAAGGTCCTTCAGCACCCAGTATATTTGGTCCAAGTCAATGAGAATGCTTGCTGTTGACCATCACTTGTCTTTTTGACCCCCTTTCCTTAATAAGATTTTACTGGTTCAGTCAATACCCTCTCCAATCCGCTATGATGATGTCCCTGTTTCACTTGATTCTCTTAGAACACTATGATTATTGTCTCAGGAAAGGCCTAGTGATGATTGTCATGTTAGAAGTAACATACTAGTATCATGCTTGCATGGGTTACTGTCAACAAATGAGCGAGCTGCCTAGTAGAACTTAAAGACCATGGTACTCAAAGGCATAATTTCATGGAGGGGAGGGATGAGAAAATTCCATGGGTAACTGTGGAGGCCCCTGAGTCTTGGTGTGACATTGGCATGGGGCCCAGGATACTGTGAGTGGACTTCAAGCTAAGGAGGTTATTTATGTTTAACTCTATTTACTTTTGGGTTAGGTGTGCATGGGTACCTAAATTGCATGTAAATTGCAAAAGCATAAAAGTTATTTAGAGTTTTGTTTAAACAGAGAAAAAGAGGGCAGAATATTAGCTCACTTTCAGTGGAAAAAACCAGAGTTGTCAGTGAGAGACTGATTATTCCATTTAGATTTTCCTAGCTTCAAATATAATGAAAGAAAAACAGCCCAACTAATACTACGTTTATTTGGATAGGTGAGCTCAGTTGATCAGATGTCAGCTCCAAAGTTATCATTCAGCCTAGAAACCCAATTTAATTATTTGCAATTAATTCTCCTACTTTGTTTTGGAGAAAGATGAGTATATCAGTTTTACTTAGAGTCCCTGTTGAAAAATGTAAGTTTTCCTTCTGCTGGTGATTCAAAAATCACTTTCAACCATTGTTAATGTCTGTTTTTGAGATCTTTCATGCAGATAAGCAAAATGTCGAATAAAGACACGATTAAAAAATAATTAGCAATTATAGAGTTTAAAATACATGTTTTCAATCTTAATCTAAACTCAACTTTGAAGGCCAAATTGACATTTTGGAAAAAATCTAAATCCTTTGAGAGAAATAAACTTATAAAATGGCCTAATGTGCATAATATAAAGCAAAAAAGAAAAAAATCATTGTCTCTAAAATAATATTAGTTTTTATGTCAATTTTTCTTTAACATCAACCTCTTTTTTGACTGTTTTATTGAAAATTCTACAGACAGTAGATTATTTTTCCACTAACCTAAGCACCTGCGACTTTTGGCTGATGGATGTAAGACCAATAAAATTGCCAATAAAATGTAACTTTATATCATAATTTACACAATGTTTATAGAATATACATCAACATTTACTTTTTTCGAGAAACAAACATCTCACTGTTTGTATGTGTATATTCATTATATCACAATGGAAAACAGAATCTAATAACCTGATTTTGAATAACAATAACACTTGCTCCAGTGTCATATTATTATGATGTTTTGTACACACTAACTGATAAACTGAAACTGAGGGAATATTGATCTCACTTAGCATAAAATTTTTCTGAGCCTAAGATGAAGGAAATAGAGTAATACCTTGCTGGAACACATTTTATTAGCTTGATTTTCAAATGCTATTGTAAAATCGTGTCTCTAAATCTTCATCCGGCCTGAAATAATATGGTCAGCCAGTGTGGGTGATATTGTTTTGTAGATTAGTTGGCGTTCTCCAGAGAAACAGAAACAATAGAATAAAATTTATGTACATGTATAAAGATACATATATAAAGATATATATATGTATGTGTATATATGCTCACGTGGTTATGGAGGCCGAGAAGTCCCAAGATTGGCCATCTGCAAGCTTCAAATATAATGGAGCCCCAGGAATGCTGGTGGTGTAATTCAGTCTGAGTCAGCCTGAGAACCAGGGGAGCCGATAGTCTAAGTCCTGGTTTGAGTCCAAAGGCCCAAAACCAGGAATGCAAGTGTCCCAGGGCTGGAGAAGATGAAAGTCCCAGCACAAGTAGAGAAGGAATTTGCCCTTTCTCTGCCATTCTTTGTCAGGCCATCAACAGATTGGGTGATGCCCACCTGCACTGGTGAATGTGACCTTCTTAACTCAGCCTACTGATTGAAATGCTAATATCTTCCAGAAACACTCACAGACATACTTGGGAATAAGGTTTTAGCAGTTATCTGGGCATCCCTTAGCCCAGTCCAGTTGACACATAAAATTAACCATCACACCTTGTAACTAGCACACCGCACACTCCCACCTCAGGGTCTTTGGAGCGAGTAGTATTCCTTCAGATGCCCATTTGGCTTACTCCTTACCTCCTTTATTTCTTCACTCAGTATCACCTTCTCAGTTACCCATGAACATTCCATTTAAACTGACACTTTTGCCATCCACCATCTTCCATCTCCTTTATTCTAAGTCATTTTTCTCTATAACACTTAACACTTTTGAAATGCTATATAATCCAATTATTTCTTATGTCTATTGTCTGTCTCCTCACAGCAGATTGTAAAAGTCATGATGGGAAGGATTGTCTTTTTTAAAAAAATTTATTGAAATATAGTTGATTTACAATGTTTTGTTAGTTTCAGGGGTACAGCAAAGTGATTCAGTTACATACACAAAAGAATGTATATATATTCTTTTTTTTAGATTCTTTTCCCTTTTAGGTTATTACAAGATATTGCGTAGAGTTCCCTGTGCTCTACAGTAGGTCCTTGTTGGTTATCTATTTTATATAAATATAGTAATGAGTATAGTTTTATCCCAAACTCCTAATTTATCCCTCCCCTCCCTTTCCCCTTTGGTAACCATGAGGACTGCCTTTTTTTTCCTTTTTTTTTTTCACTACTGTAGTAGAGCACAATAAACATTGTTGTATAAATGAATAAATAAACGAATGAATAGATGTAGGTTAGTTTCTCCGCACATCTGTTGTATTCATTAGTTAATTCCTTAAAGGTTGTTTTTTAAAGTAATGTTAGCATTTCATAAAAATAATAGACCTACTACAATCACCGCTTGCACTGATGACAGTGAATATTGTGATCATTTAAAGAAAAATCTCAAAGAGATAGAGCCGGTAATAGAAAGAGGCAAATTTGCTGAAGATCATAGAATTTTTCTCAACCATTAAAAAAAAAAAAATCAAGAAATGTAGTGTTATTCTGCCAAGTATGGCAGAACCAGAGTTGTAAGTATTTTGACTCATTCAGTGCAAGGAAATTGATGTGGAGACTTAAAGACAAGAGACTTGGTGGAAATGTGATTTGTTGCTGATCTACCAGTAACACCCACTGGGGTATCTCAACCCTGAATTTTCTAAGTCACATACTGATATGTGTTTTGGGCACTGGTCTCCTTCTAATGTAATGGAAACCAGGTTGAAGGCATAGCAGCTTGCTGCATGGATTTGTCATTGATAGAGATTTGAAGGAGGCAATGGAATGTGGGTCCCAAAAGGAGGGGGATGGGAATGATGCTTGCTTTTCTCCTCTCTCTCTTCCACACCAATTTCTCCCTCTCCTTTCTTCCTCCCAGTTCTACTTATTCGATGGATCCCTTCCATGTTTGAGTCTAAAAGGGAAAACATAATATTGTCTTTGCAGTTTTAATGAGTGTGGTTTTTTGTCCTTGCTAAAGATAGATATTTATTGAGGAAGAAAAAGCTGAAATAGGTATTTGGAAAAAAAATATTACCAATGGTGAAGGAAATTAAGCAGTGGAAACGATGGCTAAAAGGGGGCGGTGGTTCGTAGGAACTTGACTTTTACAGGTATCACATCCTACCTGCAAGTCCTGAACCATTGTTTAGTTCTCCTATATTAGATGTTCAAATAAGAATCTGGAATATGTTCAGGAGGGAAAAAGATATTGCAATCCTATCACTATCATGTGCCAAAATGTTGTACATGTTGCAAAACCCATATTGCAATACCCTCAACGATTTCTCCATGAGAATAAAGTTGTGTCATATTAAGTGGAGCTTGGTGTGTTCAGCGAACATTCTGTTTACATTAGACCAAATACCAGTACCCAAAGATACTATAAAAGACACGTCAAAGAGGCATAGGTACTGGTTTTCACTGGAATATTGGGTATTAAAAATGCAATCTGTTCTGTTTAATTCTGAGGACTGAGTCCTCTGAAATAAAATTCACGCCTTGCCTGTTTTAGATTTGGGGCTGTCTACATACTTAAATATCTTCTCCCCTCTTTTCTTCCAGCATTCCCTCGACCCATCTTTAACTCCACATCTTCCATGTAATAAGACATTTATACTAAAACAATGGATCTAACATGACTAGCTTTAAGTTTTAAATGCATTTGTTGGTGTCCCTGATAAGAAAAGAAATGGGAGCTTTTTACACATTACTCAGAGTTCAGTACAAGTCATCCCACTTCAAAACCTAGGTTTGAAGTATACACAGTAAGTTTCTTAAGACACCAGAAAGAGAAGGGTAAGTGGCCCTGAGAATTCTCTGTCTCTGTCTCTGTCTCTGTCTTTCTCTGTATAAGGCAATTTTACCTGGATTATCTCACTTGACATTTTCTATATTGGTAAAACTTCTTTGTTGTTAATTCCCTTTTATAGTGTAGGAATGGCTTTAGAGAAGCTAAATAACTGACACAGACCCATAGCTAATACAAGGCAGAGGTGGAATTCATACTCAAGTCTATCTGGCTTCAAAGTCAATGTCCATTCAGAAAAGGGAGCTCCCATGTGACATGACTGTCAGGGAAGCAAAGGCATGTTTGTCTTGATGGGCTATCACCAGGGAGAAGACTTCCTGTGGTTTCTTTTTAGAACTCTAAATTTCACCTCTTTCACTGACATCCTACCTTGCCAAATGCTACTGGCTCAAATGCCACTTTCTCCTTTCTTCCTGGTTTCACATTTCTGCTGTACTGATTTTATTCTGCTTAGTGTGAAAGTTACTTGTTCAGATGGGTTTTCCTCAGGACATGGTGTGTGCCTCAAGGGAAGGATTTCATCTTACTTATTTCTCATTCCCTTCAGGGCAAAGCCTGGTTCTGTGCACATAATAGGTGTATAATAAATGTTTATAATAAATAAAATAGTATCTCTGCATGAGTATGGAGAACCAGGGCTGTGGAATCTCTTCAGTCCTGTGACATCTGTATTAGCATAAAAGATAGAAGAAACCGTTTTCTTGGCATTGCACTTTAGTCCACTCCAGCCAAACATAGAAAGCTGTCATGTGAATATTTTTGAACCTCAAAAACAATTTTGGTTGAAGTTGGGTAGGGGAGGAGGGGGATGGTGGTTCCTATTTCTCCCACACCAGTCCCCACCCATCTCTTATTAGAACATGTAATTCCAACAATGCTGACTGTCTTAAATTTTATGAACAGTGTGTCCTCTGGACACTGTTTGGTACACACATTGCTTCTTTAAGAAGCTTACTTGTAGCTTACAATTAAACTAAAGGACCAGCAGCTGCTGAAAAAAAAGTATAGCCTAGAGGCCATGTTTATGAGTTTCTCAGGCAAGAGGTAGTCATGTCAGAACTACTATTGTTCTGAGTCTGAATGTTTCCAATGAAGCCTTTGCACGAAGGCTTAGCACTAGTCATTCAGTCATGCCACTTGATTTCAGCCCACTATTTCCTCCTTGAACTGGCAAAAACAACTCTACAAAGGAAAACATTTCATAATAAAAGTCATAGCCTTTTGCTTTATGACCCATGGATCTGGACTCCAGCTCTGGGGCTGTTGCCTTTGGTTCCAATGGGCTGGGAAGACTACCACAAACACCTGAGCCCATGAAAGCAGAAAGTGTATCTCCTCTGTGTTTCCTTAATAGAATTTTTTTGGCTCACGGGCCCAGCCGCTCCACGGCATGTGGGATCTTCCCGGACGGGGGCCCGAACCCATGTCCCCTGCATCGTCAGGCGGACTCTTAACCACTGCGCCACCATGGAAGCCCCTTAATAGAATATTTTAACATATGGTTGGTAGAGGACTAACTGTCCTGGTTTGCCTAGGACTGCCCTAGTTTTAGCACTGAAAATCTCATGTATGTCATGGGAAACCCCTCAGTCCTGGTCAAACTGGGACAGTTGGTCACCCCAGCATGAGATGGCTTATCAATGCCATTAACAAAGAGACAACATTCTGGGATCAGTTTATGCTCTAGAAGGTTTGGGGCATGGTGCTCAAATCGCAAGTCAGTGGTTAAGTCCCAGTGAATTTATGCTAAAAAGTAGTCATGGAATCCCCAATGGGTCCATAAACATCCTTTACTCCAGAACTTCCAACCTGTGTGCCCAGTGGTAGGTGTTGACACACTGGTGTGTTACTGATGAGTTGCAGACGAACTGAGATATTGATTTCCTCAGCCCTTGGATTGGCTGGGCAGGCTCTGTGGAGCCTCTAGCTGTTGTTTTCCTCTGGCCATGAGCTCTGTTATCTCTTTGGCCAGTGAGCACCTACAGAATAAGACCATTTTCTATGTGTGCTATAATGAGAAAAAAGTCATGAAGAAATGTTTAAATCCAACCCATTAATTTTATGGATGAAGCCTAACTTTGATCATTTCTATTAAATACAGGTTTGTACCAAGCTGAGGCAGAACTGTGTTCAATTTGTCTTGTGTTCAGCTGTCTTCAGGGTGAACTGCCTGGGAAAACTGATGTTCATGTAGTGAGTGGTAAGTGACAGAACTCAGCAAGCCAAATGGACTGTGCTGTTGTCTATCCATTTGCAGCAAAGGCACACAACTAGCTAGGTGAGGAAAAGAATAGACATTTATCTAGAGAATATCAATAGAAATTCCTATATTGCTTCACTTCTCTATGTTTTCAGTAAACATATGCCATTTAGGTCTGAATTACCTTTAAGTTTAAGCTACCTATCTAATGCTTCAATTCCACACTTGACTTTGTGCAAATGCAAAGTTCTCATTTCAAAAATCAAAATGTTCATAAAGATAAAGATAGCTAAGGCTATATACTTAAAAATCCAAGGATTCAAGACTGTAGGCCTTTGCACGTTTACTTATTTATTCTCTAAAGATTAGTTCAATTTCAAAATGGAGGGACTTCCCTGGTGGCGCAGTGGTTGGGAGTCTGCCTGCCAATGCAGGGGACAGGTGTTCAAGCCCAGGTCTGGGAAGATCCCACATGCCACAGAGCAACTAAGCCCGTGCGCCACAACTACAGAGGCTGCGCACCACAACTACTGAAGCCCACATGCCTAGAGCCCGTGTTCTGCAGCAAGAGAGGCCACCAGAATGAGAAGCCCGCGCACCACAACGAAGAGTAGCCCCCGCTTGCCACAACTATGGAAAACCCGCAGACAGCAACAAAGACCCAACGCAGTCAAAATTAAATAAATAATTTTTTTTTAAAAATGGAGAAAGGAGTCAAGGGGAAAGGCAATATGCATATGAAAGTCTATGGCCGCAAAGGTACTAGAGTTTCAAATTCCCAGTTTCCTTGCTGTTCCTCACAGAAGGTGAGTGGACAAGGGACAGATTTTGTGTATAAAGTTAGGCCTTTACAGATCAGAACTTTAAATTGTGCCAAACTCCAGTCCTGCCCAACTTCTGGCTCTTCGATTGCTTAATACATTAGTGGATTTGTTCCAGTCCCTAGTGGTTGGAGTTCCACATCACACAGTCCCTGTCCCATCTGGTGCTAATTGGCACCCTTGTTGTTAGTTTCCAAAAGCAGAACAGGAAAAATAAAAAAGACTATCTTTCTATCCTTAGAAGCTTAGTACAGGCAGTCCTCAATTTAAAAGGAGCTGTGTACTAAAATATTGTGTGTAAATTAGTTGTTTAGAACCCAGAACAAATTTTTCTAATAAAATAAAGCCATGCCTCATGGTTAGTTAACCCAGGTCATCCCGGTTCACAAAAGTCTGTCTGACCCGTAATGCACTCAATAAACAGTGCTCATCTTAATAGCATAGAACCACCATGGGTAAACCAAGAAGTAGAAAAGGGGGTGAAACCAACACCATCTTTGGTGAGAGAAAGCCAGGCTGTACTCTCATCAATCCTGTGACCGTGAACAATTTTTAGAAATCTATTTAGTCCTAAGATTCTTTAACTGAATAGAGGGAGGAGGGCAGGTAATAAAAGTTGTTTTTCATCCCTCACTGGTTCATTATTGCAAAGGTCAAATAAGATAACATATAGGAAGCCATTTGAAAATGATTTCACCTTCCCCTGAAATAACAGAACCACAGGTTTCCCTTCTGTTTCCTTTCTAAACCTTGTCAGCGGTGGGGGTGAGGGGCTGCTGCCTATTCACGTTTCTCTATGTGGTCCCCATCTGGAGGGAAAAAATAGGGAAATTGGAAGGAGATGAAGAAGTAGGAACAGAAGCTACTGAGGGATGAGACAAGTGGCTGGCTCCTTAGTATGGAAGACCTTATATCCCATATAAATCCTCAAAAATTATTTCTTGGTCCAGGCTTTTCTCTGTCACCCCTGTGTTTTCTTCCAAGGACCCTATGGTTTGGCCTACTGGTTTCATCGTCAACACCTGCTGCTTCTGAACAGCACACCTTTCTCCTCAATTTTATCAAGGACTTAACATCCATTTTAAGGTTTCATAATGAATTTGATTACTTCGTCATAAGAGAAGGGCAACAGAAAGTCAAAAGATTCACTCCCCTAGTCTATCTATCTATCTATATCTATCTATCTATCTATCTATCTATCTGTAATTTTACTAAGAGATAGAAGAAAAATAAGGCCGCACATACATGCTAATTGTGTGTTTGTGTTATCTCATAACACATGCCATGTCTATATTAAAAGGAGGGATAGACTTAAGGAATTTTATCTCAGAATGTGATGCTGGAGCTATGAGGACAGCAACAGGCTTGCACCTCTTCATAGGGACTGGGGGCAAAACCAGCAAGGCATTGCTGAGGCTTTGAAGCCTAAGAAACAAGGTGGACTGCCTGGAGGAAGGGAGAAGGAGAGGTATTCTGGGGTAGGATGATTGCCCTTTCCTGATCTCCTGATTTTCCTTCCCTTCCCACAAAGGAGATACCATCACAAGGGCACCAGTTATAGCATTTACTATAATTGCAGCACTTTATTCACTCTGACTACTTCCCATTCTGTCTTCATCCTAGTGATCCGTCTTCTGAGCATCATTTTGTCTTTCCTGCAAACACCTCCTATCACCCTACCCCCTTCCATGATAATACCAGCAATTTTGTCCCATCATCTTTATCTGTCTGCAGTCCCTTCAGCTACTAATAACCTTGTCCTTCTTTTCGCCTTATCTCTTCTTCAGGTCCTCCCCCCATTAGCCTTCTGCAGTTATGTTTAATTTAACAAATATTCATTCCTCTATTTAAAAAGTGATGATGTTAAAACATAGTTTCTATCTTCAGGGAACTGTCACAATGTAGTTACAGCATAATACACAGCAGGGGATGCAGTCAAGTGCTAAAGACACAGAGGAAGGAAAGATTAATTCCAAGGAGAATGTGGATTTTCAGGTGTGTGGGTCAAGGCGATCAACACAGAGGCTGGGTCTCAAAGGATATAGGAGAATTTGAAGGGGAGAGGATCTTTGAAATAAAAGGTAGACACCTTCCAGTTTGATGATCACATGTAATAAAAGATGACAAATTGATAAGCCACCACCGGGACTTCCCTGGTGGTGCAGTGGTTGGGAATCAGCCTGCCAATGCAGGGGGCACGGGTTCGAGCCCTGGTCCAGGGAGATCCCACATGCTGCAGAGCAACTAAGCCCACGAGCCACAACTACTGAAGCCCGTGCGCCTAGAGCCTGTGCTCCGCAGCAAGAGAGGCCCCCGCTCGCTGCACTAGAGAAAGCCTGCACGCAGCAATGAAGACCCAACCCAGCCAAAAAAAAAAAAAAAAAACAAAGAACAAAAAAGCCAGCACCGGGCTTCCCTGGTGGCGCAGTGGTTGAGAGTCCGCCTGCCGATGCAGGGGACATGGGTTCGTGCCCCGGTCCGGGAGGATCCCACATGCCGCGGAGCGGCTTGGCCCATGCGCCATGGACGCTGGGCCTGCGCGTCTGGAGCCTGTGCTCCACAACGGGAGAGGCCACAACAGTGGGAGGCCCGCACACCGTAAAAAAAAAAAAAAAAAAAAAAAAGCCAGCACCACTTCCCAGGAATCTGTGCATTATTTTTTTCCCAGGACAAGTGAAAGAGAAACTTCAGGCTTCAAAGGAAAGTCTCTGATCACATAGGAGTTCTCAGAGACAGAAACAGTTGGGCCATGTGGAAGACATACTCATCTCTTTCTTTCTTCCTTCAATATATGGACACAAGCCCCTAGAAGCAACCCATTAAACCAGGAAAAATAGCAAAGCAAGAGTCTATCTCAGCCACTCCTGGCTCACAACCAAAGCAGCTCTGTAGCCCAGGAAACGGGCTCTTGCTGATAAACTCTCGGCTAAAACCCCCCAGTGGAAAGGTTGTAATCATGTGGTTCTGTTTAATGAAAGTATAAACAGAGGCCATCTCATTCTAATTTAGAAGAAGAGAAAAGTTAGGATCTGGGATTCTCAGGACAGTGAGTCAGACTCCGAGCCATTAACTCAAGAGGGAGCCTGTGTTGACATGTGCAAATTGGGTGTCTGTTTTGACTTGACTGGTTAAGGAAACAGCTAGGTTAGGTTAAAAAAAGAAAACAATAGCCAGAACAGTCAAGAAACAATCAAACTGATTTGTTTGACAGATGATTATTATTTCCGTTTCGGTCTGTCACTTATGTCAAGTAAATCACACCAGTTGAAACAGATAAACTTCATGTTCAATACACTCTTGGTGGAGTTTACCCACCCAGCCCTCTCATGTGGAGACTCCAAACTTCTTATTGGCTCTTTCTCGTCTACTTACTTACCCTTCTTTTTTTTTTTTTTTTTCTTTTTGTGGTACACGGGCCTCTCACTGTTGTGGTCTCTCCCGTTGCGGAGCACAGGCTCCGGATGCGCAGGCTCAGCGGCCATGGCTCACGGGCCCAGCCGCTTCGCGGTATGTGGGATCTTCCCAGACCGGGGCACGAACCCGCGTCCCCTGCATCGGCAGGCAGACTCTCAACCACTGCGCCACCAGGGAAGCCCTACCCTTCTATTTTTATTCCTCATTCTGGTTCTAATTTTTTGCTTGCATTCCTTCTTTCTTCATTTCCCTCCATGTTTCCTTCATCAATTCCTAAAAGCCAACAAAAAATTGTGCAACCATTTCCTCTTCTGAAGTTAAGTCTAACACTGCTTCTAATTTTTAAGTAGTCATATCAAAAATCAGTTCAGGAATTTACATTTTCAAATTGGCAGAAATATAGGTAAACCCATCCACATTCAAGAAGAGAGCATTTTGACAGTTCTTAAATTCCCAGCTGGAGTTTTATTGTACAGAATGGCTATAGGTAATTTGCTGACACTATCTAGGAATCAGAAGGTCAGGTTTATTATTTCTCATGTGGTTTCCCTGAGTCCTCAGAGGGCCATTCAAAGAGCCCTGGACCTGAAGTCGAAAGATTTCTGTTATTCTGTCTGTTCCACAACCAGCTAGTGGTTGCCTTTCTTTCTCCTGGGTCTCACTCTCATAGTTGAACACTGGATGATTGGTCTACTTGATTTCTACCTTTGTGTCCTCCTAGGATTGTGATTCTCTAAGCCTTCTATAGAAATGATCATCCTGGGACATTTATACACTATTTCTTTATACATGCTTAATGCCATTTTTGTAAACCTAATCTTCAACATCACAGCTAAAAGCAATCTTTCTATACTTTGAGAAATAACTAATTGTATAGCCTAGATTTCTCAAGACCACTCCTGCAGATAGCCTAAGGTATGATAATGTTAAAGACTTAAATGTCACTATCTCATGTCTTTTTATGTGGACATAAAACTTCCTAGACCCCTGGTAATTATTTCCCTGCAGGAGCTCTTGCCCTGCATTCTCATGGGGCCACCAAGTCAGATCTCATGGTACTGGGCACAGCAATTCTTAAGTTGAGCTCGCTGCTGCTCTCCTGGACATGACAGGTACATTTCTGCTCTGCCAGGACTGGCGTTTTTACTTGTGGTTCAGTTGGTTCAGTGGTCTTTTATTGGCATCTGCTAATGATGAACTGTGTATAAAAGCCTGTCTCAGATGCTGATTCCACTGCTGAGTACTTTGTCTCTGTTACTGATCCCAAAGCATGGCATTTCCTCCTGACTGACCACCCTTAGACTATTGACAAGACATGGTAGACACAGTGCTAGCTCTCCCAGGCACCATGCTGGTGTCCTCAGGGCACCGACGTTGTGTGATGACCTAAGGAAAAGTGGTGGAGAGACACTTTGCTTTTCTGTTAAGTTCTGCTACAGGGAATCCCAAGGTAGAGCTGTTTAGGTCAGAAAGTAAAACAACTATTTCAGCATTTACTTAGAACTTTGTTTTCCATAATATTCAAATGAAGCTCAATTAGTGTTAAGTTGGGGATAAATCTCAGACTTGCTGTGTTCAGAATCATCTTCCTCATTCAATGACTATGGCTTTTTTACTGAGTCACTTCATCATGCCTGGGTCATCCCTCCCTCGGGACCAGTCCTCTCCCAGATTTCTCAGTCTGCATGCAAGTGGGTTTCCGGAGGCTGACACTGCCCTTTTTCCAGATGCCCCCAGACACATCTGAATCTCTTTTAGGCTCAAGCTGAGGCTTTATTAGAGTTGCATAAAAAGCTGGATATTGTTCAAATTCCTGACTGTATTTTCTGATTCCCTTGAACATTTGTACTCTACCTTCTCATAGAGCTCATCCTGATGAGGGTCCTAACACAACTTGTTCATAAGCTTTTTCATGGTTTGCTATGTTTATATCTGGTCTCTCCTGAGTGTTAACCTTCTCAAAGATAGACCTTGTTTTCTTCTGTTGTGTCCTCTGTCATGTTTTGCAGAGGACTGCTCACATACTAGGATTTTCATTGGGACAGAGATATCCAAGAATATCACTGGTGCTTTTGGAACAGTAAATTAATTTCACCTCCTTAGGCCACAATAACTCCCTGTGCTAAGGATACTGGGCCATGTCTACTAATTCCCAAAGAACCAGATCTCATAGTTACTTAAAGTATACAGAGAAGTTGGGTTTGCTTCTTCAGCTTTGAATCCCTGGACTGTATTTTGGTGGTTTAAAATATAGAATAATACACTGGCAAAGAATCCTAAGGAAGTAAGCATGAGGCACTGGGAAGATTGTAATTACACAGAATTTTAAGGGACTGGAACACTTGGGGTAGCTTAATGCTATGGTTAATTGCAGGCTAGTCAGAAAATCATTCTTATTTCAACACTTTTTAAATAATCCTTATAAAATTCCCTTAGCAAAATTCCATGTAGTAAACATAGCTGCATCTTTCTTTGATGTCTGAGGATTTTTTAGAACCTTTAGGTCAATATTGAAACATATATTTTCATTTTTGTGTTAGAGGGCAAAGAGGATGCAGGACATTGGCCTTGGCTGAAGCAGTCAGTATATATTAATATTTCCTAGACATTGGTTTAGATAAAGCTTTGATCTCATTAAATTTTTTATGATTTTCTTCTTCACTATCCTACTCACAAAATTAGATTTGTAATATTTTTATGATAAAACCTATGCATACAGGAAAATACCACCCCAAAGTATTCCCTCTACTCAGACATAATTCTTTTTTCTTTTTAATAGTTATTTATTTATTTGGTTGCATAGGCTCTTAGTTGTGGCAGGAGGGCTCTTTAGTTACCGCTCGTGGGCTCCTTTGTTGCGACTCCAGGGCTCCTTAGTTGAGGCATGCGAACGCTTAGTTGCAGCATGCATGTGGGATCTAGTTCCCTCACCAGGGATTGAACCCAGGCCCGCTGCATTGGGAGCGTGGAGTCTTATCCACTGTGCCACCAGGGAAGTCCCCAGACATAATGCTTTTTAACATATTTCGGTGTTTGGCTTGTTTTGTAACTATGCTTCCAGTGATTTTTCCCTCTATACATTACAAATTTAAACTAATCTTGGCATCAACATATAGAATAAATATCTACAAGTGACAAAAACATTGATGCTTCATGGAAGAGTAAAAAAAAATACAGTTTTTTAAAAAAGGCTCTCTTGGCATGTATCTTTAGCCCTGCCAACTAAAAATTATCACTTGCCATCTACCTCGACAAAGATCAGGTCACTAGCCACTGCAATCGCTGACCTTCAACCCAGGAATTCAGGGCAGAGATCAGCACTGAGACACTCTGTGCTCTAGCAAAAACTGGCAGAACAGGCCTTTAGTTAGATATTTCCAGGAGAAGAATTTATGAGCCTAATTTCTTGCATCTTCTCATATCTAAGAAAGCACTAAAACCATTAAAGGAGACATCTGCTCCTTGTGACCAGCAGCAACACTTTGCCAAAATGTGTGCTGGATTTTACACGTCCCCCTTCCCCCAAATCACATATATGTGACCTCCCCCCCGCACCAAGGGAGCAGTTCCTCAGTACTATCTGAGAGGCTGTCTCCCGGGCTATAGTCCTCATTCTGCCCCAAATAAAACTTAACTCACAACTCTCACATGGTGCATTTTTATTTTCAGTTGACAGCTCCCATTCCCTAAGATAATAATTTTTTAAAACAGATTTTATTTCTGTTTCTCTGGTGTTTTCAGGGAAATAATGCATGGTAAAACCACCGCTAGAATATGCTTCAAGTGAGCTTTGGAGAAGTGACAGTACATATGTTTGTAGGATCAAATTATAAATGGTTGCCCTCAACCTCCCTCACCTGGCACAGGCAGCCAGGCTTTTATTTCTTATCCAAATATGGAGGTTTCTTCTCTAAAGAAATGGAAAAAGCCATTTAAGAAAATGCCTAGTATAGATGTTGACTTCACAGACTTAAGTCCTTCTTCTTACATTCTTACAATAGAGGGGGAAATAGTGTGAGAGTGTTTCCCTTAACTCATATAAAGGAAGGTTGACCAGCTACATGTTCTGCTGTATCTCATGCTTGGTAGCCAGGCATATTTTCATTCAAGAGAGAGACTGATGGAAAAAGAGACATAACAGCAGAGGAAACCGTTTTAGCTAAGCAGTTATTCCTTAAATATGAATGGACAAGTAAGATAGGAGATGGCGGAAGAGTAAGACGTGAGGATCACCTTCCTCCCCACAGATACACCAGAAATACATCTACATGTGGAACAACTCCTACAGAACACCTGCTGAACGCTGGAAGAAGACCTCAGACCTTCCAAAAGGCAAAAAACTCCCCATGTACCTGGGTAGGGCAAAAGAAAAAAGAAAAAACAGAGACAAACGAATAGGGATGGGACCTGCACTAGTGGAAGGGAGCTGTTAAGGAGGAAAGGTTTCCACACACTAGGAAGGCCCTTAGCAGGTGTAGACTGCGGGTGGCGGAGGGGGGAGCTTCAGAGCCACAGAGGAGAGCGCAGCAACAGGGGTGCAAAGGGCAAAGTGGAGAGATTCTCGCACAGAGGATCCGTGCCGACCAGCACTCAACAGCTGAGAGGTATGTCTGCTCACCCGCCGGGGCAGGTGGGGGCTGGGAGCTGAGGCTCGGGCTTTGGAGGTCGGATCCCAGGAAGAGGACTGGGGTTGGCTGCGTGAACACATCCTGAAGGGGGCTAGTGTGCCACAGCTAGCCAGGAGGGAGTCCGGGAAAAAGTCTGGAGCTGCTGAAGAGGCAAGACTTTTTCTTGCCTCTTTGTTTCCTGGTGGACGAGGAGAGGAGATTCAGAGCACCGCTTAAAGGAGCTCCAGAGGTGGGACCGAGCCGCAGCTATCAGCGCGGACCCCAGAGATGGGCATAGGATGCTAAGGCTGCTGCTGCCGCCACCAAGAAGCCTGTGTGCACGCACAGGTCACTCTCCACACCTCCCCTGCTGGGAGCCTGTGCAGCCCGCCACTGCCAGGGTCCTGGGAGCCAGGGACAACTCCCCTGGGAGAACGCACGGTGTGCCTCAGGCTGGTGCAACGTCACGCTGGCCTCTGCCACCGCAGGCTCACCCCACATCCATACCCTTCCCTCCCCCCGGCCTGAGTGAACCAGAGCCCCCGAATCAGCTGCTCCTTTAACCCCATCCTGTCTGACAGAAGAAGAGACGCCTCAGGTGACCTACACGCAGAGGCGGGGCCAGATCCAAAGCTGAACCCCAGGAGCCGTGCAAACAAAGAAGAGAAAGGGAAATCTCTCCCAGAAGCCTCAGGAGCAGCAGATTAAATCTCCACAATCAAACTGATGTACCCTGCATCTGTGGAATACCTGAATAGACAACGAGTCATCCCAAATTTAGGAGGTGGATTTTGGGAGCAACGAGATATATATATATATGTATATGTATATATGTATATGTATATATATATGTATATATATATTTTTTCCCTTTTTCTCTTTTTGTGAGTGTGTATGTGTATGCTTCTGTGTGTGATTTTGTCTGTATAGCTTTGCTTTTAACACTCATCCTACGGTTATGTCTGTCTGGTTTTTTTTGTTTGTTTGTTTTAGTATAGTTTTTAGTGCTTGTTATCATTGGTGGATTTTTTTTGGTTTTGTTGCTCTCCTCCTTCTTTATTTCTTTTTCTTCCTTTTAAAAAATTTTTTAAATAATTATTTTTTATTATAATAACTTTATTTTGTGGTCTTTTATTTTATCTTCTTCTTTCTTTCTTTCTTTCTTTCTTTCTTATTTTTTCTCCCTTTTATTCTGAGCCGTGTGATTGACACACTCTTGGTGCTCCAGCCAGGCGTCAGGGCTGTGCCTCTGAGGTGGGAGAGCCATGTTCAGGACACTGGTCCACCAGCTCCATGTAATATCAAATGGCGAAAATCTCCCAGAGATCTCCATCCCAACACCAAGAACCAGCTCCACTCAATGACCAGCAAGCTCCAGTGTTGGACACCCTATGCCAAACAACTAGCAAGACATGAACACAAGCACACCCATTAGCAGAGAGGTGCCTAAAATCATAATAAGGCCAAAGACAACCCAAAATACACCACCAGACGTGGACCTGTCCACCAGAAAGACAAGATACAGCCAAATCCACCAGAACACAGGCAGTAGTCCCCTCCACCAGGAAGCCTACAAAACCCACTGAACCAACCTTAGCCACTGGGGACAGACACCAAAAAAACGGGAACTACAAACCTGCAGCCTGCGAAAAGGAGACCCCAAACACAGTAAGTTAAGCAAAATGAGAAGACAGAGAAACACACAGCAGATGAAGGAGCAAGGTAAAAACCCACCAGACCTAACAAATGAAGAGGAAATAAGCAGTCTACCTGAAAAAGAATTCAGAATAATGATAGTAAACATGATCCAAAATCTTGGAAATAGAATGGAGAAAATACAAGAAAAGTTTAACAAGGACCAAGAAGAACTAAGGAGCAAACAAACAGTGATGAACAACAAAATAAATGAAATTGAAAATTCTCTAGAAGGGATCAATTGCAGAATAACTGAGGCAGAAGAACAGATAAGTGATCTGGATGATAAAATAGTGGAAATAACTACTGCAGAGCAGAATAAAGAAAAAAAATGAAAAGAATTGAGGACAGTCTCAGAGACCTCTGGGACAACATTAAATGCACCAACATTCTAATTGTAGGGTCCCAGAAAAAGAAGAGAAAAAGAAAGGGACTGAGAAAATATTTGAAGGGATTATAGTTGAAAACTTCCCTAGTATGGGAAAGGAAAGAGTTAGTGAAGTCCAGGAAGCACAGAGAGTCCCATACAGGATATCTCCAAGGAGAAACATGCCAAGACACATATTAATCAAACTATCAAAAAATAAATACAAAGAAAACATATTAAAAGCAGCAAGGGAAAAACAACAAATAACATACAAGGGAATCCCCATAAGGTTAACAGCTGATCTTTCAGCAGAAACTCTGCAAGCCAGAAAGGAGTGGCAGGACATATTTAAAGTGATGAAGGGGAAAAACCTACAACCAAGATTACTCTACCCAGCAAGGATCTCATTCAGATTTGATGGAGAAATTAAAACCCTTACAGACAAGCTAAAGCTAAGAGAAGTCAGCACCACCAAACCAGCTTTACAACAAATGCTAAAGGAACTTCTCTAGGCAGGAAACACAAGAGAAGGAAAAGACCTACAATAACAAACCCGAAACAATTAAGAAAATGGTAATAGGAACATACATATCGATAACTACCTTAAATTTAAATGGATTAAATACTCCAACCAAAAGACACAGACTGGCTGAATGGATACAAAAACAAGACCCATATATATGCTTTCTTCAAGAGACCCACTTCAGACCTAGGGACACATACAGACTGAAAGTGAGGGAATGGAAAAAGATATTCCATGCAAATGGAAATGAAAAGAAAGCTGGAGTAGTAATTCTCATATCAGACAAAATAGACTTTAAAACAAAGACTATTACAAGAGACAAAGAATGACACTACATAATGATCAAGGGATCAATCCAAGAAGAAGGTATAACAATTGTAAATATTTACGCACTCAACATAGGAGCTACTTAATACATAAGGCAAATACTAACAGCCATCAAAGGGGAAATCAACAGTAACACATTCATAGTAGGGGACTTTAACACCCCACTTTCACCAATGGACAGATCATCCAAAATGAAAATAAATAAGGAATCACAAGCTTTAAAGGATACATTAAACAAGATGGACTTTAATATTTATAAGACATTCCATCCAAAAACAACAGAATACACTTTCTTCTCGAGTGCTCATGGAAAACTGTCCAGAATAGATCATATCTTGGGTCACAAATCAAGCCTTGGTAAATTTAAGAAAATTGAAATCATATCAAGTATCTTTTCCAACCACAAAGCAATGAGACTATATATCAATTACAGGAAAAAATCTGTAAAAAATACAAACACATGGAGACTAAACAATACACTATTAATAAACAAGAGATCACTGAACAAATCAAAGAGGAAATCAAAAAATACCTAGAAACAAATGACAATGAAAACACGATGACCAAAAACCTATGGGATGCAGCAAAAGCAGTTCTAAGAGGGAAGTTTATAGCAATACAATCCTACCTTAAGAAAAAAGAAACATCTCAAATAAACAACCTAACCTTACACCTAAAGCAATTAGAGAAAGAAGAACAAAAAACCCCCAATAGCAGAAAGAAAGAAATCATAAAGATCAGATCAGAAATAAATGACAAAGAAATGAAGGAAACTATAGTAAAGATCAATAAAACTAAAAGTTGGTTCTTTGAGAAGATAAACAAAATTGATAAACCATTAACCAGACTCATAAAGAGAAAACGGGAGAAGACACAAATCAACAGAATTAGAAATGAAAAAGGAAAAGTAACAACTGACACCTCAGAAATACAAAGGATCATGAGAGATTACTACAAGCAACTCTACGCCAATAAAATGGACAACCTGGAAGAAATGGATTAATTCTTAGAAAAGCACAACCTTCTGAGACTGAACCAGAAAGAAAAATATGAACAGACCAATCACAAGCACTGAAATTGAAACTGTGATTAAAAATCTTCCAACAAACAAAAGCCCAGGACCAGATGGCTTCACAGGTGAATTCTATCAAACATTTAGAGAAGAGCTAACACCTATCCTTCTCAAACTCTTCCAAAATATAGCAGAGGTGGGAACACTCCCAAACTCATTCTATGAAGCCACTATCACCCTAATACCAAAACCAGACAAAGATGTCACAAAGAAAGAAAACTACAGGCCAATATCACTGATGAACATAGATGCAAAAATCCTCAACAAAATACTGACAAACAGAATCCAACAGCACATGAAAAGGATCATACACCATGATCAAGTGGGGTTTATCCCAGGAATGCAAGGATTCTTCAATATATGCAAATCAATCAATAAGATACACCATATTAAGAAGTTGAAAGAGAAAAACCATATGATAATTTCAATAGATTCAGAGAAAGCTTTCAACAAAATTCAACACCCATTTATGAGAAAAACTCTCCAGAAAGTAGGCATAGAGGGAACTTACCGCAAAATATTAAAGGCCATATATGACAAACCCCAAGCCAACATCATCCTCAATGGTGAAAAACTGAAAGCATTTCCATTATGATCAGGAACAAGCCAAGGTTGCCCACTCTCACCACTATTATTCAACATAGTTTTGGAAGTTTTAGCCATAGCAATCAGAAAATAAAAAGAAATAAAAGGAATCTAAATCAGAAAAGAAGAAGTAAAGCTGTCACTGTTTGCAGATGACATGATACTATACATAGAGATTCCTAAAGATGCTACCAGAAAACTACTAGAGCTAATCAATGAATTAGGTAAAGTAGCAGGATACAAAATTAATGCACAGAAATCTCTTGCATTCCTATACACTAACACTGAAAAATCTGAAAGAGAAATTAAGGACACACTTTCATTTACCATTGCAACAAAAAGAATAAAATACCTAAGAATAAACCTACCTAAGGAGACAAAAGACCTGTATGCAGAAAATTATAAGACACTGATGAAAGAAATGAAAGATGATACAAACAGATGGAGAGATCTACCATGTTCTTGGATTGGAAGACTCAACATTGTGAAAATGACTATACTATCCAAAGCAATCTACACATTCAATGCAATCCCTATTAAACTACCTCTAGCATTTTTCACAGAACTAGAACAAAAAGTCTCACAATTTGTATGGAAACACAAAAGACCCCGAATAGCCAAAGCAATCCTGAGAAATAAATACGGAGCTGGAGGAATCAGGCTCCCTGACTTCAGACTATACTAGTAAGCTACAGTAATCAAGACAGTATGGTACTGGCACAAAAACAGAAATATAGATCAATGGAACAGGATAGAAAGCCCAGAGGTAAACCCACACACATATGGTCACCTTATCTTTGATAAAGGAGGCAAGAGTATACCATGGAGAAGAGACAGTCTCTTCAATAAGTGGTGCTGGGAAAACAGGACATCTTCATATAAAAGAATGAAATTAGAACACTCCCTAACACCATACACAAATATAAACTTAAAATGGATTAAAGACCTAAATGTAAGGCCAGACACTATTAAACTCTTAGAGGAAAACTTAGGCAGAACACTCCATGACATAAATCACAGCAAGATCCTTTTTGACCCACCTCCTAGAGAAAGGGAAATAAAAATAAACAAATGGGGCCTAATGAAACTTAAAAGCTTTTGCACAGCAATGGAAACCATAAACAAGATGAAAAGACAACCCTCAGAATGGGAGAAAATATTTGAAATGAAGGAACTGACAAAGGATTAATCTCCAAAATTTACAAACAGCTCATGCAGCTCAATATCAAAAGCACAAACAACCCAATCCAACAATGGGCAGAAGACCTAAATAGACATTTCTCCAAAGAAGATATACAGATTGCCAACAAACACATGAAAGAATGTTCAACATTATTAATCATTAGAGAAATGCAAATCAAAACTACAATGAGATATCACGTCACACCAGTCAGAATGGCCATCATCAAAAAACTACAAACAATAAATGCTGGAGAGGGTGTGGAGAAAAGGGAACCCTCTTACACTGTTGATGAGAATGTAAATTGATACAGCCACTATGGAGAACAGTATGGAGGTTCCTTAAAAAACTAAAAATAGAACTACCATACGACCCAGCAATCCCACTCCTGGGCATATACCCTGAGAAAACCATAATTCAAAAAGAGTCATGTTCCACAGTGTTCATTGCAACTCTATTTACAATAGCCCGGAGATGGAAACAACCTAAGTGTCCATCATCGGATGAATGGATGAAGAAGATGTGGCACACATATACAATGGAATATTACTCAGCCATAAAACGAAACGAAATTGAGTTATTTATATTGAGGTGGATGGACCTAGAGTCTGTCATACAGAGTGAAGTAAGTCAGAGAGAGAAAAACAAATACCATATGCTAACACATATATATGGAATCTAAGAAAAAATAATGGTCATGAAGATCCTATGGGCAAGACAGGAATAAAGACACAGACCTACTAGAGAATGGACTTGACGATAAGGGGAGGGAGAAGGGTAAGCTAGGACAAAGTGAGAGAGTGACATGGACATATATGCACTACCAAATGTAAAGTAGATAGCTAGTGGGAAGCAGCCCCATAGCACAGGGAGATCAGCTCGGTGCTTTTTGACCACCTCGCGGGGTGGGAAGGGAGGGTGGGCGGGAGGGAGATGCAAGAGGTAAGTGATATGGGGATATATGTATATGTATAACTGATTCACTTTGTTATAAAGCAGAAACTAGCACACCATTGTAAAGCAGTTATACTCCAATAAAGATATTAAAAAAAAAATCAATAGATATATGAGAACCCATGGCATGAAGGAGAATGATTAAATAACAAAACAGAAAGCCTGATCACAGAGAAACAAATATACTACTCAGGAAACAAAAGCAACAAAAATAATATAATTCAACTAATTTGAAATTTTATTGCTTGTACAAAACCAGTATAGCATATCTTAAAAAAAATCAGAGAACAAGAAAGTCTTAAAGAGTAATAATATAAATATCTAAATTAAAAACAAAACCAGGGCTTCCCTGGTGGCGCAGTGGTTGAGGGTCCGTCTGCCGATGCAGGGGACGCGAGTTTGTGCCCCGGTCCGGGAGGATCCCGCATGCTGCGGAGCGGCTGGGCCCGTGGGCCATGGCCGCTGAGCCTGCGCGTCCGGAGCCTGTGCTCCGCAACGGGAGAGGCCACAACAGTGAGAGGCCCGCGTACCGCAAAAACAAACAAACAAACAAACAAACAAAAAAAACCCCCAAAAGTTCATGGAACATAAAGCTAAGGAAATTACCTAGTACATAAACAAAAGTGGCAAGAAAAAGAAAAATCATAAGTAAAGTATAAGAAATATGACAGACTATTGCTACTCACAGATGAATTAAGAATATAGGAATATGGAATATGTATATATTTCTCTTGGAATATAGAAAACCTAAAAGAAACTATGAGGAATAACAAGTAAAGCTAGCATGAGTGCTGGATACATGCTCAATATACAAAATTCAGATATTTTATACACTACAGAGAAATAAATGAAAAATGGAATTTAAAATTTACCATGTTGAATAGTAGCCACAAAGTATCAAATACCTAGGGATAAATCTAATGCAAAATTTGCAAGACTTAAACCTATAAAACATTGCTGAGGGAAGATAAATATGCCTAAAATAATGGGAGATTCATAGAGATATATACCATATTCATGGATTCGGAAGTCTGTTTTTTTTAGTTCTCAAGTCTATCTAAATTGAACTGTAGATTTAATGCAATCCCAATCAAGTAGCAGCAAGACAGTTTGTGGAAATCGACAAGCTGTTTCTAAAATATATAGGGAAATATAAAAAACCTAGAATCACCAGGCAATTTTGGAAAAAATAAAAGGACAAAACTGCAACACTTAACTTATCAAATTTTAGGATTCATAGTAAATACAGTGATACATAGTAAATACAGTGATTCATAGTAAATACAGTATTAAGGCTAGGCCAGTAGATAAATGGAAGAGAATACAGAGTCTTGAAGGAGACTCACACATAGAGAGACCCTTGATTTACAGCAAATGTGCTACTGCGATTCAGAAAGAGTGACTTTTTCACTAAAAATGGTACTGGAACAATTGCATATTTTTATGGGAAAAAAATGAACCTTGACTTTTGTCTCACATCACACACAAAAATAAATTTGTGATGGATTTTAAACTTAAAGCTAAAAAATAAAACTTTCAGGTGAAACTACAGGAGGATGTTTTCATAAACTTGGGGTTAGGGAAATATCTATTAAACAAGATACACAAAACACTACTCATAAATGAAAAGACTGAGAACATGGATTTGATTAAAGTTAAAAACTTGTAGTTACACAAAAATACCATCAATATTTTAACCAGAGTTAAAAGACAAGCCCCAGAATGCAAGACGATATTCACAATACGTACATCTAAAAAGCACTTGTATCCAGAATATATAAAACGTCTTACATAAAAATGAGAAAATGCATTTATTCAATATCTCAATTTAAAAATGGGCAAAAGATTTGAGCAGACATTTTAAAAAAGGGGATGTCCAAAGGGCCACAGGATCAGAAAAGTGATCAATATCATTACTCTTCAGAAATATGCAAATTAAAACCATAATGAAATGCCATTTTACACCCACCAAAATGGCTAAAATTAAAGACTGACAATGACACATATTGATGAGGCTGTGGAGTGACTGGAATTCTCATATATTACTGGTGGGAGTGTACATTGTTACAGCCACTCTGGGAAAATGTTTGACAGTTTCTCATAAAGTTAAATATAGTGACCCAGCTATTTCATTTTTAGACATATACTTAAGAGAAATCAGTACATATGTCTATCAAAAGACATGTCTAAGAATGATTGCATTTGCATTTTTCATAATAGCCTCAAACTGCAAACAACTCACAATGCTCATCAACAGAAAGACTAATAAATAACTTGCGGAACATGGAATATTCTACAGCAATTTTAAAAAGAACCAGTTGTTGATATTCCAAATCACACAGATTAATCTCACAGACATCATGTTGTGTGAAAGAAGCCAGACAGGTAAAAGAGTTTATGCTGTATTATTACATTTACATAAAGTTCGAGAACAAGCAACACTAATGAATGATACCTTGATTTATGAGGTATTGGTGTTTGAGAGGCTAGAAGTATTCCATATCTCCATCTGGGTGGTGGTATGCGAATGTATACATGTATATATACTTAAGGTTAGTTCACTTTATTGCATGTATGGTTAAACAAAATAAAAATTTTCAAAAGTAAAACCAAGAGTTCAATTCAGGTGGTCCCAATTGAATTATATATGACACGTTGAAAAAAATGTAGAAAATGGGAGAAGATTACATTTTAAAATGTCACAAGAGACTTCCCAGAATATTTACATTGAAGGGGCTCACAAATTGTTAAGCAAGATGAATTTTTAAGAAAACCAATATATAATGTTCTGATTGAATTGTAGTGCATGGTAGATAAAGGAATGTTCATAAAATCTCTGGTAAGGAAAAAAGTCCATATGTAAAGGAATAAGGAGCAGACTGATATTGGACTTTTCATAAGCAACTGAATATTATGTGACAATGAAGCAATGTTCCCTCAAGGTTCTGAAAAAACTTACCAATCAGGTATGAGAACAGGATAAAGATATGGATATTTTCTGACAGCAAGGAAGGGTAGTATTGACCTTTTAATTATGCTTTTTTTGGGAAGTTAGTTGAAGTTGTGACTTTAATCAACCAATTGAAGGAAAGATATAGGGGGGAAAAAAGGAATTCCAGGCAGTAGAAGCTATGAATGAAGGGATAATCACAGAAAGCAAGGAAAATGAGAAACTCTAAGAAAAATGAAATCTGTAGTAGAAAGTTGTGATCCCAATAATACAAAATTAAAAGCACAATTGAAAAAATACAATAAACAGATTCCATTTAACCTTGCTGCTAGTGTATGTTTTGCTTTAATTGCTGTAGTGTTCTGCTTTGAGTAACACTGGACACACAGGAAGGAAGCTATTATTCTAACACAAAATTGGACTGATGGAAAAACTTTTTTGCAAATTCAACTTGTAATATATACAGAAGCAGGAAAGTACTGTTTATTGTCGAAGGGCAGAATATGAATGTTCACAATCTTGATGATGCAAAAGTCAAAACAGATCTGACAGAAGGGGAAGAGAAAGGAGGGAGGGGGTGGAGAAGAGGGAAAAGTGGCTAAAACTCTTCAGAGAAGGAAGGTGAGATACTAATTAAAATTGATGGAAAAAATATGTAGATATATTATTTAAAATCACAAAGGTAAACGATAAACTATTTTAAAATAATAACATTGCTATCAGATTTAAAATAAGTAGTAAGGATGGAGAAATATATATGTATTCTAGAGGATAAAGCTCACTTCATAAACAGAAGGAGCTTAAAAAGCCAGTTTAGAGTTAGGACAACAGTCACCAGGAGAACCCAGCACATAAGAGTTAAAAGAACTTCCTTCTAAGAGTAGGACTGGAGTTGGTGAGAGAGTCTGCTGCTTTTTTCCATGCTGTCTTCTTCATGACTTGATCTGTGACCATATACATGAGTTATTTTATTTAAAAAATTAAGAATGTAATGACCATTTGCTCTGTGGGTCCCCCGCCTAAGAATTCATTCTCTGCTTCCTTGTAGTAATGGTAACCAGATTTTCAACTCCTGCACACAGTTCCTATGTGTTAGAAGAAGGGGACCCCACCCTTACATCCCATCTTGTCCGCCCAGTGCTTGGATGAGGACCGAGTACATGGCCCACATGTGGCCCATGAGACGTGGGACCGAGAACATCGCCCAGGATGTCTGGGGAAGTTTGCTCTCTCTTTTCTGAAAGCCACCTGGAGGGAATTGGTCTTAAGGCTGGATGTGAACAAGGACGCATGCAGCCCCAGAAGCCACTGAAGGCCACGTTGTGACCATAAGGTCTCCAAAGGAAGGCGACACTGCAGGATTCAAGGAAGAGAAATGGAAAAATCGTTCTGGGAATCTCTAAACAGTCACTGTTTACAGCGTCACCTGAGGCCGGCTCTACAACTGAAATATTTAAGTTATGTGGGCCATTAAATTTTATTTTTATAGCCAGTGTCAGCCAGGTCTTCTGCTACTAACAACCAAAAGAGTTCCAAAAGGCAAGAAAATAAAGGAAGAAAGAAACACTTTGAGAACATCTATAAAACAAATAACAATATAGGATATTTTATAGAATTTTATACATTATAAAATACTTCTGCAGGTATCTCTTTGATCTTCACAGGCATCCTTGTGAGGTAGGAGTTATTTGTGTGTTACAAATGAGAAAATGAAACAGAATAGTCAGGTGATCTGTTCAAGTTCCCTTGGTTGTAAGTTACATGATCTTCTGACTCTTACCAAAATACCACACTGCAGGTATAGATACATGAACCAGTGGAATAGAATAGAGAGCCCAGAAATATATCATGTGTATGTGGAACTTTAATGAGGGCAGAGGTGGCCTGGCACTTAAGTGGAGAAAGGAGGGATTATTCAATAAAAGGAGCTGGAAAATTTGGTTGTCCATTTGGAAAAAAATGAATTTGGATCCCACCCTTACACCATACCCAAAAATCAACTCCAGATGGATTAAGGACTTAAATGTCAAAAGCAAACTTTAAAACACTCAGTAGAAAAATATAGGTGGATACCTTTCTGACCTTGGGGCAGGGAAGGATTTCTTAAACAGCCACAAAAGGTGCAAACCATAAAAGAAAAAATTTATGATTTTGACTTTATTAAAATTAAGATGTTTTGTTCATCAGAAGAATCCTTAAAGAAAGTGAAAAAACAAGCTACAAACTAAGATAAAATCATTTGTAACACATATAACTGGCAAAATTTAGTATCAAGAATATGTAAAGACTCCTCTACTAAGGAAAATTCAAACAGCTAAGTAGAAAAAAAGATTTAAAAATGAAAGACCAAAATATGGGAACAGATGCTTCACAGAAGGAGAAAAATATATAGCTAAAAACATATGGAAGGATGCCCAGCCACTTCATAGCAATATGGACGAGCAAATCAAGATAGAGAACAGCAAGTCAAGACTATAGCAGGCAAAACTTTATGCTCAATTTATTGGCAAGAATTAGGAATTTAAACTAGACCAAAAGTCAGAGAGTTTATGGATCAACAAGATTTCTTAAATATTGCTGGTGTGAACTGGTTAATCACTTTGGAAAGCTACTTGGCATTATCTTTAATGTTGATTATTCATATACCCTACGACCCAACAGTTTTCTAGGCGTATACCAAAGAAAATTCTTACATTTGTCCACCAGAAGAAACATAAAAAATATTCACAATAACATTGTTTGTGATAGCAAGAGCAGATAATAAATGACTATCAACAGGGAAACAAATAAATAAATTGTGGTATATTATGGGATATATTATACCAATGAAAATGAATGAACACAGCTACAGCTACATAATAATATGATGTCAAGTGATAAGTTTTCAGATGACCACAGCATGATATTCTTCATAAATGTTCAAAGCTTACTAAAACCAAATAATACAATTTTTGAGCAAACATACTTGTACTAAAATTATTTTTACAAACAAGCAAAAAATAATAAAAACACAAAACTCAGCATGTCAGCAGCGCAGTACGGTAATGGACTGGGAGAGAATCATGTAAGTAGATGTAAATATTGTTCATCTTCTAATTCTTGGGTTGTGTGGTTGGTTTTTATTACAAACAAAGCAAGAGCCAGTGAATAAAAATGAATAAATGAAAACATGAAATAGAGTCATGCACAGACCAATAATGACAGTACATTGTAAACCGAGTTTTCTCATCCATGAAGTGGGATTGATGATAATTTCTGACCCCTAGAGTTGTCATGAGGATTAAAATTCTTTGAGCAGTGACTGGCACAGAGTAAGTTTTATATTAGTCCTTGGAAAATATAGAAAGGAAAGAAGGGAGAAGGAAGGAAGGAGAAAAAGGAGAAAGGAATAAAGGAAGGAGGGCAAGTATTATGAATAATCTAATTCTGAGCACTTGAAGTTCATTATTAAAACATTAGTCCCTCAGTATCCTGTGATAAACCATAACGGAAAAGAATATGAAATAGAATGTCTTTATACATGTACAACTGAATCACTTTGCTGTACAGCAGAAATTAACATAACATTGTAAATCAACTATACGTCAATAAAACAAATTAAACAAAACATTAATCCCATACAAAGAGATGTCAAAGTGTGCTAACGAAGGTGGGCTTAATCAGGGAAAATTCTCTAGAGGGTAAATTGTGAACGATTTTTTCTTTTAATGTAAAAGCGTTGCTAAACCATAAATACGGAAGTTGAATTGGTGGTGGCTTTGGGCTACAAGCAGAATGGATGGCTCAGACAAGATAAATGAGTCGAAGTTTTCAGCTTCTCTGTATTGACCTCAAAGTTACCCGTTATGGTTCACTTATCTTCCCGCTTCATTTGCTTTCTTTCCATTGTCCAAATTCTTCTTGGCTGTCTATAGGGTAGAGTCAAGAAGGGATGAGTATCTGGGTGGGTGTGTCTTTGCTAACCTTTGGGTTATTTTATTATTTACATTACACCTCTCTTCAGCAGATCACAAAAGGCTGTCACTTAAAAAAACAAAAGCAAAGGCATGAACATACACACACTATTATATATAAGACAGGTAACCAATAAGGACCTACTGTGTAGCACATGGAACTCTACTCAATATTCTGTGATAACCTATATGAGAAAAGAACCTAAGAAAGAATGAATATGTGTATATGTATAACTGAATCACTTTGCTGTATACCTGAAACTAACACAACATTGTAAATCAACTATAATCCAATAAAATTAAAATTTTAAAACAATTTGTAAAAAGAAGGAAAAAAAACAAAGGCGAAAAACTCTTAAACCTATGTCCTACAACAAATGAAGGTCCAAGTCGTAAGAAACAAAAATAATTTTTAATTTTTACCTTTCCTGACAATAGCCTACTTTTTTCGTTTTTCTTTTGTATAAACATACGTTAGGAAGACCAAGAAAAACATACAGAATTATCTGGTTCCTTTGGTCAGGCAATAAGAATTGAAAATGCCTTCTCAAGTTTGTATACTTCCACTGACCAGTTTCCTTTGATCCAGGAATATTCTTTCCCTTCTCAGTCCTTCCAGTCCTTTCCTAATTTATGGAAAGACCAACTAACAGTTACAAATAGAAACTTGTTATTTAAAAAAGTCACTGTATAGGCACAGGACTTCCCCCAAATCAAAAATAATGTAGAACGGGAGTCAGAGATAAAGTCGTTTCAAACTCGTACAAAACCGAAAGCCCTTATTTCCCTCTTCATTCACAGGATTTTTTTTTTTTCTTTCTTTTCAGGCTGTGGGGTAAAAAGCATATTGTGATTTGTATAAGAGGCATGTTCCCATTTATACCTTTAACAAATTCAACTTGTTTTAGATTCTGTATAAGTACATTTTAGTCTGTCCATAACTGAAATCCAGTTAAAAAAGAAAAACAACAGGAGTGGATAATCCAGATGCATTTTCTATGGTTTTTGTGAGTCCAGTTTTTGGATAGTGAAATTCTGGAGAGAGGGATGGGATATCTCCAGAGGCTTAGTTTAGCATCCTCAAAGCTATCCCCTCTTCTCCCCCTGTGCACATGACAGTATCTGCTTTCCTAATCAGAGGGAAATTTATCATGGAGGATTTAGGGGAGATATTTATGGCATCTGTAAGCACAATGGCCTTGCCTTGTGTGATGTCAGCTATTCTCTTTAGGAGATAAAAGGGCACAGCTGGTAAGAGAATAGACCAGGGACCATTTCAAAATTTCAAAACAGAAGGCCTTGTTGAAGAAGAGGGATTTTAAACAGGCTTTGCTTTTGTTTTATTCCTAATAGGATGAACAGGTGTGGGAGTCAGTGCAAGAGGGCCGCTGAGATGATCGTGGAATAAGGGAATGACTGTCTTCTGATGGCTGCGGAAAGATTGAGATTTTCAAACTTCAAATTAAGCGAGGTAGCGCAAACTCTTAACACCTGTGCACATCAAGGAACTAGGAACCTAGGTCAAGGCAAGACAGGGGGGTGCCGTGCAAAGTTTTCATTAAGTTATGGCATCCTCCTAGCTGAACAAAACGGAAAACAGCTTTGTGACATGTGTCTGATGTAAACACACACACGCTGTTCTAAGTTCATTGTACTAATGGCATGAAGTCTCTGGGGGAGGGAGGGTTCTACTATTTCTTGAACTTATGGGCTAAGTATCCTAGACATGTTATCTCCTGGAAGAGAGGATGAAATAAGGTGGTAAACTGATTTTTAAAAACTTAAGGTCATCACAATGAATTATAAGAATTATTAAATGACTTAGGACATACTAAAGCACTGAAAAAAGTAAAGTCATAGATATACTAGAAGTTATTAATAGCATTAACATTATGAGCATTGGCCCATACATTTTTTATCTTTGTAGCCTCGTGGCTCTAACACATAGAAAGCCCTCAATAAATATTTGTCCAATTACTAGATAAAAGGTAGTCACGCTTTTTAAAGTGGCTGTAAAATACCTGGACCACAGGAAGAAAAAGTAAGAGAATAACCTTGCTTTATGAATAACGTATAGATCGTTTAGGCATTAAATTTTCCACTTATTCATTTGTCAACAAACATTTGGGGAGATGGCATAGCATTATTTTAGACAATTCCTCTTAGGGACCCATTAAGCAGGATTTTCTGTTGACAGGATAGATGTCTTTACAGCTGGTTGGAGTTTAGTTCTCTGAATTCCAGACCTAAGGAAGAAAATGATCAGGATGTAGGAAATATGACCTATAGATTGCTCATTCTCTGCATGAGTCAATCTTTGAAGTCCAAAGATAAAAATCATCATTCATCACCAAACTTTCCTATAGTCATAAGGACAGACACTCCAGCCGTCTTCCAAAATTACCACACTGACTGGCAGTGGGAGAGACTGAACCAGCCGTGGTTACCTTTATGACACACGGTTCTTGCCCTCTGATTGATGCTATGAATGGACAGGCAGGAAGAAAAGACTTAAAAGTCAGCTAACCATTGCTGAGTTAATCCAGCCCACAGCATTCAAGGACTGAAGGGCCACCGGACTCTCAGAGCCAGCGGGAAATGCAGGGCTGTTTCCTCTTGGGGAGCGATTTCATGAGGAGAAGTCCTGACTTCAATAAAAGAGGGTCTGTCTATTGCTTTATTGGGCAATGAAAGTTCCCATCATACTGATCAAAGGTTGAGGATTTGGTACATATGGGAATGCTTTAATATCTCACCTGTGGCTGAGACAGATGTGCATTTCCAAATGCTAATTTCTTTTCCTGTGAAGCCAGGTGTACAAGAAGAGCTAAGGGAAAAGGGAACATTGTTTTTTACCAATGAAAATATGAATTCAATTCAATTCAGTTTCAAAACATTTTGTTTACTTTGTGTCCCTTAAGTAAGTAGAATATTATCCTGGGGAAATAAAGGAGGTAGTAACTGAAGTAAGATGGAAGGAAGGAAGGAAGGAAGGAAGGAAGGAAGGAAGGAAGGAAGGAAGGGGGGGGAGAAAAGATAGCTGAGGGACATTTTGTGCTGTTTCACAGACACAGCATCGTTTTTGGTCCTCTCAGCAGTCTTGGGAGGTAGGTGGTGTTTAATCATTTTACAGATGAGGAAAATGAAACCCAGGGAGGTTGTTACTTGCCTAGTGAGGTGAACATTGTTCATTTATTTTTGTGTCCAGTGTCTGAATTCCTTTCTATATTTTGGGAATTGCTCACTTTCTGATTCTTAGTAATGGTGATGAAGCAGGTAAAACCTCTTACTCTTGAAGCCACTATTCACAATAGCCAAGACATGGAAGAAACCTGAGAGTCCACCAAGAGAGGAATGGATACAGGAGACATGGTATATATATATATATATATATATATATATATATATATATATATATATATATATATATATATATGGCATATATATATTTGGCATATATATATGTATATATATACACACACACACATATATATACAATGGAATATTGCTCAGCCATAAAAGATAATGAAATAATGTCACTTGAAGCAACATGAATGGACCTAGAGATTATCATGCTAAGCGAAGTAAGTCAGACAATGGCAAATATAATATGATATCACTTATAGGTGGAATCTAAAAAATAGTACAAATGACTTATTTACAAAACAGAAAGAGACTCCCAGACATAGAAAACAAACTTACGGTTACCAAAGGGGAAAGGGTGAGGCTTCCTTCCAATAATATGTCTTTCCATTTTCTCAAGTCGACTTTTGTGTCTTTCATGAGTGTTACGGTTTTCATGATAAAAGTGCTGATATTCCATTCTAAGTTTGCTCTCACTCTCTCGTTATTATAAATAGAGTTGCCTTTTCCACTGTAGAGTGTAAATGGCCTTTTTGAATACATGTGGAGATTATTATTTTTTACGTTGATTTTGTAGCCTGTGTTTTTAAAATTAATTTCTCTTACTGTTTGCTGTGGCTTTCCCATTTATTATTTTGGCTTTCCCCAAATCATGTTATCTGCTAATAGAGATCATTTTACCTCTTTCTCGTCTATTCCAGCATCTTTTGGATAAACTGCTGTCCTGCTCCATACAGAATCAGATCTCCCTGCTTGCAACTGAGAATGCTTTATAATAATCAAAGATCAAAAATGTAGAAAGTGATAAAAACAGATTCCAAAACAAGTCTACTTTCCTTAACCCAAGCTTCCTATTACCTTTCCCTTGATGACATCTATAAAGGAAACCATATGTGACAGAAAGTCAACTTAAGTGAAAGGGAGATGTTTTTCGCTCATGCAGCTAAAAATCCAGGGGTAGATCTGGTTCCAAGCAGGACCTCGGAGTTCAAATGACGATATTAGGGCTCATTATTTTCCTCTCTTAGCTTCTGATTATCTTCACATGTTGGCCTCTTTTTTTCCTACTTCAAGTGGCTTTCACCATTGTGATTGGCAATATGGCCATAACAACTTCACTTTACATTTCCTCAGAATTTTTTTCTTTTCTTGCAGTACGAGGGCCTCTCACTGCTGTGGCCTGTCCCGTTGCGGAGCACAGGCTCCGGACGCGCAGGTCCAGCAACCATGGCTCACGGGCCCAGCTGTTCCGCGGCATGTGGGATCTTCCCGGACCGGGGCACGAACCTGCGTCCCCTGCATCAGCAGGCGGACCCTCAACCACTGCGCCACCAGGGAAGCCCCTCCTCAGAATTTTTATCTTGAGAAAAAGATAATCAAGAATAATTACCATAGGAAAGTTTCAGGTGTGACTCTGATTGATGTAGGTTGAGTCCCATGCTCTTCCTCGAATCCAATCAATATATCCTTAAAGTGAGTACTCTAGTACCTATGGGTCACGCGCCCATTTATGGAATCACGTAATGGAGTAAGTCACATGTGAGCCATAGGTCCATAAGCTACAATAGGAATGCTTCTCCCAATAGCAAAGATTCAGTGCAAACAATAAATGTCCTCAATACCAGACCCTGCATTTTCTTCTGTCACATTGGTTCCATTAAGAATTTACGAAATAACTCCTGTGTAGTAGTATCCTAACCTACTAGTGCCCATACTGTTCTAAGCACTGTGGTATATCTAATATGATGTTTGGAAAGCATGAACTGAATGTCACATGTTTCCATGAAGAGTGCTGTTTACAAAGCAGACTATAAATGAGTGCTGCAGAAGTCAATTTGTTATGGGAGGGTAGGAATATAAGGGAGTATTCCTTGGGCTGCTTGAGGTTGGAAACCATCTTTTGGAAGAGGTAGAACTTGAAACTGAGTTCAACAAGCAGGTGTTGAGCACCCAGACACTGGTTTTAAAAAGACAAAGGCGACTCTGGTCCTCAAGAAATTTGTGATCTAGTGGGGAGATAATTTTTCCATGTTGTTTGTGTTCTAATGGAGGTATGTGAAAAGTATAAAGGAGGTATGAAAGAAGCAGGGTCCAGTATGCCTAAGGAAAGTCAGAAAAGTACCCACAGAGCAGCTGATGATCTGAATCTTGCAGGAGCGGAAGTTTGTCAGGTAGACCCATAGGTTGGAGTAAGGTTGAGTAGGAATGGGGTGAAAAACAACCCTAGCAAACAAAATAGTTCAGAAATGAGTTTGAAGGTAAAAATAGAGTTTGAGCATGTCAGAGAGCTAAGAGAAATAAAGTTGGAGGAAAGTACAAGATGAAGAGTCTTACGTGCTGGCTAGGCAAGGGAGAACCACGGACAAAATTAATAGAGTTATCATCAGAGGTTTAGCCTTCTGTTGAAAGATATTAAAAAAACGGTAAAATCTAAACTCTAAACAACAACCACAGACATACTAATGTCCCTTTATCGTTATAATTTTATTTCTGATGGATATTTAATTGACAGCAAGTTAGACCACTTCCTTTTTTAGTTTCTTCTGTTGATTATTTAATGATCTGGAAATGACACTTGAGCAAATGCTATGGAAAGGGTCCTTGTGATCTTTTTGGTGTTGTGAGGGATCCCTTTGTGGTATTAATAATTTTACCTTCTAGTTGATCTGTCTGTGGAAAAGACATTTACGCGCAAAGTCAGAATTCTGTTTATAATTGATATGCAGAAATCCCCAGGAAAATTCCCAAGTAGGTCCTGATGATAACCTGGCCAGGCCATCTAATCGCTTTTCCTTCTCCTTGGTAGAGAGCAGATGAGAGTAATTGGTTTGTCTTAGGCCTTTCCTATAAGTTATTTGCATGTTCAATAAGTGAGACAACGAATATATGCAAGGACTTTATACAAGGTCCTAAAGTCAATAACAGATCATCCTATAGACTTTTCTGATGGACAGGGATTAAATAAATAAATAAATCCCATCCTCTTTCCCAAAACTCTGCCTTGGAAAAGATAATAAAAAGAGGCAGATTCTATACTTCAACTTTTCTAGAATAACCCTAGGTTTGGGTGCCCCTGGATGTCTGCTATAGAGGTGTGACTATCAAAGTCTGACATCTCCAGGTGAGGACTGGACATAGTGCCAATGATATAAAAATATTGTTTGTCACTGTATTTGATAGGGAATATAGGGCAAGTGAAATTCTTTGATGAGTCTCTATTAAAAGAACTCCATCCTTTCTTTTTTTTTCTCATTGAGATGAAAAGAATCAGAGTGTCTTCTGACTCAGAGAAAGAAGGTACTCTAGTGTTACACATCCTAAAAACAATGGGATAAAACACTGTACCAACTGGGGCAAGGGGAGGTATATATCTGTATTCACTGAAACATTTCTTGAATTCCATTTTTGGAGGGGTACCTGGCAGCACAAATCAAATTTTCTATGTAAGATTACTGCCACAGCCATTTGGGTACAGAAATATGGTGGGGGAAGATCAGAGTCAGGGAGACCAGGCATGGGCTTATTGCAAGAGTTCAGGTAAGAGACAGTGAGGGCCTTAAATGGGATATTGGCTTTGGAAATTCAGATGACATGGCAGATTTGAGAGCCATTTAGGAGGGATGGAGTGAGGTGGGGATAGAGAAGGAAGGGAAGGGTCACATGTTGATGGAGCTGTAAGCGTGTGGTGATGGGTAGGATACGGAAAGATATCCAAAAGCTCATGGTGGCAGGACACACATTCCTGTTCTGAGCTCACCCAGCCCTGAGATACTCTGACTTTTACTAATTTATGAACTCATATCCATGTCTAAATGTGTGATACAAAGATAGGCCCAGGAACTTGGACTCTTGAAACCAGTGGAAGATATTTTCAGTCCCTTTCCAGGGAGAAGTACCAAGCATCTCAAATAAATGGCAGGGGGAGAAGCAAACTACAGCCAGTGCAGAGAATGGCACTAAGTGCCCAGCCCACACTGTATGCACTGGAAGTAAGAGAGATCAGAGAACTCCACATCCGCTCAAGCTTTCTTGCGACCTTGGTTAATTAATGTGATGTTGTCTAATTTATCAAGAAAAGAGTGGATCATGTTCCCAATCTCAAACTAAACCCTGGGTGAGGGCTTTATTTTTTTTTTAAACATTGATGCATGAGAGCTGAAAAGAGCTATCATTTAAAAGCTGCAAGCTCCTTCCTAGAAGTTGGTTCATGTTTCAAGGTCACCTGCTCTCTGGCAGATGGAAAGCCATGAGAATGAGTGCTTTAGTAAGACAAATGGAAAGCGGGTGTTGACTCAACGCCCTTCATAATAATAGAAATTCACTCTTCACCTGAATGCACATGGTCTACTATAAAACAGTAACAACCTTAGACTTGGGAACAAGGAACCCAAGTCTGGGCCCTGTGCTATATGTGGTCCCACAATCCAGCTCTGCTCTACCTGTGCTGCTCCCCATGGGGCAGTGAATCTCTAGGCAGAGTAGATGTGCCCACCTGGAGCACATCCTCCATCCTCCTTATAGACTATACTCCAGGTACTCCGATTTATACATTAGGTGCAGTAGGCACAGTGCCAAGGGCCCATGATACTGTTAGGGGTCACAAGAATGTTTTAATTTCTTTTAAAATCAGAAGGAAAAAACATGAACTTTTAGGTTGAAAATATAATTTAGTATAATATTTATCTCTATGCCAATGCAGATATAATATTTTAAATCTATTTTATTGAAATATAGTTGACTTACAATCTTGTGTTAATTTCTGCTGTACAGAAAAGTCATTCAGTTATACATATATATACATTCTTTTTCATATTCTTTTCCATTATGGTTTATCACAGGATATTGAATATAGTTCCCTGTGCTATACAGGAGAACCTTGTTGTTTGTCCATTCTATACAAAGATACAATTTTTAAAATTAGTTTCTACATAGACAGAGGGCTCATAAAGGCAAGAGTGCCTAGGGTTCATTAGAGACCAGTTGGCCCTGCCCCTATTCAGGACCTCAGAACTCCATGCTCAAGTGGCCCAAGCTTACCTGCAAGGTCTGCGTACTTCTCTGTCTCTCCCTTTAACAGCAGACTGCATCACTGATGTGAGTGCCCCAAAGCATACCCATGACCTTGGGGCCACTCTTTACGGGATCCGTGGTTGGAGTTTGGGTGTGTGAGCTAGTGTGTCCACGCATCTGTGTGTGGGGCTGCTCGTGATAAAAGGGGTTGGGTATTAAAAGGGGAGCAGATGAGGGCTGGGCTAGTTCTCTGGTGCAGACTGCGTGGACAGCTGTACTTGAGTGGAGATGGGTGGTAATAGACATTACAATGTGGAAATTACCATTGATCTTTTATTATTATTAAAATTAAGAACATAACATTGTAAACTAAAACCCATTGAAGAGATGTAGGTTAAATAAAGGCTAATAATTCTTCAGTAAGTAATCTAATGATGAATTTTATCTAATAGCTGCCATTAATTTTTTCTCAGAGAAGAAATTGTCCCTGTTTAGGAAAATATCTCGAAAAGCCATTGAAGTAGAAAGGACCAACGTACTGAGGAAGGAAGCAAGACAGAAAGTTCCTGCATCCTTGATGACAGCATTGAGTCACAGGACCACTCTTGGAATCACCTTGTAGTTCAGTTTTTAAATTCTCTTACTGTTAAGATATGTTTGGTTGGACTTTTTATTTCTTGTGTGGATGAAGAATGTCACCTGCCAGATCAGTAAACAAAGGATGTTGCAGCCATAAAGCCGCTGCAAGCACCCCCAGCAGTTCACCCTGAGGGGATTCAGGATGGAGAAAAACTGGACAATTAAGGTGCATATCAAAGGAATGATTTCAATGAGCCCAGACTCTTGCATCTTCTCATACATAGAAAAATGCTAAATTCATTAACTTGACATGTCTGGTTTTCTTTAATTAACAGTAATCTTTTGATGTTCCTACTATCTGGTTTTTCTTGCAGAACTCCTATATATCCTGGCTCCTCCCTTACCTCCTTGGAGCCATTCCTCAGAGCTATCTGAGAGACTGTCTTCTGGGCTTACGTCTTCAGTTTTGTCCTCCAAATAAAGCGTAATTCTCAACGTTTAGGTTGTGCATTTTTTTCGGTCTACAACTTGATTCAAAAAGAATCACATCACAGCTCCACGAACCATCCACAGGCAGTCCTGGGGAGGCCTTTAGGGATGTGATGTCATTCACAGAGAGGGGATAAGATTCCTTCTGCATCCCCTCTCCTAGCTTCATCCAACAGCAGAACAAACCCTCATCTGTCCTTCCACCATCTCTCAACAACCAGATAACACAGGCATTCTCTCCCAGAACAGCATTGGTAAAAGTATCCCTTCCTCCATTCCTCCTTCCTAAAGGGGTTATTTTTTTCCTTTAGGCACTTCCTAGGATTTGTCATTTTATATCTATTTGTTTATTTTTTTACTGTCTGTTTCACCCCACTTGACTGTAATCACCATGACAGCAATGATGCATCTTTTGTTCACCCAGGGATAACCAGTGCCTACAACACAGAGCCTGGCACATAATAGATCCTCACTAAACATCCGCTTAGCAAAGAGTGAAAGAAAGAAGGAAGGAATGCTTTCTCCCAACATAAGGCATTATGAAATCCAGACAAGCAGACCATTATTTTAGGTCCAGAGCTCTGCTTTATTATTCTTTGCGGTACAGCATCATATTCAATCGTAACAGAGAGGGATGTCCTAAGTGCACCGCTGATTATTTCATGATCATCGAAGGGATTCACTAATCCTTCCCTCTCTTGAAAGGCAAGTCAGCTCTCTTCCAATCTCTGTTTAGACCACAGTTCTTCTCATCAGTCAACACATTGATCCATCACAGAAACATCTGGGTGAGCCACGTTAATCCTCAGCTAAACTGGGACAGTGCTGATAAGTCGGCGTTAAGAGTTGAATAACACAGCATTGCTGTGGGGAGGGCGTTTTTCAGACAGGGTGAGAGTCATAAGCCTTATCTAGGAAGCTTCAGTTTCAAGAAGAAAATACTTTTGCAGAAAAGCATTAGCTTGAGGAGACCAGCTGCTGTTCTTGCGCCAAAGGAATTCCAAGAACTCTTTTGCCTTTTTTCTTATTCACGCAAGGAGAAGTCAAGTTCTGCCTTAGAATGCTTAGGCTGGTGTATACTGCTCGAAGGCTCGAGTTTACTGCTCCAAGGCTCGAGTTTATCCAGTGAAGCTCGAGGCTTCTGAAGGCCTTTTAGGGGATTCACAAGAATAAACAGCATCTTAAATGTATGTTCTCAGAGGTCAAGCCTCTGACCCAAATCTGCGAATTGCAAGAATTGCTTCACTCTAATCATTCTGCTAGTTCCCTGACTTTGCACAAACTATTTATTTCAGAGTATAAAACTTGAATAAATAATCTTTTATCGCCTGCAGTTTTGTGGTCATTTAGAAAATACAGCAGCACCCCATTTTAATTAGAACTAAGCGATAAGAATAGGCCATTTTATGGGTTTTCTAGATAATAGCAAGATTAAAAACAAAAACAAAAAACCACTTTTCTGTCTGGGTGATATTTTGCAGTAATTTTTTTTCTTTTTACTGCATTTTAGAATCCCAATAGAGGCATTTCTGGGATTTCTTTTTCTTTACTTGTTAATGAATCATTCACTTTGAGAATCAACAGATGATTTCAGGAGCTCAGGTGTGAGTAACTGATTTAAAGTGGACCCAGTGGTTGGAGCCAATGTTTCCTCAGTGTATTTGTTCCACAAACTTTTGATGAGCACCAAATCGAAGTTCAGTTGCAGATAACAGAAACCAGGGAACTAATTTCATCAGAAAGCTATATAATACATGGAATCTGGTGCTGACACAATAGAAGGCTCTGGAAGCTAGGAATCTAGGTCAATCCCCATGCAGCTAAAGTCTGGAAACTGAGACCCCAGCTGCCACAGAAAAGCCCGGTACATTTATGCCTGTGCTGGTGGCAAGAGCATGGCTCTACCCCATGACCCTGTGGTTTTTAAATCTCATTTGGGTAAGTCGGCTTGGTGGAAGCTGGTTCCAGAGTAGGCCGGAGCTCTAGGGGAGTCTTCAGAACAACTCTAAGACAGTAGCTTTCTGGCCTCCACCACAGTGTGATTTTCTGCAAGAAGTGTAATCCAGTGAAGCAAGTCAAATGTGTAGTAGCCAGTGGACCTTCCTACCCTGCTACAGATACCAAATGAATAAGCACTAGTTCCTGTCTTCAAGGAGCACACCGTCTAGGAAACAGACAGACCCATGAACTCAGAAGTATACTTCAGTGTTGCCAGTGCAGTATTAGAGGCAGGTATTAACAGGGCCACTGTTGGTCCGTATTTTGCATTTGGGTTTTGATTATAAACTTGAAAATGAAAGGTAAAGTGCTTAACTTTAAAGGGGAAAATATTCTATTATGAACGTGAGCCCCTGAAACAGCCCAGACGATTAAGGGAAGACTAAAAGTGATGGCTCCTTTAATTCCCATTTTCCCAAGAAGACCCTCAGATTCCCTGTGTGGTCCCCCGCTTACCCTTCAGGAGGACCCAGTAACTTCATCTCCACTTACTCAAAGGAGCAGAAAGAGTTACCTGGCTGCAGTTAGTCATCAGGCCCCTGGCAGGGAAGACTGGCACACAGAAAGCCGGAGGCTGGATTTCCCGTCAGCCTTTTGACTCACAAAGCACCCCCCTACCTCCTCCCGCCCCCAGTCTGAACCCAGGGTCCTGTTCAAAGATGTTTCCTCTTCTCTTTGACTTACCTTCTGAATTCATTTAGGAAGAATGTACCAAGATCCTTTGAATCCTACAGGAATGTTGAACTCAGTGAAAAGAGATGTGGTTAAGAAAGCAAATAATATGCCGAAAGATGTTCATTGCAAGTGGCTCAGGACATCAAAGAGATTGATAAATCTGCATTTCAAAAAGCTGGCAGGGGGTAACATTTCAGCTTACCTCATATCCACCCCTCATATCCATCCTGCTTCTAAACTGGCTATTCACTGACAATGATGTTTCTTCCTTCCCATCAGGACAGAATACTAATATAGCTGGCCCCAGGAACGAGACGTCTGGAAATGGTACTGTCTTCTTAAATCAAAGCAGCTCAATGAAATTTGTCTCCCTTTATGAACAATGGAACACAGTCAGTAACATGGGGTGGGCATCCACTATATTTCAGGCACTGTACTTAAGCATTTTACATGTATTATCTCACTTAATCCTCATAACGTTGCTGAGACAGATAATGCTATTAGCTTTGCTTTACAGTTCAGGAAAACAAGGGATAGAGAGGGTTAAGAAAATTGCCCCAATTATAAGTGTTGGAGCAAGGATTTGAACTCTACTGATCATTTTGGGCGCTATGGTATGTTGCCTTTTTAATTAAAAATCAAATTGGTTGGGGAGGGAGAGATATATAGGACTCCTTAGTGACATTAATTTTCCAGGACAAGCAAGAGAGGGGAAATGCTTTCATAATCCGTGAAAGTTTAGCTTCCACGGACAACTATGGATTGGTTAGGAATTGTTAAAAAGTGAGTGCCAAGGAAGAAATAAGAATAAATGACAGAGGCAAGGTATTGAGTGACAGCACATCAGTGGTAGAGACACAACCGGCATCATCATTAAATCTCAAGGTTTGAAGGAATCATGCAGAGGGTCCGTTACAGCAGATGACCTCAGACAAAGGGCCACTCAGAAGCTGCTCCAGCATCAGTGTGGGGTACATTCTTCTTCCAGAGATGCTCAACTCCATTTTCACATAACCCTTTGACTGAAAAAATCATTGATGTTTATCCAAAATCCACGTCCCTGTAGCATCTGTAGCATTCATCCAGTCATTGTTGTTAGTTCTACCCTCTGATAGCACATAAAACAAATCCAACCTCTTTTGTACCAGACAGGGCTTCAGCCATTCAAAGCACCTCCCTCCCCCAGTTCTGTCAATCAACCTTCATAGGACATGATATGGTTTGAGACAGTCACCATTCTGGTCTCTTTCCTTTATGCACATTTCAGTTCCAGTACCACTCTGGGGAAGGAATGTCATTAGGTAAGATTGAATAAGACACGTTTACGGGTCTTTAAGGCTCCCTTAAAGAAAGCTGTGTAAAATTAACTATTGCCAAAGTCCCCTTAAAAACCAATATCAAAGCATGGACCCTTAAAAGGTTTTAGAGTGGAATTATGACTTCCACTGGTTGGATACTACATGTCATTTAACGAGACCTAAGTTTACATTAGTATTTTGAGTCATATTGAGTTAACTAAGCCTCTAAATCTTTTTCACACCAACGGCTACTAAGCCACAAACCAAAGGACAATCACTAGAAAGGCATAGAATGGGAAGGAATGTGGGTTTTCGAGGCCTTCACACCCACTTACCAGCTTATGCTAGTATTACCTATTCATTCATTAATTTACTAACTTGTTCATCCAACAAGCATTTACTGAATGCTTAAATCTGCCCAATTACGCATAACATACTTGGGTGGGCTGAGTGTGGAAGAATTATGAGACATTACTCCCTGCCTTCAAGAAACTCATAATCCATCTAGGGAGGGAAAAAAATATCTACACAGCAAGGTAAGTTCTCAAAGCATCACATAATGGAAAGCACAGAATTGAGGCAGAAACCCTGATTTCTACACAGAATGTCGACTGAAGCCGGTCACGTCACCTCCCCAACCTCAGTTTTCTCATCTAAGTAAGAAGATATTTGGATTTTTCAGGTCGTTTCTAGTTCTAAGTACAAACTTCTTGAGGGCAGAGATTATACTTTATGTGTAAGGGAATTTTCTATTAAACTGTGCAGGATTAATCTGTAATGTCACTCAATATACATCTGTTGGATGGCTCAAGAGTTCAAGTTAAATATGTGTAGGGGGTCTCTACCACACCTTGGCTTCAGCTTGGGGTACAAAAGCACCCTGAGGCAATCCCAAGATAAGCATAAGAGTTCTTACTCCAAGCATCACTGGGTGCAATGGTCCGTAGATCTACAGGTACAGCCTTCATGTTCAGGGCTAGAGATAACATATATACTCTTGTGTGCTGTTTTGAGGGGGTGCAATCCAAAGTACAAACCAGGTGTACATACGTTGCCTCTGTTTTTCCTCAAGGTTCCTGTCCTATCTCTTTTTAGGTTTTTCCACCCCTAAAAAGCTCATTTTGTTCTTTTTTTCTTTCCAAAGTAGTTGGTGGCTCCAAATAAAAAGCTGATGGGAACCGCTACAGGACCTCTAGCCACACTATGATTATGACATGTATTGTTATTTGTGCTCATGCCCAAAATCCTTTTTGGATTGTAAGTTCCTCAAGGTCAGGGACTGTGTTTTAGAAGTTTCAGTGGAAAACACAGGAGTTTTTTGGCAAAGAGGGGGTCCTCTCACTCTGGTGGGGTGGTGAAAGGCTGATTTCCTACAACACTTTTAATGATGAGATATGCTGTTGCAGAAAATTAAAAAAAACTGTTGTAAGTGATCGTTAAAATGGCTACTTGAAATTTACAAAGTCTTGGTTTTGAAAACAACTTAGACCTTGGGAGTTGTGTTTCCCTGGCAAAACTTGACTCCCACTAGTATCCATTTGAGACCAAGAAATAAAAGCTCATGAAATTTTGGAAACACTTATGCAAATGGCATTTTGATGAGTAAACTGTAAGTAGATCAGGAACACATGTATTAAATCTTCCACAGAGTACCCATTGGCTTAAAGAGCAAAGGTCCAGTGTTGTTGACATCATGGAGTTTGGGTTTTGCTGAGCTCCCTATCTTTGGAAAAATCAGTTTAAGACTGTCATCAGATGTATGCAGCTGTGGGTTTTGCTCAGATTTGCTTTATGGTTTTATGGGTTTCAAAGTGATGCCAAAAGTCTTCTGACAGTCATGGCAAGATGAAGATCTGGAAATTTTTGAAAGCATGTTCTCAGGCAGACTCATCATGGTCACAGCCTTTTATAGCTGGTACCTGCCTAAGGGCCAAAGTTATAAGGAAACTAATTTGGGATTTTGTGTTTAGAGACAGTCCTGAGTCACACACTTTGCAGGAATATCTTAAATGGAAATTTCGGCCATTTCTGGTTTTTCTACACGTTCACACTACAATTAAAATGGAAAATAAAACTCTCAAAAATGTCTGAGCTCATGAATACAAGTAGCAATTGTAATGCTGCTTTGCAGCTCAGAAAAGAAATGATTATGAAAAATGAAGCAGAGCTTGGTGGTTGACGAGCATCTCCTGTAATCATCACCCTTATGTCGCAAGGTTAACAGTGACAACCAGATTCACTGACATCCTCTGCAGGGAGATTGGGGGAATGAAGAAAACGTTGGGCAACTTCCAACTTTCATCTTCTTAAGTTGCAGAGCAACTTGGGTGAAAATAGTGCATTTCACATTTCAGAAAGCAATGTTCAGTTCACAGGATACCTGCATCTACAATATTCATTGTATTAAGTCTCTGCATATAAAATTCAAAAGCTCACACACAACCTGACATTTTCAGAAGAGGTGACCACTGAATTCCTGTTTATGTTATCTCTAGATCTACTTCTTTTTGCAGTCTTTCAGATCTGAGTGTACCTGACATTTATAAAGGAAGAAAAACTTTTCCATCTGAGTTCAGGATTTTTACACTATAAGTGATAGATACAAAAGCTATTAAATGACATATAAGAATCAGCTTTGGCAACATTAATGAAGAAGATTTTTATTAACAAGACAAAGAATATCAAGAAATCTATAGGACCAAGTGGGAAACCTTAAGGAACTTGAGGCTGTTTTAACACTTATTTGCATAAAGCTAATGATTATTTAAAATAGGATGCATATTATGAGAATGGGATTAGGAGGGGGTTGAGTGAAGTGATCTGATTTACATTTTTGATCATTTCGAGACATATTACCTTGGGCAAGATAATTAACCCCTCTAAGACTTATTTCTTCTTTTGTAAAATAAGGACATGAAAGAACCTACTTGATGGAGTTGCTGTGATAATTGAGATAAAATATGAAGGGTTGCAGTGATATTGGCTCTTACTGCTTTCCATCTAGATAATTCTGTTGCTACTACTGCAACAATGGCAACAACTACTGAAAAGAAACTCTATGACAAAAGCAAAAACCAAGTCACGCTTATTTGTTTCTTTTTTTCCTGACTATGAACGTTCTCTAATGTGAGTAGTAACTTTGCAAGGGACAGAACTGAAAGCTGATTGTTTACTAGGAGCACAAAGTGAGAGGAACCACTTCTGTTTTTTATGGTTAGCATTTTTTTAGCAAGAAAGTATTTTTATTATTATTTTTTATTTTATTTTATTTTATTTTATTTTACGGTACGCGGGCCTCTCACTGCTGTGGCCTCTCCTGTTGCGGAGCACAGGCTCTGGACGCGCAGGCTCAGCGGCCATGGCTCACGGGCCCAGCCGCTCGGCGGCATGTGGGAATCTCCAGGACCGGGGCACGAACCCGTGTCCCCTGCATCGGCAGGCGGACTCTCAACCACTGCGCCACCAGGGAAGCCCTATTTTATTTTTTAATTTAACTTTTATTTTATACTGGAGTATGGTTGATTTACAATGTTGTATTAGTTTCAGGTATACAGCAAAATGATTCAATTTTACATATACATATATCCATTGTTTTTCAGATATTAAAAAAATACTAATAACATAAATTGTTAGATGCCAAAACCCTTTTTAAAATTTCCCTCTTAGGACAGATCCACCAGGTTGTTTGGCCAGAAGCATAGATGTATGTGGATGGACATCATTGTGTTTCAGCCTTTGTCTCAGCTTCTCTACAAACAAGCCAAAATTACCTGGGGCTCAAACAAAAAAGTATAAGCCCTCACTTAGAAGATACGGTGGTCAGTTATGTTAAGCTCATTTCTCCATACTGAGCCCTGAAAGCCCCTTGTGAAGTTTCTACAGAACTAGAAAAGCCATTTTTAGTTGTTCTTTTTTTAAAAATCTCTTTAAAATTTTTATTTTATATTGGAGTATAGTTGATTAACAATGTTGTGTTAGTTTCAGATGTACAGCAAAGTGATTCAGTTACTGTTCTTTAAAGTGACCGATCAGTGGGAAGAAAAATGCTTTTGTAATGAATGTGGATCTCAGGAGTTACAGAATTCTCCTGAAATGGTAAGAGTTTTCTTTAATTGTCTCAGAAGCTTTTCTTCTTTGTGGGCTGCCTGAATATAGGCAAGAAATAAGATGGCTGAGGCGTAATGACATACTTAGACAGGAGATGGCATCTTTGCATGAAGGATCAATGGTAGAGGAACCAACTATAGGAAAATAAGTACATCCTTATCCCCAGAGGCACAGATTTTACACGCACTCCCTGCAGCTGGGCCCTACACTGAAGACTTTATGTATACTCCCTCCCTGAATCCTACAAACAACTTGAAGAGGGAGGTGCAATGATTATTGTCCCCATTTTACAAGTGAGGTGATTGAGGATGAACAAATTTAGGTGACAAGTCCAGCAAGGGAGACAGACATTTTCAAATCACCCAGAAAAATAGGATTCTAAACTGTATTAACTTAACAGCTAGAGCCAGTAAAGCATAGACGTGAAGAGTCAGGACTCTGGCATTTCCCTGCTTGTTTTTAAATCCTAGCTCTGCCACTTATTAGCTGTGAACTTGGGTTAAGTCACTTAAACAGTCTGTGCCTCAGTTTTCTCATCTATAAAATGGGATAATACTGGTAACAGTTGTGTGGATTAAATGAGCTAATATTTTAAGTGCTTAGAAGAATGCCTGACCTATAATAAGCCCTCAATCTATGTTAGCTGTATTTTTATTCTTATGCAGAAGAAAACAAAGGCAGAGAGGTCAAGTAGCTTTGCCAAGGTCACATTATTCATGGGGGGAAATGAAGGCTGGAATCCATCCACATCAGATTCCAAGACCTGTTCTCTTTAGTCATGGTCTTCCCTAAACATCAGCCGGGAGAGAAGGTCCTTCTGGACAAAGCAGGAAGTAGGGGCCAGGATAAGATGAAGAAGCAATGCAGGCAGAGCTCCACACTTGTTGTTGTGGTTTCTGTTGCTATGAATGGAGGGACTGATGACGTCAGTACATGAATGTCTCCTGGACATGAAGGGAAGATGTCCTTCTCTGACCACCCCTCCATTGTACCACTCCTGGTGTGTCCATATAAAACAGTGGGGCACAAAATGCACCCAATTCACCATGATTGTGAGCACTTGATTTGACAGGCAGAGGGCTAATGTGGTATGGTCTTCGGTCCTCCAACTAGAGTTCACCAAAGTCTCAAATATTGACTGACTACTTTCTTGACCAAATTTAGATGACCTTAAGCCACTGGAAATTTATTTCAGAAAGTTTTATGTCAGAACCTAGTATATTCAATTTTTCTTTCAGAGTACTGTGATAGTCACTCTAAATTCTCAATGCTAAGTTTATAGTTTCTTAAATGAGATGAGTAATTAAGCAAAAATTATCTGAAATGAAATTCTTTTACATGAGTCTGTCTTTGCTCCTGAATTTTAAGAAATGAAATTTTCCTTCATGTAATTTCTTCCAATAAATCTGGTGCTTTACGTAGTGATCCTAATTATTTTCAGTATAAGTATAATAGAATTTTACGTACTTTAGCTTAGAGTATATTAGCTTTAGGATAGCATTTATTAGGATAGTACTTTCTTCTACTTAAAAGTTTTTAAACTATCTGAGGGGCGGAGGAGAAGGAAGAGGTGGGAGAGAGAGAGAGAGAGAAAGAGAGAATTTCTATTTTCCATTGCCCCAACTTTATTTTCCTCCATTTACTGAGTATGGTGTCTCAGTGATGCCTTTTAAACTCTCTGAGGTTTGGATTTTCATCTGTAACTTTCTTTGATATCTTTTCAGGGTGATTGTGAGGCTCCAGTTAAATAATATCTAAAATAAAATTTCTTCATAAAGGCTATATAACTGTATAAAGAATTACAATTACTAAGGTGTGCCTAGAAAGTGAGTATATACATACAATGGAATGAAGTCGTCTAGTTGGACAATTAACATTCAATCTTAGTCTTTGGAGAATGACATAAAGCTTTAATGTGATAGGTTATAACATCTTTATATATCCCAATAAGACATTCATTTATGTATTTGGTATTTGTCTGTGTTCAAACCAATGCTCAAAACACAGGACCTAACACAGCAAAATGATATACCACCACGCTCTTCAAGCTTACAAGGAAAACATGGACATATGGAACCATTACATCAAAAGTTGAACATCAAAAATGCCATGAGGGGAGGGTATGGATATCTGGAGAGGGGATGAGGGCCAGCAAAGTCCTTCCAGTTGGTAAGAGCAGAATATAGAAATGTCCAGCCATGCTTTGTGAAGAAGGAGGGTTTGCCTGCAAGCTGATGGTCATGGTAAGGTGTGTGGATGTTGGAGCTGAAGAGTGAAAAGAGGATGTGATGAGTAGAGAACAGTGTTCCAGGAGAAATAAACTCTGTGAGCCAAGACATGAAGGTGGAAACATTTTACACTGTTCTCTCTCAAAGTACAGTCTGGGGGTTTCCTGATTTGTGAGCTGATGAACAATTTGCATGTTCCTTTATAGGTTCTTGTGGGAAAGAGGGATGATGTGCAAGCTCATAGATTTTCATTTTTATGACTAAGAGCAAATTATTACTGACTGAATAAGTGAATGACTAAAGATGACTAATACTTGGTGTATATACACCAAAATTTGTAAGTTACTAGAATTTTCCTAGGGCTCTAGCTCTGTCCTACTAAGGAGTCTGAGTGCCAGGAACACATTTCCACTGTCTTTGTAGACACCCAGTTCTCCAGAAGTAAAACAATTATTTGTACATCTTAGGTGTTGTCTTAAATTGATTACAGTTTTCAGTATCTGCTCTTTATTATGAATTCTTTTTAGATTTATTCATTTTATTTTTTGACTCTTATATAGAATTGCTGGGCTTTTACCATTTTGATAACTCAAGTTTTTTCTTTACGTCTAATCACTAACTTCTTTTCTTCTGGACAAAGGGAATAGGTGATATAGATGGAGCTGTGTGTGCTTGTCTTGATGTAATATATCGCTCCCATCCTGTGTATAGTAATTGTTTTACCACTTTGTCCTGCTGCCTTTGGGTGAATCTTGTTATCATTCAGGAAGGAAGTTGATGTGAAGGTAAAATACAGAGTTTCTGATTCTCTAGACCAGAAGCTGGCTAATTATGACCCATATGTCAAATCCAATCTGCTGTATGCTTTTTTAAATAGATTTTTATTGGTACACAGTCATGCCCATTCATTTATATTTGATCTAAGGCTTTTTTTGCACTACAAGAGCAGAGTTGAGTAGTTGCACCAAAGTCCCAGAAATCTTAAAATTTTACTCTTTATCCCTTTACAGAAGGCATCTTTTGACCCACACTCTAGACTTTGTAATAAAACTATCTCCCAAATTAAAATCCAATAGCTCACTTGGGGGAAAAATGGAATATGGGCATTTCTAAGAGGTCAATCAGAACAGGTTGTAGTAACTCACTGAGTGATTCCTTCAAAACTCAGAGTGAACTGACCACTTTAGGAAAGACTATTTTATATATTCTTCTTTCATCCTTAGGGGGCACAATTAAACCTTTGTTGGTGAAAGAGCAGTACACAAATACAAATGATTACTTGATGAATATTAGTAAAATGTACCAGTATAAAATCGGCAATCATTTTGATTTTTCAAGGGTTTCTCATTCTTTCTGAATTTCTCCTTTATTTACTTTGTCTTGAGTCATCCTCTAAATCTAACCCATCCTGAAATTCTCCCTGCCTTTCTTCTGCCATCCTTCTCCTCTACTTATTCCACATCATTTTCTGTTTTGTCATGCATACACTCATGACAAATAATACTCATATGTCTTCTAGTACAATACGTTCTCTAGATGTTTTCTAATGGCCTTGAGGATGAATCTTTGCGGTTAGGGCCCAAGACTGGATTTTAGTCACAGGATACTATGTAATCAATATAAGTCTGGCATAAGCATTGTTTCCTTTCAATAGCAAAAATATCTTAAACGCAACAACCTTGTGAAATAGCTACCTAAGATTTCAGGACACCGTGTGGCTTCCTCAAATGCTTGTAAAAGGTAGAACTGCCAGTGAATGGAGCTGACACCATGTTTTCCCCAGGATTCTTAGGTAAGGTGCTCAATGTATTCACATATGTTCTAATTTTCTTAGAGTGATATCACCGACTTTAACCCTGAAAAACACTATAGGCCACTGGACTGAATAGCTGAAAATCCATTTTGTATTCATGCCATTTAACTCTGACAATTCTGTAGCTGGATTGACTAGATGATCTAAATAGTTCAAAAATTGGGCTTAATTCTTTATTTTAAAATTATTATTAAAAGGTTACACTCTTTGGGGCTTCCCTGGTGGCGCAGTGGTTGAGAGTCCGCCTGCCGAGGCAGGGGACACGGGTTCGTGCCCCGGTCCGGGAAAATCCCACATGCCGTGGAGCGGCTGGGCCCGTGAGCCATGGCCGCTGAGCCTGCGCGTCCGGAGCCTGTGCTCCGCAACGGGAGAGGCCACAACAGTGACAGGCCCGCGTACCACAAAAAAAAAAAAAAAGTTACACTCTGTTCATCAAAAATTGTGAAATATTTCAGATCATATTAGGAGGTATTTCTGGTTTATTGGCCATGTCAAATGGCTAAGCAAATTGTTTACTTCTCAGTTGAATTTTATTCAAAAATCCAAATTTCACAACCAGTCCAGATTTCCCAAGAGGTGTTTGTTTAAAGTGGATTCCATTTAGAAATACTTGATGTATTTCTAAATTAAAAGAACTAACCTGCAAGAATCAAAATTTCAGAATAGATTTAGATTACTCTGGTTTTTGAGAAAGCATGCTACGTCTACTTAGATGAAATCCCACATTACAATTAATTCCCGAAGCTTAGAAACCCAGAATTTACTCTAAAGGGTTTTTTGCAGTTAGAAAAAAAAAAAAAAAAAAGATGCTACAGTAAGGAAAAGTACATGGTTCTAATTACTGTGCTTTTTTTTTTTTTTTCTTTTCTGAGATGTGTTTTTCCATGATATTTCAATATTTCTTTTTCAGGTGGTCAGCAATTTTATTAACAATTGGCAAACCTACTCATACAAAGGCAACATTACCAAATTATAAAACAAGTCATTGGAGAAGAAAAATTAGGTTATGGGTAGGCTACTCATGGGATTTGCAAAATCATCAACCTTTGAACTGCTCTGAACTAAACTATAGATTACAGTTTTAAGGGGAGTGGGTGGGTGATTTCTACTTTCTAAGAATGGCTTCCAACTCCAGCTTAGGAGCACATTGAAATCAAGAATATCCTTGATTTTGTAATACAACTATTGTCTTTGCTCAAAATTATGAAAAGTGAAGGATGCAATCAAAATAGAGTGCAAAATTATTAGAGTAAATGTTTAAATGATAACCTGGGCTCACACTAGTTGACAAATCCTTTATCTGGTGAAATTAAATCTTGGATACTGTAATTCTGAATTTTCTGAATTTTACAAGACATTTCTGAAGCCTTTGGGGTAAGTTCACAACTCAGCTTCTTTTTTCATGAGGTCTTTGTCCCAAGTCTCCCTGCTCAGATCTATGATCCTCTCCCTGATGAAAATGACCCCTTGTGAACTCTGTCCAACTACTGTAGATGATAAAGGATGAGGAAGTGAAGACGGTGGGTCCCTTTGCTAAGCAAGGGAAACAGGCCCTATGGTTCTGGTACCAGCTTCGAGCCTATCAGGTAAGGCTCCTGGGGACTTGGCATAGCAATTAAGAGCCTTAAGTACCACTTTTTAGATTTGGGGAAGTTAGTTGTACACATATTTATTTCCAGAGTCTCCCTAATTGTACAACTGAGGCAAGACACTGCACGTCATTTGCCTATATGTCCCTTCATCTGCCATCAATTGGTAGTACCTATGCAGAAGGTGGAATTCCATAGCCACAGCATAAAGAGAGACCACTGTCCAGCTTCAGATGGGAAACATCCATAAATACCCTCTTGGTTCAGCTAATAATGTATAAGATAATGAAGCAGAAACTAAAGCATGCTTTTGTGTGTGTGTGAGTGTGTGTGCGCGCGCGTGTGTGTGTGTGTGTGTGTGTGTGCGTGTGTGTGTGTGTGTTTGGGATGGGGACTCAGAAACCCAAAGAGGAATAAAAGCATGGACCAACTCTGGTCTCCTAAGAGCACAGGCCAAGTCATGAGTATTCCTTTCTCCCAATAATCGAGAAGAGGAGATATCAAGGCAGGAACACTCACTGAGTGATGAATGCCTGGCTGTGGTGTGGCTAGCTACTCAAGATAGCTACTCTCCTGCTCTTCCTCTTAAGTTCTGAGAACTAACTCCCAATCTCTGGGGCAGGGATTCCAAGGAGGAAGAGGCATGGCTGGAGATTTTGTTGGGAAGTAGATGGATTTTCTGCCAATCTTAAGATCTTCAGACAATTGGAAAATAGTTTGGTAGCTTCTTACAAAACTAAACATACTCTCACCAGACGACTGAGCAACTGCACTCCTTGGTATTTACCCAAATGAGTTGAAAACTTAGGTCTATACAAAAACCTACACCTGGATATTCTTAGAAGCTTTATTCATAATGGCTCAAACTTGGAAGCAAACAAGATGTCCTTGGGTAGATGAATGGATAAAGTATAGTGCCTCCAGACAGTGGAATATTATTAAGCACTAAAAAGAAATGAGCTACCAAGCCATGAAAAGACATGGAGGAAACTTAAGTGTATATGACTAAGTGAAAGAAAATCTGAAAAGTCTACAGACTGTATAATTCCAACTGCCTTCTGGAAAAGGCAAAACTATGGAGACAGTAAAAGGGAAAAGAATAGCTACATGTATATGTATAACTGAATCACTTTGCTGTACACCTGAAACTAACACAATATTGTTAATCAGCTATACTGCAATATAAAATAAAAATTAAAAAAAGGATCAGTGGATCATAGTGGGGAGAGAGGCATGAATTGGTGGCTCACAGAAGATTTTTAAGGCAGTGAAACTATTCTGTATAATAGTATAGTGGTGGACACACACACGTCATTATACATTTGCCAAAATCCATAGACTTCACAGCACCAGGAGTGAACCCTACAGTAAATTACAGACTTTGATTGATTATCATGTGCCAGCATAGGGTCACTGATTATAATAAAATTACCGCTCTGATTTGGGATGTTGATTGTGGGGAGGCAGTGCATATGTGGGGTAGGGGCTACATGGAATATCTCTGTACCCCCCTGCTCAACTTTTTAGTGAACTTAAACTGCTCTTAAAAATACAGCTTAGGGCTTCCCTGGTGGCGCAGTGGTTGAGAGTCCGCCTGCCGATGCAGTGAACACGGGTTCGTGCCCCGGTCCGGGAAGATCCCACATGCCTTGGAGCAGCTGGGCCTGTGAGCCATGGCCGCTGAGCCTGCGCGTCTGGAGCCTGTGCTCTGCAACGGGAGAGGCCACGACAGTGAGAGGCCCGCGTACCGCAAAAAAAAAAAAAAAAATACAGCTTATTCTGTGACAAAGTGAGAGAGTGGCATGGACATATATACACTACCAAACGTAAAATAGATAGCTAGTGGGAAGCAGCCGCATAGCACAGGGATATCACCTCGGTGCTTTGTGACCACCTAGAGGGGTGGGATAGGGAGGGTGGGAGGGAGGGAGGGAGATGCAAGAGGGAAGAGATATGGGGACATATGTATATGTATAACTGTTTCACTTTGTTATAAAGCAGAAACTAACACACCATTGTAAAGCAATTATACTCCAATAAAGATGTAAAAAGAAAATAATAAAAGTATAAAAAAAATACAGCTTATTTTTTAAAAATTCTCAGTCTTTAAGCAAAGGCTGAGCCAGAGCCAGTGGGATGGGCTGGAACCAGTTCTGGGAGGGATGGGGAGGTTTGGGTTCTCATAGGGCCTAGAGAGCCTGAGGCCCAAACTGATATTTGGTCAAGACTAGGAGATTTGAGTGTGGGGAAATGTCCTCCCTTCTCTTACATGTGAGAGAGGGAGTTCCCCAACTCTGGATAAAAACCTAGGTCCATCTTCTCAATGGGAGAGATTGGAATGAGAAGTGCTTACTCTTGGCTGAAGCAGATAGATTTATAAACAGAGAATGTAGCAGGATCACTGTTTTGGAGATTTTAATTTGTGGCTTGCTCCTGTTGCTTTCTTGTATAATTCCCAGGAGGTAGCCAGGCATTTTGGATTCTCATTCTCCAAGAATTTGTGCCAGGGAGCGTGCAGGGGCTGATGAAGACAGGGTTCTATTTGTTTTGTCAGTTGCAATTACTTAATGAAACCTGTTAAGTGTCCTGGGTAGGAGGGAAGTTAGGGGAGAGCATCCAAGAGACAGTGGCAAGTGGGGATTCCTGATACTGGAAAGGGGGGAAAACGTCATGGCACCTTTAGTAATCTGTGGTACTCCATGGCAATTCCTGGGTGCAAGGCAAGACCCCAAAGGAATGACCATATGGCAAGCCTTGGAAGACTGCACTTCGGTACACAACTGCATGGCAGAGATCCCTTGTTCCCAGTGTGGGACTGAGGCAACAGAGCTACCAACGTGAACAGTCCAGGCAGGACTGGACCAAGAACTCACATTAGCGGTGACCAGGGAGGGGTGTTTAAAACTCTAGGACCTTTGTCAGACCCAATAATAGCTGAGATTGAATTGATTCAGAATCAGCTTTACATTAATTTAGAGAAAACAAATACATTATTGAGAGCACATTAGAGATTCTGTTTGCAAATTCTTACCCCAAACATCTGCCCATACCATGGACAACCTTTTAAGAAATGTGACACTAGGCAGTTCCTTAAAACTGCAGTCTTCAGGGCTTCCCTGGTGGCGCAGTGGTTGAGAGTCTGCCTGCCGATGCAGGGGACATGGGTTCGTGCCCCTGTCCAGGAAGATCCCACATGCCGCGGAGCGGCTTGGCCCGTGAGCCATGGCCGCTGAGCCTGCGCGTCCAGAGCCTGTGCTCCCCAACGGGAGAGGCTACAACAGTGAGAGGCCAGCGTACTGCAAACAAACAAACAAACAAACAAAAAAAAACTGCCGTCTTCAAACACCTCCTTTTCAAAAAGTGGTCTTTGCTACATGCAAATAACTAATAGACCCATTTCTTTAGCTTGTCCAAGAAAAGGAACACCAAAGACTGGGTCTTCATAGCTTGCAATTAAGAAAACTGTTAGCAACTTTAATGTGAAGCTTTTTTTTTCAAGCTTCTATTTTTCCCATAAACGTTTCAAAATGAACCCATTATTGGGTTCAACCCCAAAATGATGATATTAATAGTCACTGTGGTTATACTACTAGGGCCAGTGTCTCATGAAACACAAACAGAAAAGACACATCTTCCACTTAGAAGAATCTCTAATTTACGTGACTACATTGTCCTTAAAGAGGGGAGACGTAATTCCCACTCTTTAAGCATGCACCGCGCATAGTGACTTCCTTCCAAACAATATAGCTTGGAAAGGGGAAAGAGAGTACGTTGACAGTGGAGAAACTTGACAAGAACTACCTCAGCCAGGCAAACTAGGTTAATATTAATAATAGTGACAAATCATGTTGATGGACCTACCCTTGGTATGATGTGCTGAAAATAGCACTTTACCTCTGTCGTCTTCCTCCTAAAAATGCATAACCTCAGTAGAATCATGGGAAAAACATCAGACAAATCCCAACTGGGGACATTCTATCAAATACCTGACCAGTACTCCTCAAAGCTGTCAAGGTCAACAAAAACAAGAAAAGATTGAGAAACTGTCATAGCCAAGAGGAGCCGAAGGAGACATGATGACTAATTTAATATGGTGTCCTGAGTGTATCATAGAACAGAAAAAGGACATTAGGTAAAAACTAAAGAAATCTGAATAAAGCATAAACATCAGTTAATAATAATTCATCACATTGGTTCATTAGCTGTGACAATGTACCATACTAATGTAAGATGTTTATAACAGGGGAAACTGGTATGGGATATATGGGATCCTTCTGTCCTATTTTCTCAACTTCTCTGTAAATCTAAACTATTCCCAGAAAAAGTATAATTTTAAAAAAAGAGCAGAATGAATCAGAGACAAATTCACCAGTCCAAATGGTTTCACCTAATAGTGCACAAAAGTCCTAGAAGTTTTGAGAAGAATATTCAGATTATTCATTTCTATAGATAAATTAATACAGTTTCTTTAGGTCAGAAAGCTCCAGCCCATCAGGATGGAATTTTGTAGTGGGTAAGGATTTTATGCATTCTATATTTTATTTTTGATAGCACCATATAAAATTAGATTTAGAAGCTACCTTTCAATGGTTCTATTTGACACTTCTTATTTTACAGAAATGCAACTTTTTTTCTTTTTTCTTGTCAGCCTATCCTTATGAGAATACAAGGCTATACAGCTGGTAAACTGCAGAATTAAAACTAAAGTCAGGGACTTCCCTGATGGAGCAGTGGTTAAGAATCAGCCTGCCAATGCAGGGGTCATGGGTTCGATCCCTTGTTTGGGAAGATACCACATGCCGTGGAGCAAGTAAGCCCACGCGCCACAACTACTGAGACAGTGCTCTAGAGCCTGCGAGCCACAACTGTGGAGCCCACGTGCCACAACTACTGAAGCCCACGCACCTAGAGCCCGTGCTCTGCCACAAGAGAAGCCACCACATTGAGAAGGCTGTGCCCCACAACGAAGTGTAGCCTCCACTTGCCACAACTAGAGAAAGCCCACGAGCAGCAACGAAGATCCAATTCAGCCAAAAAAAAAAAAACAACTAAAGTCAGGCCAGTCCTCTTCCATCATATCATGGTATCTACTTTCAAGGTATTGTTATGGTAATTTGGTAATTCCTTAAATATTCTTTATGTCACAGGAAGATTCCAGTCTATGCTTAATTTTACTAAAGTCTTTGAAGTAATAAAAATCCAAATATTTTCATCGTTAGTTTCTTCCTCTTCTTTTTCCCTTTAATTTTCTACTATTCTTTAAGAGTGAAATACCTGTGTATAGTGACAATTTCAACTAACACCAAAAGGTTTATCATGAAAACCAGCAGCCCCTGGTTATCATTTCTTACCTCTCTGTTCCATCCGCTGAAAAGAACTCACTTTAGACTCTTAGCTGCCTATTCCTTCTAGCAGTTGTTTCCATATTTTGAAATAATAGGTTCTATTTCTTGACTTAAATATCATGTATAGATATTTCATTAAGATAGGTAGGGATTTAACTCGTATCACCGACACCACTTTTTCTCTTCTGCTCTTTCAATCTCTATAGCACTAATTTTAATAAATTCAGCAATGAGTGCCATTGTGGTTTGAACTGTGTCCCCCTCCAAAGGATATGTGGAAATCCTAACCTAACTTGAGAAGGTGACTTTATTTAGAAATAAGGTATTTGCAGATGTAATCAAGTTCAGATGAAGTCATGAGGGCAAGCCTAATCCAAAAATACTGGTGTCCTTACAAGAGGAAAACATCATGTGAAAATAGAGACATACAAGGGGAAGGCCATGTGACCACAGAAGCAGAGATTGGATGCATGCAGCTGTAAACCAAGGAAGGCCAAGAATTACTGGCCACCACCAAAAGCCAGGAAGGGGAAAGGAAGTGTTTTACTCAGAGTTTCAAAGAAAACATGGCCCTGCCTGACACCTTGAGGTCTAGCCTCTGGAACTGTGAGATAACAAGTTCCTGTTGTTTTAAGTCACCCAGTTTATGGTACTCTGTCATGGCAGCCCTAAGACACTAATGTGAGTGTCTAAGACACTCGGCTTTTTTTCTTAAACTGGTTGACCTAAGATTTTCACTTACACAATTTTTATATGCATCCTTTTCAGGATATTCCACTGGACCATCTATTTCCTCAAGTCCTCTCACTCTTCATGTAGACCTCTCTTCTAGAAGCTTCTGCCCCCTTGCTTCAGTCTGCATATTTTGCTCTCTAAACCTGCTTCACAATCCTCACCCTAGGTTTCTCCACTTTTTGGATTGAAATCACTGTTTCTTGGATTCTGTGTCTTCCTCTATTTTTGTTTTTCTCCCTTGTTTTGCTGGCGCATGTCTTCCAGTAATTTCCTAATAAAAAGTAATGGGAGGTAAAAGTATTTTGAAGGTATTTAGCATTGGTGTTGCTGGTGAGAAGACTGTTAGTGTTTGACCAATTTTTATGCTTTTGCTTTTAAAATGTTCCCATGATTCCTGGCATACCGAACTGGTATGATGTTCTGCTTCCGTGTTTTTTTTCATTCATGTGTTGGGTACTTCAAGTACCCAGTCTGTCTGGAGATGAATGTCCCTTAATTCTGGGTCCCACTGGTTTCTTTCACTGCTAATATTCCTGTGGGTAGCACGCTTGTCTGCAGTAACCTCACTGCCTCCCACAGAACCTTCCATATACTCACTGTTCAATTAACTCATTGAATGAGTTAACTTCATTCCTTCAATTAACTCATTGAAGGAATGAAGTAAGGATGGTAATGGCTTTTGAATTGGTCCTTCAGATATCTCTATAAGTTAAAAGAAAAATTTACTTCTACAAAAAGGGAAGAGGGTTGACTTACTGGTCACCTTCATCTAAAATGGGTAGCATTATCTCACATTACAGTTGAAGGAAGTAGGGCTCAGGGTATTCAAACTGGTGAAACTGGAGCTTGAGTCCTCTTATTATTATCTGTTCATTTATTTAACAAATATTGTCAAGGCTTCATGCTGTGCCAGTTGTGTGCCAAGGCTGTTTTAAGTCCCAAACTCATGCCTTTTCCTCCATTTCTATTGTCTCCAAACAGTGCAAGCAGTGAGAAATTTTATAGCCTTAAAACATAATAGCATGGGCACCCAGGAAGAGATAAAAAATACAATTGAATATTTGCATTTATTGAAAAACTAAGGAGTAACTGTAGAGTTGTAATCAAGCAGGACCCTGTGGGGCCTTCCTGGGACATATCCATCCCTCATATCCTCTGCTTTAGCTCTTCTCTGAAAAATCTGGATAATAGTATTTGATGCACATTCCCTGAGTTGTTTTATAGATGTGAAAACCCCTACCAAATGGAAGAAGTTAACTACTTGATGACCATGAACACATAGCCCCCAGGCCTATGGTAGCCTAAGGATTGGTAATGTTAACCCCTGTGACCTCACCATCAATGGATAAGAGAACTGTGCACGAGCTGAGCTGATCACACACCCTTGGATGCCCCTCCCTCACCTTGCCTTTAAAAATGCTTTGCTGGGCTTCCCTGGTGGCACAGTGGTTGGGAGTCCTCCTACCGATGCAGGGGACGCGGGTTCGTGCCCCGGTCCGGGAGGATCCCGCATGCCGTGGAGCGGCTGGGCCCGTGAGCCATGGCCGCTGAGCCTGCGCATTCGGAGCCTGTGCTCCGCAATGGGAGAGGCCACAACAGTGAGAGGCCCGCGTACCGAAAAAAAAAAAAATGCTTTGCTGAAACCCTTGGGAGCAGGTGCATTGAGCACAAGCCGCCTGTTCTCCTTGTATTGGCTCCTTTATAGTAAACGCTGCATTTTCCTTCACCACAACGTGATGTCAGTAGATTGGCTTTGCTGTGTGCCAGCGAGTGGATCCAAATTTGGTTCGGGAGCAGAACTGAAATGCAATGATGGTGGGAGAAATAGAGATGGTTGATGGAGAAGTCTGGCCATTCTAGTTGTGGTCTTCCCCCAAACCTGCTACACCCATCCTTCCTTCTCTGAGGTACTCAGCAGTGGTTGGGGGTGTATTAAAGATGCTAAGAAGTATTAGGAAATAAAAATTGTATCAATGGTATTTAAGTCTATGTTTCCCAAGTGTATCTGCTCACAGAACTCGCTATCTTATTTACAGATTGCAATTTATAGTACACAGTAGGCACTTTGGAAAGTATTCTTTCACCAAGGAGTTCCCTAATGCAGTTAGAGTGCAAGCTTGTGAGAGAAGGAACAGTTTCCAGGGCCTAACACAGTGCCCTGTGGGCTATCAGAGCTCAGTAAATGATGAATGAATGAATGAAGGTAAGAATTGTGAACAGCTGGGCAGGGCTAACAGCTATAAGTGGGTTTTGTTTTTGTTGCTTTGTTTGCTTATTTTAAAGGGTAGGAAGATCTCACACAGCCCTTAAAAGGACAATTAGGTGGCTCCTTACTTTGCCTAGCACCAGTACTCAGAATGAGCTTAAATACTCCTTTGTTTAGTAACTTTTCTCTCAGGCCTCTGAGGTGATTTCAGTTACCGAAATAAATAGGGGCTTCTTTTTCCTTACCGAAAGATATTATGGGTTATCTAATTCTGAAAACACTGCTTTTAAAAGAAGCTATCCCAAATGGATCAAGTTTGGAAGGTGTATTTTTTTATCTGGCACATGGCGCAGTGGCAGTCAGCAAGCCCTTATAAAAGAAGATGAAGATCCTTATCTGGATGGAATTTAATTAAAATAAACAAGAAGCTGGCTACTATTTTAGGATAATTTCCTTTCAAGAAGGAAGATGATATGAAATCCTTACAGATTCCAATGTATTAAGGCATATTCCACATCACATTATTATTCCCAAGGGTAGTTTTTTCTTCCCCCAAACTTCAATTTGTTTTTGTCGAGTAATTTTTCTTCAACACATGAGTTCCATTAGCAGATTCAGTTACATCCAGCCCAGTATCTCTATCTAGTTAATTTTGACAACACCAAGAGCTGGAACTCTAAGCCAACGGTTCCAAAAATAGTTTCTTTGAAAACAAAGATGCAATCACAATTAGATCGGATTGAAAAGTTCCCTGGATAATGTCTTATGACGTTCCTTTCAAAAAAACAAACATAATAAGCCAGCTCATGACACCAGAGGTCTCAAGAAAAAAACCACAAAAATGCATTTATCTCTTTTTTTGTACTTAATGTAAATTCTTAGCATAGAGACTTCATTTGAGTCTGTCTTTACTGTGCATCTTGCCTGTCTCGGTTAACATTGGACTTAAATGCAGACTCCCAAAGGACGCTTTGCTCATTTCATGTCACCATACGAGTGATAAGTAACAGCACTCTGAGATAGGACCTTCCAATTAGAGACGGTTCTGTATAACTTTGAGAAAGGGTATGGATTCTTTGTGGTAATCTTAAAGACACTTTGAGGCACCCTCTTTTCATGCCCTCTGAGCAAATAATAGAAGACAGTTACACATTTATGGAGTTTTCACTATGTGTCAGGTATTGTGCCATGCATTTAATTGGAGTATATTACTTAGTTTTGATTATAATCCTGTGAGATATGTGCTATTGTTTTCAGTATTGTACAGATAGAGAAGTGATAGTGATAGATACAGAAGTGATAGTATGTACTATTGTTTTCAGTATTGTATAGGTATAGCAGTGATAGTATAGAGGGATTATTGCCAAACGTCATAGAGTTTGAGTTAGGAGTTAGGTGTAAGCTGACATAAAAACCTATCAAATTAAACAGAGTTGGACTCCAGAACTCATGCCCATGACACTCCACACAATACTGCTTTTCACCCTAGAATTTGAGAGAAAATCTCTTCTTTCACTCCCTCCGATTTTTCTGTCTTTGATCCACACTGTCCTCTGTCCATACCTGCCTGTATCCCTGAACAAATCTTAATTGTAGAAAGCAAGAAATTCTTCAATATCAAATCAAACAGAAGCCACAAATTAGGTATCATTTTTTTTAAAAGTGCCACCAAACTCCCCAGCCCCCAAAGCACGCAGAATCACAACAAAGAATCTCATCTACTTCCTAAACCTAAACCAGATTTTCTTTAATAACTAGCATACAAGAAAAAAACCTCTTTCTTATGTAATTTTGTTTTTCTGTAGGGTTTACTAGTAACACAATAGTAAATCTGCTTAGTTTTCCAGGGAAGATGCTTGTAATGGGGAGTGGGGGAAGGAACACATATTCATTTCCTGCAGGGTAACCACAGCCAGCTTCCAAGTGGTTAATTTAAGAGGGGTTCTGTCATCAGCCCCCAATTTTTTCTCTCAGATAACATAGATCTTGGGGTTCAGTCTAGGCTACCTGTCTAAGATGCAATAGTCAATCTGATATACTTCATGAACTCTCAACAACAAAAAGAAAGCCCGAGTATAGTTCCCTCCATGGTTTCAAAGACAGTTTTTTCATTCCTCTTCAGCAAACTCCAAGATAATATACCCATGGTTATGTGGAAGTGACAAAAAGACTCCACCTGCCTAAGGAGTTTCCCTCTTCCAGAACAGTAGATGTAACCCCTTGACATATCTATATTCATTCATTCAGTTCTTTTGACACAATTAATGAAGTCAGCTCCAAAGATGAATCTCTTTCTATAGATATGGATGCTAGTATATTTTTAATTAACATTTTCATAAATAAAAACCAAACAAAACTCTCACATCTACATAGCAACTAGTTACACTAACACACATACTCACAAACTCATTTAGATTTAATGCTTACTGTTTACTTATTACTTTAAATTTATTGTTGCATAAATCACACCTCCTGTTTATTGAGCCCTGCATCCCAGCTAATATTATGATATTTTACATGTATGGTCTCTAATCTTTATTATAACCCTCTGTAGCTGACACCATTTGGTGCTTACTCGATAGCCATTTTCTAGCCTGATTTTTCCTGCCACTACAACCTCAGACCTGTTTGAAGAAAAAACGTGGCCAGATTCAGACAATAAATCACCATTTCTCTGAACCATCATAAGCATCTAGTCGGTTTCTTATTTTCCTAGCCTCCAGAGGTGACTGTACAACACAGTTCTGGCTGATAAGACAACTGCAGAAATCCTGTAAGCATTTCTGGAAAAGGTTTTGATTTACTAATTAAAGGTGACAGACACTTGTTGCCTCCTTTTTTTCCTTTTGATTGCCTTGCGTGGACTGTGATATCTGGAATCACAGTGGCAATTTTCCAACTGTGAGGCAACATAATTAGGAAAGATTAAAAAATTGCAGAACTGTCAGCTATTATGCCCTTAGTTTATAACCATCTATAAATTCTACCTCCAGACTCAGTTGTATTTGAGATGCTTCTTTTTAAAAAAATTTTATTGAAATATAGTTGATTTACAATGTTGTGTTAGTTTAGTTGTGTTGTGTTAGTTTCAGATATACAGCAAAGTGATTCAGATATATATAGATATATATAGATATATATTCTTTTTTTATATTCTCTTCTATCATAGTTTATTATAAGATATTGAGTATTGTTCCCTATGCTATACAGTAGGTCCTTGTTGGCTATCTATTTTATATTTAGTAGTGTGTATATTTTAATCCCAACTCCTATTTTATCCCTCCCACCCCACCTTCCCCTTTGGTAATCATAGTTTGTTTTCTATGTCTGTGAGTCTGTTTCTGTTTTGTAAATAAGTTCATTTGTATCATTTTTTTTAGATTCCACATATAAGTGTTATATGATATTTGTCTTTCTCTGTCTGGCTTACTTCACTTAGTATAATAATCTCTAGGTCCATCCATGTTGCTGCAAACAGCAGTATTTCATTCCTTTTTATGGCTCAGTAGTATTCCATTGTGTGTGTGTGTGTGTGTGTGTGTGTGTGTATATATATATATATATATATATATATATATATCACATCTTCTTTATCCATTCATCTGTCAGTGGACACTTGGGTTGCTTCCATGTCTTGGCTATTGTAAATTGTGTTGCTATGAATATCAGGGTGCATGTATGAGATGCTTCTTTAAGCTGGGATCATTCAGGTTTTCTGTTACTTGCAGCTGAAAACACACCTCACTGATTTGCTTTGTAAGGTGAATGTCATTATTCTCTTTCACTGATGAGAAAACAGGGGCTCAAAGAATGTCATGTAATAGTAAATGCTTTTTTAAAAAATTTAATATACAGACTTAAACATCTACTGTATTCTTGGCATTGTATCAATTGCTAGGAAAAGACAAGACACAATCGTTACAGGCATGGGCTATACAATCTAGGTTCAGCACAGTTTCATCATAAATTAAAAAAATTTTTCTTTTAAATTTCATTTTCCTTCTTCACACCTTGTCAACCTAAAAATATCAGAACGGTCATTTCAGCTTGATTTTAGAAGAGCACAGTCTCTGAGGAAAAAGGAAACTTGAGTATTTCTAAAGGTGAGGAAAGCCTGGCCAGAAAACAAAGTCATACAATTGTGTTAAGTTGCTAAACTTATTAACCTAACTAGTGACACACAGTCTACTTAGAATTAACAAGAGCAGTAGAGGTTTTTTTTCTTTTTTTTTTTTTTTTTTCCGGTACGCGGGCCTCTCACTGTTGTGGCCTCTCCCGCTGTGGAGCACAGGCTCCAGATGCTCAGGCTCAGCGGCCATGGCTCACGGGCCCAGCCGCTCCACGGCATGTGGGATCTTCCCGGACCAGGGCACGAACCCGTGTCTCCTGCATCGGCAGGCGGACTCTCAACCACTGTGCCACCAGGGAAGCCCGAGCAGTAGAGTTTTTTGACTTTGTTGGGTACATACCTGAACCACAGAGACAAACTTGCTTCAAATCCTGAGCGAAATATTTTTCTAGGCATTAGTCCCAAGCAAAATGGCTCAAATTTCTGTCTCAGTTTCAAAGCTTTTCCTTCCTGAATCAGAAACAAACTGTTGCTTTAATTTTTAGTAAATTAAAATCAGTTAAGAGTGCCTAGCCCCAAAGCAGAGAAGATGGTTTGCATAATAACTGATTTCCCCTTTTAAAAGATGGACTTCTGCCTGCTGTCAAATGCGCTATAACCTTTTAAGAAAATGGAGTTCTCAGATCTCAAGCCTATTGGGTTGCAGCTGGCACCTGAAGCTGGGGGCACTCACAGAGCTGGTTAATATCAGCTGTCGGACTGTCAGAAAAAATAGGCTGAAGGGACATGATTTATTATTGGTAGACCTTGAGGCATTCCAACTTTCAGCTCTTCAACCCAATGGACTAACACCTCTGACTACCTCAAATGTGACCTTGCTGAATGCCTCCATATTCAAGGGTTATTAGAAAGGATTGAAGCAAGTGACCTATAATGATGAAGGAATCAGGATAGCTTCTGAACCTCCTCAGAGGTACTGTAATAAACTGGTCTCAGAAGGTCTTTGATGCAGCTGCCTCTGCATACTGTATATGAGCTTTCCACTCACTTGTTTCCTCTGTACTTTGGTAGCACAGCATGAAGCCCTACTATTAGAAACAAGGTTTATTGCTGCCTTGCAAACATTTATTGGGTAGTATCTAAAAACATAGTGTCAAGTTATAGTAATGTGTTGTTCCGGGAAACTTTTTGAGAATTTTAGTGTTTCAGAAAATGGTCTTTTGAGAATTCTTCTGTTTCAGAAATGAGAAGTAATACATACACACACACACACAAACACACACACACACATGGACACACTCACATATCCTTTGACTATTTGGTAGAGATGTACCATTTTTCTTTCAAGAAAAACATCTATTCCTAAGATAGATCGTTCTTGGACTTTTCAAGCAGTGTGCCTCAGACAGCAACTATCCACGTTTGTCATTTGCCTGGAGATATTATTTGCCTGTATTTATACAAGGTCAATGACATGTCATATATTTTAATTAATCCTCAAGAGAATTTATTTGGCCTTGCTATCTACTCAATCTAGCTCAAGCTTCTCTAGTTCACAAGAAAAGAGTACAGTATGAACTCCATGCAGATTTTTTAAAAATGTTACAAGAGAAGAATCATTGTGATGGAGATGTATACTGTGACATCTAATTATGGCTGTGCAAGTTCTCTTTTCCTCCCCACCACATCTGGAGAATGCCTCATATAGGGAGGTGCTCAGGAAATGTCTGTTGATTGAGTAGATGATGACAAAACAGATGTGTAAAAGGTGAAAAATACTATTAGTCTATGTATTTGTTTCTTGTTTGATGACAAAAGATTTTACCCATTGACATTGAGTTGTTTTTCACAAACTGTAGAGCACCATACCAGATGGAGTGACGAAAAATACATGAAGGACTTATTCCCTGATATCAAGGAGGACTCAGTTGAGTTAGGTTGAAAAATGAACAAACAAGTAAAGTGAATGCCATGTTAGTCCTTTTACGACATGCTCACCCTTCCTTGACTTGCCAGTTTGGCTGCTCACATTTTCTCCATGGAAAACTGCTTCCTACACTGCACTACACTACACTGCTTACTCCTGCCTGTTTCTGCCGTCATCTCCTTCATCCTCAGACTAGATTGCCACAGAGCCACCCATTTCCTCTCTCTTCCTTTCTCCCTGGTTCCTGTTCCCTTCCTTCTTCCAGTTTCTCAACTATCCTTTAGATTCCAACTCCCAGCTTTGGATTTATGTCAATTCTTTGGTATGTGTGTTTCCATAGTGTCCTATACTTATCTCTGTTTAGGAGAGGCACATTGTATAACTCCAGGGATGTTTGTTATTATTATGCACATTATTATTCTATTTTCTAAGAAAAAATTGGTGGTCACCTGACGAGACCATCTTCTAACACCAAATTATTTAAAGATGATAAGAAATGAGACAATGTTCTCTTTATTTACAAAATGTTGTAAGTGAAAGGCCTAGATTACTTATAACTCCCCTAAAAGGGGATTGCTTGTTAGGACACTAGTTATATAATTAATATCTCAACTGCAGTGTTATGGAATGAATTGTGTTTGCTCAATCAATCAATACATCACATCTTCTTTGGGAAACCTCCCTGGGCTTCCTCAACACTGGGAAGATGTTTGTCCCCTGTGATACTAGTTCATTATAAACATCTCCTTTAGGTCCCTATGTTGTAAGTGACTGTTTTCTTGTCTATCTCTGTCACTATATTGTAATCCCTTAGAAGGCACGGCTGTTTCTTCTCTTCAGTGTATACCTAGAGCTTAACGCAATAACTGGCATGTGTGTGTACTTAAGTTTTCACTGAGAAAATGATTAAATGAGTCATTTACTTTCTGGATGTTTCTGACTATTATTGTTACTATGACTCATGGTCACAAGCTCAAGATTGGTCCCTACACCTGAGGATTGTATCTCTCTAGTTTGCATGACCCTTAGATTTCATTCCCCCTCTGCTCTGTCCTGGTCCTTGAGTTCCAATTATTCTTTGGCTTTCAGATATAAGCACAGTGTGAGGAGCTATTAATTCTGACATACAAGTTTGTGGCAGGAAAGGAATAGATTCCAGGGAATGTCTCTGGTCCTTCTGACGCTATCCTTCATTCCCAGAACAGAATAATCCTTTTCTTAAGTTTTATTTTCTTTCCATTTTTACTTCTTCCCCCTTATCATAATTAGATGAGATTAGTATGAATTAAGTCTCTAGATTAATATGTTTGCAGACAACAGAAAGCATCACTTTCAGCACTTGTTAATCTTAGTAATTGATACATGCTATACAATGGAAAGTTACACATATTTCTACATTTGCCTTTTCTATTGGCTCCTGAGAGAGTTTTCCTTTAGATAGTGCTGTGATAATGACAACCCAACTATACTCAAAACCATATTAGTGGAAACTCACTAGAAGTCAACCTACTTGGCCAAGATTGATTGACTTTAATGTTTACAAAATTTTATGTTATGTTTGATGTGAAGACTTATTTTAGGAGAAAATGCACTTTTCAAAAAACTGATCATGTTTAGACAAGGTAGTTCTAGTTTTAAATATGATACTGAAAAGCAAAACAAAATAAAACATTCAATTTTTATTTAAGATGGTGGGCAATTTGCTTTCTTTTTGTCTGGGTTCTGATTTAAATGCCTCAATTCTGCTTACTGCAGAACTAAGTAAACTAAAACTCAAAGGAAAAATTTTAAAAATGATTTTTATAGCAATGACATCGTTATATAAAATGTTGGCATTTCATATTTTCCAAACATAACCTTGGAAATAACAGAATACAAGTTAAATTTTAAAAGTTGAAACTAATCCAATCCTCTATTTTTCTTTCCATTTTTTTCTAAACAAGCTTTTTTATTGCAGCTTTTACTTTGCATAATAATATATGATGAATAGTCCAGGAAAGACCCAGTGGGTACATTTCTCTTAGAAATAAGCCTCACTGCACTGCAATAGGAGGTCAAGTTCTAGGGCAGCATGCTTATATAATCATGTAAGATTTTCCTTATTGCTGAACAATTGACCACCCTAGGCATTTGTCAAATATGTAAATCATGGAGGCACTGATCACTAGAAGACTGAAAACACAAATCACTCTGTTCAAATGCATCCCTGTTTCTAGAAAGACAGTATCAACTCAAAACACATCTCCTACTAGCAATAGTAGTAGCAATATTATCTTGGTATACCAAAGCTACATATTAAACATTTTAGTACTTATCTATTTAATTTTTCTGAATTGTTATACACATGGGCTAGAAAATATTTTCCTTGCATATCTTCTAAAATAATTCTGAGAAACTATAAATCCTCTTGTAATTTTGTTTGATATATAAAATATTTCACTGTAACTTGAAACAACTGCCAAAGATTTAATTCTCATTGTCAATGTTTACTATTATAAAATAATTCTATAAAATTGATCACAAAAACTGAAATGTATTTTCATTAATAAATATCAAACATAAAAATGAAAATGTTATCGGAGAGTTATTGAATCTCTTTATAGATGTATCGGGATTTCCCTCACTCAATTATTTAATGAATATGGGAATGAATATGATTTATTATCAGGAGGAGGCAGGGTTAAGTGGAAATTAATAACAAAGAGAAGATAAGGCACTGGGCCATTAAAAAGTATGGGGACAATAAAAGGGTACTAATTATTTTTTTGTTATGAACATTATTTAGAAGAGAATCCAGAATGTATTTTTATTAAGGTATGCCAAATCTAATAAATATACAGTACAGATAAATATGCAGATCAAAAATTGACAAATGAGAGCAAATTTTGGATAAAAATCAGTGAAAGTATTTTCTGAGTCTGAGTGAATGGTTAAGAAAAGATAAAATGCTAACCAACCAACTCTAATAGATATTTCTTTTATTTCAAAATGTAATGTTGAGCTATAAGAAGTAATTATGAAACTTTTTATCTCTTTAAGATCATGCAAAATATGTAACTGAGACATGAGATGAATGAAAGTATTAATCAAGCTCTTTCTTTTTATTAGGAATGGGGAAAATGAAGACAGGGTGTTTTGCAGTAAAGTGGAATATACCAGCATACCTTTTATGACTCTTGATTATTCTAATCCTAAAACAGGGAGATAGGTAGATAAATAGATGATAGATAGATAAAGGCACAGAACTTGCCATGAGTTTGCTGCCTGAATGACATCAGGTTCTACATGCTTGAGTATTTCTTATCGATTATATTCACTTTGCTTCCACAAAGTCTATCCTTCTGGGTGAAAGCAATCTTTGACAATACTTGTGGAATTAAAGAGTGAGGTCTTTAGACAAAAGTAAACATTATCGTGATCCTAGCATAGAACACTACAAATATTCTGAATTCAGAATACTTCAACAAGGGCTCATATAACTCCCATTCTTAAGCACAAGTTTTGCCCTTAGCAGAAATATAGTCAAGACAAGGAAAGATATGAACCTCTAATGTGAGTTTATGGTGAGTCATTAAAGGAGGTTTGTCAGACACAAATATTTCATAATGTTCCTTATTTCCTTCCCTGGAGAGTTTTACACTCCAGTATAGTGTACCACAGTATGATTCAGGATGGACAAGAATGACTTTTCTTTGGTAAACAAGCAAGATAATGAATTTGTAAGGGGACCTGGGAATAAGAGAACCCGGCTGATGTCATGAACACAGGCGAGTTCTCAGACACCAGTTTTAAGGAACAGTAAACATATGGAATTTGAGGATCTAGAAGTTGTCTCCCTTAACGCCATCCATCACCATATACCTCCTAGGAAAGTGTCTTTAGGCTCCCAGGGGCACAAATAGAATTTATTGGTCTGGATAGCCAGAAAATTTAGAGGTAGAGTGAGCAGGAATCAGGGTTGATGTGATTTAATGCCAGCTGGGTTCAGGAAACTACCAATGGAGGAACTTGCAAACCCCAGTCCTCTCCTATCCTGGGGATGCAATCAACCTTAGGATAAGACCAATTATTCTTTCAAAGTTTCATTCCCCCAACCCCTCCCCCAGGCTAGATAAAACCAAGCTCCACTGGGGAGGCTGGTTGCCTTGAGGATGGTTCTTAACCCTTCCATCTCCCATCACTCCAAGGGAGAATAGAAGAAAACCAAAACACTTCAGAGACGTCATATAGCAGGAAGGAAAAAAAGACAACTCACTTTTTAAAATATGTCAGGCTTGTTGCTGTTTTTTTTAATTGGAATATAGTTGCTTTACACTGCTGTGTCAGTTTCTGCTGTACAGCAAAGTGAATCAGCCATACGTATACATATATCCCCTCTTTTTTGGATTTCCTTCCCATTTAGGTCACCACAGAGCACCGAATAGAGTTTCCTGTGCTATGCAGTAGGTTCTCATTAGTTATCTCTTTTATACATAACAGTGTTTATACATCAATCCCAGTTTCCCAATTCATCTCACCCTGCCTTTTCCCCTTGGTGTCCATATGTTCTCTACGTCTGTGTCTCTATTTTTGCTTTGCTAATAAGATCATCTATGCCATTTTCCTAGATTCCACATATATGCATTAATATATGATATTTGTTTTTCTCTTTCTGACTTACTTCACTCTGTATGATAGTGTCTAGGTCCATCCACGTCTCTGCAAATGACACAATTTCATTCCTTTTTTTGGCTGAGTAATATTCCATTGTATATATGTACCACATTTTCTTTACCCATTCCTCTCTTGAGGGACATTTAGGTTGCTTCCATGTCCTGGCTATTGTAAATAGTGCTGCAATGAACATTGGGGTGCATGAGTCTTTTTGTATTATGGTTTTCTCAGGGTATATGCCCAGTAGCAGGATTTCTGGGTCGTATGGTAGTTCTATTTTTAACTTTTTAAGGAAACTCCATCTGGTTCTCCACAGTGGCTGTATCAATTTACATTCCCACCAACAGTGCAAGAGGGTTCCCTTTTCTCCACACCCTCTCCAGCATTTATTGTTTGTAGATTTTTGGTTGATGATGGCCATTCTGACCGGTGTCAGGTGATACCTCATTGTAGTTTTAATTTGCATTTCTCTAATGAGTAGTGATGTTGAGCATCATTTCATGTGTGTGTTGGCAATCTGTATATCTTCTTCGGAGAAATGTCTGTTTAGGACTTCTGCCCATTTTGGAATTAAGTTGTTGTGTTTTTGATATTAAGCTGCATGAGCTGCTTGTAAATGTTGGAGATTAATCCTTTGTCAGTTGCTTCATTTGCAAATATTTTCTCCCATTCTGAGGGTTGTCTTTTCGTCTTTTTTAGGTTTTCCTTTGCTGTGCAAAAGCTTTCAAGTTTCATTAGGTCCCATTTGTTTTTATTGTTTTTATTTCCATTTCTCTAGGAGGTGGGCCAAAAAGGATCTTGCTGTGATTTATGTCATAGAGTGTTCTGCTTATGTTTTCCTCTAAGAGTTTTATAGTGTCTGGCCTTACATTTAGGTCTTTAATCCATTTCGAGTTTATTTTTGTGTATGGTATTAGGGAGTGTTCTAATTTCAATCTTTTACATGTAGCTGTCTAGTTTTCCCAGTACCACTTATTGACTAGACTGTCTTTTCTCCATTGTATACTCTTGCCTCCTTTGTCATAGATTAGGTGACTATAGGTGTGTGAGTTTATCTCTGGCCTTTCTATCCTGTTCACTGATATCTTAAGAATTTCATTTTTACAGTTTTTCCATCATTATTAATTTTCAATCTCATTTCAAAGTACTTGGCAAAAGAGTCATTACCTTTCATGTAGCTCTTTTCCCTGAACACTGTGGAGTCAGCTTTCCCAACCCTCGGTTGGGAGAGAGGACCCATCTCTCCCTGAGAATGCTTATTCTCACTAGCCCTCATCTGGTGTCACCACAAAACGATTTCAGAAGCAGCACCTTGGAAGAAGCACATCAAAATAAATATTAAAATGGAAACCAAATTCTTTTTTTATGGATAAAAATGAATTTCAATGAGTTTAAATGGCTATAAAGTTCATTGCCTTTTATACTTGATGCTGGTTGTCGTGTCATCCAAATGTACAGTGTGGCTGAAAATCTTCAGGTATAACCCATTATTCTTTCCACACTCTGTGCTAAGACCTCTGGATTTGATCCTATGACTAGTCCTCAAAGAGGCTTTCATTATTGGACACTATGTTATATCAGGACAATTTTACTAAAAAAAAAAAAAAGCTGATTGATGAAATCTATGAGCCTGAAGTGTTTTAGAAGCTAAGCATTATGCTGAAATATAAAAGAGAGGAAAAAATTCCACCCTCTATCGACAAAAGTCTTCTCTTAACTGAGGAAGCTGGATGTACACCCATGAGACAATGAGCAATCCGTTAATCCAGGATAAGAAGGAATGTGACAAGCAATCAATAAGCCAGAGCAGGTGCTTTATACACATGATCTCATTTAATTCCACAATGAACGGGAAGGCACATATTTTTGTTTTATTTTATAAATGAAAATGGAAACTTACTAAGGTGAAGATAACTCAATTGGTAGATGAAGGATTTGAGATTCAAATCCAGGTCAATTTTGAGAAAACAGCCTCCCTGCTGTTTCCTGGTAGCCAATAATTCACCTCCTGGAAGCTCTGAATTTCTTGCTTATAACCTTGGGAGAAAGAATTATTGTAACATAAGTGTCAAGATATGAGCTCTCCCAGTATGACTTTTGGAAATCCTTTAATCTTCCTGTAGCGTACTTTTATCATTTATAAAAAGTAGATAAGATTTTTATGTTTATCTTCCAGACTTACTGAGCCAACAAAATAAAGCCTAGAGACATAGACCAAAAACCAACCTTAGAAATTGCCTAATCCAACACTTAAGTGTTCATTGATGAGGAAATGAAGAATTAAGTGAATTATGTAAAATCAAATAATAAATGAAATTCTAAGGATTACTGAAGGCTTCTGATTTCTAGTTCACTGCTTTTTAGTCTATGCAAATATGGCACTCTACAGTGGAGAATGCTATTAATTTTATTACAGATGTTTCTTTTATCATGCATTCTTGTCACATAACCTATTCAGGGAGACTGTACAGCAAATGTCAGTTCTATATGGTAGCTTACGCTTTGTTATTTGGTATTATAGCTAATAGATTAGACTTTGAGTTTAGATTAAGAGTTCAGGTTAACTTGAGGTTGATGTGTATTACCTAATAGATACACTAGTTTCCTTGATGTAACTTTCAGTTTCTTCTACCAGACCTTCATAACCCAGGGTATGGTTCAAAGAGCAGGGTTTAGTAACATCTTTAAGAAGTGGGGGGAATTCCCTGGTGGCCGAGTGGTTAGGATTCCAGGCTTTCACTGCCTTGGCTCCGGTTCAGTCCCTGGTCAGGGAACTGAGATCCCGCACACACTGTGGCACAGCAAAAAAAAAGAGAGAGAGAGAGAAAAAAAAAAGAAGTGGGGCTTTAACTTAGCAAATTAAATTCACAACTGTGGGAACTTCTAAATATATACTGAACTGCTCAGGAAATAAAAAAAATTGGTAGTACTAATATTTGTATAGTACCTGTAGCTTATAAAGTATTTTCACAATACTTTATATGAAGATTTCATTTTATTCATTTCCTTATTCATGCTTTCAAATTATTCTCTAATGGCCAAGCATGCCCTAGTTCTAGGAACAAAATCTGTCCTCTCTCAGAGCTTATAGTCTATGGCACATGTTTAGAAGCTTTTGGTTTATAGGTCCCTTTGAAACTCAGAGGTTCCATGAAAAAAAATGTACATTCACGTATATAGAATTTTACCTGTGATTCTAGATGGTCCATGGGTTATCACCTTAGCAAAGCCAAGTTTAGAGGTTTTAGGGAGTATGGACCTCTGGTCTCCTAGCTAAGAGTAACACTGTACTGTAAGTAGGGCAGGTGTTATGATTATCACTATTTCATAGAAGAATAAATTAAAGTTCACAAAGGTTAAGCAACTAACCCTGGAGCATATGGCTAATAAGTGAAAAGAATGCCACTGCTTCTATTTTCATTTTTTGAATTATAGAAGATATACTCATGGTATAAAAAACACGTATATCAAATAGTTCAGAAGAATGCAAAATGGAAATTGCTAGTCCTCAGTTCTGACTCCTTCCTATAAACCAGTTGCATTGCTAACAGGTAACCATTATTTATATTTTCTTGTTTATACTTTCAGGAACATTTGCTCCATGCATGTGCAAGCATGCCTACATGGATGTGGTTATACTCTACACACTATTCTGAACTTGATTTATTTGCTTAAACATTTTCCCATATTTATGCATATGGCTCTATCTCACTCTTTTTTTGTATATGTACCATAACTTATTTAACCAATCCCCTATTAAAAGCAAGTTAGAACTGTGCTATCCTGCTTTTAAATCCATGCTCTTTTCATTCCACTTGAAACAGAATAAAATCTCAGTTTCTTTAAACAGAAATAGAAAGAGGTTTCACCTCTGCTTTAGTCTCCAAATTGCTAAATCTAGTACACTCCTCTCACTCCCCACCAGCCTTCCTCATATGGTGGACGATAAATAATGTCCACTGTCTAAATCGCTGCTTCCACATCTTACTCACCTGCAGAGAGCCAAGTTTTAAACTCGGACTATGTAAGGAAAGCATTTTTAACCAAACTGTGTTGTTTGTTTCCAGAAATATCTAGCTCCATATTCATTAAAGTATTTTGGTTGCATATGACAAGAAACAAATCTTTCTGGCTTAAGTCAAGAAAAGAAATATACTGGTACGACTGGGTCTGTCCTAGCATCTGAGAAGTAAATGAACTCCAGGCACAAGGCTTGCTATTCAGTTTTAACACCCTGTTTTAATATCTGTTTCAAGATTTGGTGCTCATTTCTTATTTGCATAAGCTCTTCTGCTGGCCAGCATGAAGTCTAAAAATGACAGAGGAATTAGCTACTAATTAAATTTTTGGTGACCATTAGTTAAATGGCCACCAAAGATTTCCCCTCCATAAGATCAATATACCATAGAAGGAAACAAATATGTTCATGATATATTTCACCTGTTGGCTGCTATTTTTCTCATAGGTAAATGTCACCTCTGTAATAGTATATACAGATTTGCTTGTTTTATTTTATTATTGACTATACATGGGTTTCAAAAAATCAGAAAAAAGGCATGAAGGTCATGAAAATAGTTACTATGAGAGTCCTCAAAGCAAGATGTTTTAATAAAAATTAACCCATTGAATATTTTTTTTAATGAATTAAACATTTTTTGACAAAGTTGTGGCACTAAAATTTCATTTGAGGGCATTGAAAATATTTCACTGAGAGAATTTGAAGATTTAAGCTAAAACTTGTTATAGAAAACATTCTTCACTTAACTGTTAGAAAGGGTATAGCATAATGAATGGTTAAGAGCCACACACCCTTAGGAGCAAAGGTAACTTTGTTCAAATCCTGTTTCTGCCTCCTGTTCATTGTGTGACCCTGACAAATCATGTAATTACAATTTGCTTTCCTCCCAGTTTCTTTGTATTTAAATAGAGATAATAATAATAGTACCTACTTTATAGGGTTGTTGTAAGGATGAAATAATACCTGATATGTAAAAGTTTGGAATCATTAGTAGTGATAATACATTCAACCTGTTCCATTTCCTTCATTCACCAAAAAGATAAAGGAGATAAAGTTTTATTTAAAAGAATTGATATTCCATATCTTTGTATTAGATTAAATTTCTTTTCCTTTGCAATTGTTTTGTTGAGAGACCATCAATAGGCTCAGAACTTGACAATTTTTAATAACATGATCCACAGTTGTTAAGATATAAAATGCTTTTGTAGATGTATTGGTTCTGTAATGAATAACTGAAGTTCTCTGACCATGGTTAGCTCTTCAGAGTTTTGAGTATGACTCTTGAGTTAACAATTGTAAAAAATGTCTGGATGCCATGATGAAGATTCACCATATCATTTGTAAGACTGAAAAATATATTCAGCCTAGACTCTAAAGATTTAATTTCAAAAATAACCATAATAAAATGTATATTCTATTTTTAATAGTCTTTTCCTATGATAGACAGCAAAGCTCCAAATTTGAAACTAACTTTAGTGTTTGAGATAAATTCTTCTAAATTAAATTTAGAACAAATTCTAAATTTATTTTAAAATTATTAAAATAAAAAAATAAAATAAAAACTTTCCAATTTAATTATAAATTAAATTTACATTTAAAAACTTATAAGTTCTAAATTTTTATTTTAAAGTTTTTTGAAATCTCAATCTTTCTTATAACTAAATATACTCTATTTGTCAATTCTATTAGTATGGATTATTAAAATATTGATATGGCATTATAAGAATTATATTCTAGTCACTTTCCAAAGTGATGGAGCAATTCTGACCCCAAGTTTATGCAGATCATTTATTCTAAGCTTTATTATGGTTTGAAAAGAAATAATTTCTTGGAAAATTTGTGTCAATATTATTTCATTTTTACATGATTTTAGCAAGTATAAATGAGTCTTTAAGGACAGAAAAGAGATGCAGTAAATTAGGGGCTTCATATTTTTTCAAGCAAAGAAATGTCTAATAAGTGCATGTTAAAAGTGACTTGAAAACCCACCTTCTGAAGAAGATATCAGAATGAAAAAAATTAGTGACATTCAATAAGAATTGTAAAGAAATTCTTTCTCCTGGATAATTTCAACAGAAGTAGTGAAGAGAAGAGAATTTACAAGAATCCTACACTCAAGTAGAGCTGGGATGAGGTAGAGGAAAGTCAATTTACCACTTCATGGATGAGGGGTATTAGAACCAAAATCTTAACATCTGTCGTATAAACTCTTGGAAGGTGTCCCTCTGTAATTTCCCTAAAATTTGACCACTGAATACACGTTGAGAAATTAGATTGATGAATATAAATTAATTTCTACAAGTCTTGAAAGTGTTAATAATACTTTGCAGGTATTGTCCTGTTAGATATACTAGGGTGTACTACCGTTAAGACCTTATAAGCCACGTAATGATTTTGAGGGAAAGCTAAAAAATTAAAGATGCTTTGAATAAAAGAGTAACAGTGAGTACTAATGAACACATTCCTTATTTGACAGAAAAAATTTTGTCAATACATCACTATAAAATCTAGATATTCCCCTGAGTTTCATTAGCATCTGCAGAGAAACCAATGACATTTCACACCTGAAAATTTTTCATTGATATAGTTATTTATCTGACATTCCAGAAGCATTCAAGGAGACATATGGTTGTAGTAGACAATGTTGGGGGTGTTTTCCATGTTTGATGTCTCTCCCACAACACACATACACATATGGACCCCTGAAATCATGTTTATTCCATGAGACTGTATTTCCAGCCATAGCTGATTGGAATAGGAAACCACTAGTCCTAAACCATTTTATGTATGTATGTATGTATATGTTTATTTTTGGCTGCATTGGGTCTTCGTTGCTGTGCTCGGGCTTTCTCTAGTTGTGGCGAGTGGGAGCTACTCTTCATTGCAGTGCACGGGCTTCTCATTGCGGTGGCTTCTCTTGTTGTAGAGCATGGGCTCTAGGCGTGCGGGCTTCAGTAGTTGTGGTGCATGGGCTTAGTTGCTCCGTGGTATGTGGGATCTTCCGGGACCAGAGCTCGAACTCATGTCCCCTGCATTGGCAGGTGGATTCTTAACCACTGTGAAGTCCCCTTAAACCATTTTAGACACGCTTTCCCTCTCCTTAGAGTTTGGAATTAGGATGAAGCATACTAGACTCTACTAGTCTTTTGAACTGAGAGCACATAAACTCCAGAGCTATGAGATAACATCCTGTACTTTATGCTTGGAGAGGCAGAGGAATAAGTCTACAGAGAAATATGAATGAAGCAGGAGAATAGAGAAAAGCAAAATCAGAGACTGAAAGAGAAGGATAGTCTAAGATAGGGTTTGCTATGATTTCCGGTGGTATTTCTGTTGCTTTTCTAGGCCTTTTTCAGGCTCCACTACACTTCCTGCCTTTGGAATCTGTAAGGAATACTGCATTCTTGCAATAATTTTCTTCTCTTATTGCGTGGTCTTCTCAGAAAACCACTGTCCATATGAGGAAATAGTACATATTTTTCACTCACCAAATATCTCCTGAATGCTTCTTATATCCAGAGTACTGTGTTCTGTGCAGGATATGAACAAATGAACAAGGTAGACGTGACATGGAGCTCATAATCTGAAAGACAGAAATTAATATGGTAATTAGTTGAGGATGTACAAAACTTGCTGTGGGCATGATAATAACACCTGACCTGGTCTAAAGGCATTGTGGAAACTTTCTATGAGGAAGTGGTATTTAGGTTGAGGCTGATGGATGAAAAGTATGAAAGCAACAAGCTTTGCCGGTGTGTGAATTAGAAACCAGCCAAATTTGCTTCCCAATTATACATACCAAATGTTGGGAGGAAGCACATTACACTCAAAATTTTTCACAGGAAATTTGTACAGTTAGAAGAACAAAGGAAGAAAACCAAATGTGGAAACAACATTTAAAATGAAAGTGAGGAACAATTGACATATTTCTCAACCCTCTCTCCCAGTGATTCATGATTCCAAGCATTTAAGACTTTCTTTCAAACCCAGAGGTTAAAGTAACATTTAAGGTGTTTAACAGAACTTAATTAGTAAAAACAAGTTGACCTCAGCAAGTTATTATCTCTTTATGTTAGATGAAAGGAAATTACAGATAACTGAAGCTCGCCACATGGGATGTAGAGCAAGAGTTACATCGATTTTGTCTTGAGGGAAACTGACTTCAACTTGATTAATCAGCTAATCAAATGTCTCTGTTTAATTTTAGTTTCCTTATCAAGTCAAAGCAAAACCTTTCAGAGCACACCATCTGTGTAAACACAGCAGTTATAGGTGAGATGAGATGGCTTTCTCTCTGTGCAGGAGTCTTTTCTTAATTTTTTTCCTTTTAAGTATGGCTCTGCTAAAGAACACATACTAAAGAACACAGCTAAAGAACATCATATTTTAACCAAAAAGACACTTGCATTTTAAAATGCTAGGTTAATATTAATAATTAGCTAGGTAAGTATAGGCAGAGAGTGTGTCAGGCAGGAATAGCTCAGTGAAAGTCCCAAGGCAAGAAGGAATGCTAAAGATTGTTATAGTTGGCCAGAGGAGCATGAGGGGGGAGAGTGGGAAAAGAAACTGGAGAGATAAGCATGGGCCAGAATATGTAGGTTTTTGAGGCTATAGTAAGAATTTGGAAATTTATCCTAAAAGCCGTCAAAATGTTAAAAGCAGAGGAATGATATGATCAGATGTGCATTTTAAGACAATGCGTTAGAGGGAATGGATATAGAAATTTTTGTTAGAAAGTGATTGCATTAGTTTGTATGGCTTAAACTAGGCTACTCATAATGGTTAAACTTGAGAAAGGGGAACGGAGGAGATTTAAGGAGTAGAATTTATTGGCTTGGTGATGAAAGCATCCCCAAAAGAGGAAAATTCAACAAGGATGGACACATTTGTAGGCTGTGCCATTTGCTTTGATTGGAAACACTGGAGAGGGGGTGGGTTTGGGTCAAGTTCACTTTTGTTCATGTTGAACTTGAAACTCTTGTGAGACATCTAAAAGGAGAGGCCAAGTAGGCAGTTCTGGAGCTCGAGAAGCATATTTGAGTACAATTTTGAAATTAAATGCTTATTGGTATATAGAGGATACATGAAGGAACAGATATACTTAAGACTGTAGAAAGTAAGAAGAGAGAAGAACTGGGATAGAGCCCCAAGATGCTCCAGGTTTTTAAAGTCCAGTAAAAGAGGAGCTAATAAAGGAGCCTGGAAAGAAATAATGAGAGAATGTGAAGAGATCCCCTGGGAAAACTTTTGTTATGTCCAAAAATGTTTTGTGGGGCAAATTTCTAAATAATCCTTGAGAACTTTGGAGGGATCTCAAACTTATCTTCAAATTACAGAGAATTACATTGATTGTGACAAATTAGCCACCAGTCATCCACATAGCTAGCTTTGTGGAAGAGTGATACTAGCATATAAATATGCTTTCCCTTGGTGCAGAACTCTTACTTCTCTACGATAATTAATAGCCATTCTCTAGAGGTTCTTCTCAAAGCTTTGGCAGAAAGTCAGTGAAAGGGTATAACACTTTGGAAGAATGGAAATGCGAAATGACAATCGGCAGAAGAGGTAGGCTTTAGAATTCCCAATTTACATTTGGAGCTATGGAAGTGTATCCAGAAGGCTCTGCAATCTCCCCCCAGTTGCCCAATGGGAATAGGAGAAGATAACATTGTTCCCGGAACAGAGTTCAGAAACCCATATGACTGGAGTGCACCTGGCCACTAGAGGGCTCCAACCCTATCACCTCAGGTGATAGTTTGTTGTAGAGTACACAGACCCTACAACAGAGTATTTCAAAGACTATCTGTGAAATGAATGTATTTTTGTACATTTCAGTCATACAATAGAGTTAGTGTTAGAAACACTGACTGAGAAAAAAATAGATGAAGTGATTATGTTTCCCTCTGCTTGGAGGTCTTTTCCCAACTGCATATAATTTACACAGGTTGGCAAACTACAAAATTCTTTGTTAGCAAGTTATAGTATACAATTACTTCTTAAATCTGTTTGTCTTTGTTTCTTTACCCTCTTGTCCCTGTGAACAATTTTATTCTTCTTTCCTTCTTCATGAAACTGCAAAGAGAAAAAAATTAAACTAAAGCAGAATGTGGGAAGCTCTGCTCTTTTCCACATTTGTCCTACTGGTCTACCACAAACACTTTCCTAACACTCCTTAACATGTACAAACATAATGTTAAATTATTTTCACAGTCTCAAATCAGGACTCATGCTGTGACAATGAAACAACTTTTTAAAGTAAGTTATTCTGTCACCATATATTGCCCCCAAATCCGTCAAGGATAGGCCAACCATGCTGGAATAGACCCAATTTAGAACCCGTCTACTTCAGGCTTTTAAACAATGTTTAGAGTGACCTTGGGACACAAATTTGGGTATGGGGCTAAAGGAACTGTAAGAGGCAGCCCATGAGTTTAACCTTGTCATTCCATCTCTGGGCTGTATCTACTAGATTTACATCATGGGATTCCTGGGTATAAATATTTGATTCTGGCTGCATATTTCTCTTTCTCTAAGAAAGGTGGATTCTCTAGGCATAGAGTGAGATAAGAACTTTTTTCTGCTTTCTTTTCAAAATGAGTTGGCTCTACTTTGGGACAAGAGTGTTTAAAATCCCCAGCAGATCTCTGGGGATTTACTACCAGCTCACAGTTTCATTCACCCCTCCCCCCCATTTTCAAGGAATTATGGGGCAGAGAAGGCCACCATTCAAGGTTGACAGTCAAATATTATGACCTAGACAATCCAAGATAAGTAGAATCTCATTTGGAGCAGTTGTACATCCAGTAGTATGTGGGCACAGAGAGTTACTATACAGCCTCTTTTCTAATCTCTTAGTGATGGAACAGAATCACACTAAGTGCATCAGAATGCTATCTAGTCTCTGGATGAGCTGTACATATTTCTATCTGATGGATTTCTCCTGATTTTATCCATGCTGGGTCATTTAGGACTTCCATGTATGTCATTTCTGTACATATTTTATGGTATCAAAATAAATCATAAAATACAGATAAATAGATGGTAGGTCTTGAACTGATTCATGTTTGCTAAGTTTCTCACTAAATGCGTTATTACACTATAATTGATGCCATTTAAAAATTTTACAAAATTTGTCTCAAATACTTTTTTAACCAAAAATCATAATCAGACAGTTCATCTGATTCTGGATTTTACTCTGTGCATTTTCCTTTGATCTACTGACATTACCTTTGACCTGAGAAAATTTTGAAATAAACTAGAATATATAAAGAGAGGAATCAAATATCTTCTCCTAAAAGCCACTGCTGAGATGCCTCCCAAATGCTTCTTGATTACTAACAGAAACAACATTCAAACACAGTTTGAGAGGCACCAAGGAGAACATTTTTTGTGATTGAAACAGCAGGTGGATATTCCTTGCTAATTATAGTACAAGTACAAAAATTTTAAACTTGGCAAGAGTGTCATCTCTCAATAGTTTCCTTTATCCATTAAAAACTTTGCCATTGGGACAATGCGACTCTAAGATTTCTCCGCACTGCCCCTTCTGTTTTATTTTCTTCCACCTTTCCCATGAATTAATCACAAAAGAGTTTGGAGGTACTGGTAAAGATGAGGATGGACGTTTCTATTTGTTACTCTGGTCTCACTTCTGTTTGGAGTTTTCGTTAGTTTTCAAGTGAAACTTGTTCGTATAAGATGTGTGCGCTGTGAAGGGGAGGGAAACAGTAGAGAAGAAGAGGGGAAAGTTGGCAGGGTAGAGGAGGGGGTGGTGAGATACTATCCCAAGAAGCCTTTCTACTTGAAAAAAATGCTGTAGTCTTAACAGAAAATGAATCATATGTAGACAGGAATGACATCATAACTCTTTTCTCTTCTTACTAAGTTCCAAAGCCACAGAGTCAGTCTGCTGTATCTATTCTAAATCAAGCTCACCTAGAATATTCCACTGGCTTACTGTGCCAAAAAGAATCTGACAACAAATATACATTGATTTGGTCAGTCAAATATATGCTACCACAAAAATTGAGACAGCTCGGGCAGTAATAGACCCTGGAGTTATGCTGTTCATAATTTCTGCTTCTATTAAATATTATGCATGGGTCCCTGTGTTAGTTCCAATTTACTATTATGGTGAACTCTTATGGAGGAGATCTGTTTGCCATGTGGTTACAGGCATCTGTTGAATATCAGGAGATGTAATCAAGTGATTGGCCAAGAACTCCATTAGAGATGTTGTGTGCATTTTCTGAGTTGCTAACACCACCTAAAGTATACTGACCTACAGTAGTACAGCAATGCATTCGAACTGAGGAGCACAGTGACCAGCCCAAGCAGTTAAAGTATTTTAAATAAATGGCTATATTTCCCACTTATTACAATTTCAATACAATTTTTTTACATTCCACTTTCAGAACTTTGAAGTCTCAACTCAAAATATCTGTGAATATGATTCTTTTCGTATCTCAGAACTCAAGGGGCTGACTTGAGTTTGGGGTAAAGTATAAAGTGAGGAAGTACAGTTGACCCGTGAAATGCAGGGGTTAGGGGTGTTGAACCCCTACACAGTTGAAAATCTGAGTGTAACTTTACTACTAATAATAGTAGTTAGTATTGACTGAAAGTCTTACTGATAACATAAGCAGTCAATTACCACATATTTTGTATGTTATGTGTATTATATACTGTATACATTATACAAAAATACTGTATTCTTACAATAAGGTAAGCTAGAAAAAATGTTATAAAGAAAATCAGAAGGTAGAGAAAATACATTTACCAGTACTGCAATGTATTTATTAATATCTATAAGTTTACGTTGCCTGTTTACAAGATGAATTATCTGTCAGTACCTACATCAATACCGTCTTACATGATACAAAATACTGTAGCTGTTATGGGTATTATTAACACTAGACATCGAAAACAAAAAATAATGTGAAAAATAAATTTATATTTATTGACATGTATAATTGATAATGAAGAATAACATTGACAATGAAGAAGCAGCAGTAAGATTGTGTTATGGTAGCCTAGTGTAATTGATATGATTGCGTCACGGTAGCCTAGCCTATACACTAAGGAATGAATCATTATAAAATTTTTATGGCTTACAATATTACACTCATATTCATAGTACAGCATTAGAAACATTGTCACATTTTTAAAAAGCACACTGACCTGTGATGATAGGCTGATAATGCAGTTTCTCCAAGGGGAGAGGCATACTGTACAGTAATGTAATTCTTTGAAAGCAAAGTTAAAACACTAAGAAAACTAATGCATTATTAATTTTATATTAAATATCATTCACCTTATGCCTATGTAAAGACAGACTAGTATCTACATATATTTCATTCATTCATGACAAAACTAACTTTTAAATTTTTTGATACTTCTAGGCTATATGGGTCATCTGAGAGTTTTTTCAAATTGTTGCAAATCCTTTCCAAATTTTCCAATACCTTAATTGAAAAACATCCAAGTATAAATGGACCCATGCAGTTCAAACCTGTGTTGTTCAAGGATCAACTGTTATATAAAGGCAAATGAATATACTGTAGTGGGAATGATCTGGAATTCAAAACTTTCCTAAACCAGAAAGTGATAGTATGCCAGTCTGGAAACTGAGACTCAGTCTATATGGGACCAAAGCTTGAGATGTTGTTGTTTAATTTAGTCAACAATCCAGATAGTCTTTCAAGATATAAAACTTAAGAAGCATATATGTGATTTACAGCTTTCACCAATGTTTTCACAATGCTATCATCTAGATGCAATTGCAATCTCATCTGAGCAGCAAAAATATTGCATTGACTTAAGCATTTTTGTGCCACCTTTGTTTAGAGTTGGCGACGTTTTTGAAATAAGCTAGTTTTTTCCATGTGTATATTTTCTATTCCTCTATTTGCTAAATTCTCTACTTTCAGCTATGCATAAACCCATATTTATACAATCATGTTTTAAAAATAAAATTTACAATAGCCAAGGCATGGAAGCAACCTAAATGTCCATGGAGAAACATTGGACAAAGAAGTTTGTCCAAACTTTGGATAAAGAAGATGTGGTATACACACACACACACACACACACACACACACACACACACACACAATGGAATATTACTCAGCCATAAAAAAGAATAATGCAATTTGCAGCAACACGGATGGACCTAGAGATTATCATATGAAACAAAGTAAGTCAGAAAGAGAAAGACAAATGCCATATGATATCACTTATATGTGGAATCTAAAATATTACACAAATGAATATATCTACCAGACAGAACCAAGACTCACAAATATAGAGAACAGACCTGTGGTTTATGGATGAGTATTATGCCAAAGTATAATGCTTATTGAGTGGAGGCACAGGCAGCCTGTGATCAGATCCACTTCCTCTAATCTGTATAACCTCATACAGACATCATGGGGATGTTTGCTCAGACCTCCTCCAGGGGAACCTGCTACAGGGAACTAGTTGGCTGACAGCCTCCAGATGCCTTTGGATCCAGCATCATGCTGGTGCCAAGGCCACCTTTCCCTTGGGGGCTGCTCCCAGCAAGGAACTGTACGTGGCAGGGCTAACAGTGCTGCCCATTCCTTCCAGACCCAGGAATCTTCCAGTGAGCATTGGCCTGGCTGAAGCTATGTCAGCACTGTGCTGTCGTCTGAGCTCTTCTGACTCAAGCCTTCCTTCCCTCTCTTCCTTTCACAGCATCCAACCTGCATTGTGGTCTGAAGATTCTCCATGCTTACTCCTGCGCCCTTATTTTTATTTCTCACAGCTATTTCCTCAATAAATCTCTTGCACATCTAACCTGTCTTCTCGGAGGACCTAAACTGAAACATTTTTTAACCCCTCTGAGCTTTAATTCCCTCACTGATAAAAGAAGGCTAGAAATGACAACTACATCACAAAGTTTTTTTAAGGATTAAGTAAATAATGTAGGCAACATTTTGGGCACAGTTATGGTGCAGTTGTTAGCACCCAGCCATATATATCCTCTATTGCCAGGGCCTCTGGGATGGCCACTGGCCAGTTCCTGCCTGTCAGCCCCGTCCTTGCTTCTTCTTCACCATGTGGTGACTACTCTCTGAACCCCGTGGGCATGGACAATCTTTCCTCTCTTCTAAGATCCTTTCAAAATTAACAACGGGTCTTTTCAGTCAATGATTAGAGCATAGCACCCTGACAGAACAGACATGCATGAAATATTTTCTGACCTATACGGCAGGCACGTTCCATTAACCTCCTCTCAAATCATTATGTGTCTAAACAAACAATGAATAGGAATTTAAAGGTACTCCTCATCCCACTCACCACTAATATACAACAAGGTTCTCCTGCAAAGGAACCTTCACACGTGGAAATCCAGAAGCTAAATGGCACCTGGTGTGTTTGAGGAAGAGCCTTCCTGCTCCTGGAGTACATACATATAATATATTATATGGTATATGTAATATATAGTACGTATAACATATAATAATATAGTATAATTATACTATAAAGTATAATTTGTATGAAGTATATAATATAGTATAATAGTGTAAGTACAGAATAGTATAATACATTATTATATATTGCATATACTATATATAATATATAATATATATTTATATATAAATGGTACCTGGTGTGTTTGATGAAGTACACTGCTGCTCAAGGAGTATATATATATATATATATAAAATATGTAATATATAATATTAGTTATATTAGTATTAATTAACATGGTATATTGATATATTACATATTAATAAATAACCATGAGATAATAACTGTATAGTATATTTTATATTTTATATATAAATACATATAATGTTTGTTTTTCAATGTTTTTTTAAGCAAGAGAAGTAACAAAATGGTGGGTGAAGTAACGTAGGACCAAAAATTCAGTTCTGTCCTGGAACTCCTGATAGTAACTTAGATGACACACTTCCTGATACGCAACAGAAACCCTCCTGAGCCCACCAAGAATGTCCTCAAGCTTGGACCTTCAAAGCTGTAAAGCCCCGGGCCCCCTTTACAGTTAATCACAGCAAAAACTGCCTGAAGACTGGTTGAATATCCCAGGCCAGTGGAGGGACAGTGTGCCTCTCTCATGCCAGACAGTGCTCATCCGGTCTGAGGCTGCAGAAGCAGCCCTGCCCCAGGGGTCTGCTCTCCCCCTCTTTCCTTCCCTCATGCCCAGGACAGAGGATAACTCTTGGACTGTGCTTTGCTGTCCTACACTTTGCCTAAGGTGATTCCACAATCAATTTGCGGCAATAGCTTTACTGAGAGTTGACCAAAAGTTTGAAGAAGAGTGAATTAGGGGTTCAAAAAAGTCACCAAAATGTCCTTCATGACATTTTTTACAGACTTACTTATGTCACTTACTGGCAAATGTTATAGCCAGGCTTAAAGGATAGAAAAGACATATATACTATATATACTGGGCTATTACAATGAAATGTATACTATGTTGCTAGTTGGTCTCCAAGCAAAAATGGAAATGGTTTGAATTAAGAATTTGTGTCTCTCTTCAACAGATCAATAACTAATGGTGAACAAGCTTTCCTCCTTGGTAAGGTGATTCACTGGGCATTGGTTTGTCAAAACTGCTTAGAGCAGTTTTGAATTCAGAAGTTCTTTAAAGCCTTTAATTCGAAACAGATTGTTCAGCTTCATCTCCCCCTGCCTTCCTCAGCCTTCATAAGCCTCTGGGTCTCAGCTGGCTGAAAAGCCTTCGCATACACTCTTGACTATTCTCACTCCATCACCTCACCTCTCACCCCCGTGCCCACCGTGAGCTCCAGAAGCACCAGTGTTCTGGAAACACCCAGCACCATTTAGCCTCTGGGTCTCCACATGTGAGTCTTCCTCTGCTGGAGGACCCCTTTTCCCCCCATTCCTTTCTACTCTTATCCCCACGCCCCTCCCCACCAACCTCCAGCCACGTTTGCTGTATAACGTCTTATTTCCTTGTTCTTCCTGACTTCACTCAGTTATCACTTCCCTGGAGCAGTTTCATCAGACCCTTCTAGCAAGAATCCGAGACCTCGTGTGGTCAGCAAACTATAGTCAGTCCTACTCAACACCTGTTTTTGTAAAGAAAGCTTTATTAGAACACAGCTATCGGGCTTCCCTGGTGGCGCAGTGGTTGAGAGTCCGCCTGCCGATGCAGGGGACATGGGTTCGTGCCCCGGTCCGGGAGGATCCCACATGCCGCGGAGCGGCTGGGTCTGTGAGCCGTGGCCGCTGGGCCTGCGCGTCCGGAGCCTGTGCTCCGCGACGGGAGAGGCCACAACAGTGAGAGGCCCGCGTACCGCAAAAAAAAAAAAAAAAAGAAAAAAAAAGAACACAGCTATCACCATTAGTTTGTGTGTTGCTTATTTCTGCTTTCCGGCTACAGTGGCAGAGCTGAGTAGGTAAGACAGAGACCATATGGTTAGTAAAGCTGAAATATTTACTCTCTGGCCCTTTACCGATAATGTTTGCCACCTGTGTGTGGCCCATACCTTTCAGAAGCTGGGTGTCTGAGTTTGGAAAGCTTATATGCAAAAATACAAATCTGTACTGGAGATCAATAGATGAAGATTTGAGTTATTAATATTTTTACTTTGTAGCTTTTTTAAATGAAAAAGAAAATTACTACTTTAAAAGTATGGATTTCTAAGAAATTAATTGACAATTAATATTTTAGGGAAGTATCTGTTGTATAGAACCACCTACATACTAATTAAAGAAGAGGCAGTTGCTAGCTTTTATTTCTACAGGCGACTCTGTCTTTTCTAAGTTGGGGATATCTGGGGACATCTTAAAAGTTATTTGAATATACATTTTTATTGTGGTAAAATATAGATAATGTAATATATAATTTACCATTTTAACCATTTTTAAATGTATAGTTCAGTGACTAAGTACTTTCACATATTTGTGACACCATCACCACCATCCATCTTCAGAACTTTCTTCATCTTTAAAACAGAAACTCTACCCATTAAACAATAACCCCTCATTGCCCCATTGCCCAGTCCCTGGCAACCACCATTCTACTTTCTGTGTCTATGAATTTGACTACTTTAGATACTTCATATAAGTAGAATCATATAGTATTTGTCCTTTTATGACTAACTTATTTCACTTAGCATAATGTTCTCAAGTTTCATCCATGCTATAGCATGTGTCAGAATGTCCTTCCTTTTAAGGCCGAATAATATTCCATTGCACGTATATAACACATTTTAAAACTTCATTTGTCCATTGATGAATATTTGGCTTGCTTCCAGTTTTGGCTATTGTGAATAATGCTGCTAAGAACATGGGCATACAAATGTTTATTTGAGCCTGTTCTTTCAATTCTTTTGAGTATATACCCAGAAGTAGAATTGCTGGATCATATGGTAATTCTATTTTTAATTTTTTTGAGAAACACACATACTGTTCTCTATAGTGGCTGCACCATTTTACATTTCCACCAGCAGTGCACAAGGATTTCAATTTCTCCATATCATTGCCAACACTTAATTTCTGTTTCTTTGATAATAGCAGTCCGTCCTAGTAGTTATGAAGTGGTATGTCATTGCATTTCCCTAACAATTAGTGATGCTGAGCATCTTTTCATGTGTTTATTGGCCATTTGTATATCTTCTTTGGGGAAATGTTTATTCAAGTCCTTTCTCATTTTTTAGTCTATCTGTTTTTTGTTGTTATTGTTGAGATGTATGAGTTCTTTATATATTCTGGATAATAGCCCTTTATTAGATATATGATTTGCATAAATTTTCTCCTACGCCTCAGGTTGCCTTTTCACTCTACTGATAGCTTTCTTTGATGCACAGAAGCTTTTAATTTTGATGTAATCTAATTTACCTATATTTTTCTTTTGTTGCCTGCGCTTTTGGTGTCTTATCCAATAAATCACTGCCAAATCCAACGTCCTGAGGCTTTTCCTCTGTTTTCTTCTAGTATTATTACAGTTTTAACTCTTACCTTTAGTTCTTTGATCCAGTGTGAGCTAATTTTTGTATATGGTATAAGGCAAGAGTCCAGCTTCATTCTTTTATGTGTGGATATCCAGTTTTCCCTGCACAATTTTTGAAGGAGACTGTCCTTTCTTCATTGAATGGTCTGGAAACACTTGTCAAAATCATTTGACCATACATGTGAGGGTTTATTTCTGGGCTCTCTGTTCAATTCCACTGGTCCATATTTCTGCCTTTACCAGTACCACACTGTTTTCCTTACTGTAGCTTGTAGTGAGTTTCTCACAGGAAATGTGAGACCTAAAATTTGGTTCTTCTTTTCAAGATTGTTTTGGCTTTTTAACGTCTCTTGAAATCCATATGAACTTCAGGATGGATTTTTCTAAAATGTCCTTAGGTCAAATGTACTTTTCTGAGAGAACATCTATTGCATGAACCAAAAGCTTCCCTCTTTTTCCCACTGTGTGACTTGAGCATTTTCTTTTCTTCTACCCCTTTTTTGCCCAACCAGAGCAAAGACTTTTATTTGCCTACAGTGTATTTCACTGTCTAAATTAGAGTGGTAGACACCAGAGATAAGGTTGGCATCACTTTCCTTGGGCAGATACTTCTCCGTTGGGTTGACATCACTCTTTGGAGATGATGATGTCAATAATCTGCAGAGAGACTAGAGACCTCAGGCACCCCACACCTCTGTGTGCTACCCAATGGATCACAAGAAACTCCCACTCATGGCTAATGTAAACACGGTCATATAGCTAACAGTGCTTGTGTGTAGCTGGCAGAAATGCAGCTGGAAAACATAAAGATTCAGCCTCTCTCTGCCAACTGGATTTTAATGACCAAACCACAGGGGTTTGGACTATTTAAGTAAAATAGGACAAATGGAAGAAAAATCCAATATTCCTACAAAAAAAAAAAAAAACCCAAGTGATTTGTAATCTGCAAGACTATAAAACCAATGTTATACTTGAGAGGAAAAAAGTGGAAACATTTCTTGGATATGCACAGCAGACACTATTTGGAGTTTCAGTATTTGACCCAATAAACTGTATTATTAAAAATTTGCAGGCAGAAATCTCTTCCTTTTTCCTTTTGGAGGTTTGGTTTGGTTTTATTTTTTTAGCTGTCTTCCAAAAGGAATTCCAAAGTTTTTTGACAATTTTATCATTTCTGACTTAAGCCTGTTGCAAATCTCTTTGAAACAACTAGGCCCAAGGGTGGCTCGGGCAGCTGCCTGAATTCCACGCAAATGTAAAAAGTCTCTTCCATGTTAAGTGCTACACTTTGCCATAATAGAATCCAGATGCTTAAACCATTCAAAGATTACCTTTTACAGTGTGAACAGAAGCATGAATGTAAGTGTTATGCTAAAATGTAGTTAGATTCCAATTGTTACTGAGCTTTTTGAGTATAACTTCTGAAGGAGAGTTGAGGCAGAGAAGACTGGGGAAAAGGGAACTGAAAAAACCATGTGCCTGGGAATGTCTTATCAGGCAATCACTGGAGAGAGTCATAATTAGATTAAGCTGCTGCAGAGTGTACATAATTAACAGCAAAAGAGACCAGGAGACTCCTTTTGAGACTGGGATAATAACTCAGCAAGCAGGAACCAGGTTTCTTCTCTCATGTAATTCAAAGGGAATTCCCATTATGAGGTGAAACTGAGCCCTGCAACTCAATACTCTGTCAGCTACTGTAACTTATCTTTACTTTCCAATGGCGTGACGAGGGAGGGAGGTTTCCTATTGTTTCTCACATGTTGTACATGTCATGCAGGTAAGCTCTCAAAGTCTTGTGTCATATCATTTAATTGTCGATACGCTGGCACATCTCCTGGTTTCCTATCTACATTCAGTGATGTCTCTAAACACACCCCAAAGTGCACCAATACCCAACTATCATGTCAAAATAAGTGACTCACTTTTTCAGCCATCAGAATGCCTGATGGTTAAACCACAGAATAATCCATGGGACAGCCAATGTAAATGTTTACACAGCACCAATTGCTCAATTATTTTTGCCTTTAGGACAATGTTGGGGGCACTGCTTGAAAATTCTTAAGGATCAGTCTGTGAATGGTAGAGTTAATTGCTTTCCTAGAATAAAAAATGGGTAGGAATAATTTTTATCATTTTGTATTTCCAGGCATCATCAAAGGACACTAATTACACATCTACACTGTGTGAAATAGTTCAGGATGTCTCAGAATCAAAAGTTCATATTAGAAACCAAAGATGAAGATTCATACTAAAGGTCAAAAAGATGGCCTTCTGAATTGAGAGGTTTCTGCTGAGATTTCAATTATGTCACTTGAGGGGCTTAGTTCCCTTATTTGGAAAATAAGGAAATTGGACAAGATTTCTAATGTCTCTTCTGCTTCTAACATTTAATGTTTCTGAAATCCTCAAATCAGGACATACCCTCTGCAGAGGAAGAGAAGTGTTTTTGTTCATTCATTTATTTGTTTTACTATAAATATGATAGCAAAGGTCCCTTGTCCCAGAATCTTTAAGCTCTGCTTATCTCACCTGCTGGGTTGATTGACTTTTGGCCAGTAGAGTTGGCCTTTGAAATAAGACAGGTGTTATGTCTTCAGAAGATTTGATTGGAAATGCAGTTGTGCATTTCCTGGGTCAGATCACACTAAGTCATTTTCTCCTACTAATATATTGACATGGAACTGGATCCCCAAAGGCTGGAAATGAAGAACCAGAGGTAGAGGTGTTCAAAGGACAGGGATACTGGATGAGAGGGTCAAATAGTTGGCTTTAGACAGTGGGATGGGAGGAGCCTGGGAAAGTGGGAGTACATTAAAATTATTGTTGTTATTATTGTTGAGATGTGCTTTGTGAATTTAATAGTATCCATCCAAAGAAACCAAAAATTATTGATAGAATGCTGTTCATTAGTCAATAACCTTGTTTAGTTCTCAGGAAAAGCAGTAGAATTTTACATCCCTGATGCTTCCAGGAGGGCAGTGCTTCCTTCAATGGGATTGTTTCTGTACTATCTGAGGAGGCCTGTTCTTTCCTAAGGGACACCAAAGACAAGTGCTTGATGGAAACCAAAACCTGGTAGGGAAGCAAAGAGGGTCTGTGACTCCTTCCTCTTTTTAGTGCCCTTCAATTGTGATTCCAGGTAATGCTTACCTCCAGTTCAGTACTGGAAGAAAGGAGCCTGTATTTCTTGGTCAATGTCTTTCTGCCCAGAACTGTTCTAGGTGTTTTGCAGTAAGTATTTACCGTCTAGAGGAATTAAGTAACATGCCTAGGATGATACAGCCAGGAATTAACAGAATCAATAATCAACCTACTCACGTGTATGAAAGTGAAGGTTGTATGGGGAAGAATTATAGTCAATACTTCTCATTGCTAGAAGCCTGACAAAGAGACCTGGAAGTTAGAGTGGGCAACTGATTCAGTGCAACTGCACTTATTGGCCTTTATCAACTTTAAGTGTTTGTTTGGGAAAGTTAGCACAGGCTCTCTACATCAGTGCAGAAGTCCATCAGTTGAGGTAGTTATGTATGGAGAAGCCCAGGAGGATGGGTGTGAGAAATTGTTGCCTCCTTCAACTCCATACAGCTATGACATCCCTTCTCTAAAACACAGATCTGAGAGGCTGTTCACTTTCTTAGAAGTGTGGTGCCGGCTTTATACTCAAGAATTCAAAATCTGGCTCCAAACCAATTACCAAATTTCACCTCCAGCCTTTCCTCTTCCTACGCTGCTTGGTGGTGCCTGATGAAGTTGGCATTCAATGCTTCCTTATGTGATAGGACAGAGTTTTAAATCTGTAGGAGTTCACAAACTTCCCGCAGAGAGGAGACTTAATATCATTTTCATCTCCCAATTTTGGAGGGTCTTTCTGTTTCTGGATTTTTGGAATGTAGAACTGAGATATAGGGCAATAAGCAGGTGCATAAGAATGACTGGAAGAAAGGGAGATGGAGAGAAATGTTCCCTGAATCATGTTTTGGAACCAGGGCTAAAGAGGGTTAACATCCATAGGGCTTAGAGAGAGAGCAAATGGAGAAAACAGAAGTGAGACTGGGGTAAAATGGATGAGGGTGAGAGAATTCTCAGGTAGGAGACTGGGAGCTTCCCCAAGTTATAAGGAAGTGGGGAAACATACAGCGCAGGTGATTTTGACAAGAGTTGATGTGGAAAATGTACTTAGATCTTCTTCAATGTTCTTTAAGAGCTGTAAGTCAAGACAAAAATTCCTGCTCCTAGCAAGTTCCTTGGAATGACTCACCCCAGGACTGACCCACTGAGTCATCACTGCAAGGGAGCCACACTTGCCATGGCTTATGCTTTTTCTTTGCATGAAATACCCTTCTTTTTTCTACCAGGCAGGCAATAGTTTTCTTTCCCTTCAAGGATAAGTTCAAATGTATTTCCCTGGGATAGTTCTCATTGCACCACTCTACCTTGATCCACGGAATCAGTTCTCGCTAAATACTCCAGAGGCACTTTTAAAATTACTTCAATTACAGTACTTATTACAGTCTGGTTCATTGTACATGGGGATACATTTGTCTTCTTCATACGCCTTGGCTTGACCAGATTTGTATCCCTAGCATCTTGCATGTGCCTTTCAGGTTGCATATGACCAGGACATCTTGCACTGAATTGAATCGATCCAGTTTGGTCTGGTCCCAACCAATACAATCATTCAAGTTTGTACTGTACACTGGTCTTGATGCACTAACATTCACACACAAGGATTAAAATATTTTATTCAACTAGAATATAGAGTGTTAATAGAACTCTACTCTATTTTTTCTTCATTTTATACACAAGACAGAATGCTGATGTGACAATTTATGTCTGAAGTCATCTTTTTTATGTCTCCATTTCATACATGTCTGAGTCTGTTATTTGGGAAAGTTATACGAAAGAAACAAAAGGAATATTTTAAAATATTGTCCCATTTTATTTGGTTTCATTGTTAAGGAGATTTTGATGTCCACCCTTGTCCAAAGTTAAGTGAGCCTACTCAAATCCTTTTGGGGATTAAGTGGAATATAAATAAAGAAAGAAGAAACACACTCTCTGCTATTGCTGAAAAAAAATATTTGTGTAGTGCCAGGTTTGTGATACTAAAATAAAGTGATTCACCAGGTCATTATAGTTTTTGCTATACAAACACTATTTTTGCTTAAATAATGTAAATGACTCAGGATCGTTGCAGTTTGAATTATACACATGATTACTTGGATTCTACTCTTCATTTTGGATGGTTGAAAAACTTGTCTTTGGAATCTCAGCAAGCACTGTTGGTGGCCTAGCCAACTGCTTTTAATCCCATTATTTTCTTGCTGACAAAGCCCTTCAGCCCTCCATGTTTTCACTTGGGAATCCACCCCCTCCCAGGTGACTCATGAGTGTCTATCTCTAGGCCCAGAGTAAATCTAAGTTGGATATGCCAATAATAATTGGCTTCAGCATGGGTCCGAGATGTAATTCTGGAAAAGGAGACCTGGGGTAGTCTTCTGGAGAGCACTTGGGCAAGATTACCTTTACTCTTAAGTTAAAATAAAAATGATAAAAGGGAGAAACTATCTGTACATAGTGGTGACTAGTTTTGAAGTTTGGAGCAGCCAAAGAATAAAGTTGACATGCTGAGGATGACAAAATAAGAAGGTGGAAAGAAAGTACATCCTTGATATTTGAGCACCAAATTATGCAGTTCTAGATTCACTGCACCTCAGCATTAAATGCTAGGTGAGATGAAAAATATACTTCATGGTCTAAGACAGATGATATAGGCTTTTATTATTTATTATTTGCTGCTAAAAATATGTTAACTGATCTACAGAAAGAAAGACATAGGAGAAGTAGAAAGATATAGTTCTTATTTCAGCTTATAATTTAATTGGAAAGAATAAATCCACACAGGAAATGACTGATGAAAAATTATAAAGTCATAAATAAAGTAAGGGGTCTTAACAGTTTTTGTCCATCTGAACACTTTGTCAGTTTGGTGAAGTCTATGGCTTCCTTGACAGACAAATACTTTTAAATAAATAAAATAAGCTACATAGGCTCACAAAAGAAAACAATTATATTTTAAAAGTTCCCCAGGTTAAGAATTCTGGAAGGATGCATAATTAAATATGACAATTAACATTCTTTTTCATGAAATTAAGCTCTCAGAATCAGCATGATTTATGTACTCAAGCCCAGTGTCAACTTGTTCAATGTCTAAAAAGCAAAAAGGCAGTCAAACCAATTATCTTCTATTTCAAATGTTGTTATAATTTTAACTTAAAAAATAAACATTAAATAAGATTGTTATCCTATATACATGCTACCAAAGTTACCACCAAGTGATTAGAAATTGTTATATTATTTTCCCATTTTCTGAAAGTAAAGACATTCACAAACAAAAGTACTGCCCTCCACTTTAACTGAAGAAGCTGTACAGTAGAGTGTATTGGTTCCAAGTATATGCTGTCTCTCCTCAACCATTCATGGGGCCCATCCATATAGGCTCCTTCCTTGGTATATTCTCTGTGGTAAGATTATTATTTTTGCCCCAATGATATCAAGCTTGGCCATATGATGTGATTTGGCCAATGGAATATGAGCAGAAATGACATGTACCAATTCCCAGCTGAAGCTTTACAGCAAGTATTGTGGTTCCACCATTATTCTTTTTTCTCTGTCGTGAGAATGTGATATACCAGAGAGGGTCACTCCTTTATCCTGTATCCCAGAGCAATGAAGACACGTGGAACAAACTGGTCCACAGATGACAGGATACATGAGCAAGAAATACACCTTTGTAGTTTAAGTCACTTAGATTTTGGAGTTGTTTATTATCAAAACATAACTTAATGAAAAGTAATTAAGGCAGGTTGATATTTATGGGGAATCTTTCTGATTTCTCCTTAATGATTTTTTTTTCTGTTACCATGCGATATTTTTCATATTTCTAACTCTTTTTTAATATCAGATTTATTGTTTCTACTAAAGCTGCAGCATAGAGTAGACATTTAAACATTTATTATCATCTGCAATATTTTTGTAGGCTTTTCTTTCTTCTTCTTGGAAGGTTAGTGAGTTTTACAGCTATTATCTTTATTAGACAAGATATAAGTTAGTGGAAAATTGGTTATATGTTTATATAGATCACTCCCACTATAGCAACATTTTGTAGACTCAGCCTGCAGCCAAAATGTCTAGATGAGGCCTTTATTTTTGGAGGATTAACTAACCTGAACTAAGTTTATAAACACAAAATCAAAAATCTGGAATAAAATTGAAAATGTAGTCAATCATCTTGATATTTTTTATTGTCAACACACCCAACCTCCAGACACTGAAGTTTAAAGTTATCATCATAGATAGTCTTAGCCATAAGGGCTGAAAGTTTACAGCTTCACTAGATCACAGCTGAGGCTCCCAGAGAAGCCATCAAGACAAAGATAACAATTTTCTAAAAATAGGGAGAAATTTGTAAGTCAAAATTTCACTGCTGTCCTGGGAGGTGCTGGCCCTGATTTGCATTTATCATGGTCACATCTGGGCTTCTGACTTGTTTGATAGTCCTTTTATGACTAAACATGAAAGGAATTTTAGTTTTGTGGAATACTGTCAAGAAAAGAGAAGAGGGGATCTGTTCTGGCAATGTTCCCAGGTCTAAACTTTGTGGAGGTATCCAGGGAAGAGCTGTTATTAATTGACACTGACAGTCAAATGACACAGGTCAACTCCTGGTGATCTATGGCTGTTTATTCAAGTCCAAGGCAACTCAGGTTCTCCTCCTCCTCTTGAATGAAGTTTTCCCTTGTGTCATTTTGCTCTTTATTAACACTTATACCAGAAAAGCAGAAAGTGTATGCTTAACTTTGTGAAGCAGCTCAAGCAGCAAGTTAGCATGGAGGATGATGAATTACTGAGATTTGAAAATTATAAATTAATTGCAGGCATGAAAGTGTGCTGATCATTAGGACTTGGCTAAAAATCACTCAGAGCACCAACTGACCTCCTTCCGCCTTGTCCAGCTGATGGTCATTTACTGGTTCTTTAAGACAAGACTCCAGAATCTCCTTTCAGTGAGTCCTTTCTAAACTCTTTGTCAGTTGAAGTATCCTTCTTCCAGACTAACTTAGGAGCTTGTACATACCTTCATCATACTTTAACTACAGAACTGTTGTATCATGCTTCCTTGTTTTCAAATATGGGATGTATCAATACTGAGCCAAAATAAATCAGATATCTGATGCAACTATTAAATTTTCCATCCAAACACTTGGAAAAGGATCCAAATAGATAAACACTTTTTGAATACAGAAGCACATAGTTTGACTTAATTTTTCAAATTCTTACCTGTTAGTTGGTTGTAGTGGTTTTATATAAATGTAACAGAAATAGGCAACTTAAATCTTGGTAAAATTCATAAAAATGATACCCTGATCAGCTCAGAAACCTAAAATTAAAGATTCAGTATACTTTATGTGACTCTATACAAATTCATATACAAATAAATCCAGATAGAGACAATATTTGTCCATGAAAAAGGAGTGATTCTTCTGTAAAAGTGACGTATTTGCTTCCTCTTATTTAAGTTCCTATATGTTTGTTTGTTTGTTCAGCAAAGATTTATTGAATCTCTCCTCTGTGTCTGACATATTACAGGGTTTACATTTTTTGTTTGTTTTTGTTTTAATTTTTATTGGAGTATAGTTGCTTTACAATATTGTGTTAGTTTATACTGTACAGCAAAGTGAATCAGCTATACTTGTACATATATCCCCTCTTTTTGGATTTCCTTCTCATTTAGGTCACCACAGAGCACTGAGCAAACTTCCCCGTGCTATACAGTAGTTTCTCATTAGTTATCTATTTTATACATAGTATCAATAAGTGCATATATGTCAATCCCAATCTCCCTATTAATCCCACCCCACCTTCCCCCTTAGTATCCATACCTTTGTTCTCTATGCCTGTGTCTCTATTTCTACTTTGTAAATAAGATCATCTATACCATTTTTTTCAGATTCCGCATATATGCGTTAATATAAGATGTGGTACATATACACAATGAGATATTACACAGCCATAAAAGGGACCAAAATTGGGTCATTTGTAGAGACATGGATGGACTTAGAGACTGTCATACAGAGTGAAGTAAGTCAGAAAGAGAAAAACAAATATCGTATGTTAACGCATCTATGGGGTTTACATTTTATTGAAGGAAAACAAACTAAAAAGTAATCACAAAATAAATATCAGATGGTGATAAGATCTCTGAAGACGATACAAACAGCAAGATGAGATAAAGACTGACTGGCAAGCTCTGGTTACTTTAGAGAGATTGATCAAGGAAGGTATAGCCTGAGGAAATCACATTTCAATTTGTCCTGGAATGATACTAAGGAGCTAGCTATGACGAGACTAGATCAGAGACTAGATAGAGTGCAAAGATCAAAAACTGGGAAACAGTGTACAAGGAAATGAAAAATAAGTGGGTTATAAGAGTTAAGGTGTATTTGGCTTCAAGTAACAATACTCACTTCAAACAGATTTAAGCACTAAGAAGCATTTATTATCAAACTTAAAAAGATAGAGTTAAATTACACAGGTAATTTTCATTGTTTAACAACTACCTTAACACAGGAAAAGAAAAGGGAAAAAATAATCTTACTATGTTTTATTTAACCTCTGTCTCCCAAATATTATTATATTAACATGTAATCAACATAAAAAATTACCAATTGGCAATCTTGCCATTTGTGACAACATGGATGGAACTTGAGAGCATTTGGGTAAGTGAAATAAGCCAGAAAGAGATAGACAAATACTGCATGGTATCACTTATATGTGGAATCTAAAAATAAAAAGTCAAACTCTTAGAAAGAGAGAATAGAAAAATGGTTGCCAGGACATTGGGAGTGGGGGAAATTAGGACAGGTTAGTAAAGGGCACAAACTTTCAGCTATAAGATGAATAAGGTCTGAGGATCTAATGTAAAACATAGTGACTATAGTTGATACATTGTATTATATCATTGAAATTTGCTAGCAGAGTAGAGCTTAAGTGTTATCACCCAAATAATTAATAGTAACAATAATAATAAATCTGTGAGATGGTGGATGCATTAATTAATTAGATGCTAGATGGTGGGAATCCTTTTGCAATGTATACATAGATCAAATCACCATGATGTACACTTTAAATATCTTACAATTTTATTTGTCAATTATAACCTCAAAAAAGCTGAAAAAATAAACAATGTGGAAAAAATTATCAATTAAATATTTTGCATACCTTTTCTCTTATTTGATATTGTCTTCAAAATCTAGTGTATGCTAGCTACACTTCATATGCTCAGAAGTTGCATGTGGACAGTGACTATTATACTGGACAGCACAAGTATAGATTATGAATTTCAGAGAGACAGGAGAGGAGGCAGAGATAGATTATCCTGGCAATAGTTCTGTGAAGAGATGATGGTGTCTTGGACTATAGCAGCATCAGTGAATATGACGTGAAGTCAGTGACTTTGGGAGATTATATATTTATATATATAACACACACACACACACACACACACACACACACACACATATATGCATACACTTTTTGGCTATAAACGCAATCAGGCTTGCTATGATTTCTGCCCTTTACTACCTGTGTAATTTAGGGAAAAAAAAAACTTCTTAACACTTAACTTCTTAACTCCTGCATTTGAGAGAATGGGATGAAACAATTCATGGAAAACACTTATCAGAGTTCCTGGGACAGACTCAGTTCTTTAAAACATATAAAAGTGGTATGGAGATTGGTTCAAGATGGCAGAGTAGAAGGACGTGCACTCACTCCCTCTTGCAAGAGCACCGGAATCACAACTAACTGCTGAACAGTCATTGACAGGAAGACACTGGAACTCACCAAAAATGATATCCCACATCCAAAGACAAAGGAGAAGCCACAGTGAGATGGTAGGAGGGGCGCAATCACAAAATAAAATCCCATGACCGCTGGGTGGGTGACACACAAACTGGAGAAAAATTATACCACAGAAGTTCACCCACTGGCACTGAAGTTTCTGAGCTCCACATCAGACTTCCCAACCTGGGGGTCCAGCGATGGGAGGAGGAATTCCCAGAGAATCAGACTTTGAAGGTTAGTGGGATTTGATTGCAGGACTTCAACAGGACTGAGGGAAACAGAGACTCCACTCTTGGAGGGTACATACAAAGTAGTGTGTGCATCAGCAACAGGAGGAAGGAGCAGTGACCCCATAAGAGACTGAACCAGACCTACCTGCTAGTGTTGGAGGGTCTCCTGCAGAGGCTTGGGGTGGCTGCGGCTCACCTCAGGGACAAGGACACTGGCAGCAAAAGTTCTGGGAAGTACTCCTTGGCATGAGCCCTCCCTGAGTCTGCCATTAGCCCCACCAAAGGGTCTGTAGCCTCCAGTGCTAGGTAGCCTCAGGCCAAACAACCAACAGAGAGAGAACTCAGCCCCACACATCAGCAGACAAGCAGACTGAAGTTCTACTGAGCTCTGCCACCAGAGCAACAGTCAGCTCTACCCACCACCAGTCCCTCCCATCAGGAAGCTTGCACAAGCTTCTTAGATGGCCTAAACTACCAGAGGACAGAGAGCAGAGGCACTACAATCCTGCAGCCTTTGGAACAAAAACCACATTCACAGAAAGATAGACAAAATGAAAAGGCAGAGAACTATATACCAGATGAAGGAACAAGATAAAACCCAGAAAAACTATTAAATGAAGTGGAGATAGGAAACCTTCCAGAAAATGAATTCAGAATAAGATAGTGAAGATGATCCAGGACCTCAGAAAAAGAATGGAGGCAAAGATCGAGAAGATGCAAGAAACGTTTAACAAAAACCTAGAAGAATTAAAGAACAAACAAACAGAGGTGAACAATACAATAACTGAAATGAAAAATACACTAGAAGGAATCAATAGCAGAATAACTGTGGCAGAAGAACAGATAAGTGACCTGGAAGACAGAATGGTGGAATTCACTACCACGGAACAGAATAAAGAAAAAAGAACAAAAAGAAATGAAGACAGCCTAAGAGACCTCTGAGAAAACACTAAATACACCAACATTTCCATTATAGGTGTCCCAGAAGGAGAAGAGAGAGAGAAAGGACCAGAGAAAATATTTCAAGAGATTATAGTTGAAAACTTCCCTGACATGGGAAAGGAAATAGCCACCCAAGTTCAGGAAGTGCAGAGAGTCCCAGGCAGGACAAGGAGAAACACACAGAGACACATTCTAATCAAACTGACAAAAATTAAAGACAAAGAAAAATTATTAAAAGCAAGAAGGGGAAAATGACATAAAACATACAAGGGAAATGCCATCAGGTTAACAGCTGATTTCTCAGCAGAAACTCTACAAGCCAGAAGGGAGTGGCACAATATATTTAAAGTGATGAAAGGGAAGAACCTACAACAAAGATTACTCTACCCAGCAAGGATCTCATTCAGATTTGAGGGAGAAATCAAAAGCTTTACAGACATGAAAAGCTAAGAGAATTCAGCACCACTAAACCAGTTCTACAACAAATGCTAAAGGAATTTCTCTAAGTGGGAAACACAAGAGAAGAAAAGGACCTATAAAAACAAACTCAAAACAATTAATAAAATGGTAATAGGAGCATATATATCGATAATTACCTTAACTGTGAATGGATTAAATGCTCCAACCAAAAGAAACAGGCTTGCTGAATGGATACAAAAAGAAGACCCATATATATGCTGTCTACAAGAGACCAATTTCAGACCTAGGGACACCTACAGACTTAAAGTGAGGGGATGGAAAACGATATTCCATGCAAGTGGAAATCAAAAGAAAGTTGGAGTAGCAATACTCATATCAGATAAAATGACTTTAAAATAAAGAATGTTACAAGAGACAAGGAAGGACATTACATAATGATCAATGGATCAACCTAAGAAGAAGATATAACAATTATAAATATATATGTGCCCAACACAGGAGCACCTCAATACATAAGGCAAATGCTAACAGCTATAAAAGAGGAAATCATGAGCTTCTCTGGTGGTGCAGTGGTTGAGAGTCTGCCTGCTGACGCAGAGGACACAAGTTCATGGCCCGGTCCAGGAAGATCCCACATGCTGTGGAGCGGCTGGGCCCATGGGCCATGGCCACTGAACCTGCGCACCTGGAGCCTGTGCTCCACAATGGGAGAGGCCACAACAGTGAGAGACCCACTTACAGAAAAAAAAAGAGGAAATCGACAGCAACACAGTAATAGTGGGGGATTTTAACACCTCACTTACACCAATGGACAGATCATCCAGACAGAAAATTAATAAGGAAACACAAGGTTTAAATGACACAGTAGACCAGATAGCTTTAATTGAAATTTATAGGACATTCCACCCAAAAGTGGCAGAACACACTTTCTTCTCAAGTGCTCATGGAACATTCTCCAGGATAGATCACATCTTGAGTTACAAATCAAGGCTCAGTAAATTTAAGAAAATTGAAATCATATCAAGTATATTTTCCAACCACAACGTTATGAGATTAGAAATCAGTTACAGGGGACAAAATATAAAAAACACAAACACATGGAGGCTAAACAATACGTTACTAAAGAGCCAAGGTATCACTGAAGAAATCAAAGAGGAAATCAAAAAATACCTAGAGAAAAATGACAATGAAAACACAACGATCCAAAACCTTCCCTCTTAGAACAACAAAAGCAGTTCTAAGAGGGAAGATTAGAACAATACAATTCTACCTCAAAAAACAAGAAAAATCTCAAGTAAACAATCTAACTTTACACCTAAAGGAACTAGAGAAAGGAGAACAAACAAAACCCAAAATTAGTAGTAGGAAAGAAATCATAAAGATCACAGCAGAAATAAATGAAATAGAAACAAAGAAAACAATAGCAAATATCAATAAAACTAAGAGCCAGTTCTTGGAGAAGATAAACAAAATTGATATTGATAAACCATTAGCCAGACTCATTAAGAAAAAGAGGGAGAGGACTCAAATCAATTAGAAATGAAAAAGGAGAAGTGACAATGGACACCCCAGAAATACAAAGCATCCTAAGAAACTACTACAGCAACTCTATGTCAATCAAATGGATGACCTGGAAGAAATGGACAAATTCTTAGAAAGGCATAACCTTTCAAGACTGAACCAGGAAGAAATAGAAAATATGAACAGACCCATTGCAAGCACTGAGATTGAAACTGTGAATAAAAATCTTCCAACAAACAAAAATCCAGGACCAGATGGCTTCACAGGTGAATTCTATTAAACATTTAGAGAAGAGCTAACACCTATCCTTCTCAAACTCTTCCAAAAAAATTGCAGAGGAACGAACACTCCCAAACTCATTCTAGGAGGCCACCATCACCCTGAGACCAAAACCAGAGAAAGATACTACAATAAAAGAAAATTACAGATCAATATCACTGAGGAAGATAGATGCGAAAATCCTCAACAAAATACTAGCAAACAGAATCCTACAACACATTAAAAGGGTCATACACCATCATCAAGTGGGATTTACCCCAGGGATGCAAGGATTATTCAATATACGCAAATCAGTCAATGTGATACACCATATTAATAAACTGAAGAATAAAAACCATATGATCATCTCAATAGATGCAGAAAAAGCTTTTGACAAAATTCAACACTGATTTATGATAAAAACTCTCCAGACAGTGGGCATAGAGGGAACCTACCTCAACATAATAAGGGCCATATACAACAAACCCACAGCAAGCCTCATTCTCAATGGTGAAAAATTGAAAGCATTTCCTCTGAGATCAGGAACAAGAAAAGGATGTCCACTCTTGCCACTATTATTCAAGATAGTTTTATAAGTCCTAGTCACAGCAATCAGAGAAGAAAAAGAAATAAAAAGAATACAAATTGTAAAAGAAGAAGTAAAATTGTCACTGTTTGCAGATGACATGATACTATACATAGAAAATCCTAAAGATGCCACCAGAAAACTACTAGAGCTAATCAATGAATTTGGTAAAGTTGCAGGATACAAAATTAATGCCAGAAAGCTCTTGCATCCCTATGCATTAACAACGAAAGATCAGAAAGAGAAATTAAGGAAACAATCCCATTCACCATTGCAACAAAAAGAACAAAATACCTAGGAATAAACCTACCTAAGGAGGTAAAATACCTGTACTCAGAAAACTATAAGACAGTTGATGAAAGAAATCAGAGATGACACAAACAGATGGAGAGGTACACCATGTTCTTGGATTGGAAGAATCAATATTTTGAAAATGATTATACTACCCAAAGCAATCTACAGATTCAGTGCAATCCCTATCAAATTACCAATGGCATTTTTTACAGAATTAGAACAAAAAATCTTAAAATTTATCTGGAGGCACATTAGACCCTGAAAAGCCACAGCAATCTTGAGGGGAAAAAAATATGGAGCTGGAGGAATCAGACTCCAGGACTTCAGGCTATACTAGTTGATACTAGATCAACCAGTTCAGTAGGGCTCGGCAGAGATTAAAAAAGGAAACATTAGGCTCAGGAGAACTAATCAAGATTAGTAATCAAGGCAATATGGTATTGGCACAAAAACCAAAATATAGATCAATGGAACAGGATAGATAGCCCAGAGATAAACCCACGCACCTATGGTCAACTAATCTATGACAAAGGAGGCAAGGACATAAAATGGAGAAAAGACAGTCTCTTCAATAAGTGGTGCTGGAAAAACTGGACAGCTACATGTAAAAGAATGAAGTTAGAACACTCCCTAACACCATACAGAAAAATAAATCTCAAAATGTATTAAAGACCCAAATGTAAGACTGGACACTATAAAACTCTTAGAGGAAAACATAGGAAGAACACTCTTTAACATAAATCACAACAAGATCTTTTTGACCCACCTTCTAGAGGAAACTATAATGGAAATAAAAACAAAAATAAACAAATGGGACCTAATGAATCTTAAAAGCTTTTGCACAGCAAAGGAAACTCTAAACAAGACAAAAAGACAACCCTCAGAGTGGGAGAAAATACTTGCAAATGAATCAATGGATAAAGGATTAATCTCCAAAATATATAAAGACTCATGCAGCTCAATATTACAAAAACGAACCCATTCAAAAATGGGTAGAAGACTTAGTAGAGACCCAGAGAAGACATACAGATGGCCAAAGGGCATATGAAAAGATGCTCAACATCACTAATCATTAGAGAAATGCAAATCAAAACTACAATGAGGTATCACCTCACACCAGTTAGAATGGGCATCATCAGAAAACCTACAAACAACAAATGCTGGAGAGGGTGTGGAGAAAAGGGAACCCTCGTGCCGTGTTGGTGGGAATGTAAATTGATGCAGCCACTATGGAGAACAGTATGGAAGTTCCTTAAGAAACTAAAAATAGAATTACCATATAACCCAGCAATCCCACTGCTGGGCATATACCCAGAGAAAACCATAATTCAAAAAGACACAAGCACCCCAATGTTCATTGCAGCACTATTTACAATAGCCAGGTCATGGAAGCAACCTAAATGCCCATCGACAGATGAATAGATAAAGAAGATGTGGTACATATATACAATGGAATATTATTCAACCATAAAAAGAAATGAAATTGAGTCATTTGTAGAGACGTGGATGGATCTAGAGACTGTCATAGAGAGTGTAGTAAGTCAGAAAGAGAAAACAAATATCATATATTAACACATAAATGTGGAATCTAGAAAAATTGTACAGATGAACCAGTTTGCAAGGCAGAGATAGAGACACAGATGTACAGAACAAACGTATGGATACCAAGGGGGAAAGCGGCGGGGATGGGTGGTGGTGTTGGGCTAAATTGAGATTGTGATTGACCTATATACACCAATACATATAAAATTGATAGCTAATAAGAACCTGGTGTATAAAAAATAAAATAAAATTCAAATATTAAAAAAATAAAACCTATAAAGGTGGTATAAACGAAGATCTATAAGACCTCAGAGGAGACAGAGGGTATTTCTGCATGTACTAATTAAGGAAAGTCACTTTTAGGCAGAGACTTGAAGGATGAGTAGATTTGATACAGGCAGACATGATAGAAGCAGGTACTCCAGAAGGAAGTACGAGGATAATAAATCTCAAGCCACATGTAAAAAATAGCAAGTAGTTAAATCTGACCCCAATGAAGGCTGACTTTTGGGAGCAATGAAAGCTATGGATGATAAGGCATATGGCATAGCATATTTGGAGCCTCAGCTAAAAAGTTAAATTTTATTGTACAAATGGTGAGAAGTTTTGTTCTATTTTAATCAGAGGAGTGACATCAAGGTGGTATTTTGGGAAGATCAACCAGTTCAGTAGGGCTCGGCAGAGATTAAAAAAGGAAACATTAGGCTCAGGAGAACTAATCAAGATGTTATTGTGATTGTCCAGGAATGAGACAGTAAAGGAATGGGATAGATAGTTGAACACAAGAAATATTCCAGAGAAACATTTTATTACTCATGGTTTTACTCCTTTATGCAAACTTCTTTGTAGAACTCCAGTTCTGTCTATACAACAGCAAGCTCTTCATCGTTTTTATAAAATGTGGTACATATATACAATGCAATACTACTCAGTCATAAAAAAGAATGAAATAATGCCATTTGCAGCAACATGGATGGACTTGGAAATTATCATACTAAGCGAAGTAAGTCAGACGGAGACAGAAAAATATCATGTGATATAACTTATATGTGGAAGCTAAAATATGACACAGATGAACCTCTCTACGAAACAGAAACAGACTCACAGACATAAAGAACAGACTTGTGGTTGTCAAGGGGGTGGGGTTTGGGGGAGGGATGGGGTGGGAGCTTGGGGTTAGCATTTGCAAACTATTATATATAGAATAGATAAACAACCAAGTCCTTCTGTATACCACAGGGAACTATATTTAATATGCTGTGATAAACCATAATGGAAAAGAATATGAAAAAGAATATATATATATATATACATGTATATGTATGTATAACTGAATCACTTTGCTGTACAGCAGAAACTGACACAACATTGTAAATCAACTATAAGTCAATAAAATAAATTTTAAAAGAAGGATACACAGACTAACAAACATATCTAGTGCAAGCATGAAATATATGGAAAAAAAGATTTTAAAATAAGATTTATCCAGCACTGTTGGGAAATCAATTATCCATATAAATTAATCTTCCAGGTCACTGAAAGTTTTCTGTTTGCACACCCAATACTTTAAAAGCTTTATTTTGGCTGTCTATATGTCTAGTTTAATAAGTTATGTATTAAGTTAATAAGTTATGGCTATTAAGCGAGTTGCATGGAAAGCTTGTGTGTGTGTGTGTGTGTGTGGTGACTTATTTTAATGGAAAGAGCAAGGGGCTTGGATTAGAAATATGCATGCTATTTTCTTGCTGTATGACCCAGGACAAGTTGCTTCACATCTCTTGGTGTCCGAAGCAGGAGACAAGTTCTATTAATCCATCAAAACAGAGAATAAGAAGTTTCAAGGGGATTACCATTTCATTTTGGTATCCCTCAGTCTGTTACTGGTTTGAGAAAACTGGCCAAAATAGAGGGATAAAGCATGCATGCTTATCTCTCTAAATGAAGGAGAGATTAACTGTTTTAGGAAGGTGTGATTTACTTCTCAGAAACAAATATTGACACCGTAAGTCCTCTCTTGCCAAAATAGAATGTTTTTAAAATCAAAGATGCTCACTGGGCTTCCCTGGTGGCGCAGTGGTTGAGAGTCCGCCTGCCGATGCAGGGGACGCGGGTTCATGCCCCGGTCCGGGAAGATCCCACATGCCGCGGAGCGGCTGGGCCCGTGAGCCATGGCCGCTGAGCCTGCGCGTCCGGAGCCTGTGCTCCACAATGGGAGAGGCCACAACAGTGAGAGGCCCGCGTACCGCAAAAACAAACAAACAAACAAACAAAAAGATGCTCACCAAACTCAATCCCTCTAAGATTCAAGTTCTCTTTTGCCCCCATTGTTGTCATAAATAATGTGAATAATGATTTTCCCTTAATAACACCTTTCTTCCGGAGCTATTGCATGTTGCTATTGGCAAAGCAACTTTTCCAATTTCTAAGAGATAAGGCTTTCCTAAGAAAGCTCTTTGGACTTCTTGGACATCAAACCAACCTCTGCTGCGCATATATTTTACAAGTATGTTGCTAAATTGAGTGTGAACAACCCCAAAGCCTGGATTTAAAAGCTGAGGGGAAAGTGCATGGTAAAGCACATTCCTACATTCTCTGAGCTCTCAACACCGAGAAATAGCTTGAGATGTGAAGCAAACTGGGAATGTGAAGATGCACACGCTCCCTAACAAATAAAGCTATTCTAATAGGTGGTTGAAAGAAAGGTCAGCTTTAAAAGTTCTCCCCAGATAGACTCTCACAGTGAAAGGACAAACATCTGACAGATAAATCAAACTACCAGCGACCTGGAAGAGTCTGAAAACAGGAGGCAGTCCTCGTAGAAGAGAACACAGGGCATTAGTCGCCTACCAGCCTGTTCTCTAACTGAAGAGGTCGAAGGGCTGGTGGCTGTAAACCTGTACCAAATGGACCCTTTGCTAGTTTCCATCTGTATCATATTTTGCATGTGTGCATGCACATACATTGTGCACACAGCCCAAATTAAGCTGTTACAAGAGAAACATGCCCTTTTTTTTTTTTTTTGAGTATTTTGTTCCCTGTGCAGAAAGAGGGAAAAAATGTGAATTTTAATTTTTGAGTCTTCGTTATTAGAACATTTTCTTCTCTTTTATCATAAATTCTCATTTTGGATTCTAATTATCTTTGGCTTATTTTCTATGTGCCTGACAGAAAAAAAAAAATAAAAGAAAGTTCATCCCCAGTAGAGAAACCTGCTCAGACCTGATAATTTTGTGTTTTTTCTCCACGAGAACCCTATCCTCTGGCCACCACGGTATGCTCTCAAAGACAGGCCTACTGTGTGAAGATACATTCCCTTTATGTGAAGATAGGGGATCCGTGGGTCTGGTTTTATTAGAAGTGGTATGAATCCATGCAGAAAATGTCCTCTTTATTTCCCTTTCTGATCCTGAAATACATTACATGAGTACATGTGTGTACATGTATGTACACATGCATGAACATACATACATGAATCCTCTATTTTCTACTTGTATTGATTTAATAGATATACTTGAGAGTTTACTCTCGGTCTGGGACTTTGCTGCGTTTTGATTATGATTTTGTCACTCATGGGACTTGTGTTTTCGTATGTGGGCAGATGTTTGTCAAATGACTACACCAATGTTAGTGAGTAAAAACTGCAATAAATATGTTGAAGGCAAACCTTAAAGTGCTATGAATCTGAAGAGCAAAATGGCAAACTCTAAGAAGAGACGGGGTAATCAGTAAATTCTGCGCTAAGAAGAAGCAAGGATAACTAAAATGTAAAACCAAGAAAGTCTCATCATGCAAACTTTCCAGCTTTATTCTAAGGGCTCACTAACTTTGGAAAGACTTTAGATAAGCTTTCAAGATTCTAAACTTGAACCTGGTATGGTTTGCAGTTTGCCTGGCGTTACGCAAGCTCTTGCTGGCTCCATTCCATTATCAGCAATGCTCTTTGGGAATTTCTTACATGTGGAGAGACAGGTTGACAATCCTGACTGAGTTTTCCAGAGTTATTGTTTTGCATTTTCGGGGGGATGCCATGAAAGTTCTAACTGAGACTTCTAAGACCTTGGGCAAACAAGAATGGCCGACTCTCAGAGGGAGGAAATTTCGACGCAGCTGCTCTGGGTAGATACCCACACACTTACACACTATATAACCAGATGTCATGCTCAGTTCCAGTCTTGTGGACTTTTCATAACCAGCCCTTTTATGCGTAAAGTTTGAAATAAAGCTGTCTTTGACCACCCCGCCACAGAAACAATGGTTTTGATTCCAGGTGTGTCAGGCAATAGCAAATTTTGGGCTTGCATTTTTTTCTTTACAATCAGTTTATATCCCCTCAGTGACATTTTCATTACTTGTGTGTGTCTGTTTGTAGATTTTTTTTCCCTACATAAGTACACGGATGTTATTTGTTATGCACTCCGTGTTTATTTTAAGAAACTGGATCATTAAATCCACATCCCTTGTTTCAGCAAATGACCTTCAAGTATAAAATGAGGTGAAGGCTGTTATTTTTAAGAAGAAAGGAAAGCTTTGTGAAGGACCATACTGGCTGAATTTTGCAGTACCTGCTTCTGTTCCCTCCATTGTTCACCAAAAAACTGCCTGTCTGATCTCTAAAGTAGTGGTTGTTTTAGGCTCTAAAGAGCTCAAGCCCCCAAATAATGAGGCTGATGTAACGATTGGAATAAAAAGGGGATAAATCCCTGATGTAAGAAAACACAGTTCACTTTGTCTATCTTTTAAGAGTTTAAGACCACGGAGATGCTCCAGGGTACGGAGGTATTTGCTACACTGCTGAGGTAAGCGCAATGCTCTACAATGATCTTGTGATACCCACAGCATGATTCGTAATTAGCCAGAAATGTAAATGGTAGCTCAGCACATCTCTGTATTATATTAAAAGTGAGTTTAATTGCCAAGAGTTTGTTTTGCTTTTTCGCTTTCTTAAGCATGATGTAAGATTTCTCCAACTGGAAAATCCCTTACTTGCTGACTTACATGGAGTTTATAATGCTGTCTGAGCTTTTTTGGCTTTTGTTTCTTACCTTAATTTTGTGCCACTGAGGAATTGCCTTGATCAGTAAAATCCTCATTTTGTAACTACTGGAAAGACTGGCCTGGTCCCTCCTGGCACGGCTGCAGGATCTTGTTGCTGTGCCCATAAGTGACCTCTTCCTATCAACCAGGGCCTGAAACAGGATGACCAGATGACCAACTATATTTCACAGAACACAGAAAATCTGGTTACTAATGATCATGTTCTCTGCTCTTCTCTTAAGCAACTGAAATATGATTTCCTATAGCTGCTACTTTGCAATAAAGATTTAATGGGATGCGTTTCACCTCCTTCTGACAGGTTATTTCATTCCCTGCCTGTCCGCATCCACAGGTGGTATTGGTAAATGGCCCTTTAATAAATTAAAACTATCATAAGCTGTCAAATACATGGATAAAAGTTGTACTCTCTGATCTCCCCAATTCCAGGGCAATTCCTTCTTGTTTGTAGGAATATGCTTTTCTTTGGGACTATAAGCAGATGATTAATATTTGCTTTGGGAATCCACAGTACCAGTTTTCAGCAGATGCTCAAGAAAAGGAAAATAACATGTTATTCCCAGAGAATAAATAAACTCATCCCTCTGGTTATGCAGAGAGTGAGTTTCCTTCCTAAAGGGCCCCTGAAGCCTCCCACACCCCCATGACATTCATGCTTCAGGTGTCACCTTGGGAAATACATATTGAAATACGGCATTTAGGCAGCACCCTTTGTGTTTGGAACCTATACAAACACAAAATGTGCATGTGTATATAAAAGAATGCTAAAAAATTGCAATCTATTTGATGTCACAGAGTCCCCGTAAAATGAAAGACATGTAAGTGTGATGAAAATATGAACAAAGCAAGCTGGTTTAATAGTGCAGTGGGAGAGAAAAAATGGAGCCGGGGAGAGTGAAGTAAACCACCCTACAGGTGATGCTAAAAAATTTTGATTCTCCCCACCCGCCCTTTCCTTACACTGTCTCTAAAGGGATGGTATAACCCATAAAAATAAACTCAGTTCTGGGAGAGCTGAGCCAGAGATGCAGCATATGAATTTGTCTAGGGCAGTACATCTATGGCTGGGTCCTAGACCAGGAGGGGCACAGAGCCCCAGGTGTCTCCTGAAGCATTGTTCTCAGCAAAACTCCTGACCCAGGGGACACCCAGCCCACACACTCTCTGCTCAGGACCCTCGGTGATAATAATGTGTTCACTGGGGGCTTAACATAAATTTTAAGGGGTCTGGAAGCCACATAATTATGATTCTCTACCTTCAACTGGTTTACAGTCTATATTTGGATTCCCTGGGAAGCAGAATCTGAGTTGCAGGCAGGAAGTTTATCAGGGAAAGCCCTCGAGAACATCACCTGTGAAGGAGGGAGGAAAGCAGGATGAGGATTGTGCAGAGGGAGAGGGTGAATTGCCATGAGTTGCAACACAGGTCTCAGCTAATCAATCACTTTGGGAGCTCTGGGGATGAGATAGTCACTCAAGGTTTTCCCATAGTGGGGTGAGAATGCCAAGATTTAATATTTGCAATTCAACCAGTCACTGAAGGCAAGTTGTCTCCAGAAAGAGGTTCTGACCTTGGACAAGGCAAGATTCTTCAGCCAAAGGAAGTCCCAGAGAGGGACTCAGCTGAGAGCTGTCAGCCGGTAGTGCTGGGGGAGTGAGGGCTTCAGTAGCGGAAGAGGGATGCAAGTGGTACACCCCTACAATCACCTGCAGAGAATCGTAGCATCAGTGCAGTACAAATAAGTGTTTTTTGTATGGCTCATGTGGACTCTAAGTACTGTAGGAGTTCAGGTGCTGAGGACAAAAAAGAGGACAAGGGTGCTCAGGGAACACTGTATGTACCAGGCAGTGCTTGAGAACTAATTTGGAAAATAGGGAATTTGGGGGTATTTAGTAACAAGATGGGAGAATTTAGGGAAATATTAAATTTCAGGTGAGCAACATGAATGGACAAAGGTGGTGATAAGCTTGGCTTGTTAGTGGCATTTAATAGAATAGTCTGAAAGAAGGATGTATATTAGCAGAGTAGTAATGAGTAAGATTATCTAGGTGAGATGGGATAGAAGAAGGCAAGACTGGAGAATCTTGGCAGAGATACAGTTATTTATATTATTCTTTTGACAACTTTATTGAAATATGTTCTCTATACAATCAAATGTACCCATTTTAGTACACAGTTCAATGACTTTTGACAAATGCATGTAGCCATGCAGTCACTGCTCAGGATGTACAGAATTTCTCTCATTCTCATGCCCTTTTACAATCAACTTTATTTCTCTTCCCTATAGATTAACTTTGCTGCAACCGTAACTTCTTGTAAATGAAATCATACAGTATACAGTCTTTTGTGTCTGGATTTTTTTCACTCAGTAATTTTTTTTCTCTCTGATTTGTTGCTGCTGTTTCATGTAACCACAATGGAGTTTTGTATATTCACCTTGTATCCTGTGACCTGATTCACTTATTAGTTATAGTATTTTTTTTGGCAGTTGCTTGGGATTTTTCTATGTGCACATTCATGCCTCCTGCAGATAAAGAGAGGTTTGCTTTTTCTTTTCCACGGATGCTTTTTACTTCTTTTTCTTGCACTATTACGTTGTCTAGGACTTTCAGTACAATGCTCATAGAAGTTGGTGAGAGCAAACATCCCTGACTTTCTCTTGACTTAGCTTGAAACATTCGATTTCTCACTTTTAAATATGTTAGCTCTAGGTTTTTTACTTCTATCCCTTATTACTGAGAGTTTTTTTTAAACAGGAATTTGTGTTGTATTCTGTCACATGCTTTTTTTCTATATCTTTTGAGATAATCATATGAATTATCTTTCTTTATTCTGTTTATAAGATGAATTTCATGGATTAATTTTCAAATGTTAAACCTACTTTGAATTTTGGGTCATGAAACTTTGAACCTGCTTGGTCATGATGCATTATAATTTTCAAATATTGTTGGATTCTGCTTGCTAATATTCATAGTCCTAATGTGGATTTTTGAGTCTGCATCAATGAGGGCTGTTGATCTCTGGTTTTCCTGTGATGTCATCATCTACTCTTTGTATCAGGTTATGCCAGCTTCATTCTGAAAAAGTTTATATAAAATTGGTATTGTTTATTTCTTAAATTTCTTTTCTTTTTAAATGATTGTAACAGTGGATTTTCTTGTTTTTAAATTAATATTGATATATTTATTTGGATGCACCAGGTCTTAGTTGCAACATGTGGGCTCCTTAGTTGCGCCTCACCAGCTCCTTAGTTGTGGCATGCAAACTCTTAGTTGCGGCATGCATGTGGGATCTAGTTCCCTGAGAAGGGTTCGAACCCGGGACACCTGCATTGGGAGCATGGAGTCATATCCACTGCTCCACCATGGAAGTCCCTATTTCTTAAATTTCTGATTGACCTGCCAGTGAAACTGCCAGGGCCTGAAGTTTTCCTTGTGGAAATATTATTAATAAAAATTAATTTTTTATTAGGTAAAGGATTATTTAAATTTTCTATTTCTCCTTGGGTCGCTTTGGTAAAGAATGTGTCCATTGCATCTAAATTGTTTGATCTCTTGATATAAAATTGTTCATTATATCTCTCTTTTCAACCTTTTAATGCTTGTAATACCTATAGTAGCATTCCCTCTTTCATCAATAATATTGGTAAGTTGTTTTTCTTTGTTTTTCTTAATCAGTCTAGCCAGAAGTTAACCAATTTTATCAATTTTTATTTCTTTCATTGATTTTCTCTACTATTTTCTGTTTTCTAGTTCATTGATCTCTTTTATATTTACTTTTCCTTGATTTAGATTTAATTTGGTCTTCTTTTCCTAGTTTCTTAAGGTGGAGACTTAAATATAGTTTTAACCCTTTTATTTTTAAATATAATTACTTAAAGCTATACATTTCCCTCTAATCATTAATTCTCAAATGTGATCCACAGATCTCTGGAGTCCTTATGTCCATTTCAGGGGTCTGCAAGATTCAAACAATTTTCATGACCATATTGAGAAACTGACTTTTTTCTTACTGTGTTGACTTTTACCCTGATGATACAAAAGCAATGGTGGATAAAAGCATGGGTGCCTTAGTGTGATTCAGAGCCGTTACATCAAGCTATGAGTAGACACTATAGTCTTTACAACCATGCATTCATAGTAAAACATGCCAGTTTTACTTAAAGGTGCCTTTGATGAAGTGATACAGTTACTAACTTCATTAAATATCTACTTTTGATTACATGTCTTTTTTAAGTAAACTTTTTATTTTTGAATACGTTTAGGTTTACAGAAAAATGGCAAAAATAGTACAGAGAGTTCTCAAATATACCACACTCTGCTATTACTATTATTACCATATGATATATGGTAATAATAATTATATATATTAAATATTATACTATAAATTATTATATATAACACAATTACATAGAATTATATATAATAATATATAGTATATATAAACTATATATGTAATTTAGTTTATACACACTATATATTATATGTAATACACTAATAATTATTATTGTTTCCCCTGAACAGTATACTCTTATAGTAGTTTCAGAAATATTAACCTGTATTCCCATAGGAAACTATGCACAGTGCTTGTGTATAGTTTCTTCTGACTAGTCACAACTTTTGCCCTCTAACCCCTTCAGTGAGATTGTTTCATATATTTGTGATACAGTTAAATGATTTTGTCATATTCTGCATTTCATCCTCAGATTCCCCCAATCTCCTAAATGATTTTTTTTTTAATTTTCATACATTAAAGTCAATTCTTGGTGCTGTAAATTTCCATGAGTTTTGACAAAAGCATAGTGTCATGTATCCACCATTATAATATGGTCCAGAAGATTTCCACCATCTTAGAAAGGCCCCTGCTTCACATGTTTAACCCTTCTCTCCAGACCCCTGGCAACTACTGATCTGCTCACTATGTCCATAGTCTGCCTTCACCAGAATTCCAAATAAATAGGAACGTACAGTCTGTAGGCTTTTCACAGTGACTTATTATGTTTAACACCATCATTTAAGATTTATCCATGTCTTTGCTTGGCCTGATGGCACATTCCTTTTAGCACTGAATAGTATTCCATTGTATGGATGTACCAAAGTTTGGTTATTCATTCACCTATCAAAACACACCTTGATTTCTTCCAGTTTTTGGTGATTATAAATAAAGCTGTTCTAAACATTTGCATGCAGGTTTTTGTGTAGACATAAGTTTTCAAGTCAGCTGGGGAAATAACCAAGAGTGTGATTGCTGGGTTGTACGGTAAAACTATGTTCAGTTTTGTATGAAACTGTCAAACTTACTTCTAAAGTGGCTATAACACTTTTCATTTCCATCAATAATGAATTGTATATGTAGTTTCTATAGCTCCACATCTATGCCAACAATTGGCAATTACCCTTTCTAATAGTGGATATTAGTACCTTACAATATTTTAATTTGCATTTCTCTAATTGAACATTTTAATATAGTTATTTTCCATTTGTATATCTTCTTTAGTGAGATGTTAGTTCAAATATTTGTCCTTTTTTTTAATTGGGTTGCCTGTTTTCTTATTGTTGAGTTTATGTCTTTCTAATACTCTTTGTGGTGAAATGGAAAGCATGTATAAAACACTGCTGCCATGTATTTAAAGTATAGTGATTGTCTGAAGGCTAAGCACTTGTGTGATTGAGTTGCAAGCTGAACTAGCTGCTTGTTTTCTTTTTTCGGAGAATACCAGTTTTGCTTGGGAAAAAAATGACTAACAAAAAATTTGCATAATCAGAAGTCATTGTCTCAAAAATTAATGAAGAAACCTATAATTTCAAGAAATCAACTGATATTTTTGTTGCCAGTGACAATATTTTAACTTTCAAGTGAAAATTAGAACTTTGGAAAACCCTGCTCTAACGGGCTTAAAAACTTCTCTCTTATGATGACACTGGTAGTGATATTAACAAATGGAATTTTTGATAGCATATAATATAATGAATCAACATTCTGAAGAGCTGTTTAACTCAATGAACCAATATTTTTCAAGTGACCAATGTATAAGTGAACAAAATTATGTATGGATAGAAGGTCCATTCAAAGTGCAAAATAGAGTAATGAATTTTAATGTAATTAGTCTAAGAAAAATCCATTGATATGACTTCAGATGTCATATTACAACTCATCTTTAAAAAAGCCACTGCTTTTCAAGTCCTGGCATACTGTCAACTAAAAATATACAAAATTACCTGTAAAGGCCATCGAAATACCCCATCATTTTCTGACTACAAGTCTTTGTGAGGCTGGACTTTCTTATATACCTCAATTAAAACGATCTGCGGTAAAAGATTGACTGCAGAAGCAGATACAAGAATTGAGTTGTGTTCTCAAAAGCAAGACATTAAAGAGATTGTGAAAAGTAAAACAATATCATTTAAATTAATTTTTTGGAAGATATAGTTATCTTTATAAAAACAGTTTGGTTATATTAATAAACAATGGATTTATTATTTTATTTTTAAATTAATAAATATTTTAAAAATCTTCAGTTTTAACTTCTTATAGGGTAATTATTGATAGATATGTGCATAAACAGAAAACTCTTACAGTTGTCAATAATTTTTAAGAGTATAAGGGGTTTTGAGATGAAAAAGCTTGAGAATCATTGTTCTAAACACTATTTTAGCATCTTCCAATAAATTTTGATCTATTTGAATTTTCATTTACATTTAGTTCAACATATTTTCTAATTTTCTTTCTGATTTCTTCTTTGTCTTACGATTATTTAGAAGTATGCTGTTTTGTTTGTTTGTTTGTTTTTGCGGTACACGGGCCTCTCATTGTTGTGGCCTCTACCATTGTGGAGCGCAGGCTCCGGACATGCAGGCTCAGCCGCCATGGCTCACGGGCCCAGCCACTCCACAGCATGTGGGATCTTCCCAGACCGGGGCACGAACTCACGTCCCCTGCATTGGCAGGCAGACTCCCAACCACTGCACCACCAGGGAAGCCCTAGAAGTATGCAGTTTAACTTCCAAATGTCTAGGGATTTTCCAGAAATTTTTCTAATTCCTAATTTAATACCATTGTAGTCAGAAAACATTCTCTGGTTTCAATCCTTCTAAATTTATTGAGACATATTTTATGGCCCACCATATGGTCTATCGTGGTGAATGTTCCATGTGTTCTTGTAAGAAGTTACATTCTCCAGTTTTGTGTGTAGTGTTCTATACATCTTCTTGATTGACCTTTTTATTATAATTTTGTCCTTCTATATTTCTGGTCCTATTCCTTGTTCTGATGCCTAATTTTTCTAAAATAGTACAGGCAATTCAGTAGGGTCTTGATTTTTTTTTAATAGTCCAATAATCTCTGTCTTTTACTGGAGTGTTTAATCCATTTATATTTAAATAATTGTCAACATGATTGGTTGATTTGCTTTCTATTTATTCCATCTGTTTGTTGTTCCCTTTTTATTCTTTTTTCCTCTTCTTTGGGACTACTTGACTATCTTTGGCATTCCTTTTTATATCCTTTATTGGCTTATTAACTAATAGATCTTTGTATGTTTGTTTTGTTTTGTTTGTTTTTAGTGGTTATTTTAGGCAGTGATATCCAGTGCAGTAGCCATTAGCTATATGTGGCTCAATTCCTTAGTGCATTCCTTAGTCACACTTGCTACAGTTCAAGTACTCATTACCCCAGTGTGGCTAAGGGCTACTATATCAGTAAAGATATGGAACATTTCCATCACTGCAAAATCTTCTATGAGATAGCTCTGTCCTAGGATTCACAATATGCATCTTTAGCTTATCACAGTCTACATTCAAATAACATTGTATCACTTTACCTTTCATGTAAGACTCTTCAAACCATATTCATCTATTTTTGTACTCTTGTCCTTTGTGCCTTTGTTATGCCTTTTACTTCTGTATATGTTTTAATTCTCACAACATATTATTATTTTGGCTTTAAATGGTCAAATATCTTCTTTAAAAGTTAATAAATAAGCCAAAAGTATTGTATATAATCTCACACTTACCATGTCTAGTACTCTTCATTTCTTTGTGTAAATTTGAGTTCTGTCTGTAATTGGTTTCCTCCAGCCTGAAGACCATCCTTTAACATTTCTTATAGTCTATGTCTATTGGCTCCAAATGATCTCAACTTTGGTTTTTCTAAAAAACATGTGATCATTCTTGTCTTTGTTAAACTAGGACATAGTGTTTTGTTTTCCTCTAGCTACCTTTAAGATTCTTTACTTTGTCATTTATTTTCTGTCATTTGATTATGATAAGCCTTAGTGTAATTGCTTTGGTTTTATCCTGCTTTGGGTACCTTGATCATCTTGGATCTATGGTTTATTTTTGTGTTGTTGAGAGTCTGGATTTTGTTTTCTTCCTTTAAACAGGGTTGAATTTTATTTTGGCAGGCAATTAAGTCACATGGGAGAGGTCAGTTTATCCTTCTGATGTCTATTTTCAAGATTTGTTTGGGTTTATCTAATATAGCCTTTACTCTAGAGATAGTTTAGCTCACTCTGAGACAATATCTTTCTGGGGTTTCAACCAAATTCTTCCAATGTTCAACAAGGTATCTCTACTCCCGTTAGTCAGAACACAAATATTCCCCAACATTGTGCACTTTTAGAAATTGCTCAGTTTTCCAAAAGCTTATCTTTCCTTAGTGGTTGTCCTTTTCCAAGACTCATGGAGTCTTATCCTGTGTGTGACATTCAAGATTGGTATTCCAACAAACACTTAATGAACCCTATGCAGATTTCTGGAGCTCTAGCTCTGCTTTGCTACCTCCTAACTGGTGCTCTGTACCACAAATTCCAGTGGTTTCAGCCTTTCTGAATTTAATCTCTGTCTCTGCAGCTCAAGGAGACCACGGTGATCTAGTAAATGCCTCCAGGCAAAAACCTGGAGTAATAGAAAGACATATCTTTTGTTTCACTTCTCTTAGACAATATATTCTTGTGTTGACAGCTTTTCAATGTCTTAAAACTATTGCTTCATATATTTGGTCCAGTTTTCTAGTTGCTTAGAGCAGGAAGGCTAGTTGGTGCCAATTACTCCATCATGGCTGAGATCAGAAGTCAACATTTAGTTTTGACACTATATAAAATAAAGAACAATTGAATGTTTTGAGAAAAACAGAGGCATGAGAAATACTGTATTTGAGAAGGATCAGTATTGAGAAGACAGATGAATTATATGGTAGACAAAGTAGGATAAGGAAAACCATCTAGGAAGTGGTAAGTCAGACATAGGCTGAATAGAGACTAATCTGGATTAGTGGTGATGACAATGAATGTATTGGTACAGATAGGAAGCTTTGTCTCTAGAGTTATTTTTCAGCAGGGATTGGGCTGGGGAGGTACAAACACCTGTTAAAATGTTTCTGAGAGGACACCTGAAAGAAGGGAAAATATTAACAAGTGGTAAAGTTTACTGAGCACCTACTATGTTTGAAATGTTTTCCATATATCATCTTATTTATTCAAAATAACCCTTGGATGTTGTAATAGTAAACTTATAGGTGAAGAGACTGAGGCTCAAAGAGATTAGGAAGGGGAATAAGTCAAATCAGCTAGAAATGATAGAGCTTCAGATCTGGTTGTCTATGGACGGGAAGATATTTCCTTAGTCATGCTTCCTCTATAGAGTGAAGCAGATGTAGCTCTTAGAAGCTGTATTTATAATAATGGTGAAATATTTTCAACATTAGTATTATAATTTACTAAAACCTAAAATATTCTACCCAAATAGAATTAGAACGTACAAAGTCCTGAAATATCCTACAAAGCTCTACCCAAGTGGAATTTGGAGGCAACTTTTTACAATCTATATGAGAGACTGGTTCATTATAGATATTATGGCCTAACCCCAATTACCAGAAAATGTCCCGTCGCCAACAGCAGATACATAGATGATGCATCTAAGATTTGTTTAATTCTCTAATTAACTGCTTAATTAGTGTGATGGTCTGTGCTTTTCATAAGGTTTCTTAGTACATCAAAAGCATCTTCTGTTTGGTTTCAAAAGCCTCAGAATGACTTTAGGAATGAAAAAGATAATAAAGACATGATTTGCTAATTTACCAAAGTTAGCAACAACTTTTTGATGTGTTTGTATATCTTTACAAGAACATTAACCATCTATGAAATGGATAAGCTGGGGATAAAGAGACCTACATGGGCATTCTCTGTGAAGCAATTGGTTATTATCAGACATAAACTAGTAACTTTTATGACATTGACCTCTGCTATTTTAACACTAGACGTAATTAGATTGATCCTCACCAGAGTGGCTTAGTGACACACTGTATAGAGGGATTTCTCTTTGAGTATGTATCCTCAATTACTCTTTTGCTCTCTCTTCTTTACGATCCCTTTCCTTTCTTCTATACCACTTGTGCTGCTGGGTCAGAATGGACATTCTCATCCCGACAATTAGCTACTGGTAGGTTCTTTCAACAGCTGGAGACCTGCAATGTAAAGGTCCTGAGAGAAAATGTGTATGTCGGTCTACTACATTTGTCTTACCTAATCTAAGAACTGTCAACTATATTCTTTCTGAAAGTAATACCAGAGGTATTTCATAAATGTTAGATAACAATGCAAATCAGTGGCTATGATATAACAGAATCTGCGCTAACAGATATACTAGGGAGAACTTGATGGCCTTAGATAGACACAGTAGAGGATGAACAAGGCTCCTGATCTCTTTCTTTTCTTCCTATGGTTTGTTGTGATATTCCAGAGCAAGATGAACAAATATTTCATAAAATAGCCCCTGACCCACTGGACTCCTCACCCTCTTGAAGAAGCCCTGCTAGGAGTCAATTTCCACAGCCAATGCCAGAATATGGGTCAGGCTCATCACTTTCACCCCGCTAAGCTGAGCTACAGATGTTATTCATATTCATCACAGTGTCCAGCCCTTTGACAAAAGTTACAGAGTTCCTTGGCTCAATAAAAATCATGTGTCATCGAGTTCCCTGGGTTAAGTGCGCTACTTAGAAAAGCATTTCCCTTTTTCTGTTTGTTTGGTGAGATGTTTGAAGACCTCCAACATCTACATTTCAGTTGGAGCCTGTCTTTCCCTGTTCCACTGTTGCCAAATACCCTTCCCTTGGCTCTCCTTCTTTCTCCAAGGTGCTTACTTGCTCTGCTCACCTCTACACTTTGTTATCTTTTGGCAACTCTCAACATTTCCTTGAGTCCAGTGGAATGTTGATATTCTCTACCCAAAGTACAGAATGTTGGGGGCAGAAGGAGGAGGCAGTGTAGCTTCACACAGTTTTATTATTTCCTGCCCTCAGTCTCAATCCTAAAGGCTGAAGATTATTTCCAAATGTGCCCTGTAGCCAATCCCATCATTACATGGATATTAGGGCCTACAACCCAGCATTGTGGCTTAGGCATCTCAGTGCCTCATGAGACCATGTGTGGGTTAAGTTTTGACACTGAAAAAAAAATAACAACCTTGTAGCACTGATTGAAAACATATACAGTGTGGCAGGGCATGCATGTAGATCTCAGCCTGTGGCTTCATAGATTTGAACAGAAAACACCAGCATCTGGTGCTACAAAAAAATTATTTTAAAAATAGACACCTTTTTAAATTCCTCTATGGCAGCAGGTAGAAGCTGTTTCTATCCACATAAATTAGTTTGAAGGACTGTCAGCTTACACGTAAAAATTCCACTGTGGAAAACGATTTGGTTTTGATACGCAGTGGAACCTCACCCTAACTCTAGTCTTGGGGGTCACGCAGTGACATGGGAGGCATTGCTGGATAATGTAATGACCAACTTTATTCTTTTCCAAAGAAAATCTAATTGTTCTGTGAATGGAGTGGAGGTAAAGGTGTTTCTAAGGTCATGAGATCATGTCATCATTTCGCCCCATGTTGTTTTAGAGACGAAAGCAAAGCTACCTAAGTAGTGAGAGGTTTGAATAAAAACAATGAGAAGCAAGATCCTTTCTGACCCACCTCCTAGAGTAATGGAAATAAAACCAAAAATAAACAAATGGGATCTAATGAAACTTCAAAGCTTTTGCACAGCAAAGGAAACCATAAACAAGACCAAAAGACAACCCTCAGAATGGGAGAAAATATTTGCAAATGAAGCAACCGACAAAGGATTAATCTCCAAAATTTACAAGCAGCTCATGCAGCTCAATAACAAGAAAACAAACAACCCAATCCAAAAATGGGCAGAAGACCTAAATAGACATTTCTCCAAAGAAGATATACAGACTGCCAACAAACACATGAAAGAATGCTCAACATCATTAATCATTAGAGATATGCAAATCAAAACTACAATGAGATATCATCTCACACCAGTCAGAATGGCCATCATCAAAAAATCTAGAAACAATAAATGCTGGAGAGGGTGTGGAGAAAAGGGAACACTCTTGCACTGCTGGTGGGAATGTGAATTGGTTCAGCCACTATGGAGTACAGTATGGAGGTTCCTTAAAAAACTACAAATAGAACTACCATATGACCCAGCAATCCCACTACTGGGCATATACCCTGAGAAAACCAAAATTCAAAAAGAGTCATGTACCAAAATGTTCATTGCAGCTCTATTTACAATAGCCCGGAGATGGAAACAACCTAAGCGCCCATCATCGGATGAATGGATAAAGAAGATGTGGCACATATATACAATGGAATATTACTCAGCCATAAAAAGAAACGAAATTGAGCTATTTGTAATGAGGTGGATAGACCTAGAGTCTGTCATACAGAGTGAAGTAAGTCAGAAAGAAAAAGACAAATACCGTATGCTAACACATATACATGGAATTTAAGAAAAAAATGTCATGAAGAACCTAGGGGTAAAGCAGGAATAAAGACGCAGACCTCTTAGAGAACGGACTTGAGGTTATGGGGAGGGGGAAGGGTGAGCTGTGACAGGGCGAGAGAGAGTCATGGGCATATACACAGTAACAAACGCAGTAAGGTAGATAGCTAGTGGGAAGCAGCCGCATGGCACAGGGATATTGGCTTGGTGCTTTGTGACAGCCTGGAGGGGTGGGATGGGGAGGGTGGGAGGGAGGGAGACGCAACAGGGAAGACATATGGGAACATATGTTTATGTATGACTGATTCACTTTGTTATAAAGCAGAAACTAACACACCATTGTAAAGCAATTATACCCCAATAAAGATGTTAAAAAAAAAAAAATGAGAAGAGTAAGATCACATATGAAGGGCTTTTCCTAATCTAGGTTTGAAATATGTCCCTTGAAGTTCCTCAGATATGCCATATTATTCCAGGACTCTATGCTGTTCCTGGCATGTTCCCCATTCTATCCATTTTGTTGTCATGTTGCCCCTCCATCCCCAAACACACACACACACACACACACACACACACGAAAGTTTTCCCTGATGCTGTCATCTTTGAGGAGTTATCCCTGACTACCACAGGATGGGCTTAGCTGTTTCTACTTTGTACTTCTCTAACCTTCTGTTCACACCTCTCTAGTAGCATTTACCCCATCATATTGCCTACATCTCTCTCTTCTGTCTTAAAAGTTTTGTGAAGTCAGAGACCACATCTCACTGTGTTATTAACTCTTGGAGTAGCTCTTAACACATAGGAAGCTTCAGTAAATGCTGAACTGAATAAGCTATAAAACTATAACCACTCTAAGAAAGATTTCTCTGGGAACTCTTTCAAGAGAACTAAGGGTCAAATCTGGGGAACTCTCTAGGTCAATGATTTTTCTCTAGGTCAATATTCAGTCTCGTGGTGAGTCAGGCAGACCTCTTTTCATTTTGTACAGCCTTGGTTAATTTAGCCTCTCTAAACCTCAGTTTTCTCATTTATAAAGTACAAATAATGATGTTACCTACCAAATAGATTGTTGTGAGACTAAAATGAAATAATTCTTCTGAAGTACAGTAGCAGTCAACGATAGCTGAGATGGTGATTATAGAGATCACCCATGTTTTTAGAGATGCTTTCACTCCTTCACCAGGAATTTAAATTCCATAAAGTGAGGATTTTTGTCTTTTTTTATTCCCAGCTGTTAGAGACAGTGCCTAGGAAGTGCCTGGCATATAGCAAGAGCTCAATCAATATTTGTTGAATAAATACATGAATAAAGGTTGCTTTCCCAGGAGTGGTGACAGATGGTACAGCTTCAAGTATGCTGGTTCTTCTGAACATTCATACAACAGCTGGATGGTGTTTTAACACAGTACCGGGACTGTACAGTAACCAAACCCAAGGATTTTACACCCTGAAATTTTTGGCTGATTGACCTGATTAGTAGAGTAGATAAATACTCAAGAAGAATGAAATGGAGACTGTAGGAGATTTTTATTTTTTTTAAGTGAAAGACATGTTCTTTCTTGAAAAATCTATCAGACCTGGAAAGAAACCATGTGTTGAAGTGACCCAGGGGAAGCAGAGGGGTGTACTGAATAACCTCCAGAGACTCCTTCCAGCACTAATCTATGAAGGAGATTTACAGACCCACGTGAATTGACCCCAACGAGCCTTGGCTTGCTGCTTTTCTCCCACTTTGACCAATCTTCCCACTTCATTCACTAGGGCAGCTCCTTCCAGACCCTCCTGCCCTCATCCCTCTGCAGCTGGAAATTTACCCCTGTCCCATCACCTAGAGGGAGTAGCTGGCACTATGGAGATGGGATACGCCCAGCTTGTACATAAAGGCCACAGCTGGGCAACACACCCAAAGGGAGCAGAGCCAGGTTTGTTTTAGGGACAGGCCTCCCATGTGAAATTTGACTTTCCCCTCTTGTCTGACTTGGCCAGTTGAACAGTGGTCACCTCTAGATCACAGGAAGTACATATTTGCTACAAAGTCTCCTTGGAGAATCACATGGCCCTCAGATGAGCAATAATACAGATTTCTTATTTTATTTTATTTTCCATGAGAATAAAAGTGCCTCCCTGCCAAAGGACATAGTTTAGGCTTTGCTTTTAGCTGCTCCCAGGGGTACTCAAGAGACTGGTAATTTTTTTTTTAACTATGTATCAAGGGGAAGCTGAACACTTTTGTGGAAAAAAAAGGGAAATATGCTTCATGCACCTAACTGACCTGTCTCCTCCAGTGAACTAGGCTTCAAGGGTAAAGTTGAATCCATTAAAGTCTTGGTGGGAGTGGCAGCACATCTGAGGGGGCAAAGGGTTCTTTGAATCATCCCAGCCACACCTCTTGTTTAGAAAAAATCAATTATGTTGTGCAAATATTTTGTGGATCACAACATCTATTGGCAGCCAGTTTTTTTTTTTTTTTTTTTTGCTGTGAATAAAAGGGAAAACAAAACTGGGAAGAATTCTGGGGTGTGGATATTTATGTCAGCTCCAATGGGGAGCAAAGTTTGAATCCTGATAATTGTGGAAGCGTTGGGATATGTCTTCACTTCTTTATAGATGTCAGTGACCAAGTGCAAGGTCAAGGACGCTGACTTGAATAGTACCTGTACTGAATTTTATTTTGCTTTTAAGAATGGCCGAAACGTGAATGAATTAAAAGTCTACACATAGAAGCTGGTCCAGAAATAGGACTGAAAGAGAGAAAAAAGTGGTAACAAGCTCAAATACTAAGAAAGATTTTTGAAAAATCATAATTAATAAGAACGAAAGTGATGGTGTCAATTTAAGAGAAGTGTGAAAGGTATAAAGATATAGGAGGATGAAAGATACAAAGGAGGATGAAAGAGGGAAAATGATTAACAAGAAGCAAAATTAAAGTATTTTTGGAGGTGTTTTTGTGATATAAGAACACAGCTATAATAAAAAAAGTTGGCCAAAGCCCCAATAAAAGAAACAAAATAAGGGCCCTGGTGTTTGTCAAAAGATGTTTCCAGCAGCCTTTCCCAGGGGTAAGCTCTCTGTGCCCTTGTCTTAACCCTGCTTGCTCTGTTTCCTTTCTGATCAGGCATTTTGAGTTTGAGATCCTGGGTCTCCAGCTTCTACTCACCCTTTATTTCCTATTTTACAAATTCTCTTCTCTGGATTTCCACTTATGTGACTACCAGCCTAAGTTTACCAATATGGTCACACCTCTGTTAATCTATGAGTGCCCCCCACCTCCTGCTTTTACAGGTTCTCCCCAGGCTCATGAGGTCTCCTGAGAGATGTCTAGGGGGTGGGGTCCAATGAGGGGTCTTCCTCTGACATCAACCTTATCAGTTCTTATTCATCTCTTGTGTACGCGTTTGTATACCAAATGGATGCTCAGCCCCAAACCCTCCCTGGACTGTCTTCCGTGGACCTCCCTGGGGGGCAGCCTTGCCATGTACTACCTCATGTGCCAGACTTTGCTCACTACCCCTCCGCCTTCTCCCTAATCCTGGGGTCCAAAGGAGCTAACAAATGTAGAGCAGGGTGGACAAACATTCAAGGTGACAAAGCAGAACAGATAGTGAGTCTGTAAGGACAAAGTTGAGGGGTTTGGAAGACAGCAACAACATTGCCATGAAGTGGTCAGAGTTTGTCTTTGGGACCTGCTAGAGCTGTGTCTTTCCAATGTTGTGTTCCTTTCTCTTCCCTATTTTCTTCTTTTGAACACCTGTGACCACCCTCTGAGTTCGGAGGAAGGAGAAGGAGGGCAGGTGGAGGGAAACGAATGGGATTTCTCCCCATCCCAGCCCACCCCCCTCCCAGCCTAATCAGAGCTCACTTTGTGTAGGATGTCAAGTTCAAGTTTCTGTTGGTGTTCTCATCTAAACTCACCATAGTAATGTGTTTTCATGAGCACATACATACATACTTTCTCTTGATATTTAATTATCGTTTAGAGTTCTTGAATTATATTTTAGAATGAGTTGAGTTATGGATTAAAAACAAAACCAGACAAACAAAAATCTACTTATCATGGGCAGCAGAAGCTGTCTGGGTAAAGGAGAGGGAAAATTGGAGCCAGCTTCATGTAATTTTTTTCCCAGGTGTATACTCAGAATGCTGCCGCTTACTTCACTCATTTACACATTGGATTAATATTTTAAGATACCTACTCCATGAAAGACACTATGTGGTACTATGAGGAGAAACACAAGAAACTAATCCTCATGAGACTTTACAATAGAGGTGAAATTAACTATGCATGCAAATATGTGATCCCCACAAACGAGGAAGTGTTCCCTGAAGTACTATATGTAAAGACACTTTGTAAATGATAATGCTATAGATAAAAAGGAAATATTCCTATTTATTAATTGAAATTTGAGTTTTACAATGAAGTGCTGTAAAAGTTGCCACTTCTGACTATTGTGATTAAGAAAAACACTGTGGAAAAGATGATATGTGAATAGATCTTTGAAGCACACAGAGAAGAAATATAAATAAGATTTTGATGGGTAGAAGATGTTAAGAAGAGGACATCTCAGGAAAAAGCTCCAGTAATAAAAGACACTGAAGTAGAAAGGTTTGATGCGTGAAAAGGATACCGTAGGTTTAGAAAGAAAAGAGAGACTTTCAGAAACATGGCAAAGGAAGGACTGACTGGGATTATGAATCATTCCTAGGAGCAGGTGAAATAGGAGACAAGGAGGACCCCAAGGATTTTATTCTGGAAGTTACGTTATCATTAGGAAGTCTGGGAAAGACAAAAGGAGAGCTGGTGCAGGAGAGAAAGATGATAAATTTGGTCCTAGACACATAGAGGTGAAGATTAGGATGGACCTTTGAGGCTGTAATATTTCAGAGACAATGGGAATTTGAAACTGATGCCAAGAAGTGGTTAAGGCTATTAACAAAGCAGGGAACTATCTGTGCAATGGACCAATTTAAATCCATAACAGTAAGTACATTTACAATAGACGTAAAGTATAAAAGGAGAAAACCTGGGGAAAGACTTCCACTTAGTGAATGGAAGGCGGACACAGCTAGTAAAGAAGAGAGTAAAGAGGTGAATAGAGAAGAGGGACCAGAATAGTATCATTTCACAGAAGTCAAAGGAGGAGCCAGTTTTAGATATGGAGAAACCTCAATGCTCCAAGTACCATAAAGGGGTAAAACTGGTTGTGACAGAGAAAAAAACCTAAGGGTCCACTTTTTCCCTTAGAGTAAACAGCTCCATGCAAGTGGTAGAGGGAAGACCAGCAATGGTGGATTAACTCATGAGTGCAGCAACAAGGCAGAGAATTCTGTTAGAAATTTGATAATTAAGAGAAGGAAGAAGGTGGATGTGTATTTTGAGGGGGTATCAGATTTTAGAAAGGCTATTTGCTTTTCCTCAGGACTGACCTGAGCAAATCTCAGGTAGAGGAGAAACTTTCCACAGGAAGAGAGAATTTAAGATGCCGTAACATTTAGAAAGAATCGCTGGTAAAGAAAAAGCATAGAAAGACAAATATGCATGGAAACAAAATCAACCTGTGGAGAGATCGCCTTTAGGAGAGACAGAGATAGAAGTTAGGGGAAGATGGCTAAATGATTGGCAGTTATATTGAGGCAAAGGTCAGAGAAAGAAGATGATGGAACTCTCTCTAAGAGTGAAATAAAAGGTTAAGATGATTCGTAATTGATATCCAGACTTAAAGAGAAGAACAGGACCTTGTAAATATCTCCAAATTTGTCAACCAAAAGAAGGGATTTCTCCTATAACAACTGTGATTGTTGCCTGATTTAAGGGAAAAAATGCATTGAAAAAAATTGGAGCAAATATGATGTAGGTAGAAAGCGTTTTCTAAAAAAATTTTTTTTGAAAACAGCCCTGTTATTTTCCCTCTGCCTGACTTTAATTTAAAACTTTGCTTCAGTAAAACGAATCTACTAGAAGATGTCGAACATTCCTTATAGAGAAATTGTCAAGGTTCAGATTACAATCAACGTTTTATTACAATGGCTTATGACTCCACCTAATTTAGATTTTGTTTTAAAATAAATTAGATTCATTTTTATTATAAATTCTACATAAGTCTAAAGCAAACAGCTTGTCATTCATGCTCAAACATAAAAACAGGCTCTTGTAAGTCCACCTAGTAGGAAAAAATAAAGAAATGATAAGTGTATTCTTTAACAATGGTTCTTTGTGAACTTTGTTTTCATTAGATTTTTAATAATAAAAAGGCCAGTTGGTTCAGGATAGAGGGGTATAATAAATGCAGCACATTAAAACAAAATAAAGCATACATTACCAAACTGTCTAATACTGAATCTGATAATTTATCAAGTTGACCCAAAATAATAAACCCTACTTTGAGAAAAAAATGAAATAAAATTGGACATTTTCAGAAAGAGAAAAAGAAATACCATATGCTAACACATATATATGGAATCTAAAAAAAAAAAAATGTTCTGAAGAAACTAGGGTAGGACAGGAATAAAGACGCAGACATAGAGAATGGACTTGAGGACATGGGGAGGGGGAAGGGTAAGCTGGGACAAAGTGAGAGAGTGGATGGACATATATTCACTACCAAATGTAAAATAGATTAGATAGCTAGTGGGAAGTAGTCACATAGCACAGGGAGATCAGCTCAGAGCTTTGTGACCACCTAGAGGGGTGGGATAGGGAGGATGGGAGGGAGATGCAAGAGGGAGGAGATATGGGGATATATGTTTATGTATAGCTGATTCACTTTGTTATACAGCAGAAACTAACACACCATTGTAAAGCAGTTATACTCCAATAAAGATGTTTTAAAAAAAATTAGACATTTTCTGAAAAGAGAGCCATATTGCTTACAGAATACCCCACATCAATACAATCTAAGGAGGAAGAAAATTTGTAAAATTCAGAGTCAAAGGAATTTCTGGCTGTGGGCATACCTCCAGGTATGTGTATTCTAGAACTAACATATATAATATGTTGTTAAAAGTAATAGAATATGGGAACATGTATTCAAATTAACTTTTTCCCCTCTCTGAAGTATTTGAGTCTTTTCGGAGAAAAATATATCAGACAAACTGGCTATTATTAACAAGACAAAAAACAAAACAAAAGTATAATAATAATAGTAGTAATAATAAAGATGTATCTTGAATGCACACCATGTATATTGTTTGTGGGTTTTGTGATACATACACAATTTGTGTCTTTGGAATATAAACTTGGATGGGTAGGTCGGGTAGAAACATGCGCATGGAACATTAGTGAATAGCACCCTACAGGTTGAGATAATACTGAGTTCCAACAAGGACTATTGCAGTTCAGGTGAAGTCCTGGGATCTGGAGGGCGTAGAAAAAGCCTTAACATGTAGAAGGTCAGCTGAAGAACTCTTTACCTCCACCCTGTTACAAAACAAACAAATTACAAGTATATAAAAGTGAAGATGAAAGCAGAAAGACCTAAATTCTACTTGTAGTTTCACTGATGATTTTTCAGACCCGTGTTCAGTGCTGATTCTCTTTATGCCCTCATCCCAGCTTCATCTTCCCAGGATCACAAGGTTACTCTTAGTGTAAGTGGGAAAGTCATTAAAGTTTCTGAAAGGAATAGATTTTTTAAATGTCCATTGACTCAACTCCAAGAGCTAGAAGAATCCAGGTGAAAGGAAGAAATTGTAGACTTTAATGGGGAGAATGGGAAAAAGGAACTGGAAATAGGTTAATGTTACTTACCCTCCAACACACACCCATTGGTAACCCGCACTCTTAATTGGTTGGCTGTGTTCACCCCACTTATAGGGGAAATCCTTGATTCTTGTATAAGAACAGAAGGATGTGATCCAGGTAGCTTAAAGAGGTTTGAATCTTAAGTTAAATCTGGAATAGACTCTGACACTGGAATACTGAACTGATCTACTTCTAGGACTTTCAAATAAACAGTGAGCCACTAAAGCTGTCACAGAGAGACTTAAATGAGCTAAACACTATAACTATTTTCCATCATTTTGTTGATACCCAAGACTACAGTTATTAGTTACAGAATATTCTGTACCAATTGCTGTAAGCTGTGTTCTGTTCACTGAATTGTGTTAATTTTTATTGTAAGATAGTTACATGCTATATATTTTTTCAACAAAAAATATTCATGATGACTGGGTTAGGTTTCTCATGTATACACTCTGAGAATCTTGGAGAAAGACTCTCAGAATCTTGGAGAAAGAAATGTTACAGTTGTAAATTCCTGCATTGGAAAGGAAGAAATTGTTTAACAATACAAAAAGTCCATGGAGAGGAAGCTCACGACCCTGCCAGTACACGGCGTAAAAATGCACTGGGGTTTTGGGTTGGTTAAATTTCCCAAGCTTGCCTTTACATATTTGGATAAAATTAACTACTTTTTTTTCCTTGATTTTTCAATCCTGATGTATTTTCAGAGAAATTTGATCCATATGTTTCTAAATCATTTAACTCCAACTCATCAAATGTTGTTTTGTAAGACTATTCTCTGCCCAAGGTTTTCTAAACAGTCTTAAGAAGGCCTCTAAACTAGAAATGGGGAGAGATACACGTGGTGCCCATTGCCAAACCTAAATTTTCTTGAACCCAGTGTTAAGGAGAAGACTAACATCTATTTTTAAACTTGGCAAACTATAGACACATTCAGCTGCTGACACAAAGAGTGAAACAACAGTTAGCTGCTACTTGTGTAAATTGTGGATGCAGAAAGACTTGTTTTTTAAAAATCTATGGAAAAGGATTCAATTCTTAATAACAAGTATCAGCACAGTGTTTTGCTTTTTTCTAAAACTTTCTTAGAGTTATTATTACTCTTAGTTCTCATCATAATCCTGTGATGGACAAGGTAGTTATACCCATTCCCATTGTATACTTGAGGAAACTGAAGCCCAGAGAAATCAAGGAAGCTTCATATTATACAGGGATGATGTGGCAGAAGAGGTCCTATAACCCAGTCCTCCTAGCTCTGAATTTAGCATTGTCTATGTCTCTCCATGTCTCACACAGGGTGAGACAATATCCCACTTCAGGGCAGCATTGGGCGACCCAGCGTATAAAACTTAATATGAGTGTCACTAAGGGTCTTGTTAATTTCAGGGCCAAAGTACACGCCTCTTTCCCCAGGGTACCTCTGAGCTAGATATGGGGTCAAGCAGCCTCAATGACAACTGAGTAAAGTTAGTGTATAGGCATTTACGCATACCTATAGATTTCCTCTAATCCAATTTGATCTACTTATGTCTAATCAGTTTATTCACAGATTTATTGCAAATATTATTACAAAGATTTATGGCAAAGATTAATATGACACTTGATGATATTAACAATGATTGTGTCCAAGATATCATTTGATTCTCAAATGCTGAAAAAACAATAATTGTTTTTCCCTATTTTATAAATAAAGAATCTAAGGTATGGAGTTAATTAATTTTCCATATTAAAAGCAGAGTTCTGATTTGGTACATTTTCTAGAATTTCCTGAGATGAAGCAACTTTAGGTTTGTCTTCAATGTTAGTGATGCTGTTGAGGATGAAGATGATGATAATGGTGACAACCACTGACGGGGTTTTTACCATCTGCCACGTACATGATCTTGATTAGTTGTCCCAAAAAATATTGAGGTAGATATTCTTGCTCTAATTTTTAAAAATGAAGAAACAGGCTCAGTAAAGTTAGCTATTTTATCAGCTAGGAGGCTGTTTGTTGCAAGTGACAGATAACCAAACAGATAACTGATTGAAGCAGAAACAGAATATTTTGATTTACATAACTGAAATCTCCATGGGCAAGGCTGGCTTCACGTGTGGTTTCATTCTGGGTCACAAGTAACATTATCAGACCTCAGATTTTTCTCTACTTCTTATTTCTTCTTTTCTCTATTGTTGACCTTATTCCCAGCTCCTACATGGAAGCAAAATGATAACCAACAGTCCTAGATCTTTTCATGCTTCAATAGTATGCGCTTATCCCTGGTCAGTATTGGCTGTGTCAGGTCATGCGTTCCCCCCTGAACAGATTCCTAAACTCTCTTTCTGGTTTAAGCCTGGATTTCATGCTTACCCTTGATTAAGGGTAGGCCAAGTTCTATCCAAACCACATAGAATGAGGGTGAGAAAGGAGTGGTCCCTCAAGAAAATTCGAGGGGAGTTTATCAAAATAACAATGAGGGCAAAAGGATTCTAGGGACCCAAATAACTATGATGTCCACTGTTACAAGCATGCCCAAGGTCAAACAGCTAGAGTGGGAGAGAGTCAGTCTCACACTCATATCTTTTTAATTCCAAGGTCCATCCTTTAACCCATGGGTTAGTGATTTTTTTCTGTAAGCAGCCAGTTAATAAATGTTTCAGGTTTGCAAGTCATACAGCATGTGATGGAACTACTAAAGTTGGCCATTGCTGTACAAAGTCAGCCACAGAAAACACAGAAACAAATGGACATGGCTGTGTTTATAAAACTTTACAAAAAGAAGTGAAGGAACAGATTTGGTCGTGTGCCATAATTTGCCAATCCCTGCACCCCACCTTTCATGATCCTGATCAGCTACAATCTCCACATACAGAACAGAGCTAGAACAGCTTCAGTGATAAGAGAAGGTAAAAATTATTGACTAGATGAGGGTGCACCAGCCACAAAGCTAATGATCAGTTATGATGAGAACCCCAAGTGCCCATGGTCTACTCCACAGAAAATCCCCCGTGGACTCCTGCTTTAACCAAATGAAATACAAGAAACAGAAGCATTCAGAGAGGATAGTTTATGGGTTAGACAATATTCTACACTATGGAGATATTTCCTATATCATAACCTTAGCACAAGCTTTCTTCTGATGTTCTTATCCCCCGAATAATTTAACTTCATTTCTGACAATCTTCGTGGTAGACAGAATAATGGACTCTCATATACGTCCATGCCCTAATCCCTAGAGCCTCTGAATACGTTACCTTATAGGATAAAAGGGACTTTGCAAATGTGACTAAGAATCTCAAAATGGGGAGATTATTCTGGATCATCTGAGTGGGCCCAATGTAAATACAAAAGTGCTTCTAAGAGAGAGCTGGAACAGTTAGGGGTAAGAGTGGAGAAGGCAGTGGGATGAAGGAAGCAGAGACAGCAGTGTTGCAGTCACAAGCCAAGGGACGCTAGCAGCCTCTAGAAGATGAGAGTGATAAGGGAGGGATTCCTCCCTGGAGCCTCCAGAAGAAACCAGCTCTGCTGACACCTTGATTCTAGCTTCAGAAAATTCATTTTGAACTTCTGACATCCAAGAATGTAAGAGAATAAATTCGTGTTGACTTAAGTCACTAAGTTTGTTGTAACTTGTTAGAGCAGCTCTAGGAAACAAATGCAATTCTATACCTAAGAAGGTTAGTATTATTTTGGCTGTTTTCTCCTCTACTGGATTTAGTTGTAAAAGCATAAACAAGTAAGAAAAAAGCAACAACCTTGTTCCCAATATCCCAAACTGACTTGTTATATGTAGATTGTGCCTTCTGCTGAGAAATTAACATACATGGACACTTTGATATTACAGTGATTTCATAGAAATATTAGTTGTAGGAATAATAATAGTAGAAAAGACAAATTAGCTAATGCATGAAAAAAGGTTAGTACTGCTGCTGGTATATAGGAGTAAAAAATAGCTATTATTATCAGTAATTGTGTTGATAGTATTAGTAACAGTAATAGTATTGGTATTGGTATGAGTACTAGTAATAAAATTAATCATTTTTTGAGTAAATACCATTGCTAAGTGCTATCTAAATATTTTCTATGCATTACCTGTTTTTAGTCCTCATATAATATGATGAGGTAGGCATAATTACCCTCATTTTGTGAATGATGAAAAAGAATGAGAGTGAACTTAATGTCTGTGCCCCCCCAAAATTTTATGTATTGAAATCCTAACCTCCAATGTGACAGTAGTAGAAGGTGGAGCCCTTGGGAAGTGATTAAGTTATGAGGGTAGAGCTCTCATGGGTGGGATTAATATCCTTGTAAAAGAGACCCTGTAGAACTCTCGTCTCTTCCCACACGTGAGGACACAGCTAGAAGAGGGACATCTATGAACCAGGAAGTGGTTCTAACTAGACACCAAATCACTGCCTTGATCTTGGACTCGCTGCGTTCCAGAACTATGAGAAATAAGTTTCTATTATTTAAAAGTCACTCGGTTTACAGTATTCTGTTATAGCTTCCTGAAAAGACTGAGATGGTGAATCTTTGGGAGATTACATTGTTTGCCCAATACATTATGGTTAGTAAGTAATAGAAATAGAGTTAAACCTTGGTATGTTTATTAATAAAATCCAAACTTTTTACAATAATTTGATTTTGAAGCTATCATTCCTATGCATCTAAACTTAGCTGGTGCACTGAGAAGAACTGGATCCTTAATGAAAGAGGATACCATGGGACATCAAAGACACACTTTGTTCATCTAACACTTATGCCAAGAGCTTACATTCCTTTGTTAACATTGTTCCCTCTGCTAAGAATGTCCTTGTTGGTCTGCCTAGTGAAAACCCAGGCCTCTGTCAAGGTTACGATCAAACATCACCTTCCTTGTGAAGCCTTTCTGGTTTTTATTGAAATAGAGTTGCTTTACAATACTGTATTAGTTTTAGGTGTACAACATAGTCACTCAATATTTTATAGATTATACTCCATTTAAAGTTATTAAAACACTGCCTATATTCCTTGTATTGTACAAGATACCCTTGTAGCTTATTTATTTTATCCATGGTAGTTTGTACCTCTTAAGCCCCTACTCTTCTCTGACCGCTACCCCCTTTCTTCTCCTATCATGTAAAAGACCACAAATAATAAATGTTAGTGAGGATGTGGAGTAAAGTGAACCCTACTACACTGTCCGCAGGAAAGTAAATTGATACAGCCACTATGGAAAACAGTATGGAGGTTCCTCAAAAACTAAAATTAGAATTACCATGTGAAGCCTTTCTTGACATCACCACCTCATCTTGATTTCACTGTGTCTCTACTCCTGTGTCTCTACTCTAGGTTGAATGTTCTGTGGTAGGGTCCACACTTACCTGGTTATGTTTATTTGGTGTACATGTCTCCCTCAGTAGGATACACGCTTTCTAATATCAAGAAACCTGCTTATTGGCAACTGTATATCCGGTGGTAGCACAATTCAAGTGCATTAAAATGTTTAATGAATATTTAGTAATAAAAGTACAAAAGAATGAGAAAATATGTAAATTAATAAATTAATAGATTATTTTCACAAGGGGAAGGGGGGGTTCTCATTCCAGAGAAAAGTTGAGATTTTAGTTCTCAGTGCACCTTATTTTAAAATTCTATGCCACAGCACAAATATCTAAATGCCTGGAGTTCAAAACATAATAAGGAAACAATTTGTAATTTTATAGTAAAAATTGGTAGGACTACAATACAAATAATTTTGCTTCTCTTACCAAGATGGCGGCTTTCAACTAAATATCGCATTTTATTTATTATAAATTCTGGTGTTTTTTCTCAGACCAGTGAAAAGGAAAACTAAAGTTGATATGTGTAAAGATACATCCCAGACAAATTTTTTACATGTGAATGAGAAAATCTTGTATTCTAAGATACGGAATATGGTGACTTTGTGAAGTGTTCCCTGGACCTTTCACTTTTGTAGTTACCTTAATAAATAATTCAGCAGTCCTTACCTTAGGACACATGGAGTATGTAGAACTGGTAACTTAAACCAATGGGTGTGAACGGGAGGGGGTGGCATCAATAGAAGTGACTCGGGATATTCTAAGATATACATACACAAATTTATACATAGGTGGTAATTGAAACTAGAGCTGAAGAAGAAAATACAAGGACTAAACTAATCAAAAATATGATTGTGACTAGTTTCCCATTAAAGTTGAAATAGAGTTTGATGGAACAAATTGGATTTGACTTATGAGAGTTTTCTATATACGGAAGAAATATTTTGATATGTGGGTTTGGATGAAGGTAAGATGTGCTGAAGAAGAACCACTAGCAAATGTAAAGAAAGAGGATTTGGGAGAACAGACAAATGTAGTGGGAATTTTGAAAAGTTTACTATGAAATGTACAATTGCTTTTCTCTTATTAACATTTCTGGGCCTTCCATATTACCACCAATGCTTTTGGTGTGAGTGGAGTATTGTAGATTAATGTGACAAAAGGCTGGGAGCCTAACGCAAGGTTCGTAGGGGGAGAAAATATAGTTTTCACACAGAGACAGCCAGCATAATAATAATAAATACCTTGCCTATTTAGTTTTTGATTGATTGATTCATTCAAAACACAATTACTGGGAACCTATTAAATACCAAATATAAATGATACCAATTTCACATTTCTTTGAATTTGTGGAAACTCAGATGTGATATAAGTGTTTTTCATACAAAATACCATGTGAACACAGATTTAAAAAGAACACAGACACAAAATCTCTTCATTATGACAGGGGCAGAATGCTTCACACGTAAGATGTCATTAATGCCAGAAGAGTAGAAGTATCACTGAAAGAAAAAGGACCAATTCATTCTAGACATGGAAGAACACTTGATCAATGGTGTAGGGTCATAAAAGTAGGGAGAGCAAACAATCCTACATCATTTGAATATTAGAGTAGAAAATGGGGAGCAGAAATGCAGCAGGAGATGAGATTGATGCTCATAACAGTCTTATGAATTGGTAGGAAAAGATCTTACTCTCACTTAAATGAGAAGAGAAACTCAGACTTCAAAGCATCGCTCAAGGTTACAAGGCTGATAAAATTAAGAAATGTATTTTGCCTCCCATTCCAACGATCTTTCCACTCTACTAATATTTTCAACACTGAGTTCAAAGAAGCTTTAGGATTCTATGATGGAGTTTCAGGAGTTTCAAAGACAGGTGAAGGGGAATCTGAATTAACAATCATGAAAGCTCCATTTGTGCTTTTAAAGTAATTGGACTTCATATGTTAGACGTGCTTGAAAACCATTTTCCACCACATAAATAAAGTTGAGAGATATAGCACTATATCAATCTTCCTCAGGTCAAACTCATGGCTCCATAATGAGACTGTGAGGTAATTAGTAGGCATGAGTAATGTTATCATAACTGGAAGATGAGAAGATGGCAGCTCTCTCCTGGACGAGGTAATACGTAGCTGGTGACCCATGAGAAAGGCTGACTCAGCTGAGCAGCAGAAACAGTTTAGTGAGCAGAGCTAGAATGCGTTCAGAATATGTGAGAAGAATAGCTAGGCTTGAGAATGACCTGATGGATCTATGCATATGTCCATTATTTTCCTGCTAAATAATCTATCCTATAATTTTCTTTCTGCAATTAAAAATAAATTTTATTCCTGTTATAAATATTTCCTTTAAAAACTCCTTTTGTTTGTTTATGTTTAAGAGAAAATCTTCCTCTTGGGTTAATAAAGAGAGGAGATGAAAAGAGAAAGGCTCTGGAATGAGAGGAAGGTAGTAACTTGCCAGTATGAGATTGGGAGGATCTCTGACAGAAATGGAGCCATGGCCATGTAATCTTCCTCACCTCTGCTCTATTATGCTTCTAAGAGCTGCAGCATATGGCTACACAGGCTGCACATTACACAACTCCTGAGAGTGCCATTTACATAGACCATGATGTGAAAGGAGATTCTTGCAATTGATTGAGGCAGATGTCTTGCTATAGTAGACAAATAATGGACTCCTAAATACATCTATGTCCTCATCCCCAAAACCTGTGACTGTGTTATGTTGTATAGCAAAGGGACATTAAAGTTGCAGATGGAATTGTTTAGTAATCAGTTGACCTTAACATATGGAAATTAAGCTAGATTATCCAGGTAGGCCCAATCTGATCATCTGAGCTCCTAAAACCAGAAGAGAGAGGCAGGAAATAGGTCAGAAAATGAGACAGAAGTAGAAGAAGGAGCGATTTGAACTGTGAGAGAGACATGACCTGCCATTGCTGGAGGACAGGGGCAAGGAACCAAGAAATTCAAATTTCCTCTAGAAGCTGGAAGTAGCTCTTAGTTTACAGCCAGCAAGAAAATCTGGTTCTCTATCCTACAACATAACATACTTAATTCTACCAACAGCCCAAAGGAGGACGAAATGAATTCTACTCTAGAGCCTCCAATAAGCGCTGGTTTTCTTGACCTGGCTTAATTTTCTAGCAGAAAACCAACTAATACATTAATTTATTGAATCTCTTCCTTTAGGTAATCCAGTTGTAGATTTTAGGCCTCAAAATTAAAGAATATGTAGTTGGAAAAGAATAAACTAGCTCTTCCCTCTCCAAACTCAACCAATAACAAGAAATGAGTCTTTTTACTGTCACTGACATTCTCTCTGATAAAAGTGCCATGTTCTTTAGAAAGAATGTCCAAAATAGCAAAGTGATAAGGGCCAAATAAGAATTTCACCTTTTGGAGGAATTCTCATGAAGATCACCCTTTCAATTATCTTTTGCTTCCTAACAAACCACCTCAAAACCTAGTGGCTTAAAACAATAATGTGTTTGTTATTTCTCACAATTCCATGGATCAGGCATTCAGATGAGACACAACAGGAATGGCTTATCTCTGCTTCACACAGTATTTGCTGGGGATGGAATAGCCAAGATGGCCTCTTCATGCATACATATGACAGTTCAGCCAGCGTGGTTTGAACAGCTGGGAGCTGGCTGAGACAGCTCAACTGGAGTGATATGTCTGGGTGCAGGTTCTTGCTGTTGGCTGGGTTCCTTTACTATTCTCCATGTAGCATCTCCTTTATTCCACAACACTACCCCTCAACTGCCACTTCAAAGTTGGTCTTTCCATGGGGTGTCTCCAGCAGTGGGGTACCCTGACTTCTTGAATGGCAGAAGGCTCCAAGAAAGAGGGAGCAGAAGCAGAAGTTTTCCAAATTGGCACAGCATCAGACTTTCCCCTAAAGAAATGTACAAACCTCTACAAAATTCTCTTTTCTATATGAGTCAACCTAAGGCTAGAGATACTACTGGTGTCCAGATTCTATGTAACCTTGCATTAACTAACAAAGAATTAGAATTCCATTTTGAGATGCCTCAGTAAGTTCTCAGAGGCTATGAGACTGTAGCGTGATAGCAAGCCAAAGGTCAAGTTCATGTGAAAAGTGTTGCATGGCCTTCATTGTTGAGGGAATTTTACCTCTTGAATGTGCTATCATTAACGCCTTGAATATGGCTACACACTGACCTGCATGCCTTCCTTGACATTGGACGGTATGGTACATTGGATTGTCAGCCCCAGGACTTAACCCCTCACTGTTCCAGCCCTTTGTCATGTGACTTTGTCATTCTCCTCAGTATAAGCAGATTGTACTTTCCCAGTGCTTGACTTTAGGTTCAGCCAATTGACTTGATTTAGCCAGTGGAATATGGGCACATGTGTCAGTTGCCAGTTCTGCATGTTTCCACTTGCCCATCTTTATACCTCTGCCATTGTCATCAGATAAACATGTCCTGACGAGTCTACCAGTCAGATGACGACAAACATGTGGAGAAGACCTAGATCCAACCTGGAAATTGGAGTTGTACTTAATGGAGACCCATTTAGACCATCTGACCCCCAGCTGACCAGCAGATGTGTGAGCAAGAGGAATCATTATTGTGTAAAGACACTGAGTTTGGGGTGGCTTATTATGCAGCATTATTTCAGCAATAATTGGTGAATACACATGGCAAGCTTAAATCACCAGAGGAAAATCTTCCCATGGCTTCAGGCAATGGTTGTCACTATGAAATTTGGAAATCATAAAGTCAAAGAACTCCAACCACCCAGCCAATGCTGAGATTCCTATATTACCAAGTGGTTTCCAAATTCTGCCAGACTAAATGAATTCCTGACTTTCTGGTATACTTGAAAGGGTACAAATTACAAGCCAAGAGGATGAAAATAACTCTTCGTGGATGTGCTGATGCATACCTTTATATGATGGGAAACTAGCTAAGAAGCTGTTACAATAGCAGTAACGCTGCCCTGACTAGTGCCAATTTCTAATATGTGACTTTGAGAAGCTTTAGAAGAAAAGAGGTAGAAACAGAAACTGCATTATAAAAACAATGCCTGTTGCCTCAGAGCCAAAGAGAACTCTGGTCATGCAATGGTCTTCTCAGCACTTGGATCATGGGGCCATGGTGACAGATGCCAATGCAAAGAATGCGGACATACGGCTGTTAGGAAAAACACAGACATCAGTGGCCAAAGCCAGCAACCTCCCTTCCCCTTCACTGTTGAGCAAGCAAAAACATTTTGTCTTGTAGAAAAGTAACTATTTCACTGAATGTATTTAGAAGTGTGTGTTCAAAGGTGACTTCCTGTTAACTTAGCATACAACTTAATCACGTTAATTGATATTTCTAGCATCAATTGTGTAAAAGCCTATATAGAAAACAAAATTAGAAATAGGTTGAGATATATCTTACATTCAACACGGGAACCATGGAAAGAGTTCATAATTTGATTTAAACTTTTGCATTTGAAGCAATTAGCATTTAAACAATTGATGTAAAAAATACAGTTTCAGTCTTTTTCTACACAAAACATGAATATTTTACAAAATTGGGTCTCTGTTCAAATTTAAAATATTTTGTGTTGGTGTAGCGGCATTAAATATATTGTCTGCAGTATCTCACCCTTACTCTATAGGTTATGTCAACATGAAATTCCTGAAAGTAATGTCAATGAAACATGAAATTAATTTTGTGTGGCTTACTAGCTTTTGCCAAAACAGCAGTCATGTCTTTAAAGTGGTTACTTAAAATGCAGCTATGTTCTGTCTATGGAAAGTTTAATCTTTCTCTTAGGACTTGGTCCCTTTATTATTTCTCCTCACACAACTGAAGGATATCAAAACCCACATGCTTTCGTGGCATTTTGTGCCCTAGAGATCTGTAAGTCCATTCCCAAGCGGGGGCCTCCAGTAAATTTTAACATTTATCTGCTGTCCTGTGTTATATAATGGCAACTTAATGCTTTTTACGAAGAGAGAAAGAAGGTCAAAAGATACAGTAATAAATCAGAGGGGGTGAGGGTGAAGAGGAGATTACTGAGAATGCTTTGGGGGGGAGATAGTTAGCCCACTTGAATACCGAAGGTCTATAGTTTCCTGTGGTAGGCAAAACCTTTGAAGCTCAAGTTCTTATTATGTGCTCTCAGAGCTGACTGAGAAGGAGAAGCTTGGACACTGAATTTCCCTTTGACACCAATCCCTTCCTCTTACTTCCATTAAGCATTATCAGAGTTGGTTGGGGAAAAATGAGTGGCATGCTTACAATGAAGGCTGACTGCACATTCCAGAGAGAACCAAGTCATGTCCTTGGGGAAATACGCAATAAAAAGGTAAGCTAGAGGTGGCTGTTGAGAATGCTTCATTCACTCAAGAAGAAGAGGATTTTAAGTAAATCATCATCATTGCCCTCATCTAAAAATTTTTACATACACGTTTGATTAATGACCTTACATTTGGGACCAGGGGAAAATGTTTAAAGCAGAAAGAATAGGTTTCTCAGAAATTTTACTCAAAAGATTTGCATTGTCATTGCTTCATGCTTGACAAAAATTAGGTCATGATGGTGACAATCATATTTTATAATACATGAATTAAGTAGTATTTATTGAGGACATAGTAAGGATGATGAATTATGCTAGGACCTTTCATATCCATGATTTTACCTATTTGTCACATTGTCCCCGTTGTAAGAACAGTTCTAATTTAAGCAAGTATAGTTGAGGAACTTTCTGGGGTAACAGCTGCTGTGTGGAATTGGGACCAGTACCTAAATTTGTTTACTCCTGTTATAGGATATGGTGATGGTAAGATCAAAAATCAAGACTCAAAAGGGAATGTTGAACCATAGAAAGATAGAGGGGGAAAAAAAGACAGGAGAATAAAAGAGGGTTTACCTTGATAAGCTTGTTCCAAAAGGGATTTGAGGTAACATATAAAAATATACATAATATAAAGAAATAAAATGAATTTATTAGTAGTAAGAAAAAAATCAATTGTTAATTAGATAGAGAAGAAGACGCTTATTGATGAATAAAAACCATAAGCATAGACATGGTTTTGCAATTCCAGTCAATCCCAAGTACTCAACCTTGGGATGGTTGAAAGAAGGAAATAACAAAGAATACTTTTGATGTTGGCAAATGATGAGGTTGGCACCAGGAGCCCATGTGGGGTGCCGTTTTGATTGCCGTTTCTTAATGTGGCTTGATTTCCATAGGAAATGCGCCCCAAGTTAAGGCTGGTTCATTTTATAAGGATCTGTATATTGAGTCGTAATTTATTTCCTTATCAAATATATGAGGATTTTTGAGATGTCAGTTATGTTCTGAATGATGACTCTATCAGGCAAGAGAAAAAAGAAAACAAAAGCGTTTATAACGAGAAGATGACAGTCTTTCCAACATGTAGTCAAAGGGGTAAAGACAATGACAGGCATACATAGAAAAGAATGCTATGGAAGCTGAGAATCAGAATCTAGGAGGACTAGATCCAGATTGAAAGACTACTATTGGCTAGCAAGAAAATCTTTCACCAGAGGTAGGTCAGCTAGGAAGGTGTGACAATGGAGAAAACAGCTTAGGGAAATTTTTCTGGGCAGGCAAAAAGTGTCTACCAAAGACTGGCTGGATCAGAGAGACATCCATGAAGTATTGCCAGCCCAGATGTCAGGAATCAGAGTGGAGATAAGAAAGAAACAAGGAAATATACAAGCTTGTCTGGAGAGAGTGTGACAACAAGCATATAGGGCAAAACATGTCATGCATAAGCAAGACCTTTAAAATACCTATCTAAAGATAAATACAGACCAGAGGAAAAATAAAGATATTAGTTGTGAAAGTGTGGTATCTAGATTAAAAACTGATTTTCCCTGTGCCTAGGACAATGGATATCATCAACAGAATACAGTTGTCCCCCCTTATCCGCAGTTTCAGTTACCCATGGTCAACCATGGTCCAAAAATATTAAGTGAAAAGTTCCAGAAATAAACAATTCATAGGTTTTAAATTGCATGCCCTTCCAAGTAGTGTGATGAAATCTCACCATCCCGCTCCATCCTGTAGCCCAGGAGGTGAATCATCCCTTTGTCCAGGGTATCTGGCCCATTAGTCAATTAGCAGCCCTCAGTTATCAGATCAAATGTCTCATTATCTCAGTGCTTGTGTTCAAGTAACATTTATTTTACGGAATAATGGCCCCAAAGTGCAAGAGCAGTGATGCTGCTAATTTGGATAAGACAAAGAGTAGCTGTAAAGTGAAAGGGGGGAAGTTTTTGACAATAAGAAAAGAAAAAAACAAAAGCTTATGCTGAGAGTGTTAAAACCTACGGTAAGAACATAATCTATCTGTGAAATTGTGACAAGGGAAAAAGAAATCCATGCTAGTTTTGCTGTTCACACCTCAAGCTGCAAAATTTACAGCCACAGTGTGTATTAAATGCTTGGTTAAGATGGAAAAGGCATTAAATTTGTACAATAAGATATTTTGAGAGAGAACAATTCACATAACTTTTATGACAGTATAAGATGTAATTGTTCTATTTTATTATTAGGTCTTGTTGTTAACTTCTTAGTATGCTGAATTTATTAATTAAACTTTGTCATAGGTATGCATGTATAGGAAAAAGGGTAGTATATTTCCACAACACTATCTGAGGTTTCAGGCATCCACTAGGGGTCTAGAAAGGTATCCCCTTTGGATAATGGGGGGCGACTGCATTTTCTGTGTTTCGGAGCCCCAGATGCATTTGTCACACCATGTCTAGTGAAGCTGTTAACCAGCTGCTATCCATTGTCAGTACCCCATACCCCTCCAAGCACCCAGTGCACAATATTGCCTCCTGATCATCTGAGCTTCTCCCCAACCCTCATGTGCTTCACTTCTTCAGGACCTCAACTGCCTCACCGTTTCAAATCCTTCTTGTCTCCACTTGCCTAATCAGTGTTCCATAATTCACTTGCAGCCATGGTGACTGCTTGGGCCAAGAGAATACGTTAACTACAGTAAGTTCCCTACATACGAACCTTCAAGCTGCGAACTTTCAAAGATGCGAACGTGCATCTGGTTCCAGCAAGGAACCAGAACCTGTGCCATCCACGTCAGGCGTGAGTGAAATTGCAGCTTGCCCTCCGTCTCCTACTGCTGATGATCCTTCAGCTCTACCTTCTCCCACCTCCTCTCCCTCCTCCAGTCAGTAACTCTTCTTGCCTGTTCACTCGATGCCAGGCCCTGTATGCCAGCTGCTGTAGTACTACTGTACTTTTCAAGGTACTGTACTGTAAGATTAAAAATGTTATATTTTTTCTGTTTGTTTTTTATGTATTATTTCTGTGAAAAGTATTATAAACCTATTACAGTACAGTACTATACAACCGATTGTGTTAGTTGGGTACCTAGGCTAACTTTGTTGGATTTAATGAACAAATTGGACTTACGAACTTGCTCTTGGAATGGAACTCGTTCATATGCAGGGGACTTACTGTATTGATAATAGTGAGCTTTGTAGTATCAGTTGCATTCTCTAACACCTGCAGAGGGTTAAAGTCTTTCCCCATCTCTCAACTTCTCCGATAAGGCTATTGCAGTCCCATGGGGGAGTCAGTGTGGTACCCAGAGGAAAGCAGACTTGGCGTGGAAAGCTTAGGGGATGCAAGAAACTCTCCTTCCTCGGGACACCAATTCAAGGGCTCATCTTCCTTCTGCTTCTTCTCACTGTCAAAGTGGTAAAACCTTGAGGGTCTAAGCTTTGTGGGCCCAGGCTAAAAGAATGGGGCCAAGGAAGCTACTTACCTGCTTGGATCTCCAGCTAACACAGGGGTTTAGGCCACTGACTCGAGTCAAGAATCCTAGAAAGGGTGAAATAATCAGACAGAGAAAGACAAATACTGTATGATATCACCTATATGTGGAGTCTAAAAAATACAACAAACCAGTGAATGTAACAAAAAAGAAGCAGACTCACAGGTATAGAGAACCAACTAGTGGTTACCAATGAGGAGAGGGAAGTGGGGAGGGACAATATAGAGGTAGGGGAGTAAGAGTATAAATTATTAGGTATAAAATAAGCTATAAGGATATTGTCCAACATGGGGAATATAGCCAATATTTTATATTAACTATAAATGGAGTATAACCTTAAAAATTGTGAATCACTATATTGTGCACTTATAACTGATATAATATTGTACATCAAGGATACTTCAATTAAAAAAAATTAAAAGGAGTTGGGAACCATATGTATAGTAATAACCACTACTGGGATTACAATGGGAAACTGAAAAAGGACTTGTATTTTGGGGTCCCAGCCATCTCTGGGAGCACCACTAATATATCACCATCCCCTGCCAGTACTGGCATTTTAACTGGGAAATTGTCACTTTAACCCAGGAAAAATTCATGTGCCTATTTCTGTCTTTAACAAAGGCCTTCTTATTTTAGCTATCCCCCCAACAAAAATAAAACCAAACAAAACAAAGTAAGGATTTCAGGTTAGTAAGATTGAGATTTGGGAATCAGAAAGCCTTAAGACTCCCAAATTACATCATTTAGGTACGTATTACTTTACCTACAAAAAAAAAATCCTCGATGGACATACCTTTAGGATTACATCACTTCCCACATTTTCCCCCCAAATCTATAATCCCAAACTTCACTCAGGATTAGTCCGAAGAGATGGCAACACTCACCACGGAGATCCAACAGCTCTGCTAAAACTGCGTGGATTAACAATGTGCGCTCAGTGAGCTGAGGGGAAGGCTGATTTAATTCACTCGGGATTAAATCAGAATTCGTTCTGTTTCTCATAGGGGGAAGGTGAGGTGAGAAGCGAAGTGATAAAGGAAAAAATATGTATGTGGTGGCTTAATTGACTTGTACTCATTTATAAGTTACAACCCATTGTTTTTATTATTTTCATATGTTCTTGAACTCTTCGAAATTCTCAAAGGAACAACTCCATATAAGTACAAAACCATGATGATACGCTATTGCTTTTTCCATTCCAGTTCAGCCGGCTCTAATGGTCTTCATGAGACAAGGGGAGATGGTGGTGTTTTTCTTAGCATGGAAACCTTCAAAATATCAAGGAGAGGGTGGCTTAGACAATGTCTCAAAATTTCTTTTTTCAGGAGCTCTGACTTAACAATGTTGTTGCAAAGAACAAAAAAACGGAGGAGTGGAGGTAGGGGGTGAGTGAATCTATATGACAAATCTTGTAGTACAAGTGTTTGTGGTTAACCGAGAAACACATTATGAGTCAAACCTTTGGAAAGAGGTGAGTAATTAAAGACAAATGCTATGACATAATCATTTACACACAGCAGAAAGATTTTAGATTAAATCTGGCCTGACCCACTGCTCGGCAAGTGTTATCATGGATTCTTGAGAAGTATTCATTTATTTACTTTCTAATTTGGCCCATATGTTCTATTGAAAACAAAAAATTTCGTATTTCCCGGAGGAAATAGCCTGAGTCCAGCGATGGATAATAAGGCTGGTGTATTTGGGAACAGATCCCCCCGCCCCCCACCGCCGTGTGCACCACAAACCCGATGAACAACATGTCAGCTGGAAAACACCTCATCTGAAAAAAGCCAAGGAGCTGTGCTATAAGGACTTTTGCTGAAACAAATTCTCTTGTATTTAGGAAGATTACTGTGTGTACCGTGAGGTAATTCAGAGAAATGTCAGTTAAACCAGTCATTTTGCCATGATAATGAAAATCATGTTTACTCAGTTTTTAGCTTTGCTACTCTTCAACCTGCCCCTCAAACACACACACACAGAGACACACACACTTTTTGGCCTCATCCTATTTTCAGTTATCATAAAAATCAGCCTGGTGTCGAGAAACTCGTTTTCAGAACAAGAACAGATTCTAGCCTCCCTCCTTTCTTAATCCCAGCCCTATAATATAAAACATGCCATGTAACTCCAGGAGACGGCTTCATGGTTTTCCAAATGCTATTAAATTTTAGCTGCTGCTTTTATTAAATGCAGGAAACAGGAGTGGGGAGGGGGAAGGGAAGACAGAGAAGGCCTGAGTCTCTACCTTTTGTTCTTTTTCTCTGCGTAGATGTGCAATTGTTAAGGTAAGGTAGGTTTTCTGCAGAATGAAACAAGAGTCGGTTCTGTTTGGTGAGCTGGCCCAGTTCTTCTAGGAATCTTGGAACATTCTATCGAAGAGCAATACATTTGTCTCAGGGCAGGAGAAACCATGGTAACACTCATCCCTTCCAGAGAGAAAGAAACTTAGAATTCATGGTCCTAAACCCAAGAGTCACAGAGCGAGGATTAAGTATTAGAAACTGGCATGCATTTCCCTTACAGGATGATTATTTCCTAGTAACCACTATGTGACCACATTCTGTTCTTTGGCAGGGTAAAGCATGAATGTGTATTCCTGGAGAAACACACATTTAGAGCTGGTGGTAAGACAAATTATATATATGATACAACTAAAATAAAATAGAATAAAAATTAGAGTTGGGGGTAAAGACAGCATGCCTCGCTGGCCAGTTACTGTGTTCTTGGAAACACCACTGATGTGTCCAAACTTGACAGATGTTCAGAAAGGTGAGGAGGCTTATGTCACAGCCTTTGAAACATTTTTGTGTGAATGTATGTAGGTGTGTGTGTGTGTGTGCACAGTCATGGGTATATTTCTTCCCCCAAGTTGAAACCATAATTCCATCAATACTGTTATATGGGAGGAGTAAAAGCCACTGTAGGAACCTACTGTACTTCTCTCTAGGGCTCTTATGATTGTTTTCGCCTTTGCTCTCATCCTTTCTAAATCCCTTTGTTTATTATTGAAGCTTATATTATACGTTGTTGAACGAACGCAGGTCCCACGGGAACCACAGTTCTCCCCGTCCATGGGTCACTTTCGTACCTGTTGTGTTTGGAGCAGTGGTAACAAAGCCCAGAGTCAAGGGAGCACACTCATGAGAGCGGTAGGCAGGAATTTCATTACACCACATGACACAGGTGGGATGCTCTTCCCATTTCAACTACTGGCAGCCTCATGGGGCACAGACAGATGGGCAGGGATGCTTCACTGCTTGCCTATTTGTCTCAGGGCCTTTCCCTCTCACCTCTCCCAAAGCCAACTATTTGGTAGAAGAGGATAAAGCTTCTTGAGAGAGAAGGACTATTGTCAGGCAGTCAGTACAAGGGTCTGAATCCCACTTAGCTCTCTTATTCTCTTCCCTCCCCACAAGGTATTCTACCCTAGATTTTTTTTCAGCACACTTTCAATTCCATGACTGACCAAACCTTAATCCATATGTTTTCACCTGCAGCTTCTCACAGTGTACTTTGTGACTTTTCCCCAAACATCTCTGTGTTTCAGGAAAGGACAATCAGCCTTCTGTGTATACATCAAACAGTCAAGCTAGGTCTTGGATTGTTTAGCTAAATAGTTGCACTTGCTTATAGGAGTTAATGAATAAAACAAGGTCTGGATTTCACTAGTATCTTTGAACCTGAAGTCTTGCATTTCACACCAGGAGCCAATTTCATGCAGAACTTTCCTATTATAACACCTAAGATGAAAGAAAAAAAGCATTACTTAAACAAACTGGCATTTAGAACGTAGCATTAAAATCTAAAAACTGAGGCTAACTTCAGAATTTCTATTTTTCCCTTGCTGCAATGTTTATGTGTTTGATTTTTAATTGGAACATGTATCTATGCTGATAAAAGATCAGAAACAATAGAGTTCTGAATAACTGGGACAGAAAACAGTCTCAATGAGGAAGAGAAAAATAACACATAGGAACCCTAAGACTCCTGATTTGTTTTTTCTCAGATATAATACAATTTAAACTTGGAGAAGACCTACGTGCAATATCGCTTTATTTATTTCTCAGAAGTTTCAAGTAAACAAATTTCCCTTTGTTGGCTTGACTTTTGGAAGAATGCTTAAAAGTGTGAAAGATATAAGAATAAGTTGCAAGAAAAGGAAAATACATCCCATTATGTATATCCTAATGTTATCTGATTCCAAAATCACTGCCTGGGGGTTTTTACACCTCATTAAGTTATTCACCTCATTGTCTTCAAGAAAGACTTTGCTTTTGACTATTATGAACATCTATTGATCTAATGAAGCCAATAGATTCAACACACTACTACAGCCCCTGCTCCTTTTAAAATCAGCCTGGATAAATTTATCAACTGAGCTAATGAGAGAGCCCAGAGGTTGGGTTTTAGACAGATGTGTTTAAATGACTAATACATTATGGGCAGGTTCTATAATATTGTATGAGGTTTCCCAATGCGGATAAACACCAGTGAGGGTAAACCTGGACATAATGGTACCAAGGAAAGTCGTACAACAGAGAGAGGAGGATTCTAAGACTCAAAGTTGAAGTGAGGAACTTGGGAAGATGCTTTCTACATAAATATTTCTAGGCCAGTTTTTGTTATTCCACAAAATACAACTTAGATGTGCTAAATAGAATCATCTGTTTCTGTTATGCTCCAGATTCTGGCCAACTTTATCCAAGGCACTGGAACTCCAATTCGGCAAGAAATGTTTCTTCTAATTTCCAGTACTGGGGGAACTGCTGCTTTGATCTGGGATATACTACTTCTCAGCCACAATGATGCCGTGCCATCATTCCCACTTCACATTATAGTTCTCTTTTTTTTTTTGAACTAACACACACGTATTTTATTATAATATTAATGAATAGTAACTGGACTTTACAGTAGGTTCCATTCACCTAAGTCAAGGAACAGATTCTTAGTCTAGCGCATCTAAAGCTTTAATGTAGATGCGTAATCAGTTCATGTCTAATGTTTACAGGCTCTGTGCCACAGGTGAGAGCCAACAAAGGTTTTGCAGTTTCATATACAACAAAAATACTAATCAAAAAATGCTAAAATACATGCCTATTAGCTTTCAATCCAAATTCAAGAATGATTTTTTGACTGTGTACTTTTTGAATTTTTTTTTTAATTGGGGTATAGTTGCATATAGTTCTCTCTTTCTACTCTCCCTCTTCCTTATCTCTTTGAATGAAGCCTGGCAGTCAAAGAGATAAGGCAAACTCCTAGGAGTAGCCCCCAAACCCATCTCCAACACTTGTTGAATGAGTCTGGTTTATGCTCTCCCTACCTCAACCATTTGATGCTACCACTGACCACTTTGGCATCCTCATGCTATTGAACCAACATGCCAAAAAAGGAGCTTACTATTTGCTATCGTGCTTGATCTTGATGACCCAGGGGAAATTGGATGACTCTGTTCACTGGGGACAGGAAGAATTATGTCTGGGTTCCAGAGGATTCTCAGGGCATCTTTCCATGTCTCATGCCAATAGCAAAAGTGAATGGAAAACAGTGGCAACAAAAAGATGGCAGCACCAGTGAGGACTGAAGGTTTGTGTCACCTTAGCAGATAAAGAACTAAATTTGCTAAGGAGCTGAAGGCTAAGAAAACATGGAATAGAGAGTGGAGGGAAGGAATGATAAATATCTACTATGGCCTCATGACTACTGACAAAACAAGAGCTATAGCAGGCATGCATATTTACTTCCTTCTTTATTGCGTTGTGTGGCATATATGCTAGTAATTTTCTTCTCTTTTTTTCTTCCTATTATATTATGTAAGGATTGTTGTATTGTCGGGTCATTTTAAAATTTAGTGTTTAGGTTACAGAATATCCTGGTGGGACTGTGACTGGATTATGAAAATAGAGACTGTCACTCACAGATGGATGCCATGCTCGTTGCTCAGGGATGGAGACCTTGACTGTTGGGACTTTATGTCTTCTCTTTTTGGTGAGAGGGCAACAGAGTTTTCATTTGTATGAAGGATGGTTGAATCTTATTAGAGAAAAGTATAAAGAGGTTCTTCCTTTCTGAAAGTTTAAATATATGCAGAAGAGTATGTGTCAGTGTAAGAAGACAAAGGGTGTGAACATGTTTTTTATTGAGCTCTTGCCTCTCATTCCAATCAGCCCTTCCATGATCTGTTTTTTGATGTTGGGGCCGGGACTCTGCACAACACACTTCTCCTTTGTCATCTGGCTTCTGTCAATAAGAGATACCAGAGGGAGACTGGGAGACAGGAATAGGGAGAAACGATTTGCTCCTTCCTGCTCCTGAAGCATCCTCCAGAACTTGCCCTTTGCCACCAGGCAGCACAGTTGGCTGCAGTCTCCAGCTCCCTTTAGCACCCCCAGAACCAGTCTCATGAGTCCCCTCAACGTTCCTAATGTAGCACCAAATGTCTGAGTACAACTCCATGGGGACCCTGCCTCCAGCACCAGATACATGGCACTTTGTGTTTAGGGGCCTGAGTCTCAGTTTTCCAAGGTCTTTCCTCCGAGTTCTGAGGGTCGACACAAGCCCTCCTCAGGTCTGAGTCCAGCCCCTCTAAGACCTCCTCTGAGCTTCTAGGTTCCAACTACTAACCTCTTCCTTTGTTTCCCCAGGCCCTACTTCCTGCAGTTGCTGTCTCCATGTTATCTCCATGTTCCCCTTCTGCTTTTTAGTTCTCGAACACCTACTTAACCTATTCCCTGTATTATATTATCTCTGCTGAAACATGGATTCTGTTTTCTAGATTGGACCCTGCCTGGAAAAAAAAAACAAAACACCTAATTACTATAAAGTGTTCCATTTGAAAAAGGACAGAATGGGAAACAACCTCGAGGGGTCACTGGTCCAAAGCATATACCATATTCCCATGGAAAGGAAGCCAAGGCCCCCTACACTAGCAGTAGACTGAATTCCTTGGCCAACCCACCTGTCAGCCTTCATCTGCCCTCTGGGAATATTTCCCTGTTCATTTTCCCAGGGATGCACTGGGGGTTCTCCACTTCCTCTTGGTGAGTGTGTGAGGACATGGTGATTTCATCAGGGAATGAGCAATCCTAGGACTTCCTTGATTAGCTTTGTCTTTCTCTAAACACACAATTCCCTGATGACCTTGGTCAAATTTTAATCTATTTTATTCATTCAATTCAAGGGCTAGTAAGCAAAACTAGAGCTATTGTAGGCTGTAGTCTTTGAGACTGGAATTCGGCATGGGCATTTCTCTTTCCAACCAAAGACCTTGGTTCTCTTATTATTAGCAAGTATTTATTAAGTACATGCTGGGTAGCAGAAATGCATCAGTGAATAACATGCATTCCTTATTTTAGATAAGCTCACAGCTGAGTGGGGAGGGATTAGGATGGGAGAAAAGTGAGCAAATTGGGCATTTTAACTTAGGTAGTTCTGGTTGCAATGAATAAAGGTAACACTGATGTCTGTGTGTGGTGGTAAGAGGATGCTTCTCTCAGTCTCAGTGAGGCAGGGAGAACTTCCTGGTGAAATGAACTTGAGCTGAGAGTAAGACGAGGGGAATGAGGAACACTCTAGGCAATGGAAAGTCAGAGAAGTATGACAAGTATTAATTGTTCTTGCAGAACTGGGCAAAGGGAAGGGAGAAATCTACTTTTACTTTTTTAACTCAAAAGAAAACTAGTTCAAGTTCATACACATCAGATGAGCCAAACATTCACTATCTCCACCTTGCAATTCCTCATTTTTCTGAGTTTCCTAAAACTCCAAAGGCTTACATGGTCCAACAGGAGGTCATCACTCTGACCTAGTCATCCAAGAGTGATGAGCTTGGGGTCAGGTCAGTCTGTTATTGCTTTTGCTTCTTGCTGCCACTTGGTGACACTGTTGACAATTGGACCTACAGTCCACAAAGATGATGATGTGCCAGGGACCTGCTGCTATGAATCTTGGAGGTTGGAGGATCCACCTCTCAGAATCAGCCTCAGTGGAGTGAGGGGTGCCTAGGTTCAAAGCTCTTAATCTTTGGTCTCCCATACAGAGCCGTTCTCTGAGATGACAGCTTCAGCAGGAGCGTGACGTCAGGACTGAATCAAGCATTTATCCCCTGCAGATCTAGAATTTCTTATCTCTTTCCCTCTCTAAGGACTGATACCAGCAGGGATCAGACAGCTTTCTTCTTCAATTCTGGAAATAGATAAGTTCTTTTCACTCACTCTTCCCTGGACAATTAGAATTGCTGCCTACTTCCTCATGGCCACCTCATCTTCTCCAGAATATGAATATATATAGCTCTCTCTATACTATCCCCTCTTTGGATTGACAGCTCTACATCCAGTGCCTAAAGATTCTTTACTCTTCTGAAGATGATCAAAGTGGTCTCCCAGTATCACTTTCAGAAGAGCAAAAAAGAAAAAATTCCTAGTTTAATATTCATCAGGACATTCCACTACAGAAATATTATAGGGACAGAAAATAGTTTATAGGAATAGAACATAGGAGTTTGGGGGGGATAGTAAAACATGAGATAGTGCAGATGAGAGCCTAGGTACAGAAAGACTTTGGTGCCATGCTAAGGAGTTCAAGCTCACTTCTGAAGGCAGTGGAGAATCCATGAAGGATTTAAGTGAAGTGGAATGAAGTATTTGAATTTCAGAAAGTTGCTCTTGCACTAGTGAGGAGGACTGACTGCAGAGGGCAGGCAAGCTTGTAAAAATGTAACAAGAAATTGTATCATGACTTTACTATGGTTAGTACAAGTCTTCATCAACTGAGCCACTGGCTATGATCAAAATTTGTAGAAGCATTTAACCCTAAAGAGTGATCTTATTGGTTCTTTGATATAGCCTTCTCTGTACGATCACACTGACTGTAGCTTGTCACCAAATTGTCCCGTAATGGAGCTTTTTTAAATCAGAAGTTTTCTTAAAATATTAATCCATCTATATTTGTTATATCTTTTTCTGAAATAGAAGAAGGAATTTAAATTATTTCATCAGCTATTAAGGATCAGATACTTCATCCCTAAGCTTCTGAAGACAGAAACCCAAAGTCTGAACTTATTTCTAAATTTTTACTCTTTCCTCATTTCGGACATTTTGCCAATATCTGCTAATACTTTTATAATATTTGTAATTACCAGAACTCCCAATAGTTCTATCTTGGAACTAGAGATGGGTGAAACCAGCTGTATTGGGGGTTTGGTGAACATCTGGAACTATTTTTCAAATCGTGTTTGGGGTTCAAGGAAAACCAAAACATATTTTCATATTTTACCAAGAACTTTTTTTCTACCTCAATTTTAAAATGATGTCTATTTTAAGGAAAATTTAATCCATATGTTACTAAATTCCTTACACTTACCTCATCAAAATTTTGTTCTGTAAGAGCTGTTTGATGTGCAAAAAGCCTTGGGAGTTATTTTATGAGATTTCTTTTTTAAGAGGAATTTTTTTTCTTAGAAACAGGAAGTCAAATTTGCTAGGTGAAGTGTACATTTTGCCATTCTAATAAGTGTACATTTTGCCATTCTAATAAGTGAAGGTGGAATTCCTAGATTTTGAGAAGGATATTTTAAACACACATCCCAGAAGTTATCAATTCACATGACCGTGTTCTCCAACATTATCACCTCTGCTCTTATTCCAACGATGCTGTGTATCACTTAGGTAATGCCAGCTACTAGCAAACATTACAGAGTAGTCACACTCCCAACATCTCAGTGGCTTAACAAAATAGAAGATTATTTTCCACTCATGTAAAATCTAAAAGGGGTTTTTCTGGTCAGGTCTCCTTCAGTTGGGAGGAGGGACCCGGGTTCCTTCTATCTCACATCACACCATCTTCAATACATAACTGAATCACCACTGAGCAGAGAAGAACATGAGGACTCTTGTGTGGGAGGTATTTATGGGCCACAACTAAAAGGAGTAGATATATTGGAACTCAGTCACACACTGGGCAACTGGGAAAAGTAGTCACGGTGTAGTCTCAGAGACAGGGAGAAATGGATTTGGTGATCGGGTAGTGGTCTCTTCCACATACCTTCATTGTTCAAGATCTATTTGGAATTCCCATTTAAAAATTATTTTCAAAGCTACCTTTTGATCCTTTAAGAAAAATAAGGGGTGAAATATCTATCAGCTACATGTATAGAGCTCATTGTCTTCTAGAAAGTACTAGTAATAGCTGGGACTCTCAGACTGTCTGAAGATTAGGATACCCTTCATGTATGGAAATAACCTGAACTAATGCAATATCTCTAATCTGGAAATGGGAGAACAGTAGCCACCAACAACCCTAGATTAAATCAGAAAATACTGTATAAACAAAGTGAAGTTATGGTAGTACGGTGATGGTAGTGGTGGTGATGGCGGTGCTGTTGAAGGTAAGAGGTTATCATTACCAACAACATATGTTAATCCTCCTTTCTACCCCAATTGTAGTTTCCTTTCAGCTGAGGAATCAGCCTTGTATTTCTTTCATGTTCTGACAGCATCTGGTTCAGAGCCCAACACATACTGAGTGGTCAAGAATTTTTGTCTGTAAATTTTAGGTTTTACAACAAACATCTAATGCACTCAACACCACATTCTGTATCGTGTCACTATTCTGCATTACCAAGTTGTGTGCATCAGTTAAGACATGCACAGTTAAGCACTACTTACAATAGCCAAGACATGGAAGCAACTGAAGTGTCCATTGACAGATGAATGGATAAAGAAGATAAGGTGTGTATACACACACACACACACACACACGCACACGCATGCACACACACACACACACACACACGCACGCACACACACACACACACACACACACACACTGGAATATTACACAGCCATAAAAAATCGGTAAACTAATGCCATTTGCAGCAACGTGGGTGGACCTAGAGATTACCATACTAAGTGAAGGAAGTCAGACAGGGAAAGACAAATACCATATGCTATCACTTGTAAGTGGAATCTAAAATATGACACAAATGAGCTTATTTACAAAACAGAAAGAGACACAGACGTAGAGAACACACTTATGTTACCAAGGGGGAAAGGGGGAGGGGAGGGATAAATGAGGAATCTGGGAGTAACAGACACGCACTACTAATGTCTGGGAATCCTCTGGCTGATGTCCTCCTGTGTGGGGATGATTTTTTCACTCTCACAAGTTCTCAGAGTGTCTCTCCTCTAGGAACAACATCTGACACTGGAACTTCCGAAACCTGCAGTACGGTGTCAAGCCAAGCCTCTTCCCTGATAGGAGAAATGAAAGTCAGTTTTGCTCTTCGTTCTTCTGACTGATTCATTGTGCTTTGCCCTTGTGTGGACCAACCTTTTTTTTTTTTTTTCCAATACTCCAATGTCATTTTATTCTCACGACAGAAAGATAGCTCTGTTCTCCTTAGAGGTCAAAAGGAAAAGCATAAGATTCATAGACAGAGAATACCCTAAACTGATACAAACTGTGTTAGCTGGAAGAGAATATTTGTAAGACTGATTCTTTCTTTTTATTGGGGTATAGTTGCTTTACAATGTTGAGTTAGCTTCTGCTGGACCAGCCTTTGATTCCCTTTGAAGTCTGTGTAGATGATTTGGCACCTCAATGCAGTGCTTGGTGCTTTCATGGCAATCCAGGGTCTGGAAACTTCCCTACGCTCCACAGCCATCATTTAGTGATGACTCCTTCAATTTCTGCCTCGCTTACTTTCATTGCATAACTTAGAACTTAGTTATACACATCTTTATATTTTTGGACTCTTACTTCCCAGTCTAAACTGCTAATTTGCTAAAGGAATGGGCTGTGTTTTGTGTTTCTCCTGAATCCTACTCAAAGCACCTAGTATCCTGTCTGAATAACCTAACGGTCACTCACTAAACAGATGCCATGATGATGAAATCATACTAATTGCTTTTGATGACATCTCAGATCTTATACTTGCACATGAATGCTTTCCTTGTAAAGACTGCCACCTGGGGAGGCTATCCACATATGCCAATGATGTTATCAGTGCTCAACATAATGTTTCAATACTTCTCTCTCTTTGAATGTGTGTTAGAATCTGTGACTTTTATTTAATGCTTGATGTTTAGCACAAACTATAATGTAAGACACTGTTTTCAGTGAGTACCCCAAAGATTATTCAGACACAATTCCCACTCACAGACATTTGCCATCTTATGTAGAAGATAAGGCAAATGTGTAAATAGTGATGATACAAGGCAGAATGTGTCAGGTATGACAGTGAGATACAAAGGATGTTAAGGACCAAAAAGAGAAGAAGAGGTATTTAGACCTGAGCCTGCAAGGTACTGTGCAATGCCAATGACTGTAAATCCTTATCCTATAATTGGCTTGGTCTCAGGAAGCAGCTAAAAGCTCCCTGAAACTAGGTCTAGGAATAAATTAGATGAATACACTAGATAATACCATCTGGAGCAATAAGCCGTATCCCTAAGTTAGGAAACGATTTCGAAGGCAACTGTGTCTTCAAACAGAAGAAACTGATGGCCAAATGAGCCTATCAGGTATCAAAAGATTCCTGTGATATGGGTCACACTTGCCTGGCACCTAGCTTTTGATCATTCATCTCTCTGCCCCATCTGTACCTCCATTTCCTCATTTGTAAAAGAAAATATCATAAACCAGGTCAAAGCTTTCCAATGGAACTGTGAAAATATCCAGACTTTCTGTGAGATTTCACTTGTACAAACAAGTTATATGTTATGTGTTACATGGCAGTGATATAGCATTTGAGAATTGCTGGGCTGTGTAACTGCTGAGTCCTCTTCCAGTTTGCACGTTCTACACTCTGTACACAACAGATGAGGGGAAGCCACCAACGCCGTTGGGTGACAGAAAACAGCCATTTGCCAGCTGCAGATCATCTGTCCCACAGCCAAAAAGCCGAGGGAATTCCAAGACCCTGGGCATAGTCCTGCTTCTCTGTCATCGGTTCTCCTGTCATCCTATTTTATTTCTCTCATAGTATTCATGACTCTTAAATTATTCATTTACTTACCTTTGAATTGTGTGTTTTCCCCACTAGGGAAATGGTAAAAAAATAAGTCTGAAATTAATTTGTTGTTGGAATATGCTAAGATCCTTGGATGGAATTCTGTACTATAAGTGAAGATATGAAAAATTCTTACCAATGGGGTTGACTCTTTGGAAGTGTTAATTTAGGAAATTTCATCTGAATGGATTGAAGGTCAGGGATAGAAACAAGGGAGGTCAGTTAATGGTTACTGTAACATCTCTGAGATGAGGGGAATGCAAATGAAGTAGGAAGAAATAGGAACAATGGTGGACCTACCTTTAAGAGTGAGAGAATTCCTGAGTCATCATGGGAACTAAGTCAGAAATAAAATACAATCTTAGTTCTGCTGGCCGTTCTCTACTGCCATGCCCATAGCCCCTTTGTCACACCTGTGGTACCTTCTTCTGGTTAGAATCCCTATCCTCAAAACACACACACACACACACACACAGTCACAGTCACAGTCACAGTCATAGTTCTTTCTTTGCTTTTGTTTATCCTTATTTTGTAGTTTTTTCTCTAAAACAAATATGGGTTATTGGGGAATAAAAAAGAAATTTAAAAAGAGAAAATGAGTTACTGGCCACTTTTTGCAAATCATAAAAAGAGAGGCACTTAATATATACCAAGAATGGAAAATGAGAAAGAGAGTTAAATTATATGTTTAAGAAATAAAGAGTTATATTAGATTATAAAGAGAAGAGTATAGACGATTTTTTTTTTTTTTTGGAGAGTTGTAAAACTTTAAGGATTTTTACTGAACAGGGAAGTAACTGAAGTTATAATAGACATTCACCTATAAATTAGAAATAATAAAAGTACCTGCCTCTTTCTACCTCCCTGAAACTCTACAAGGTTAATAGAAGGCATAATGCATTTGAAATTGCTTTACATTTTTTTGAAGAAATGTTTATTAAAATATATTTTAAAAGAAAGGAGCATGCTCTAAATGGAATAAAAATAAACTTGTATTTTTCCTCACATGCTACCATCACAATTTTCCTATATATTCTAATGCAATTTTTGTTCAGTACAGTTCTGATTTCTGAATATCTGGGAAATTAGAAAGCCCAGTTATGCTCACTGCTATGTTTATATATCACACATAATCCTCAATATTTTGTACCATAATTATATGATTTTTTTACCTGTTTTCCTAGACTACTGTGAATGCCTTGGGGAAGAAGATGTGTTTCTTTATTTTTCTTAACCCTGGTCCTTCGACTAAATGAGTTGCTTAATAAATGGGGTTAATAATGAAAAGATTAATACAGTACAAATCATTCTATGACATTTCACTGCATAAGAATTAATAATATTGAATTACTATTGGAAAAACAATCTATTTTGATTTCTTGTATAACAACCAGGAAAATATGAATATTCTTGAAAGAAGAAACAAATATTTAAATATCTAAAAGATAATTTCCACCACTGGTTTACTCTCAGAGAAAGTAGAAAATTTTAGATTCAAGAATCTCTTAGGTTCACCAAATCCCTTCTTTTCTTTCTTCTTGTATAAATCTTTTTTCCACCTATTCATGGGTTACAAGTAAAAAAAAAAATAGTGTTTAAATAGGAAAGGGAAAGGGAAATTTTCTGTTAAAAACAACAATTACACTCACAGAATAATCTTACCTCTTGACATAAGTACCCTGAAAAGTACTTATATTTTTCCCTGTGATTATATTTATACACATGTTAGAGGATAAAGATTATATCTAGTATATAGCTATATATTATATATCTATATAGTGTTTTACTTTAAGCTGATTACTTTTGATTACATATACAACTAATTATACATAATATTATTTAAGTTGAAGTAAATGAAGATTTTACAAAAAGTAGTGGGAAATGACCACTTTTTCCCTTTGGCTGTTCTGAACCATTAATACACTTTGCACATGTGGCTCTTGTCTTCATGTTTTCCCATCTCCATTTAGGTCAGCCCCAAAAAAGAGCAACACACTGCCCTAGGAAGAGAATCAACTTTACAGTCAGATATTCCTGGACCTGAATTACTCCCACCCACTATTTTAAAGTCATGAGTCCTCCTTGAACAAATCACTTCACCTTTCCGATTCACACTTTCACCATCTGTGCAATGGGGGTGATTCCCCCTCACCCCCTCCAACACGCCTTCATACCTGTCACCTACTAAGCCTTCAGTAAATACAAGTATGCATGCTCTTACTTCCCCACACCTAAATCTCTTTCAAAAATATACAGAAATCTCTTTGAATCCATTACCTCACATGATTCTGCCTTTTTTTGTGTTGTTAAATCTTCCCCTATGGTTTCCCAAACCACACATATGCAATAACACATAGTTCATATGACTAAGATGTAATACCCTCTAACAGCTTTTGCTCATCCTGGTAGGTTGAATCTCAAATTGGCGGCCTCCAACTGGTTATCTGTTGAAACACTTTATCCTTTCATAAGGGTGAATCCAGAGTGCACTGAGTAATGCATAATAAAATTAGTTTTGGGAGAAAGGAACCAAGTTTAATAGAAAAAAAAAAGAAGGGACAGATAAGCACAGTAAAATAATCTCCAATGACTTCATTGTGAAGTAATGACTTTTACCAAATAACTGTATTGTAGTTTTATCTTTCCAACCAAGATTGTGTTAATGCTCTAAAATTAAATCTCTTGTGAAAGTTATCTGGAATTTCTCAACAAGTTTTTAAAGGGGTTTTATTTTTTCATTGGAGGTCATGCCTCAAGAATTTGTAGGAATTCCGCCTGGAAAGTAATAATCAGTGGAAACTGGCAGTCAAAGCTAATTTATATTACTCTTCCAGATAAAAATTCCTTCCGTCTTAGACCTGCATTTCAAAAAAGATTATTATCACTCTGGAGAGAATACATCAGTGTAGAAAAAAAAAAAAGAATGACCTCAAAGATGTCTTTGCTGCCTCTGTGCAACTCCAGGTCTGCTTCTTTTTAAAACTCCCTTTTTAATCCTCTCTTTTGAAATGTTTTGAGGCTATTCAAAGTAGGAGGATGTCAGAGGCATGCCTGAGGAGGACTCCCAAAATAATGTTTCCTAGTTTGCCTGCTGTGGGAGTTCATGACACATCTTGGGTGGTGGGAAAAAGGAGGACAGAAGAAGGAAATATGGGGGAGAGAGAGGTTCAGCCCCTGGGCTAAGAGGAGGAAGGTGTTTTCCCTACAGCAATATATTCTAATCCACTTAGTGGCTAAAGAGATTGGTCCTTCCCAAATCAGATTCTTTGCTCTTCCTTTAGCTGTTTGTATTTCCACATGCATGAGACATTCATGAGGGAGCATGCTGAATGGAAAAGCCTTGGCTATTTTTAAAGACAGACCTAAATTTAAACCTCAGCTCCTCCATTTACAAGTTACTGAAGACTTCCCTGGTGGTCCAGAGGTTAAGACTCCACACTTCCAATGCAGGGGGCAATGGTTTGATCCCTGATGGGAGAACTAAGATCCCACGTGGCATGCATTGTGGTCAAAAAAATTAAAAAATCAAAATCAAAAATTTTCTAAATTAAATTAAAATTTAAAAAGTTACTGAACCCCTCAGTGTCAATGTCTCAGTCTCCATACCTACAAAATGGGTTTCATAGAAGTGTTAGGAGTCAACTAGATGTTATATGTACATCATTCAGCTCAGCATTTTGTTAGTGCCAAATAAAAGTTTGCTGGAAAAACAAATGGTCAATAAATATTCATTTCCTTCTACTCTCTCCATCCTATCCAGAGAATGTGAGGTATTAATCTAATGTGGATAATTTGTCTATTCAAGGATCCAATCAATGAAACACTAGCGCTCTCTGTGGTGATTCTGAAAATTGAAGCCACCAGATATTTTTGAATCAATACCAGTGAAAATCCACAAAAGAGATATGACAAATCATAATCTGTATGATCAGACCAGGTATTCAGAAGTTCCACCCACCTCTCAAGACTAGAAGCCTACACCGAGGGGACTAGGAATAACTTAAGGGCCATTTTTTATTCATAGGATTTCAATCTGAGATACAGCTAAAAACATATTAGCGTCAAAACCAAATGGCCTGCCTTTTCTATCATCCCAGATGTATGTAACGAATGGATCAGACCCACCAAACTTCCAGCATTCAACAGACCAAAACTGAACAGAGGAAGCATTTCATTTACTAAGAATTCAGTCACTCTTATTGAAATATTTCAGCAGTTAAACCAAAAGTTGCTAGCATCATAAATACAATTTGTACAATTCCACAAAGCATATATTTGGGACAAGGCCATTGTTAATCCTATGTGGTTTTTCAGTGGGTAGGTAATTCTTTAACAGTAGAAACAGAAGACAGATTTGCTTCCAATTGTGAGCTCATTCCTAAGGTCAGAACTGAAAGCTGAAAGAGAAACAGAGTCCAAAATAAACATCAGTTCGGACTACAAAGCATTTCTCTCTGAGGGTGCCCAGGTTTAGATAAAGGAATTCCACCTCAAACAAGGAGAAATCTAACTCACTTTTCCCAGTTAATAGTGGGCATGCCTCGTGTCTGCCTGTTCACATTGATCCATTCCCCCACCTCAAATCCATTTTCCTAAGACCCTGGCTTAAGAACCACATGAACCCAAAGTCCTCCTGACTCGTTGCTCTTTAGTTGCTCTAGAGGAGCAAAAAATAGAGTTATAAACTATCTGTAGGAATAGTCACTAACATGAGCAGCCAGAAAATCTCGGTAAGAGAGCCAACAAGTTTAATTTGTTCTAACCTATGATTTCTTAGTAAATATTAACTAATGTGGGAAGCATGCATGGGTTTACTTCTCTAGGCTGTTTGAACATTATAAACCATAATTTTTTAAAACAAAAAGTTTAAGCAAGACCTCAAAAAGTGACTCAGAAAGGATGGATGTTTGGTTTGCTTCCCTCACCTCCTCTAGGCTACACATCTTCGGAGTGATGTTTTCCTTTCATGAGCTTGTCCCTTTCACTATGTGCCTGGTTGATGCATAATTCCCTCTGCAGGTGTCTCCAAGGCCGCAAGTCTCCCTTTGGTTAAGTGCCCAAGCAAACCAACCAATGTGCGCCATGGCTCTTACCTTCCTTTACCTCAGTCACGTCTGCCAGTTGGATGCTCAATCACACCAAGACTGAAGACTTAACCATTGACCCAGGTGCAGACTCCCAGGAGCCCTGCACAGAGTCACGACTGAGACATGAACCAGAAACCTACATGTCTCCTAACCACAAAAGTCCTCTTCCTAGCCCAGCCTGCAGAAGTTCAGTTGATCTGTAAATAGCTATCTGTATGGACTGGATTCTTAGAAGCTATTATTGCTTTATGGTCAATTCATTTACTTATTGATATATTTTCAAGATGTCAGATGCTGTCTTCCTTAGATCCCATGGACACAGAACTACTCTAGAATTTAGGAAATTTCCAATATGTATACATTAATCTATTATTTATCAGCTATCAATTTAATACCAACTTTATGCCGATTGGAGAAAGGATGGAAAGGGTGCACTGAAAAAGAGAAAAGCAAGAAAGACAAGAAAGGTTACATAATATATTGCAGAAAATGAACAGGCCAGTGTGGATGGAGCTTGGCATTCATTCATTGGAGATAAAAGGTACCAACTGGGGACTGGAAAGCTGGGGAAATTTGTGGGGAGGTGTTGAGAGAACCCATTGCAAACATCTTCCAAATGCCATTGAGTTTAGACTTGATTCTGCAAGCTAAAAGAGAACTAAAGGAAGCACATGAAATTCATGATGTGGAATGATAGTGTTAGCTGCAGTTTGGAGAATAGCTAGAGTGAAGGAGTGACCAATGACAAGGATGTTAGTACAAAGGCTCTGGCAATGTGGAAGCCCTGAGTTAAGGGCAGTGAAGAGAAGCTGAAGAGGATGGGACAAATTAAGGAACTTGGCTAAAATTAACATGGCCTCAGGACATTTCTCTTTTGGAACAGACATGTTTTCTGGTAATGAATGTAGCTGAAAATGAAAAGGTTTCAAAACTAGGCGTTGGGAATCCCTCTTAAATACTGAATTTATAACTATAGCTGGGGGATTTATCTTGTATCTCTCTTTACTAATGCATGACCTCAGAGCTAAACTGAAATCATATCAAATCAAACACATTCACAATGAACTTGTGTGGGAGGAGGGGGGTGGTACAAAGATCAAAAGATACAATCTCTGCCCTTAGAGATTTTATGGACTAGTTCAATGGCTCTCAGTGGTTATGTGTTATGAACAGCTGTGCGGTGGGCCATAATGAAATTTTTAAAATGACAATATAATGCAGCCTATGTAAGTGTCTAGTAGCAGTGATGATAAATATTATAATTTCATTTTTGAGCTCTTTCTTTAAGTCTTGCATTTCATGGATTAGCTCATATAATCCTTAGGAAAAAAAGAGAAGTTACTGTTTCCTCCACTGTTTTGAAATAAGCTACAGAGGCATAGAAAAGTTAAGAAACTTATCTGCAATCACACAGCTAGAAGTGGGAGGGCCAGTGTGTACTCACCAGGTCTGTAGTGGATGCTGTGGTGTGCTACCCAGAGCTTCTTTTGGGACCAAGGAAGGCACTCATCCCCCAAGAGCAGGGAAGGAGTGTTGACTACTCATGATTCCTGGTCTCTCCAGGAATTGTCTTTGGCTGAAAGAAGCTGCCTCACCCAAGGTTTAGCCTGGTGGTGGGAGTAGCATACAAATTGGTCTCAGTTGGAAAACCCTGAGAGGATCATCCCACCTCCAGACCTCCCAGGATTGGCCAAAGCCTCTGCGACAATGGTGCTGCAGTTCAACTTCTCCCTCTGCACAATATTACCTCTTTCCCTCCCCCAAAGATATCGATCCCAAGCCCAACTTGCAATAATTCTCATTGTGACCCAGGAATCTGAGCTGTAAGAAGACTTAACTCCAAAACCTGTGTGCTTAGCTACCAAGCCATGCAGTAGAAGAGTCATCACAGCTAATTTGAGCCAAATGTGAAGGAAAGGTAGATTTTCAAAGATGAAGATTAGATGCTTCAGGCACAAGGAGTAATAGAAATAAATGAAAGTATACTTGGGGAACAAGGACAAGAGCAGGAGGTTCATGTAGTTATTAGAGGTCAGTAATGAGGGTTGTCCTCAGGCTGCTTCTCAGATGCCAGGGTCAGGAGATTCTTGCTTGCTCTCTTCTTGAGAAGAACAGAAGGTTGACATGATGTAAATAGTATTTTAAGAAAATCAATCAGGCATCTGTGGACAGGATGAAATAGAACAAGGGTGCCAGACACCAGTGATATTTTGTGTTAAAAGAAAATCCACAAGAAGTTTTGGCTAATTGAACAAGTGAAGCCAGGGAAAAGTAGGAGTCATAGAGACTTCAAGTCTGGGTGAATGGGAGAAAAGAAGTTGTCCTTCCAGAGAGATGTGATATGGTTGCTCTCCTTGGGATATCTTCACAGTAGACATAAACATATACTATATTACTATAGACATAAATAGCTAAATCTTAGGACATCTCCCTCTTATCAAATAGTTTGTGAAAATTTTCCTCTTTTATGAAATGTCTCTTGATTAACCCTCTCCAGAAAACACTCCATTTCAATGTTTGCCTCAAGAAGATGATAATGAGGAAATAGTTAAGCTGCTTTGGGGATAGTCTGCAGTTTGGGTATTTTTCCAAGAATCAATGTCATAGAGCACACTGCTCTGTGCTGAGCATGTGACATACAGACACTGAAGGCACACGGAGGGCAGGACAGAGGTTGTAACTTCTGAAATGCAAGGCAAGTGTTCATCCTCTTATCCAAGGGCAATTTTTCTCTACTTTGAACCTCAGGTTCTTATTAAGCTCAGCTGCCATATTTGAAATGCAAGCTGCTTTAATAGATAATAATTTTATTCTGTATACATTATCTATTAAGATACCCACGCTATTAGTTTCTATATATGCACACATCTAGTGGCTTGGTCATAATCAGCTACTAATCACTTGGTGAAATCAAGTAGGAAAGACATACACAAGCACGATTTTGTGCTTTGTAATCAGCCTTCCCAAGATAAGTTCTTTCTGGCTTTCAGCCACAGGAAACAAGATGTTTTATTTCAATGTGAATTTCATGATTCCAAATTTAAATAAAATAACAAAACATGTGACAGCTGAGGAAAGCAATGACCCCAATGATATGATTGCACTGAATTGCAGAATTGGGGGGAGTGAAGAGACATGGGGAAAGAGAGACTATATTTTCAACTGTGAGCCAGAGGTGTAATAATTAAATTGCAAGTTTGGAAAGCAGGATTGTTTTATTCGTATCTCTTCTACATAATGTCATAACAAACCCATTACATGGGGGAAATACCCTATACCATTTCATTTTTACTGTCTCTCCCACTTCCTCTGGTTTTTTTTTTGGTTTTTTTTTTTTTGGTTTTTATTTTTCTGTTCAGCTTTTACATAGTTTGCTCAGACCAGAAATGTCAAAACTCTGTGGAGAACAGCCGTTCTCTTTGCTGGCTCCTCTGTGACTAAGTGTTCAGAATGTCCTAAAGGAGCATGTCTCCTATGACATGTCCCATTCCAGATGTCAAGTAGGAGATTGATTTTTTTATATTCCAAGAAAGAAATAGAGGCAAAGGACTTAACTTCTCTCTTAGGTACCATATGGAAATTATTTGGAGCCAGAGCTCCAAGATGGCAGGGTCCCCAGGAGGTCCCGATGCAGTGGACCCACTAGGATATTAGTAAGACATTAACAACCCGGGCCTTTTGGGTGCAGTCAGAGAAGATTGGCTGACTCTTATTCCAGGAAGCTTCCTCTGAAGCCCCATCTGCCAATCTAGGTCAATAGTCTTTTAATAAGTGACCGGGAATCCTTGCCTCTCTCTCAGGACACTGACACAAAACACATATTTTTATAATAACTCCCTTAAGTGCCCCCTCCCCAGCAGATGAGGAGCAGAGGATGTGTCATGTTTATGTTGTAACCACAGTGTCTGGCATAGTATGCAGCACATTTAAAGTGCTCTGTGAGGGCTTCCCTGGTGGCGCAGTGGTTGAGCGTCCGCCTGCCGATGCAGGGGACACGGGTTCGTGCCCCGGTTCGGGAAGATCCCACATGCCGCTGAGCAGCTGGGCCCGTGAGCCATGGCCGCTGAGCTTGCGCGTCCGGAGCCTGCGCTCCGCAACGGGAGAGGCCACAACAGTGAGAGGCCCGCGTACTGCAAAAAATAAATAAATAAATAAAGTGCTCTGTGAGTATCCTAAGGATGCAATCAGTTTTAAATCTAGCTGGATGCAGCTAGAAGAGAGTTGAGAAGGTGTAAAAGACAAGCTGTGATGGGGAAATGAAGAGAACAGAAGGGCCCCAGTCCAAATCTCAGGCTGGGGGCTCTGATACACAAGTTCCCTGCAGGCTCACAGGGCACCAGCAGAGGAGGGAGCGTCAGTGCTCAAGACGTTGCTCATACAGGCAAAGAGTGAGCTCTTTAGCTTTTTCTAAACCTCTTGATTGGCTCGCAGGTAGGGTGGGTAGGACTCAGCAATTCCTACTCATTCCCACTGGGGGATGAAACATTGCTGAGAATCTGAGATTACCAGAGGGGACTACAATGGTTGGTGGAAAACATTCTGAGGTGGAAGACTTCTGGGTAGATTCTCTGGCCTGGGGACTAAACTGGAGTCACTCTGTGACCTCAGGGGGTCCACACTCCCAGGAGAGGTGTGGAGGTCAGTGCGCGGACAGCTGGGCCCTAATTAATTCAGACTTGGGAATCAGAGAAGAGCAGCACAAGGTGGTGTTAGGAGAGAGAAGGGCATTGCTGCAGTACCAAAGGAGCAAGAGGCCAGTTCCCGAGCCCACGCGGGCCTCTGCCACAGGCCAAGGCAGCATCTGATAAACAGCAAGGAGAACAGAAGAAATGTGTTCATAAACTGCCTGGCATATGTTGACCGTTTCAGTTATTACTATAACCAGTCCTGGAAAACAAGAAGTAAACTTTTTTTTTTGGCTTTACTCTCCAACCCTGTTACCAGTAGGTAGAGCCTTTTGATGACAATGAGATCATTTTGCCACGAAACAAAGAAGCTACATTTTCCCTGTGCGTGACAATGGAGTGTGAGAAAATTTGTAATCCTGCAATAGATCATTTCAATTTATCATCTATACAAAACTATATTTAAAACAAAAAAGCTTGGCTTAACTTGGAACGTAAATAGAGAAGTAAGGACTGGAGGAGAGATCTTATCTTTGAGTTGAAGTAAGATGAATTGGTGACATATACTTAATTATCACCACCTCCATTCCCACCAAGGGTTAGGACCTGGTGAAACCTGATTAGGGAAAAGATGCATTAATGCTTCACTGATGAAACATGGTAAACATTATTCTAAGAGAAGAATCATTAGGGAAGTCAAAAGATAAACGTTCCCAACAGAAGAAAGGACGTAGGATGTAGAGAAGATTGAGAGCTGGTACTTATTTTCACATATTTGTCTACTGTTTACTATTGTACATCCAAATCATCCAGACAAAAGAACAGAGATAAATATTTTCCTCCACATCTAATAGAACCCAGGAGACTGAAACACAAAATGACAATATCTGGATTAGAGATAATTTGGTCTTGTATTATATAAGGTACTAAGAATTTATTAAATATGTATTTTCCTTTTCTTATTTCTTTTTTTCTGACACCAATCATATCATATTAAATTATATATAAAGTAAAGGAATCTAGCACTTACTACTATGTGCCAAGTACTATTTTAAACACTTTATACAAGTTTACTTAGCGTAAACTGTATGAAGTAGGTGCTATTAATTCCCCATATTACAGATAAGGAACCAAAGAAAAGGATATTAAGCACCTCGACTTACAGGTTTTACAGCCAGTAAGTAGCAGACGTGGGATTTGATGTCAGGTTTTCTACTACCTTAGACTATGTGCTTAACTTTTACACTATAGTGCTCTGTGAATAGAGCAAATCCAGCAAAACTTTATGAGTACCTACCACAGGCAAGGTGCTATGGAAAATACAAAGATAACTCATGCAGCCATGGTCACAGGTAAGATGTAAGCTCTAGAAACACACTATAGGAAGAGACTATAAAAGAAATAGATTTCACCATCCTTGTGCTTAAGGATCTGACAGATTAAAAGCAGAGAAAACATGGCAAGAAGGCTAGATCAAGAAAATAACATATCACGTGCATAAAAATCTATACACCAATGGGCTGTAGAATGTAGGAGTAGTCAGAAAGAAGAATTGTGTTGAGGGAACAGCCTTTGGTTCAAGTAAAGAATCACTCTCAATCCTGGGCCTAGATTTGTTCAGCTGTTTTTTTCTTTTTTGAGTCCCTGGTACTGTCAAGAGCTTTCAAGTGCCTTGTTTTCCTTAATGCTCACAGTAACTCACATCATCCTCATTTTACAAATGAAGAAAGGGCAGTTCAGAGAAGTTAAGTAAACATTCCCAAGATGACACAATGAAATGACCAAACTTGGGTTTAAATCCAAGAAAATCTCCCTGATTCTAGAGCCACTTGGTCACCCTATTTCACTTCAGAGAAACATGTCTAGTCATCAGCTGTTCTTTACTCAAATGAGAAGTAGTATCTTGTGACTAATCTCAGTCACGCAAAATCTTCCATGCCCAGACAACCCTTTGGTTTAGTGAGCACTGCAGATAAACTTGGCTCTGCCTTGCTAATGCCAGATGGCTGAGAGACGCCTACCTACAGGAAATGACAGGTCACCTTGACTGTCTTGCTAGAACTCATCAGAATTGTCAAGTGTGGTGTCTTGGTAATGATGTTCCAAAAAATAAACAAATAAATAACAATTGAGCATGTCTGGGGCTCTGTTGTGCCATGTTATTGTAATAGGGAAGAACAAATCTGACTCCATATTAGATCTGTTCCATTTGCTTTAACCTTTGTGCTTTGTTGCCTGTAGTCATGCTGACTTTGCACTTTTGTAAAAGAATGTTGCCTATAGCCTGAAATATACCGGATAGCCTATTCTCAGGGCTCTGACCTTTAAGAATCTATTCATATAGAGATAAAAATTTGCAGAACAGAGAAAAACATTTGTTTTGTTGGAGGTTTACAGGAACACTGTGTCCTGACCTATGTGGACAGATGCGCTAAAAAAGGATTTCTACACCAAGAAGTTTGCAACTAACCACGCCCCTCCCTCACCTTGCGTGCTTTGCTGAAACGCTTCGAGGAGTTGGGACTTTTTGGGCATGAGCCACCCCTCTCTTTGCATGGCCCTGCAATAAACCTTTTTCTGCTCCAAACTCTGAAGTTTCCGTATTGTTTGGCCTCACTGTGGGTGGGGCATACGAACTTTCACTTTCGTCAGGTAACATCATTTGTACAACTATTTTGTTTCTCTTCCCATAGTACCTGATATAATCTTTCCACAGAGCCTGCAATATATGGTAAGAATACAAATATATGTCACTTGACAATTTACAGCACTACATACTATGCTCTGCAATTTACAAAATAATTTCACATGCATCACCTCATGTGATCTCAGCATACCTCTGAGGCTTTCTTGGTTCTCAGATCACTGTGATTGGGCGGTGGTCAGACTAAGTAATGATCAGGTTTCAGCATGAAGCATGTACTCTGATACTTATCGAATTTTTCTTTGCCACCTCCTTCTTCTCTCTAACCTTGTGCCCTCAGAAATATATCTCAATTACACACCCCCAGGTCCTGTACCTCCAAAAAAGGGTTCAAACAGCCAAAGAAAACCAAAAGATAATGCACTCCAGCACAGCCTTGTACTCCCTCCCTCAAAAGAAAACAGCCTAAGTTTATCACCCAGACTCGTTTTGTTGGAGACTCATTAACATTTTCTGACCCAACTCAAGCAAAATGATTTAAATGAGACCATGTCTCATGGCGCTGAACAACAAATGAAGTATTTGAAAAGCATAAGTTGATTTGAAAGCTTAATTCTACTAAAATTCTCACCAATTAAAATGAATGTAATTCTTAAAATCTTCTCCAGGAACCAACTGCACTGGCATCTGTGTAGCATGGGGTAGCAATGGATATCATCCTAAAAAACTATTCTGTGGATTGGTTAACTCTCTGTTAAAATAGTTAAATTATTTACATCTAGGGGAGACTGGGAGGTCTGGGAAGCAAGTCTTTGTCATTCTTCCTCTTTTCTATCCCTGCAGCCACGAGAAAGAAAGGATTGTTGTGGTGTCCACAAGTACAAAAGGTGAGGCCAACAGCATCTCTATAGAAATTCTAAGGTCACAGATCCAAACCTCATACCTCAGAGAGCAAAAGGATGAAATAGCCTTTCTGAGCAAATGCACAGTGGATATGTTTTGCTGTTGCATCCTGCCATTCAGCTGAAAAGATGATACTGTGTGTTTTGCTCTCATTTTGTGTCCTCCTTCCTCACCGTCTCCTAAATTTAATTCTTTTTCAGATTTATTCAATGAAGAAGGTGAATGGAAAAAAAAGTGGAAGAAAACTGCTACTGGGAAGTGTACAAAGCAGAGGTGGTGGGTCACGAAAATCCAGACCAGTAGCCAGAACTGTTACCACGTAGAGAAGGACAGGCAAAACTCTTTGGAGAAAAGTATTAACTGTTTTCCTGGAGCTGAAATTTGGCTGAGCAGAGAAAGTAAAGCATGTTTTTCAGAATTCACGATTGAGCTCCTCTTCCTGATAGGAGGGGCGTCACATGACTTGTTCTGACCAGTAGAATGCAGCAGAGGCCATATGGTCCCAGGCTGTGCTAGAGGCCTGGCAGCCTCTGTTTTCACTCAGGCAAGAGGTACTCCTCAGTTAGGTACAGTGCATTGTGCAGAAGGAAGCTGCAAACTTTAGAGAAAAGGAATTTTTAAGCAAAAACACCTTTGATTTTTTTCCTAGGGACATTGACTTAGCCTCCCAAGCAACATATCCTCCTTGCTCACGTGATAGGTCAACAATCACAATATAATAGCCATCGTTATGAAATTGTGATTGTTGACCTATCACGTGAGCAAGGAGGGTATGTTGCTTGGTTCAAAAGCATAAACTGATTTCGGTTGTAATCAGAGCTGAAATTCAACTAGTGCTATGCTTGTTGTGAAAATATAAAATATTTCATTGACTATTTGTATAGAGCTCCTTCCTCTAGCTCTTTGAATGATCTCCAGGTCCCAGGATTCCCAGCTTGTCACTTCAGGGGAGGCCACTAGCCAGCCTACTGCAGCTCTCCTCTACCAGCCCCCTTTCCTGGCTCCCCAGTGCAGGAGACAGCACCCCTGGCTGCAGTATAGACACCCTGGTGGGTGAATCCCCAGTGGATATCTGGCCCCAGTAAGCTTCAGCTACCTGGCTATTTGTGGGAATTGTAGTCTTCCAAGTGCACTGTGCTGGTTGGTTGTATGAGTGTGTCTATCTATGTCTGTCTGTCTATCTACCTATCTATCTATCTATCTATCTATCTAACTATCTATCTATCGTCTCTATCTTGAGAGAAAGAGAGAGAAATGAAGTTCATGTAACATAAAATTGACCATTTAAAGTGTGTAATTCAGTGGTATTTAGTATTTTCACTCACAATGTTGTGCAACGACCAGCTCTAGCTCCAAAACAATTTCTCACCCCAAAAGCAAACACCTACCCCATAAGTAGTCTCTCCCATTCCTCTCTCTCCCCAGCCCCTAGAAATCACCAAGTCCCCATGGGCTTGCCTATTCTTGATATTTCACATAAGTAGAATAATATAATATTCGGCTTTTTGTGTCTGGTTTCTTTTACTTAGTATAATGGTTTTGAGGTTTACTAGCAGGTGTTAGTACTTCGTTCCTTTTTTTTGCTGAATACATCCAGCAACCATGTTGTCTGGTTTCCAATCCAGACCAAACGGTCTGGATTCCAACACACACTCCCTTATGTATCAGCTATGGGCCAAGGCAAGGTCTTCAATGTCTCTTTGATATAAGTTTCTTCATCTGTGAAATGGAGATAATACAAGTAGTCCCTACCTCATGGGGATATTGTAAAATTAAATGTTACTATATAAACAGCATTAAGAACAGTGCTGGACACGTATTTACTACATGCATAATTTTTGCTTTTATTATTCATTCTTGTGAATAGGATGAAAGGGACAGAGTGGTCCTTTGGGGTCATCTAATCTCGTAACCAGGAGAGCAATTTGATTCTGAGTCTCTATCTCCTGACTAGTGCCCAAGAAAAGAGCATGTGGGTTTCCCACTGTATCCTCGCTCTTATGACATTATGAATGAGATAACAGAACACAAATGCAGCAAGATAAAATTTTAGTTGAAAAGGTACAGGAATATACAAGGTAATTTCACAGTTAAACTGTCCTACAGTTACTAGTAAACATTTTTGCCTCTCCCCTGCCCAAAGGCCAGAAAGGTAATTGTCAATCACTACAAAAGTTTTTTTTTTTAAGTTGTTTTGATTTTGAACAATTGTACCATTACTCTTATTTTAACTAGAATAAAAGGTGTAGAATTTAAAACTCAAAGAGCACTGGACAGCCAATGATAAAAAATGGATTTCTTTTCACTTTCTCTTTCCACACCTCAGTCCTACTCAGGCAAATACCCTCAACAGATTTGTTTCTCGTCTGCCTTTAACTCCATGTGTTTAAATAATTTGTGGGTACTGCTGTTTTCCTCTTGATAATTTTAGGTATGGATTTCGATCTCTGTCCTAACCCTGCTCAACAGTCTCTCTCAACCAAGTTATGCCAGGATTTATATCATATCAATAGTTAGAGTTACATCACAAATGACATGGCAAAGAGCAATGCACTGTCATCACTTCCTTGTGAGGTCGCGCTGGTTGAGAGCACTGACTCTGGAACCGGACTGCCTGAGTTATAATCCCAGCTCTGTCATTTACCAGACAGGTAACATTGGACAAATTACTCACTCTGTGCTACCTAGTATTATTTCCCAAACATCCCAACATCTCTGCCACAGGCCTATCAATAATCTATTCACTCAAACAGATCGGTCCGATCTGTCTCCCACTCACCTCTTTCTTGGAGCCCCACTTCCTCTCATTCTTTTACAGGCAACTCATTTTCTAGAGCCACTCTGCAGTCATCGTGGGACTTCCCGCAACCTCTTTCCTGTGTTCGGTAACAATTTCCGCATCTTCTTAGCAGAAGCTGCTATGAAAGAATATAAAGGGGACTTTAAAAAAAGTTTTTCCTGCATGACAAAATATAAAACAGCAAATGTTTTATCTTTATGATTAATTGATAGTTTGGAAGGAAATAGAATTTTAAGTTGAAAATCACGGTCACTCAGAATTTTTCAGGCTTTGTTCCACTGTCTTCTAAGATCCAGTTGCTGTTAAGAAACTCCAAACCATTCCTGTATATTTGACTGGGTTCCCCCGACCCCCGCCAGCTCCTTTGGAAGCTGCTGGGATTCTTCTTGATCTCACGTATCCTCAGCTTTACCATGCCCTACTTGAGGCATGTGCCCTTTCACTAGGGAGACACAGAAGTTTCAGTTCCGGAAACTTAAACAATTACTTCTTTACTTATATCACCTCTTCATTTTCTCTCCTCTCTTTCTGGAATTCCTAGTTATTAGCTGCTGAATTCTGGAGAATGATTCTTTAATTTTCCTTTTCTTTTTCTCTTTGTTCTATTTTTGAGAGTTTCTTGACCTTATCTTACAACTTTCTATTTAAGTTTTTAATGTCAGTTTTTTAAAAACTTTTAAAGGATAGGAATTACTTCTTATTCTCTGATCCCTTTTCGTAATGATCTGTATCTATATTATGGACTCACTGTGTTTGTGCGTATTTTTGAGGACATACTTTAACTTTTTTAAGGTTTACTTCTTATTTCTACATTGACTCTAATCCATCTAGATCTTCTTTGTCTGTTTGTTTTTTTATTTGTTTTGCTGGTTTTGGTCTCCATGGTGCACATTTCCTCAAATGTCTCTGACTCCTGTCTGTTCGTTTACGTCTAAGACTGAGTTGCTGGAACTACTGTATGCGTGGGCAGGGGTGGTGACTGGCAGGGCCACTGTAGTGTCCTTGTGGGGGGAATGACCTACCCTTTCCATGGAGGAGCCTTAAATGTTTATCTAGAGACATTTTTCCTGCAGCTGTTCAGAAAAAAAATCTAATTTCTGCCAGGGATGGAGCAGGAGGGTAGGTGTGGACAGAGCAGCATAAGTTTGACCTGGCCCCCCTGGAAGCACGTAGAGAATGAGAAGCTGAGGGGAGAAGTTCCCCGCCCTCCATTTTTCCTGGTACTCCACGTTAAGAGCCTCTCCTCTTTCGTTTCTCTAGAGAATAAACTTCCTTTGGCCCCGTCTGTTCATCCTTGTGTGTGTGTGTATGTGTGTGTGTGTGTGTGTGTGTGTGTGTGTTGGGGGGAGGGTGGTATTATTGAAGGTACATGGTTGTATGGAGTGCGGGCAGAGACTTGGGACACTTGGATCCAACATCGCCTGAATTCCACCTTCTGTTGAACCTACATCCTCCAAGTTCTGAGCTTTTCTGGGGTTCTGCAGGGTGAATTAGCTCAATTCCTGTCATTTCCCTGATAACAGATGCTTAGGTTTTATATTATCTCTCTGTTTTCACTACTGTTTTCCAGTTTTTTAAAGTGCATCAAAATATTTTATCCACTGTTGTCTTTTTTTCCAGCTCTCTTTATTTTTATGAGCTACTGATTACCTTTTCTTCTCTCTTGTATTATTATTTTTTACTGACACGGGACTGGGGGTTGTATAGCAAAGTGGGAGGAGGGCATAAGGTATTAAAAGCCTCGGTCTATATGCTAGTTCATGCTGAAAGGAAAAGATGCTGCACGTGCTTTTTGCATAACATCCTGTGAATCAAACTGCCAACCCCATCCTGATCAAGGAGATCCCAGTGGAATGTCCTCTCACCCACCCTGGGTAGTTCCTTAAAATTAATTAATAAAGCCTCATTCACTTCTTTACTATTTACCTTTTTTAACTGTTGGAGTTTCTTTGCACTGAGTCCTCAAAATGGTAGACAAGTTTTCTCAAGTTGGCAAGAAATGGATGCATGTGAGAACGGATTGTGTTCAGCCATTAACTGTATTTTGATGCTATGGAAATTAATGTGTGTGCTTTTCTCAAATTAAACATATGCATTGTTCAGTAAAGTAGTAATAAGCAACTCATTAATGTGATTCCAATAACTGTGAAAAAATTAGTCATCTTTTGAGATGTGTATACACCTCAAAGCAATAGGCGAAGTGGTAGTTTGGCAGGATGAATAAAAATAGAGCTTCAAATCCTGGAAAAACAGATATCCACTTGTCTAAGTGAGTTGTCATAAGGATATTAGGGATAATAATATGATAATAGCATCTATCTTTTGAGTGCCCCGTTGAGGTAGTTTGCTAAATCTTAAAATATCCTTTTTGAAGCATCAGAAAGCTTTATGTAATAGTTATCATCTACACATTTACATATGGAAATGAGGCTATGGGAAGTTATGAGGATCAGAGAAGTTCCAGCGGGTTTGAACAACTGTCTGAACATCTCTGAAGCCCACAATATGGGATACCATATTGCAGTAGTGAATGATGAAAATAACATCCATTTATAAACGTTTTAAAACTTGTTGGTGACTCCCCTTGAGAGTCATCTGTCTCAGTAGTTTTTATTCTATTCTGCCACCACCTCACCTCAGGGAAAGAAGTTAAGATGTTTGGTACATTTGTAATCAGATTTTCAAATATCTTGAGCTCTCTTAAAAGTGCAATCTTATCTGTAATTTCTTCTCTCATTTTTTTTGCTTTATTTGATGCGATTTTTATAAATGTCTATGGAGATTTGGGAGTCTTTTCTGACATAACAATGAAAATTTGACTTAGAAAGTCTTCATTCAAAGGAAATATAAATCTCACAGTGAAAAATTCTCTTGACTTTGGTTTTCTCTACACAGTTGGAAATACTGTTTATGATAGGATGGCTATGCCACAATTAAACAGCCTATAAAGAAATTCAACTTGTCAAAACTGGCTTGTTAAATAAGCTTGGAATCATTACTTGAATAACAAACTCGATCTGAACTTGGATACCAAACTTTAGTTTTATGGGTCTTCCAATGACCTCATTGTTATTGTAAATGAGTACATCAGGTTTCCTTATCCATTAGGAAAGCCCTACACTCTGTGTGTCAGATGACTCAGAAAACACACAGATGTCTCCCATGCTGAAAGATAAGCAGGTTCTGGGTTTTCTCCATCCAACACCACTTACAGCTACATTAAAGCAACATCATCTCAAAGTCAACTCCTAACTGGGAGAGGAGTCTCAGTTCACCTGGGCATCAGATCTGTTACTGCACAGTGAGACTCATTCCTTTTTTTTCAGGAAGATGCTATAGGCACAGGCATGTGGTCCGATAGGAGCATCAGCACCACCATTAAATCCTTTCTCCATCGGAGATCCCTGAACCACCCACCATCCTCTCCCTAATACAGTTGGAATATTGCCTAGATTCAAGGATGTCATCCCAACAGGCACTATTTCCCAGCTGCTGGGAGAGAAGGCAAAGATGCACAAGGCCCTCCATTCTCCTTCCAAGGCTGTACTGAGAAAAGGTAGTCAAGTGGGAGCATCCTTGAAATGGGATTCCTGGAAAGGCCCAATCAGCCATATTCCCCTTCAAGACTGTACCTCCTTTTTATGCCCTTGGCCAGGACTTCTCAATCTGGGGGAATATCACCCCTACCCCCCTTGGATATTTGGCAATATCTGGAGACTTTTTTTTTTTTTTTTTTTTTTTGCGGTACGCAGGCCTCTCACTGTTGTGGCCTCTCCCGTTGCAGAGCTCAGGCTCCAGACGCGCAGGCTCAGCGGCCATGGCTCACGGGCCCAGCCGCTCCGCGGCATGTGGGATCCTCCCGGACCGGGGCACGAACCCGCGTCCCCCGCATCGGCAGGCGGACTCCCAATCACTGCCGCATACCCCGCATCGGCAGGCGGACTCCCAATCACTGCGCCACCAGGGAAGCCCTGGAGACATTTTTGATAATCACATTGGAGCACACTACTGGCATACAGTAGGTAGAGGCCAGGGATACTGCTAAACCTGCTACAAGGCACAGAAAGGCCTCCAACATCAATAATGCAGAGTTTGGAAAGCCCAGCCCCAGGCCCAGAGGCAAGTAGACAAAAGTGTATCATCCTTTCTTTCCCAATCCGTAACTCACTTATTAAGTGTTTTTCAAGTGGTGAAGATTGTGTTCAATATCAAGGGAGATAAAAAGGAGCTGGACTGAATATAGAAAGCAAATAAAGTTTGGTGGGTAAGAGCACTGACTCAGGTGCAAGCATCCCTGAGTTAAAACCCCAGCTCTGTCACTTAGGAGCTGTGTGAACTTGGGCAAATTCCTTATCCTCCTTGAGCATCATTTTCTCATCTGTAAAATACCACAAGCAATAGTACATATGTTATAAGTTTGTTGTGATGATTAAATGAATTGTTACATATAAAAGTGCTTTGAACAGGCCTGACACTCTTTTTCCTCTCCCTTCCTACCACTTAAGATGACTAGGACACATTAGGAGTCCGTTGGACAAAAAGAGGCCGGTTCCCCTTCAAACAGGTGAGACCTGGCAGCAATGTAGTTTATGCAAAAGAGCCTAGGGTTAGGCTCTGTTCTGGTTCTACTTTCTTAGCAGTCTTGGCAAAATGACTCACGCAACCCAGGCCTCTATTTCCTTATGTGCAAAAGGGGGGTGTTGGCACCTGTCAAATCACAAGGTAGCTGGGAAGATAAAATGAGATAATAAATGTGAAAACAATTTGAAAATTTGTTATCACAGATTTAAACTTTGGGAGAATAATGTTTCATGCTATATATGTTGCATCTTTCTGCCTTCTCACATCTTCTCCAAAACTATATATATATATATATATATATATATATTTTTTTTTTTTTTTCCTTGAAAATAGTAGAACTGGAAGACTTTAACTTATTCAAAGTCCCTAAATTTGTTCCTGGATATAGACCAGTGAATTAATTTTCAAAGCTTTGCTAAAATATTTTTTAAAAAACATGGTGATAACTTTCTGGTTTTAAAAGATGAGGTTAGATAAAATATATCGATTACTGAAACCATTTTGTTAAATGCCTTCAAGTGCATAGTCATCTGAACATGAGTCATTTAGTGAGTAACAGTCAAGCAACCGAGGAATCACATCAGATACAGCATATGAGGCTCCGTTCTTTTGTTTTGCAGTTACTGAGCCTAAAAGCCTGTGCTTCTCCTAAATCTCTTAGTTCTGACTGGAATTGCTGATCCTAGTGTGGCATCCTGCCTTGAACCCACTGTGCTTCTCACCTCAGTTCCCGCCTACCTCAGCTGTATGGAACAAAGCCCAGGTTTAGACAAGTGGAGTGATTTCTAAACCTGCAGCCTCACTCTCCCTTTCTCCCTCCCTCCCCAAGCCCACGCTGTTTTCTATGATCAAGGGAACACTGCAGCTGCACTCCATTTGCAACACCAAAATGTACTGACCAAAATCAATGAGTATGCTCAACAGTAGGTGAAAGGAGCTGTCAAAATGTATCATAATGGACACATGTCCACCTCATAAAGCTCTCCATAGAAATACCAGAGAAAAGGAGCTTGACCCCCTTGTAAAATTAATTGTTCCAATTGGGGATTACAGAGGATTAGGGGGAAGGAAGTCTTATGCTGTTCTGTGCTGTCACTGTTCTGCCAGGGTAGAAAGAGCCTCTGCCTCCAAGGACCAATGCCCTTCTCAGATGTTAGATTTATTTTAACCAGACCTTTTATATGTACCACCTGAAGTCCTCCAATTTGCCTGGTTATCAGAGTTCATTTTCCCTGGGGAACTGGACAGGAACAAATATGATAGTCATTTCACAGGTCCACGGTGCGACTTGGTATTGGTGGGATAAAAGCCATTCACCACCAACCCCACCATCAGGACAACAACTGGGGTGCGACATCTCAGTTTCTCTACCTGAGCACTTGTAATTCTTCATAGTGAAGGCTGCTATGTCCTGGATATGTCCTCTAGGGCACTGCCTTCCACATTCCTCTCTGTCTTTACTTCTTTTGCAAACTGATCTGTCTAGGTGTTACGGAAACGTGAGGCTGAACTGAATTTCCCATCCAATAGGCAACATGATCCTCACTCAGAACAAAACCAGTCTTTAATTGTCATTTCCCTCCGAGGCCTTGAAGACTGTATCAGTACATTTGTGCAAATATGGTAATTTACACATGGTCCCACCCCCTGGGGCAAGAAGCTATGCCGTGTGCTGTAAGTCCACAACAACCTCTCAGAGTTTTCATTATGATACTGGAAGGGTTTTCGCTGAATTTATCCTCTGGCTGACTCAATTCTATGTCTTAGACAATGGATGCTTTTATAAAGAAAATGTTCTTGGCATTTAAATCGTTTTTTTTGAGTCCACCGCAAATGTAAAAATTGATTTCCTTCACTGCTTTTTCTTAATTCCAAATAACGCTGCGTGTACTGCTGCTGCCTCAAGAAGCAGGAAGGGCATAATTTACCAGATGTGAGGCTATTAGGCCTTCATTTCCTGAAGCAATGAATTAGCAGCTCTCTTTCCCTGTCACAGAAAATTGTCACCAAAATAGCCCAAGACACAATGGCAAGTCCAATTAATGTTTTGTTTCTTCAAGAGGGCCCAGTTGAAAGATGAACTGACTGAGTGAGAGGCAAATTGGGGAGGAAAATACTCAGCTCCAAAGGGGGGAGGAGGGCTGCAGTAAACATTATTTTATATATTCGATAACGTAAATGTTTCAAAAATTACATAAGGATTATTCTTTTCTACTAGTTAAGATGAAAGATCACAGGCGATATCTTTGATTTTGCTTGCTCCAATTCTCTGATGGAAAACACCCAATTTCACTTTTTAAAATGTAGCAGCAGAAAGTAGCAGCTGAAAGATAAATTTCAAGTGTGCAAAATTCTGTTTTAGTTGGAGTAGTGTCTTGGGGGCAAAGAGTAAAGCTAGATTCTGGGATCCTGAGCCTTAAGATGAGTTTAGTATTTTTCATATTATTTTTAATTTACAATATATTCAATGCTATATTTTCATATTATGTTGAATTTTATATTAATATTTTAATAGTTATAATGGTTAATAACTTGAGAAGAAGCATATAATTTTATTTACCTGTAGCTTACCTTAATAGGTAGCATATTCTTGACCTACTCTATGGAAATATCTGTAAGATTTATGAAATATTAATAATTTGCTTTTAGAAGAAAATGTTCTCTGAAATTGACTTTGCTGCATTCATTTAATAATGGAAAATCTACTTAAATCTGATGAGAAGAATAGAGGTAAAAGTTAATACAATATAGTCCATGTTTCTGAATATGTAGAAAATTATAGATGCTTTTCCCTTGTTGGTGCACTTGTTTAATAATCATGTTGAAACCATATGAGATTACATTGGATACACATAAGAAGTGGAGGACACAGTCCTTGCCCTTGAGGAACATGGGACACAATAGGAGAGTGAAAGGATGTCCCTGAAACATTTGGAGAATAATTACCCAGCAGCCCACAAGGAAAGCTGAGTCAGTGTGGTAGAGTTACAGACATTGGGGCCAAGGACATTTGAAATTAGGGAAAGCTTGCTGTGGGTAAGAGCAGTCAGGAAAGTCTGGCATTCCTTTTCCTAAGAAATTTTCCAAAAGTAAGAAGAGAAGTGTGGGTGGAGTCAGGAAAGGGCATTGGGGTCCAAATAGAGAACATATGCTGAAAACCATTTTTGAAAATCCCAGTATTTTCCTTTAGATTTATGTTAAAGGTTTTCATGAGACTGAAGGGGCAATAGGAATGATTTAGGAAAAATAACTTATTGATGGGACAATACTGAAGAAAGGAGAGTAACTCTGTGAAGAATAGTATGTAAAACTCATAATAATGATTAAAATCATTTTTTAAAACCTGATATAAGAGGAGGGCATGTGAACTTTTAGAGAGTCCTTATGGATCATCTCACCTAATAATGTCAGGAAAATCCATCCCTTGGCCTGCTCTGGAAGACCATGTATCCTTGAAATGCAACATAGGGAATAGAACTCGCCTCCTGAAAGATGCTGATTAATTCCACTTAGGTCCTAAAACATACAAAACTAAGTCTTTCGTGCTTCAAGTTTTCCTCAGGTAAATGGTGAGAACCACTTTTTCTATTTTATAATTTCCAGGTCTTTTCGTGTACCCCACTCTCTGATGGATTAGTCAGGCTGCTGATCCCCTAGGTAACCTGTCTGCTTTCCTTCTGGCATCTGTTTGGGCATGCTGTTTTCAGTGCCTGATATCACTGACTCCACTATCCCACTTCATTGCATTTTCATTCAAAATCCTTCCATTCTCTAGATCTGGGTCAAATTCTACACCTACATTCACCCCCCACCCCATCTCTTTTCAGCTAGTCAGTCAGCAGTGCTTGTAAAACACACTCAAAAAGCACAGAAAGGGAGTGTGGAGAATGTCCTTCTCTTTCTCACAGAGAAAGAACTCTGTTTTAGAATAAAGAACATACACAGGGAAGAATACTTTGGAACACATGTTCAGTGGCACATCATGCACCCAAAATAAGAGCATAAATACTAAAGGAATTAGGTCTGTTAGTTTAGAATTGAAAACGTCCCACCTCCTGTCCTTAGTCATTTAAATTCTATCACAACAGTAAAGTGAACCTTCCTAAGCTGTCGTCATCAGGTGCCTAAGAAAAACACAAATAAATCAAAGTCAACACAATTTTATTTATTTATTTATTCAGAGTTGAGGGGAAAAATGATATCACAACGTGGGTGCTGGTTTGGAATGAAGTATATTGAAAAAGTCTTACATCAGAAAAGTGTATGTTGGCAGTTCTACATGACATCATACGATAGGTACAAGAAGGATTTTATGCTGATACAAACTACTGCTTTATTGCAGTTGAATCAAATAAGTTAGGCCTCCTCTGATGGACTTTAACAAATGTTTACCTTTTCTAGGCAATTACTTAACCTTCCAATTATCCAGAAAGTGAGCTCATGTGGAGAGCAAAATATACTAAATAATCTGAACACATGGTATTAAAAATCAGAGAACTTTGCTCTTTGTTTGCTTGTTAATATTGAACAAGGAGGTACAGACTTGACCTTGAGCATTTTGTTAATTCCAAAGCTTCTCTTTTTATTTGAAACCAGCTGTACACTTTGCTCTCATATTCCATCCACACATTTAGATGCAGGTTTTCAATTTCCAGGGTCATTAAACTCTCACAACATGGGGAAAAGTGTGGCTATACTCTTCTTACCTGTTTAGACCATCCAGAATTGATATTTTTCTATTATTGTCATCTGTGGGAGAATAGGATGCCTGTGGTTACCAAGGCATCCTTCCTAGGATTCTCGTACAGCTCTTGATAGAACTTTCACTCCTTAGAACATTGCTAAAATAATCAGCATTGTTGGTATTGATCAGGTTTCTTGATCAAGATCAAGTTGGATATAGCCTTTATCATTAATCCATTTTTCAAATATATCTAAGGATATATAGAACCTTTACTCAAAGGTATGCATCAAAGTATTGGAATGAAAGGTGGGACTCCAAGTCTTCACTTGTATTTAGTGCAAAGTCTGGGTAAACAGTTTCACAAAGTGAAATCCACCCCAGCCTCCTTGATCGATGATGCATCTGCTAGGCGTTTAAGCTTCTGACACTAGAGTTGTTTTCCTCTCTATGTTCTCTTTTTCTTTGGCTTTCAACATTTTGACCATGTTGTATGTAGGTAAGGACCTTTTTATGTTTACCCTATTTGGGATTCATTGAACTTCTTAGATCTATTAATAAATATTTTTTCATAAAGTTTGGGGAATTTTCAGCCATTATTTTTTCAAGTATTTGTTCTGTCCCTTTTTCTCTTCTTCCACTGGGACTCCTCACTACACATAGGTTGATATGATTGGTGGTGGCTCTCAGGTCTCTGAGGCACCATTCAGCTTACCTTCAAATTTTTTCCTCTCTGTTCTTCAGACTGGATAAACTATTGATTCATCTTCAAGTTCAATGATTCTTTTTTCATTCATCTGAAATCTGCTGTAGAGCTCATCTATTGAATATTTCATTTTGGCTACTGTATTTTTCAACTCTAGAATTTTCATCTGGTATTTTTAAATAGATCTGACTTATCAATGGTCCCTATGTTACTGAGTCATTGTCAGCATATTCTCTGTCAGTTCCTTAATATGTTCTTTGAACATATTAATAATTGACCCTTTGAAGTCTTTGTCTGCTAAGTCTAACTTATATAGGGCTTCTCAGAGTTTGTTTTCATTGACTCCTTTTTTTCCATTCTGAGTATGGGTCATATTTTCTACTTTTTTGCATGTCACATAATTTTTTAATTGAAAATTGGACATTTTAGGTAATATAACACAACTCTGGTTCTAATGTTTTGTTGGGTTTTTTTTCTCCTGAGGGTTTTTTTTTCTTGCTGAGTTTTAAATTTTCACTTCCTTTTAAACTAAATTAAATTAAATTTTTCTTAACTAGCCTAGACTTAATCAGCAGAAACTATCATCCCTGTAGTGTGTGGTTATTGTCTGTCTCTGCTCAGATTTTTTTTTGTTCAATGTTTAATTCCATTTTCAGACTGGTTTCCTAGAGGTAACCCCTGTATCTGCACAGCTTAGTGGTCAGTCAATAATTGTTCACAAATTGTGCCCAAACACCTCAAGTCTATAAGGCTTCTACTCTCTGTTAGTCTATCTGTGTTTGGTTTGGGGAGTGCATTCCAAATACAGGCCATTTTCAAGTCTGCCCCAGTTCTTACTTTCTGCAGGGCATTCTCAGGTGTCCACTTCACAAGTACACAAGCTTCCAGCCTGGGATGTATGGAATGTTTATCAAGGTCTTCCATGGCTATCTCATTTCCGGGATCTCCCTGTCTAGTCCTCTGGTATTCCACTCACATCCCAACAAAGGCTTCAACCTCAGATTAGGAGAGCTGCAGGCTTTTCTCATTTGCTTCTGGTTGTGGGTCTTCCTCCTTTCACTCTAAATAAAGTCAGCGCCTCCAACAGCAAAGCTGCTGGTTTTCACAGACTGCTTTGGTAGATTTCCAGATCACTGGAATGATTGTTTTTGTCAAATTTGTTTAGCTTTATAGTTGTTTTAGGGAGAGAGAGTTTGCTGATCTCTTCATTCCTCCACGCCTGAAGTTCAACCTCATTCTTGACACTAGAATCATGCTCTTTTTAAGAGATTTTAGAAGTTTAGCACCGGTTTACTTGTGGCCCTGGGCATCATTTCTTGGCAGGTGGCCACACATTACTACACTGGGACAAATGGTCCGATCAGGCCAGTGTGATCTTAATATGCGTCTAGTAAAGGAAGAAAGGGACTAGCATTTCAGTTTTATAAACTGTTAAAGACAAACATTGGCTAATCAAATTCCGTATTTCTAAATTACGTGTATGGTCTTTTAATTGACAATATTTTTCAAATGCTTTTTAACATACAGTCAGAAAGTCAAAGAGAAAAAGACTATAATCTTTTAATCTCATGGAACTGGCTTCCTAGCTAGGAATATAGAAAATGCCTAAGGAAAAATGCCTTCAGAAGAGAAACGCTTTAACAAGCATGAATCAGTGAACCTAAATTCAACCCCACTCATGCTGTGGGGATTAGCAGAGGTTAGTTCTCAAGAGAAAACTCTTCAAGGTCTCACTGTTTCTGGAAAAGTCAACAGAATCTTTATAAAAAGTTATTTAAAATTGCCTAATACATGAACAAAGGGTAGCCACGAGTATACCGAGACAGGGTGAGCTTTTCTTTTTTGTTTGTTTTTCCTTATTGCGCCCCTGCCCAGCACCTGTGGCTGAGAGAAGGGTCGGTTTTGGTTCTACGTTGCTGCTCCTCCATCGGGACCCAGCTGGTGACTTGAGGGAGGTCTAAATTTAGCCTTTGTGTTCCATTTTCCATCAGCAATATGTAAGCTTGAGACTTATAAGCTATTGGACTTAAACCCTCAACCAAGCATGATGAGATAGGAATCTAAGTCGTTTTTTAAAAAATAATCATGTATACCTTTGCCACTTCAGGAAGATAGTAGTTTGGTACCTTTATGATTTTTAGTTGTATCTCTATTTTTCTCTATTCTTGAAAATAAAATGGCAAGAACACATTTAGAAAATGATGACTTCTATATCAGAGAGATTTTCTGCTTCTTCATAGTATGATATATTTATAATTATGATGTGTGATATATTTATATTCAAGATCCCTTGTAAAAAGTAAAAATTCCATTTATCAGCTTAAATTCTTAGGAATAAAAAATTGAATGGGGAGGTAGGATGTATCCCAATCATCCCTTAGGCTGACATATTTATGAAACAAAATAATTATGCCATAAGTTTAGCATAGCATAGCATTGGCCTGGAGGTAAAGCACTAAGAAAAATCTCTTAAATTTGGCCCCTAAAATGTCCTTGTATTAAAGTATAGTTAAGATATTAATCAGATTTTTGATTCCTGCCCATTTCTCCCTCCTAAGAAAGCTGATGTGACTATCATTCTGTGACGCTGTGCATTACCACATTATTTCCACTACCTGTGAAGTCTGCAAGCTGAATCATCTGAAAAGAATTAGTCACCATGTTCAGCTTTTTTTTCTTTGGCATGTCTTCGTTCTATGTTTTGCTATTCCTCCAAAGTATTTTCCCTTTCAATGGCGATAAGTTTAAAATATATACTATGTACGTAAAAGCAACTACTCTGACTAATGTTTCACCTCTAATCCCCAAAATCTCTGAGCAGCACCTTCTCCATCTCCCCCACCTTCAACCTCAGGAAACAAGAGAAAGTTCTCACCTTCTACTGCCTTTGCCCTCCAATTTCTGATACTCTTTCTTCTCTGCCAATAATCTCCAGTCTTCCCATTAAGATAAACTTGTGCATACAACACATTTCCTTCCCTATAAAACTTTGGAAGAGACTGCCAGCCATAGCTTGTCACAGACACAGAACTGGTGACCATTTTGACTGATGACATCACCTACTGACAATCGGCCAAAGGGGGTTTAACTGCAATGGAAGTAATTATGTTGGAAATAAACGATTGCTTCACAAGCAGCTTGGACCACATACACTGCTACAGAGGCCTGGGAGCATAAATCCATGAAGTCCTCTGCGCTTGGCATAGCACCTCACACAGGGTAGGCTGTGAATTTAATAAATCTTTAGCTAATGAATGGTTGAATAGAGTGGTTAGGTGACTAAAGAATAATGAAGCCTCGCAGAGAACTATACTCAGTATCTAGTAATAACTTATAAGCAAAAGAATCTGAAAAGGAATATATACATATGTATATGTATATATACATACACACACATACACACACACACACACACATAACTGAATCACTTGGTTGCATACCTGAAACTAACACAACATTGTACACCAACTGTACTTCAATAAAAAAAAGAAAAGAAAAGAGTCATGAAGCCTCCTTTCATGTGAAATTGTAACCATTTTCCTGGAATAATGTAGAAAAACACCTGCCTTTTCAATGTAGTCTGCACTACAGAGTTTTCCAAATATTTTTCTGGCCTTTGCAAACAGATTTCTTTGTTTTTCATTTATATAACTTTTTTGTCCCAAACCTGACAATTGTTTCCCATTTCATTTAGAGTGAAAGCACTGAACAGTGACCTGTAAGACCCAACACAAGTTCACCTGGTCCTTCCCCTCCTTGCGTTTCTGACTTCAAATTTTACTCCTCTCTCTTGCTCCCTCCCTCTACCCACACTGGCCTCCTTGGTATTTCTTGGATGCCCCTGGCACATACCTGCCCTAGGGCCTCTGTACTAGCTGTTCAATCTGCCTGGTTAATATTCACAGAGATGCACATGGCTCATTCCTCATCACCTTTAAATATCGCCTTGACGGGGAAAACAACCCTGACCTACCCGCCACTGATCCCCTTACACTTCGTTACTATTTTCCTTAGCCCTTACCATCTCGTCATATGACACGTAATTTGCTTATTTGTCATGTTTTTGTCGTCTCCTGTGACCTCCCTCTACACCCGCACTAGAATGGAAGCTTCATGAGAGCTGGAATTTTTGCAACTGCCATGCCTATAACAACGTCAAAGACATAGTAGATACTTAATAAATATTTGTCAAATGAATGACTATTTATTAAGCATTTTGGACCAGTTACTATATTATGAGTTGGAAAACTAGTGTGTTCTGTTTTAGTTATTCCTAACCTAGCTACATATCAAAAATCACGTGGAACCCTTGTTAAAATAGATTCCTGGGCCCCAGCACAAAAAATTCTTTTTTAAATAATCCAGAATGGAATTCAGAAATATATATGGGGACCCCAGATGATTCTGATGGAGCTTAGGTTTCAGAGCCTCAGAATGGTTGAAAGAACATGAGTTTGGAGTCATATCCGTCTAGCTTCAAATCTCTTCTTTACAATTTATTAGCTGGCTGGGTGAGCTCAGGCAAATGACTTGTTGAAGCTTATTCTCCAGGAGCCTGTTTCCTCGTCTGTAAAATGGGAGCAAATATTTAGTGAATGAATGATTGAATGAATGGACGAGAGGCCCTCAAACGGATATTCTATAAATGACATACCACAAGCAAAGGAGGTAGACTTTAACATGAGGCATTTAAGGGATTTTAATTTCCTAGTTGCCTCTAGGCATAGTTACATTTAACAAATAAACAGAGGCATATCTTGTCCACTTTTCAGCCTTCTTGGTTTGGCAAAGGCTGAACTTGCTGGGGCTTCATCCAAGCTTGAACTATTTAATTTCCGTACTTAAGAAGAAAAGGGTTGACTCAGGCTGGCAGGCTATTTTGTTGTTGTTATTGACTTTGGCCAGAACTTCTATGTCATTAGCTCTTTGGAGAATGTCCTAAGTTTATGTGATGGGTACACTTTGATATCAATAAGAAAGTGGTTTGTTGCTGGGGTCTTAACGAAGGCTGTGTTTGAAACGATCCTGTGTTTTCTTGACTCAGATTGTGTCACCCCAGAAGATTCCTCTGAGTTTGGGAAAAACAAAAAAAGAATTCATGCACTGGTTTAAGAAGAAATGCCAAGGTTTATGAATGCTCATAGGTAACTTCATAAAAAAAATAGTTTTCTTGCAACTTTGAAGTTTATTTTCAAAGAATAGTTGGGGTAGTATTTTTCCAGCATTAAGTAATTCATCCATAAATCTACTTTGATCCTTCTCTGACACAACCAATAATAGATACCATGTTCCCACAATTATTTATCTTCTGCACACTTTTAATTTTATCCCAATACTTGCATATGCAGTTTATTTAACAATCAGGCACTGCTTTGCACAAAATTATTTTTGTCATTTTACAATAGACTATTGTATATCTATTTTACCACAACTTAACACTTATTGGTTTATGATTCATCTCTTCAAAAACTCCTTGATGTAGCAATAGGTATCATGTTCTTCATTTCAAGGCTTTCATGAGACCTGGATCCCAGACTTCAACATAAGAAGAATGTAATAAGCCTCTACTGTTTGAGTGATTGGCTTGCTGTGTTTAATCCATGTAATCAGGAAAGGAACATGAGCTAGAAAATCATAGAAAGTGTGATGTATATCCCAGGGCCACACCCATGCTACGTCAGCCTGCCAGGCATCCCTTTGCCTAATTTATTGCCATTAACACTCTTTATTTAAGAACAAAACACATAAAATTAGCAAAAGTGAATTGAAACTTTCAATATTAACTTTTAACACAAAGACAACAGGCTGATTAAGAAAAAATATTGTGGGCTTCCCTGGTGGCGCAGTGGTTGAGAGTCCGCCTGCCGATGCAGGGGACACGGGTTCGTGCCCCGGTCCAGGAGAATCCCACATGCCGCGGAGCGGCTGGGCCCGTGAGCCGTGGCCGCTGAGCCTGTGCGTCCGGAGCCTGTGCTCCGCAACGGGAGAGGCCACCACAACAGTGAGAGGCCCGCGTACCGCAAAAAAAAAAAAAAAGAAAAAAAAGAAAAAATATTGTTTAATATGCCCACCCAAGCAAACAATAAATTATATATGTTTTAAAATGCTGTTGGCAAAGTAACGGGGCTAAGGGACTGAAATCATAATTGGCACTACTGTTTTGGCCCCATGACCAGTTTTACTTCAGGGGTTTATTTTCCCATTTTTTTCCTCTGAGTTGTTGTGATCATTTGCTCTAGGAGAATCTAAATTGGATGGCATGCACAATAAACGTGCTCCCTTCTGGAGCTCACACAGGCATTGTAAAATGCAAAGGAAAACAGGGGGAGGCATTAAAGTGGATCACACACTGACCTTTAAACAAATGAATAGGAGAAAAGAACATCTAAAAGCCCGGGTTTGTTCAGGATCCCACCCACACTACTCCAGACTGTCTACACCCCAACCCAATCAAACATTCATATCCAGTGTTACAAAGGAGACAGACCCAAAGACAATGGGGTCAGGCTGGAGCTATAGGTATAAAACCATCAGGTGAGGATGAATTCTACTTTGGAGAGTCTATGAAGTGATTTTGCCAAAGTTAGTAAGTATAGTTAATATTTGCCTTGGCAATGTAAATCTAAGTTAAATAAAAGGACTAACTAATCAAAAGTTTTTTCTAGCTACTTTTACAGGACTTTCCAGGAAAAAAATATATTTTCAACTGACCAGAAACGCTGTCAGATGTGCCCGGGGGAAAAAAAATGGTGATGTATCTAAATCTTTCTCTCTCCACCCAACTGGTGGTCTGAAAATGCAGTTTCCCTTTCTGACACCATTGCCAATAATAAATGTTCTGCTGTTAGAGCTGACCCTTTTGTCAATAACTGTGATGGCGACCTGGATATAGGCTGGCTTTTGAAAGATTCTGGCTCTGGAGATACATGCAGCAGTGATTAAAAGGAAAGAAAAATATGGAAGACAACTCAACGAAACAAAGTAGCTGATATACATAAATGATCATTTTCACTTAAAAATTGGAATATGTGAAAACTAATGAATATGACTAAAACTAGCTTGATTAATTAAATCAGTGACCTTATAACTTTTAAAGAATATTCACAATTTAAAGTTTACTCTAACTTAAATCTCAGAAATGGTCCCACTACCATGTCCCTACCACTACCCACATCTTTTTCTTCCTGAGGTAGTAGATAGTATCATAGTAATTTCCTAACACATTTTTCCCTGGATCAACTCCAGAAATGAAGCCAACTAACTATAATAGTTCTCAAATTATGACTCCTGTCCGGGAGTCCTAGCTAGCAACACAGTCGAAAATTCTCCCCATTGATATCTAAGCCTGAGCAGATAATCACTACCAAGTGGTGACAAGTCATAAACAGGACCATGAGGAATTTATATTTTATTGCTGGACCATAACTGATGTATAGGCTCATCCAGGTCATTTCAATAATTATGTAAAAATGTAATTGAATGTTTTGAACCTTACTTACAATGTTATGGTGGGGTTTGATGACAACTAATTTCTTAATTTTTCATCTTTTTTTCTCTAATGAGGAAGACATTTAAAGCTATTCTTTTTCCTCTGAATACAGTATTACTGAGCTCCATGGACTCTGATATAATGTATTCTCCTTTCCATCACTTTCTATCTTGGTTTACAGTCTTTTTTGATGTTTTCTTTTTTATCCAAGGATTCCTAAAGGGCATGTTTCTTAATTTTTAAGTTTTAGGACTTAAAATCTTAATTATTTTACAGAGAAGAGAATCACCTTTTAATTATTTTAATTATTTTGATCAAAGAATGTGGCAACTCTTTGTGGCTTTAATTAGCATTCCTTGATGGCTGGTAAGCTCCTTTTGCTTGGAAGCTTGGAATATTTTTCTTTATAACCTTTGAGTTCAGAAATTCTGTTCCATATATGACAAGATAGGTCTTGTCTCATCCCATTCTGGAATACAATGAGTGTGTCTAAGCTTTAGAGTCAGCTCTTTCTTCAATATAGAGAAAATCATTTTTTCCTTTATGAATTTCCCATATTAAATCATTTTCCCTCCTTCATGGGTTTTATTTATTCCTCTGAAACATATTCTCACCTTAGGCTTTCTATTTTCAAATTTTTTCATGTTAAATCTTATAATATCATTCTTTTTGCATTTTTTCTGTGCTTTGAAGTATTTCATTAATTCATGTTTTTTTTTTTTTTTTTTTTTTTTTTTTTGGTACGTGGGCCTCTCACTGTTGCAGCCTCTCCCTTTGTGGAGCACAGGCTCCAGACGCGCAGGCCCAGCGGCCATGGCCCACGGGCCCAGCTGCTCCGTGGCATGTGGGATCCTCCCGGACCGGGGCACGAACCCGTGTCCCCTGCATCGGCAGGCGGACTCTCAACCACTGTGCCACCAGGGAAGCCCCATTCATATTTTAAAACATAGTAATAGCTTATGGCAGCACAACCATCCATCTGAGAACAACTAGAAACACTGGACAAATTTAAATGTTAGTTCTAAAACACTGGAGGACTACCAAGGCGGAGGAATGTGATGAGCCAAGATACAATACAGAAGGGAGAGACAGAGAAATGAGTGCAACATTTATCTACATGTCTCCTCTTCAGATGTTTGCTAATTTGAAAGACATGAGTGAAGAAGCCACTAAAGTGAACAAAGCTTCTTTCAATCTTCCTGGGTTTGGGAATAAAACTTTTAGTTTAGAAACTACCATGGAGGTAGGGCTTTTTTGAACACATAAAATCGTCACTTAGATCCTTGAAGGGATCCACACTAGTGCTAGGAATCAACTCTCTGTAGCTGAAGCCTCAGAAAGGCTGAGAACTCTAATATTTAATATTTGACATAATTAAATATCCTTAATATATGATTTAATTATGATACTATTGCCCTAGATTAACTGCCAATTAGAATAAAGTTAACTCTCTGAACAAAGATAACATCATCCAAAGTTTCAAATTGTTTCTCAAGTTTTTCCTTGAAATAAAAGGCATTACAAGAGACAAAACCAAACAAGTGAAAATCAAGAGAAAAAATCGACAGTAGAAACAGAGGCACAAGAGAAAATTGGAGTTTTTGGGTATCACTGTTGAATTAGTTGTAATTACAAGATCAAGAATACTAGCAGAGAATTGCTATATATATATATATATATATTTATTTATTTATTTATTTATTTATTTATTTATTTATATAAAGAAAATTTAAATTCCCAAACTGAAAAAATCATACCCCAAATTAAAAATTTGATAAATGTGCTTAAAAGGAGATTCAATGCAGCTGTAAAAGTGTTGGCAAACTGGAAGATGGTCAGTAGAAAATATCCAAACTGAATCATAGGGACAAAAATAATAATAACACAGAAAAGGAGGTAAAATGTATGGCACACAGTGAAAAGGATTAACCTGTGTAAAAATGGAATTCCAGAAGAAAAAACTGAGAAAACAAGACAGAAATAAGTGTTGAAGAGACGAGAGCTGAGAAAGACATCAATACAGAAATTCAAGAAGCACTATGAACACCAAGCAGAATGGCAGAAATTCACAACTAACACTGTCATATTAAAACAGCTGAAAACAAAATATGAAGAGAAAAATCTTAATAGAAGTTAGGGGGAAAAATACTCATTATTCTTAAAAAAAAACAATGAAATTAAAATTGACTTCTCAACAGAAATAACAGAATATAAAAGTCAATGGAATTATACAAAGTGCTGAAAGAAAATAAGTGCCAACCTAGAATTATATATGCAGTATATGTATTCTTAAACATAAAAGCAAAATAAAGACATTTTCAGACCATCTACCATACTCCCCTCCCAAGTGAGAAACTTAAAGAAATCGTCATCAGTTGACTAACTTGAAAGCAACAATTTAAAAAAGGTTTTAGAGGGGAAACTTAAAGATGGTGGAGGAGTAAGACGTGGAGATCACCTTCCTCCCCACAAGTACATCAAAAATACATCTACATGTGGAACAACTCCTACAGAACACCTACTGAACGCTGGCAGAAGACCTCAGACTTTCCAAAAGGCAAGAAAATCCCCACGTACCTGGGTAGGGCAAAAGAAAAAAGAGAGACAAAAGAATAGGGACGGGACCTGCACCTCTGGGAGGGAGCTGTGAAGAAGGAAAAGTTTCCACACACTAGGAAGCTCCTTTACTGGTGGAGACAGGGGGTGGGCGGAGGGGGGGCTTTGAAGCCAATGGGGAGAGCTCAGCAACAGGGATGCAGAGGGCAAAGTGGAGAGATTCCCGCAGAGAGGAGCGGTGCTGACCAACACTCACCAGCCCGAGAGGCTTGTCTGCTCACCTATCGGGGCGGGTGGGGGCTGGGAGCTGAGGCTACAGAGTTCAGATCCCAAGGAGAGGACTGGGGTTGGCTGCGTGAATACAGCCTGAGGGGGCTAGTACACCACAGCTAGCCGGCAGGGAGTCCAGGAAAATCTCTGGACCTGCCAAAGAGGCAAGAGATCATTGTTTCAGGGTACATGAGGAGAGGGGATTCCTTCCCCATCTGCCCACAGAAGGTGAAGTACCACCTAAACAAGCTCCAGAGATGGGCACGAGCCACAGACCCCAGAGATGGGCATGAAACACTAACACTGCTGCTGCAGCCACCAAGAATCCTGTGTGCAAGCACAGGTCACTATCCACACCCCTACTCCAGGAGCCTGTGCAGCCCACCACTGCCAGGGTCCCGTGATCCAGGGACAACATCCCCAGGAGAACACATAGCGCACCTCAGGCTGTTGCAACGTCACGCAGGCCTCTGCCATCCCAGGATCGCCACACATTCCAATTATGACTACCATACCCCTCTCTCCCCCTGGTCTGAGTGAGCAAGAGCTCCCTAATCAGCTGCTGCTTTAACCCCCTCCTGTCTGGGCAGGAACAGATGCCTGAGGTCAACCTACATGCAGAGGTGGGGCCAAAACCAAAGCTGAACGCCAGGAGCTGTGCGAACAAAGAAGAGAAAGGAAATTTCTCCATGTAGCTTCAGGAGCAGCAGATTAAATCCCTACAATCAACTCGATGTACCCTGCATCTGTGGAATACCTGAATAGACAACAAATCATCCCAAACTTGAGGCAGTGGACTTTGGGAGCAACTGTAGACTTGGGGTTTGCTTTCTGTGATTGATCTGTCTTTGATTTTTATGTTTATCTTCGTTTAGTTCTTAGCACTTGTTATCATTGGTGGATTTGTTTATTGGTTTTGTTGCTCTCTTCTTTTTTTATTATTATTTTTCTATTTTAATAATTTTTATTATTATTACTATTTATTTTCCTATCTTTTCTCCCTTTCTTCTGAGCCATGTGGCTGACAGGGTCTTGGTGCTCTGGCTTGGTGTCAGGCCTGAGCCTCTGAGGTGGGAGAGCCAAGTTCAGGACATTGGACCACCAGAGACCTCCCAGCTCCATGTAATATCAATCAGCGAGTGCTCTCCCAGAGATCTCCATCTCAATGCTAAGATCCAGCTCCACCCAACAGCCAGCAAGCTCCAGTGCTGGATGCCCCCTGCCAAACAACTAACAAGACAGGAACACAGCCACACCCATTAGAAGAGAGGCTGTGTAAAATCATAATAAGTTCACAGACACCCCAAAACACACCACCAGATGCAGCCCTGCCCACCAGAAAGATAAGATTCCGCCCCACCAACCAGAACACAGGAGCCAGTACCCTCCACCAGGAAGCCTACACAACCCACTGAACCAACCTGACCCACTGGGGACAGACACCAAAAACAACAGGAACTACAAACCTGCAGCCTGTGAAAAGGAGACCCCAATCACAGTAAGTTAAGCAAAATGAGAAGACAGAGAAATATGCAGCAGATGAAGGAGAAAGGTAAAAAGCCACTGGAGCAAACAAATGAAGAGGAAATAGGCAGCCTACCTGAAAAAGAATTCAGAGTAATGATAGTAAAGATGATCCAAAATCTTGGAAATAGAATGGAGAAAATAAAAGAAACGTTTAACAAGGACCTAGAAGAACTAAAGAGCAAACAAACAACGATGAACAACACAATAAATGACACTAAAAATTCTCTAGAAGGAATCAATAGCAGAATAACAGATGCAGAATAATGGATCAACGACCTGGAAGATAAAACAGTGGAAATAACTGCCACAGAACAGAATAAAGAAAAAAGAATGAAAAGAATTGAGGACAGTCTCAGAGACCACTGGGACAACACTGAACACATCAACATTCAAATTATAGGGGTCTCAGAAGAAGAAGAGAAAAAGAAAGGGTCTGAGAAAATATTTGAAGAGATTATAGTTGAAAACTTCCCTAACATAGGAAAAGAAATAGTCAATCATGTCCAAGAAGCACAGAGAGTCCCACACAGAATAAATACAAGGAGAAACATGCAAAGACACATATTAATCAAACTATCAAAAATTAAATACAAAGAAAAAATATTAAAAACAGCAAGGGAAAAACAACAAAAAACATAAAAGGGAATCCCCGTAAGGTTAACAGCTGATATCTTTCAGCAGAAACTCTGCAAGCCAGAAGGGAGAGGCAGGACATATTTAAAGTGATGAAAGGGAAAAACCTACAACCAAGATTACTCTACCCAGCAAGGATCTCATTCAGAATCGATAGAGAAATTAAAAACTTTACAGACAAGCAAAAGCTAAGAGAATTCAGCACCACCAAACCAGCTCTACAACAAATGCTAAAGGAACTTCTCTAGGCAGTAAACATAAGAGAAGGAAAAGACCTACAATAACAAAACCAAAACAATTAAGAAAATGATAATAGGAACATACACATCGATAACTACCTCAAATGTAAATGAATTAAATGCTCCAACCAAAAGACATAGACTGGCTGAATGGACACAAAAAGAAGACCTGTATATATGCTGTTTACAAGAGAACAACTTCAGACCTAGGAACACATACAGACTGAAAGTGAGGGGATGGAAAAAGGTATTCCATGCAAATGGAAATCAAAAGAAAGATGGAATAGCAATTCTCATATAAGACAAAATAGATTTTAAAATAAAGACTATTACAAGAGACAAAGAAGGACACTACATAATGATCAAGAGATCAATGCAAGAAATAACAATTGTAAATATTTATGCACCCAACATAGGAGCACCTCAATACATAAGGCATATGCTAACAGCCATGAAAGGGGAAATTGACAGTAACACAATAATAGTATGGGACTTTTAACACCTCACTTTCACCAATGGACAGATCATCCAAAATGAAAATAAATAAGGAAACACAAGCTTTAAATGACACATTAAACAAGATGGACTTATGGATATTTATAAGACAATCCATCCAAAAACAACAGAATACACTTTCTTCTCAAGGACTCATGGAACATTCTCCAGGATAGATCATATCTTCAGTCACAAATCAAGCCTTGGTAAATTTTAGAAAATTGAATCGTATCAAGTATCTTTTCTGACCACAACACTATAAGACTAGATATCAATTACAGGAAAAAAACTGTAAAAAATACAAACACTTGGAGGCTAAACAATACACTACTAAATAGCTAAGAGATCGTTGGAGAAATCAAAGAGGAAATCAAAACATACCTAGAAACAAATGACAATGAAAACATGATGACCCAAAACCTATGGGAGGTGGCAAAAGCAGTTCTAAGAGGGAAGTTTATAGCAATACAATCCTACCTCAAGAAACAAGAAACATCTCAAATAAACAACCTAACCTTACACCTAAAGCAATTAGAGAAAGAAGAACAAAATAACACCAAAGTTAACTGAAGGAAAGAAATCATAAAGATCAGATCAGAAATAAATGAAAAAGAAATGAACGAGGCAATAGCAAAGATCAATAAAACTAAAAGCTGGTTCTTTGAGAAGATAAACAAAATTGATAAACCATTAGCCAGACTCATGAAGAAAAAACAGAGAAGACTCAAATCAACAGAATTAGAAATGAAAACGGAGAGGTAAAAACTGACTGCAGAAATACAAAGGATCATGAGAGATTACTACAAGCAACTATATACCAATAAATTGGACAACTGGGAAGAAATGGACAAATTCTTAGAAAAGCACAACCTCTGAGACTGAAACAGGAAGAAATAGAAAATATAAACAGACCAATCACAAGCACTGAAATTGAAACTGTGATTAAAAATCTTCCAACAAACAAAAGCCCAGGACCAGATGGCTTCACAGGTTAGTTCTATCAAACATTTAGAGAAAAGCTAACACCTATCCCTCTCAAACTCTTCCACAAGAGAGCAGAGGGTGGAACACTCCCAAACTCATTGTACAAAGGCCACCATCACCCTGATACTAAAACCGGACAAAGAAGTCACAAAAAAAGAAAATGACAGGCCAATAACACTGATGAACATAGATGCAAAATTCCTCAACAAAATACTAGCAAACAGAATCCAACAGCACATTAAAAGGGTCATACACCATGGTCAAGTGGCATTTATCCCAGGAATGCAAGGATTCTTCAATATGTGCAAATCAATCAATGCGATACACCATATTAACAAATTGAAAGAGAAAAAGCATATGATAATCTCAATAGATGCAGAAAAAGCTTTTGACAAAATTCAATACTGATTTATAACATCTCTCCAGAAAGTAGGCATAGAGGAAACCTACCTCAATATAATAAAGGCCATATATGATAAACCCACAGCCAACATCACTCTCAATGGTGAAAAACTGAAACCATTTCCTCTAAAATCAGGAACAAGACAAGGTTGCCCACTCTCATCGCTATTATTAAACATAGTTTTGGAATTTTTAGCCACAGGAATCAGAGAAGAAAAAGAAATAAAAGGAATCCAAATCAGAAAAGAAGTAAAACTGTCACTGTTTGCAGAAGACATGATACTATACACAGAGATGCCTAAATATGCTACTAGAAAACTACTAGAGCTAATCAATGAATCTGGTAAAGTAGCAGCATACAAAATTAATGCAGAGAAATCTCTTGCATGCCTATACACTAATGATGAAAAAATCTGAAAGAGAAATTAAGGAAACACTTCCATTTACCACTGCAACAAAAAGAATAAAATACCTAAGAATAAACCTACCTAAGGAGACAAAAGACCTGTATGCAGAAAACTATAAGGTGCTGCTGAAAGAAATTAAAGATGATACAAACAGATGGAGAGGTATACCATGTTCTTGGATTGGAAGAATCAACATTGTGAAAATGACTCTACTACCCAAAGGAATCTACAGATTCAGTGCAATCCCTATCAAACTACCAATGGCATTTTTCAAAGAACTAGAACAAAAAATTGCACAATTTGTATGGAAACACAAAAGACCCTGAATAGCTAAAGCAATCTTGAGAAAGAAAAGAGGAGCTGGAGGAATCAGGCTCCCTTTCTTCAGACTATACTACAAAGCTACTCTAATCGAGACAGTATGGTGCTGGCACAAAAACAGATATATAGATCAATGGAACAGGATAGAAAGCCCAGAGATAAACCCAACCAACTATGAGATAAACCCACCCACCCATCTATGACAAAGGAGGCAAGGATATACAATGGAGAAAAGACGGTCTCTTCAGTAAGTGGTGCTGGGAAAACTGGACAGCTACATGTAAAAGAATGAAATTAGAACACTCCCTAACACCATACACAAAAATAAGCTCAAAATGGATTAAAGACCTAAAAGTAAGGCCAGACACTCTAAGACTCTTAAAGGACATAGGCAGAACACTCTATGACATAAATCACAGCAAGATCCTTTTTGACCCACCCCCTAGAGTAACGGAAACAAAAACAAAAATAAACAAATGGGACCTAATGACACTTAAAAGCTTTTGCACAGCGAAGGAAACTACAAACAAGACGAAAAGACAACCCTCACAATGGGAGAAAGTATTTGCACACGAAGCAACTTGACAAAGGATTAATCTCCAAAATATGTAAGGAGCTCATGCAGCTCAATATCAAAAAGACAAACAACCCAATCCAAAAATGGTCAGAAGACGTAAACAGACATTTCTCCAGAGAAGATATACAGACTGTCAACAAACACATGAAAGGATGCTCAACATTACTAATTATTAGAAAAATGCACATCAAAACTACAATGAGGCATCACCTCATACCAGACAGAGTGGCCGTCATCAAAAAATCTACAAACAATAAATGATGGAGGGGGTGTGGAGAAAAGGGAACCCTCTTGCACTGTTGGTGGGAATATAAATTGATACAGCCACTATGGAGAACAGTATGGAGGTTCCTTAAAACACTAAAAATAGAACTACCATATGACCCAGCAATCCCACTACTGGGCATATACCCTGAGAAAACCATAATTCAAAAAGAGTCATGTACCACAATATTCATTGCAGCACTATTTGCAATAGCCAGGACATGGAAGCAACCTAAGTGTCCATCAACAGATGAATGGATAAAGATGATGTGGCACATATATACAATGGAATATTACTCAGCCATAAAAAGAAACGAAATTGAGTTATTTGTAGCAAGGTGGATGGACCTAGAGTCTGTCATACAGAGTGATGTAAGTCAGAAATAGAAAAAAAAATTCCATATGCTAACACATACATATGGCATTAAAAAAAAAAAAGGTTCTAATGAACCTAGGGGCAGGACAGAAATAAAGATGCAGACGTAGAGAATGGACTTGAGGACATGGGAAGGGGGAAGGGTAACCTGGGACGAAGTGAGAGAGTAGCACTGACATATATACACTACCAAATGTAAAATAGCTAGTGGGAAGCAGCCGCATAGCACAGGGAGATCAGGTCAGTGCTTTGTTACCACCAAGAGTGGTGGGATAGGGAAGGTGGGAGGGAGACGCAACAGGGTGGGCATATGGGGATATACATACATCTGATATAACTGCTTCACTTTGTTACACAGCAGAAACTAACACACCATTGTAAAGCAATTATACTCCAATAAAGATGTTGAAAAAAAAGAGATAAATGTATAAAGATGTGGTATACATATACAAGTGAATGTTACTCAGCTATGAAAAAGAATGAAATTTTGCCATTTTCAATAACATGGATGGTCATGGAGGGTATCATGCTTAGTGAAATAAGTCAGACAGAGAAAGACAAATACTATATATTAACGCTGTGGAATCTAAAAAATAAGACAAATGATTATAACAAAACAGAAACAGACTCGCAGATACAGAGAATAAACTAGTGGCTACCAGTAGGGAGAGGGAAGGAGGGAGGGGCAAGATAGGGGTAGGGGATTAAGAGGTACAAAATACTATGCATAAAATAAATAAGACACAAGGATATATTGTACAGCACAGAAAATATAGCCAATATTTTATAATAATTTTAAATGGAGTATAATCTAAAAAAAATTATTGAATCAGTATGTTGTATACCTGAAACTTATGTAACATTGTAAATCAATTTTTCTTTAATAAAAAGAAGAAGAAAAAATAAATAAGAAAAAAAATTTAAAATGTCATTAGGTAGAAGAAAGCTTATTCTGGATTGACACATGGAAATTCGGGAAGAGGTAAAGAGCAATTAAAAGGGTAAATATGTACATCTTAATAAATACTGACTGTATTAAATAATGATGATAATAATAATGCCTTGTAGAGCTTAAAATGCATATAGAATGGAAATACATTTTAAAAATAGCAAAAGTGGTGTCAGAGGAGTAAATAAATTGGCCCTAAAGTTTTTGCATTGTCTTGGAAATGGCAAAAGGATTAATCCACATTAAAGTTGTAATAAGTCAAGGATACATATTGCATTATCTAAAGTAATCATTAAAAATAGTAAAATAATACATAATTTATAATCTAATAGAGAGGAAGTGAAATGTAAAAATTACTTCATCTTTAAATGCTTTAATATAATTTTTAAAAAGATAAAGTAGAACAAGCAGATCAAACAAAAATATCAGCAAATATATAGAACATCTGAAAAAACAATTAAGAAACTTGATCTAATGGATAAACTAGTAACTAATAACAAAATATACATTTGTCTGCAGTGCACATAGAACATTTACTAAAGTCAACAGTATGCTGGACTTTAAGGCATGTCTCAATCAGTTTTAAAAGCAGGGAGAGAGGGAGAGAGAGAGCGCGAAAGAGGGAAAGGGCTCAAATTAGCCTCTAGTAAAAGAGGCCATCACTATGTTTTGTACAGATATTCAAAACATAATGAGACAATTATTAATAATTATATGCTAATAAATCTGAAATATTTAAATAATATTAAATAATCTCCACCAAAAGAAAACTCTAAGCCCAGATAGTTTCACTTGTGAATTCTCCCAGACATTTAAGGAAGCAATAAAACCAATATTATAAAAACTCTTCTAGAGAATAGGAAAAAAGGAACACTTCCTAACTTATTTTATAATGTAATTAAACTTTGATAGAAAAACCTGATAAGAACATTATAAATAGGAAAATTACAGGCAAATTTATCTTAGGAACAGAGATTAAAAAATTCTAAACAAAATATTAACAAACCAAATCCAGCAATACATAAAAGGAATAGAGCATCATGACCAAATGGGGTTCAAAATTCAAAACTCAATCAATGTGATCTACCACATGAAGAGAAAAGGGGAGAAAAGTCATGTGGATTTTCTTTTATCTTCATCATCTTTATAGTTACAGAAAAATAAAATTCAATATCCGTTCATGATAAACACTCAGAATCTAAGAATAGAAGGAAACTTCCTTAATCTGATGAAAGGTATCTACAAAATATCTACATTATATTTAGTTGTGATTTGTTGAAAGATTTCCCGATGCTGGGAATGGAAACAAGGTTGTCCACTCTTGTTACTTTTATTCAATATTGAAATAGAGGTTCTCCTCTGTGCAACAAGGCAAGAAAAAGAAATGAAAGGCATAAGAATTAGAGAGGAAGAAATACAAGTGCAATTTTTGCAGATAAAATGATTTTAAACATAGAAAACCCAAATGACTTACAGCCAAACTATTAGAATTAATAAGTGAATTTAGCTAGTTTGCTGCATCCCAGATTGATAAAAACAAATTGTATTTCTATACACTAGAATAAACTAATAGAAAAGTAAATTTTAAAACTACTTTTACAACAGGAGCAACAAACAGCACATATAATAAACATAGTAAAAGATGTACACTACCTCTACATTAAAAGCCAAAAACAATGAAAGAAACCAGAAACATTACTGAGAGAAACTAAAATTATCCTAAATAAATGGAATGATATATAACATGTTCATGTATAGTAAAAGTCATTGTAATGGTGTCAATTCTCCCCAAATTGATCTATAGTTTCAATAAAGTTTCAATCAAAATGTCAATTGTTTTTTTGGATATTGACATCCTGATTCTAAAATTTGTAAGGAAATCCAGGGGACCTATACTAGTCAAGTCCATCTTTAAGAAGAAATAAAAACTGGAAGACTTATGCTACCAGACCTCAAGTCCTATTATAAAAATGATAATAATTAATACTTTGAGGCACTGATGTAAGAAGAGGCCAGTGGAACAGAGGGAAAGAAACAGGCTCAAATATGTATGGTCACCAGAGTATAACAAAGATAACAGAGCAGTGTGGAGGAAATAATAGTTACTTCAGTTGATGGGATTAGGTAAATTGAATACCCATATGGAAAAAAAGTGAATCTTGAGTCCTATCACACGATACACAAAAATCAGTTTTAAACAAAACACAGGTCTAATTGGTTTACTTCTGGAAATAAACATAGGAAAATATCTTTGTGACTTTAGAGTAGGCAAAAATATTTCTTGAACACAGGTTGGTATTACACAAAAGGTACTAGCCATGAAGGGGAAAATTTTTAAATTGGACTAAATTAAAATCAAAGAGTTTCTATTCATCAAAAGGCACCACACAGAGAGTAAAATCGTAGGACAGAGAATGGAAGAAAATATTAGCCACTCAGTTATTCAGCAACAAACTCAGAATGTGTTATTTTAAATTCCTGCAATTAAATAAACAAAAGAAAAAACCCAGGGGAAAATGAATAAAAGATATGAGCAGTATCATTATAATACTCCTCCATGTCAAGAATATGGAGCAACTAGTACTTTCATGCACTTTTGTGTACTTTGGGTGGGAGCATAATTGGCACAATCCACTTTGGAAAATAATTTGACATTTTATTGTACAGCCAAATATTAGCATAATCTATGACCCAGTATTTTCATTCCTTGATGTTTTTGCTCATGTGTCAGGACACATGCACAAGAATATTCACATCGGTGGTGTTTATAAGAGCAACACACACACACACACATTCCTAACAACACAAATGTCCATCAACATTAGAATGGATAAATAGGAATATTTCAACACTGTGGAATATTACACAGGAATTAATTACATTCAGTAATATGGATGAATCCTAAAACATTCATAATGCTAAGGGATAAAGAAAGCCACAAACAAGATGATCCTATTTTTACAAAGGCCAAATAGCAGAGAAAATAGGCCACATATTGTACCCTCTCATGCACATGTGTGTGTGCGTGTGTGTGTGTGTGTGTATGTGTCTGTGTGTGTATAGTTTGTTTTTTAAAAAGGAAGAGAATGATAGAAACCCAGAAACTTAATGATAGTGGTTTCTTTTGGTGGGAGGGAAAGGAAATAAAATAGGAGAGAAGCTTGAGGGTCTACATAAATCATTGGTGATCATCTAGTTATTTGGCTGGGTGATGATTTCTTTTTTTTTAATTAAAGTTTTTTATTTAACATTCAAAAGTAAAATGTCCAGCACCAGCCTCTAGCCCAGTCTGGCTCCTGATTTGTGGTGCAATTTGCTGACTCATTAGTTTTTTTAAAATATGATTTATTTTATGAACGTATAGTTGATTTACAATGTTGTGTCAATTTCTGCTGTGGTTTATTAGATTTTGGTTGCTGAAAGCAGTGCAGGGAAGACAGGTCTGGCCTTTCTTTTAGAAAGAGATGATACCCATCCATATAATGGAACATGATGTAATCATTAAAATGAATATAAACACACACACTACAGAAAGTGCGAGAGGGAGAGAGAGAAATAGATTGATTGAATGATGGTCCTAATATATTATGTGACAAAACCACTATCTTAAACAATATTAAAAAATAACATGGAGTCCATGTTATGTAAGAGAAATCAATGTATGCCAAAAGTGGTTATTTCTAGATGGTGAAATTCACTTCCTTTTTGTTTATCTATGGTACATAAAGGTTATATAGTGAACATATAATGCAATTTTTTAAAAGATGTGTGCTACTTTTAGGTGTCTAATTTATCATTACAATACTCCTCCATGTCGAGAAAGATATCCATTTTCACTATAGCTTTCATGCTCTGAAGCAGCTCTGAAAGAGAACATTCTACGTGGAACGCATTCTCTGTGCAAATCAACCAGTCCCCACGGTGGCTGAGATAAATGTACCAACTATCTCAAAATCCATAAGCCATGATGACACGGCCTCAGCAACTGTCATAATATTTCTGCAGTCTTTGCTCCTTGCATCTTTTACAATTTGGTGTCTTCTGAGAATATTTGTTCTGAATGTAAAGAAAATAAAGGCACTTAGGTCAGCACCTAAACCTGAAGCTGTGTGTTAATTTGGATTTTAAAACTTGCCACTCTGATCTCACAGAGAGCCAGGTGTGGGAAACAGATCCTCCTGCCTAAGTCTATAAAAGCAGACCTCATCACTGAGTGTGTCAGAGCCCAGAGATTTATTATAAAGTGATATATTTTCAAAGAGCAGCTCAAGGAGCCTTTTAACACTGAATTTGTCAGAGACCTTGCCTACATCAAACAGATGCTTTTCACTTGGAGCATCTGACTCTTAAACTTCAATGTTTCATATGTTAAGTGATTGGAAACTTGGGAACCATGAAGTAATACTTTTCCAGAGAAAAAAAAATTTGGAAAATTTGACTCTTTAACAACGAAACTTTAGATGCATATTAAGAAATACTTTGAGAAGTGGTAGAGTGTTTTCTTTATAGAGGGACTATCATTTGGTCCAGTAATATCACTTTTCCAAAGATTAAAAAGTCTCTGAAATTGATTTCACGTTAACAAGTTTTTTTTAACCCTCTCTGCACTTTCCCCCTTTACTCACCAACATTTCTTGTGATTTCTCCTAAAAATCAAATAAGCACTACATGCCTGAGGCTTTCATAAAAGACTTCTAACGTGGGTCATTTGAGTTTTGGCCTTAAGAAATGTATCATATGCCAGGAGCTGGATTACCATCATGCCATATTCTTGAATAAACATGGTGCCTCTCCTCAGCTGAGGCTGCTGCCAGTATTTATAATTTTGCATACATTTTAACCCAGATGCAATGAGCTGGTTATATTGAGCTTTCCTGGTTACCAATCACATTATAAACCACAGAAAGCATGCAAACTGGAAGAAGAAAAGGCCAGCTTTGGTTTATGGCCCTACTCAACTTTTGGTCCAATGGACTGCAACATCTTCTGAGCTGGATCATAAGGGAAAGAGCTATTGCTCTTGGATTTAAGAAGTGCCTGACATTCCTAATGCACAGGAGGAACAGCTGGGCCACCCAACATGATCTTAAACCTGCACCATAAATAACAGGGCACAAATGAGAACTTTCCCAAGTAGGGAAACTTATGAATTTCATTTGACAGATGTTTCTTTATAAGATTTTTACATTGCACTTTTCTATTTAAAAAATAAAGCAAAACTTCTTTAGTTTGGATTCTATTACTCATTCTTCAGGGGCAAAGTCTGAACTAAAAGGAATTAATATTAACTATCCAGACAGAGGAAGACAAATTGTGTATGCTATCACTTATATGTGGAATCTAAAAAATACAAGAAACCAGTGAATATAACAAAAAAGAAGCAGACTCACAGATACAGAGAACAAACTAGCGGTTACCAGTCAGGAGAGGGAAAGGGGAGGGGCAATATACGGGAGTAAGAGGTACATACTATCGTCGACAGAAAAATGCACAACGTGAGAGTATTAAGTTTTACTGGGGGCGAATGAGGATTATAGCCCAGGAGGCAGCATCTCAGATAGCTCTGAGAAACTGCTCCAAAGAGGTAGGGGGGAAGGTCAGTATGTACGCGATTTTGGTGAAGGAGGAGTCCATGAAATCAGGCACATATATTTTGCAGAGGTTTCTGCTAGTCTCACGCAGGTTACTGCTAGTCACCAGGAGCAGATGTCACCATGAAGGATTTTAGTGCTTTTCTAGATAAGAGGAGATGCAAGAACTGGGCTCATAAAATCTTCTGAAAATATCTAACTATCTGAAGACTGTTCTGCCAGTTTTTCCCAGAGCACAGAGTGCCTTATTCCTGATCTCCACCCTGAACTCCTTTCAGGGGGTGTTGAAGGTCAGCAGCTGCAGTGAGTCATGATTTAATCCTTACAGAGGTAGATGGCAAGTGCCAATTTGTAGTTGTCACTATTAGGTATAAAATCAGCTCCAAGGATATGTTGTACAATATGGGGAATATAGCCAATATTTTATAGTAACTATAAATGGAGTATAAGCTTTAAAAATTGTGAATCACTATATTGTACACCTGCATTTATATATTGTACAGTAACCATACTTCAATAAAGAATATTTATTGATTATCATGTACTAGAAACGGTGACACATTATCTCAAAAATTTGCTTTTGCTTAATAAGCCATTACCAATACTAGCAAAAATAATCTATGGTTGAACAACCCCTGGACATAGTATTAGGTGCTTTTTTTAATATGCCTAATTTAATACTCAAGATAGTTCTGCCAGAGAGAAAAAAAGTTCAGAGAAGAAGGTTTCTTGTGCTCATATTCAAGTCATGATGAACCTAGAGTTCTAATCTTAAGTTTCTGGCTTTTCTACTACATGTTGTTCCTTAACTTTCTGGAAAATGGAAATTTGGGTTAAATCTACTCATAAGTTAGGCATTTGTTTGTCATAAAGGGAGGAAGTTCTGGTGTCAGTCACTCCAAGCTGGGGCAACAACACAGGATGCAGAGGTATAAAGAGCTCTTTGAGGCTTCCGGGAAGATGGCGGAAGAGTAAGACGCGGACATCACCTTCCTCCCCACAGATACACCAGAAATACATCTACAAATGGAACAACTCCTACAGAACACCTACTGAATGCTGGCAGAAGACCTCAGACCTCCCAAAAGCCAAGAAATCCCCCACGTACCAGGGTAGGGCAAAAGGAAAAAGAATAAACAGAGACAAAAGAATAGGGACGGGACCTGCACCAGTGGGAGGGAGCTGTGAAGGAGGTAAAGTTTCCACACACTAGGAAGCCCCTTCGCGGGCGGAGACTGCGGGTGGTGGAGGGGGAAAGCTTCGGAGCCGCGGAGAGCGAAGCAATAGGGGTGCGGGGGGCAAAGCGGAGAGATTCCCGCACAGAGGATCAGGGCCGACCGGCCCTCACCAGCCCGAGAGGCTTGTCTGCTCACCCTCCAGGGCGGGCGGGGCTGGGAGTTGAGGCTCAGGCTTCGGTCGGAGCGCAGGGAGAGGACTGGGGTTGGCGGCGTGAACATCAGCCTGCAGAGGGTTAGTGCGCCACGGCTGGCCGGGAGAGAGTCCGGGGAAAACTCTGGACCTGCCGAAGAGGCAAGAGACTTTTTCTTACCTCTTTGTTTCCTGGTGTGCAAGGAGAGGAGATTAAGAGCGCTGCTTAAAGGAGCTTCAGAGACGGGCGCGAGCCGCGGCTAAAAGGGCGGACCCCAGAGATGGGCATGAGCAGCTAAGGCTGCTGCCGCCACCAAGAAGCCTGTGTGCGAGCACAGGTCACTATCCACATCCCCCTTCCGGGGAGCCTGTGCAGCCCGCCACTGCCAGCGTCCCGGGATCCAGAGACAACTTCCCCGGGAGAACGCACTGCGCGCCTCAGGCTGGTGCAACGTCACGCCGGCCTCTGCCGCAGCAGGCCCGCCCTGCACTCCGTGCCCCTCCCTCCCCCCCCGGCCCGAGTGAGCCAGAGGCCCCGAATCAGCGGCTCCTTTAACCCCGTCCTGTCTGAGCGAAAAACAGACGCCCTCCAGCGACCTACATGCAGAGGCGGGGCCAAATCCAAAACTGAGCCCCTAGGAGCTGTGAGAACAAAGAGGAGAAAGGGAAATCTCTCCCAGCAGCCTCAGAAGCAGCGGATTAAAGCTCCACAATCAACTTGTACCCTGCATCTGTGGAATACCTGAATACACAAACGAATCATCCCAAATTGAGGAGGTGGAATTTGAGAGCAAGATTTATGATTTTTTCCCCTTTTCCTCTTTTTGTGAGTGTGTATGTGTATGCTTCTGTGTGAGATTTTGTCTGTATAGCTTTGCTTCCACCATTTGTCCTAGGGTTCTATACGTCCATTTTGTTTGTTTTTTTAATTTTTTTTCTTTTTTTTCTCGTAATTATTTTTTTATTTTAATAACTATTATATTTTATCTTATTTTATTTTACTTTATCTCCTTTCTTTTTTCCTTCCTTCCCTCCTTCCTTCCTTCCTCCCTCCCTCCCTCCTTTCTTTCTTTCTCTCTTTCTACTTCTACTAATTCTTTCTTTCTACTTTTTCTCCCTTTTATTCTGAGCCGTGTGGATGAAAGACTCTTGGTACAGCAGCCAGGAGTCAGTGCTGTGCCTCTGAGGAGGGAGAGCCAACTTCAGGACACTGGTACACAAGAGACCTCCCAGCTCCACATAAAATAAAATGGCGAAAATCTCCTAGAGATCTCCATATCAACGCCAGCACCCAGCTTCACTCAACGACCAGCAAGCTACAGTGCTGGACATCCTATGCCAAACAACTAGCAAGACAGGAACACAACCACATCCATTAGCAGAAAGGCTGCCTAAAATCATAATAAGTCCACAGACACCCCAAAACACACCACCAGACATGGACGTGCCCACGAGAAAGACAAGATCCAGCCTCATCCACCAGAACACAGGCACTAGTCCCCTCCACCAGGAAGCCTACACAACCCACTGAACAAACTTTAGCCACTGGAGACAGACACCAAAAACAATGGGAACTACGAACCTGCAGCCTGCAAAACGGAGACCCCAAACAAGGTAAGATAAGCAAAATGGGAAGACAGAAAAACACACTGCAGATGAAGGAGCAAGATAAAAATCCACCAGACCTAACAAATGAAGAGGAAATAGGCAGTCTACCTGAGAAAGAATTCAGAATAATGATAGTAAAGATGACCCAAAATCTTGGAAATAGAATAGACAAAATGCAAGAAACATTTAACAAGAACCTAGAAGAACTAAAGAGGAAACAAACAATGATGAACAACACAATAAATGAAATTAAAAATACTCGAGATGGGATCAATAGCAGAATAACTGAGGCAGAAGAACGGATCAGTGACCTGGAATATAAAATTGTGGAAATAACTACTGCAGAGCAGAATAAAGAAAAAAGAATGAAAAGACCTGAGGACACTCTCAGAGACCTCTGGGACAACATCAAACGCACCAACATTCGAATTATAGGGGTTCCAGAAGAAGAAGAGAAAAAGAAAGGGACTGAGAAAATATTTGAAGAGATTATAGTTGAAAACTTCCCTAATATGGGAAAGGAAATAGGTAATCAAGTCCAGGAAGCACCGAGAGTCCCATACAGGATAAATCCAAGGAGAAATACGCCAAGACACATATTAATCAAACTGTCAAAAATTAAATACAAAGAAAACATATTAAAAGCAGCAAGGGAAAAACAACAAATAACACACAAGGGAATCCCCTTAAGTTTAACAGTTTTTCTTTCAGCAGAAACTCTGCAAGCCAGAAGGGACTGGCAGGACATATTTAAAGTGATGAAGGAGAAAAACCTGCAACCAAGATTACTCTACCCAGCAAGGATCTCATTCAGATCTGATGGAGAAATTAAAGCCTTTACAGACAAGCAAAAGCTGAGAGAGTTCAGCACCACCAAACCAGCTTTACAACAACTTCTAAAGGAACTTCTCTAGGCAAGAAACACAAGAGAAGGAAAAGACCTACAATAACGAACCCAAAACAATTTAGAAAATGGGAATAGGAACATACATATTGATAAATTACATTAAATGTAAATGGACTAAATGCTCCCACCAAAAGACACAGATTGGCTGAATGGATACAAAAACAAGACCCATGTACTTGCTGTCTACAAGAGACCCACTTCAGACCTAGAGACACATACAGACTGAAAGTAAGGGGATGGAAAAAGATATTTCATGAAAATGGAAACCAAAAGAAAGCTGGAGTAGCAATTCTCATATCAGACAAAATAGACTTTAAAATAAAGACTATTAGAAGAGACAAAGAAGGACACTGCATAATGATCAAGGAATCAATCCAAGAAGAAGATATAACAATTGTAAATATTTATGCACCCAACATAGGAGCACCTCAGTACATAAGGCAAATACTAACAGCCATAAAAGGAGAAAGCGACAGTAAGACATTCATAGTAGGGGACTTTAACACCCCACTTTCACCAATGGACAGATCATCCAAAATGAAAATAAATAAGGAAACACAAGCTTTAAATGATACATTAAACAAGATGGACTTAATTGATATTTTTAGGACACTCCATCCAAAAACAACAGAATACACATTCTTCTCAAGTGCTCATGGAACGTTCTCCAGGATAGATCATATCTTGGGTTACAAATCAAGTCTTGGTAAATTTAAGAAAATTCAATTTGTATCAAGGATCTTTTCCGACCACAATGCTATGAGACTAGATATCAATTACAGGAAAAGATCTGTAAAAAATACAAACACATGGAGGCTAAACAATACACTACTTAATAACGAAGTGATCACTGAAGAAATAAAAGAGGAAATCAAAAAATACCTAGAAACAAATGACAATGGAGACACGACGACCGAAAACCTATGGGATGCAGCAAAAGCAGATCTAAGAGGGAAGTTTATAGCCATACAAGCCCACCTTAAGAAACAGGAAACATCTCAAATAAACAACCTAACCTTGCACCTAAAGCAATTAGAGAAAGAAGAACAAAAAAAAACCCAACGTTAGCAGAAGGAAAGAAATCATAAAAATCAGATCAGAAATAAATGAAAAAGAAATGAAGGAAACAATAGCAAAGATCAATAAAACTAAAAGCTGGTTCTTTGAGAAGATAAACAAAATAGATAAACCATTAGCCAGACTCATCAAGAAAAAAAGGGAGGAGACTCAAATCAATAGACTTAGAAATGAAAAAGGAGAAGTAACAACTGACACTGCAGAAATACAAAAAATCATGAGAGATTACTAAAAGCAACTCTATGCCAATAAAATGGACAACCTGGAAGAAATGGACAAATTCTTAGAAATGCACAACCTGCCAAGACTGAATCAGGAAGAAATACAAAATATAAACAGACCAATCACAAGCACTGAAATTGAAACTGTGATTAAAAATCTTCCAACAAACAAAAGCCCAGGACCAGATGGCTTCACAGGTGAATTCTATCAAACATTTAGAGAAGAGCTAACACCTATCCTTCTCAAGCTCTTCCAAAATATAGCAGAGGGAGGAACACTCCCAAATTCATTCTACGAGGCCACCATCACCTTGATACCTAAACCAGACAAGGATGTCACAAAGAAAGAAAACTACAGGCCAATATCACTGATGAACATAGATGCAAAAATCCTCAACAAAATACTAGCAAACAGAATCCAATAAGACATTAAAAGGATCATACACCATGATCAAGTGGGGTTTATTCCAGGAATGCAAGGGTTATTCAATATACGCAAATCTATCAATGTGATACACCATATTAACAAATTGAAGGAGAAAAACCATATGATCATCTCAATAGATGCAGAGAAAGCTTTTGACAAAATTCAACACCCATTTATGATAAAAACACTGCAGAAAGTAGGCATAGAGGGAACTTTCCTCAACATAATAAAGGCCATATATGACAAACCCACAGACAACATCGTCCTCAATGGTGAAAAACTGAAAGCATTTCCACTAGGATCAGGAACAAGACAAGGTTGCCCACTCTCACCACTCTTATTCAACATAGTTTTGGAAGTTTTAGCCACAGCAATCAGAGAAGAAAAGGAAATAAAAGGAATCCAAATCGGAAAAGAAGTAAAGCTGTCACTGTTTGCAGATGACATGATACTATACATAGAGAACCCTAAAGATGCTACCAGAAAACTACTAGAGCTAATCAATGAATTTGGTAAAGTTGCAGGATACAAAATTAATGCACAGAAATCTCTTGCATTCCTATACACTAATGATGAAAAATCTGAAAGTGAAATCAAGAAAACACTCCCATTTACCATTGCAACAAAAAGAATAAAATATTTAGGAATAAACCTACCTAAGGAGACAAAAGACCTGTATGCAGAAAATTATAAGACACTGATGAAAGAAATTAAAGATAATACAAATAGATGGAGAGATCTACCATGTTCTTGGATTGGAAGAATCAACATTGTGAAAATGACTGTACTACCCAAAGCAATCTACAGATTCAATGCAATCCCTATCAAACTACCACTGGCATTTTTCACAGAACTAGAACAAAAAATTTCACAATTTGTATGGAAACACTAAAGACCCCAAATAGCCAAAGCAATCTTGAGAACGAAAACTGGAGCTGGAGGAATAAGGCTCCCTAACTTCAGACTACACTACAAAGCTACAGTCATCAAGACAGTATGGTCCTGGCACAGAAACAGAAAGATCAATGGAACAGGATAGAAAGCCCAGAGATAAACCCACACACATATGGTCACCTTATTTTTGATAAAGGAGGCAGGAATGTACAGTGGAGAAAGGACAGCCTCTTCAATAAGTGGTGCTGGGAAAACTGGACAGGTACATGTAAAAGTATGAGATTAGATCACTCCCTAACACCATACACAAAAATAAACTCAAAATGGATTAAAGACCTAAATGTAAGGCCAGAAACTATCAAACTCTTAGAGGAAAACATAGGCTGAACACTCTATGACATAAATCACAGCAAGATCCTTTTTGACCCACCTCCTAGATAAATGGTAATAAAAACAAAAATAAACAAATGGGACCTAATGAAACTTCAAAGCTTTTGCACAGCAAAGGAAACCATAAACAAGACGAATAGACAGCCCTCAGAATGGGAGAAAATATTTGCAAAAGAAGCAACTGACAAAGGATTAATTTCCAAAATTTACAAGCAGCTCATGCAGCTCAATAACAAAAAAACAAACAACCCAATCCAAAAATGGGCAGAAGACCTAAATAGACATTTCTCCAAAGAGGATATACAGACTGCCAACAAACACATGAAAGAATGCTCAACATCATTACTCATTAGAGAAATGCAAATCAAAACTACAATGAGATATCATCTCACACCAGTCAGAATGGCCATCATCCAAAAATCTAGAAACAATAAATGCTGGAGGGGGTGTGGAGAAAAGGGAACCCTCTTGCACTGCTGGTGGGAATGTGAATTGGTACAGCCACTACAACAGTATGGAGGTTCCTTTAAAAAGTACAAATAGAGCTACCATATGACCCAGCAATCCCACTACTGGGCATATACGCTGAGAAAACCATAATTCAAAAAGAGCCATGTACCAAAGTGTTCATTGCAGCTCTATTTACAATAGCCCAGAGATGGAAACAACCTAAGTGTCCATCATCGGATGAATGGATAAAGAAGGTGTGGCACATATATACAATGAAATATTACTCAGCCATAAAAGAAACGAAATTGAGCTATTTGTAATGAGGTGGATAGACCTAGAGTCTGTCATACAGAGTGAAGTAAGTCAGGAAGAGAAAGACAAATACCGTATGCTAACACATATACATGGAATTTAAGAAAAAAAATGTCATGAAGAACCTAGGGGTAAGACAGGAATAAAGGCACAAACCTACTAGAGAACGGACTTGAGGATATGGGGAGGGGGAAGGGTGAGCTGTGACAAAGTGAGAGAGAGGCATGGACATATATACACTACCAAACGTAAGGTAGATAGCTAGCGGGAAGCAGCCGCGTAGCCCAGGGAGATCAGCCCGGTGCTTTGTGACCACTTGGAGGGGTGGGATAGGGAGAGTGGGAGGGAGGGAGACGCAAGAGGGAAGAGATATGGGAACATATGTATATGTATAACTGATTCACTTTGTTATAAAGCAGAAACTAGCACACCATTGTAAAGCAATTATACCCCAATAAAGATGTTAAAAAAAAAAAAAGAAAGAAAGCACAGTATACTGGCCCCAGATAGCTGAGGTGCATATCAAAGGAATGATGTCAGTGAGCCCAGACTCTTGCATCTTCCCATACATAGAAAAGCGCTAAATTCCTTAACTTGAGATATCTGGTTTCTCTTAATTAACAGTAATTTTTTGATGTTCTGACTACTTGGTCCCTGTTGCAAAACCTCCTATGTATCCTGGCTCCCTGCTTGCCTCTTCAGAGCCGTCCCTCAAATTTATCTGAGATGCTGTGTCCCAGGCTTAAGTCCTCAGTTTTGTCTACTGAATAAAACATAACTGTAAAAAAAAAAAAAAAAAAATGAAATTACCATCTGTGTTTAAGACTGATTTAACTATTTTCTTGACTGAAGGCCAAAGCAGTAGCAGGAAGAATCCTTGAAGCGCCTTCTAACATTGCATTTCCTTCCATATTTAAGGCATTTTGGCAAAGCATCACCTTGTTCGTACACAATGACAGTGAATATTGGTATCACTTATCATCGATTAGTAGACTGTTCCTTGAGATCTTGGTAGCAATTACATTTTACTGATAGTATTAGAAGACCAAGGATGAAAGGAAGTCATTCAGATGTCTAGACAGTGAGTTACAGAAGTTAGGGTCCCTGGGAGAATGTGAATTAAAGATTAGCAAAGAGAATGGGTATAGTATGCAAAGAAAGCATCAGTTTGCCCTTGAAAAGAGATGAAACAAAAATTACAAAACAAGCACCATAACTGTCTAAATTCAATTTTCTCATTTTTTCTGGGCAGATCAGGTCTGTATATTGGTCAAATCTTTGTCCTGCTTTATAGCAGTTTTTAAAACAAATTTTAAAGAGTAAAAAGAAAGAAAAAAAAAAGCTCTTTGCTGAGGCCCCTTTTGTCTCCTCGCTTTAGCAAAGTTATATTGTAACTAACCTCCAGCCCAAGCACAATTTTCAAATCTTAGGATCACACAAAGCCTTGCCTAACCTGTTGGTTCTCTCCTTAGATTTATCAAAGAAATTTAAGTGAAGAATAAGTAATTAACAGATGACCAGATGTATTCCCCAGCTTCCCCTTCAGTAATCTCACGAGCAAACTGTGTGAACAACACAGGATGCATAGGGAGGAGTGTCGATGTTCAGGGAAGCAGTAAACAATATCCTTTTCCTCTCTTCTCATGTTCAGATACATTTGAGAAATTAGACCCAGATGGAGATGAACATGTCAGCTGTATTACTGATAAAGCCAATTGGATAACATGACTTTAGATCTGTTGATGAAAGGGTCTTCCTTCTGCATTTCAATTCTGGACCTTGGGCCAGCCTGCCTACAGGAACATTCAGAGCTAGAGAATAGAATTCCTCCCTCTCATTCATCTCTCATTGCCGTCTTTAGATCAACTGAGAAATATGAACCATGGGCTCCATCTACCAATCAGATAACTCAATTCTCTCTTGGAGCAAGTAAGAGGTGGGGCAAGCAGCTGGGTCTGCTATGCTGGCAGAAGTTTTTTAGAGAATCGGGAGGCAAGGCAAAAAGCAGTGCTCTCCTAATATCCTCCAGCATCTTCGCTTTTTTTTTTAACTTTTTAAAAATTTTTATTGGAGTATAGTTGATTTACAATGTTGTGTTAGTTTCAGATGTACAGCAAAGTGAATCAGTTATACACACAAATATATCCACTCTTTTTTTTTTTTTTTTTTAGATTCTTTTCCCATATAGGTCATCACAGAGTATTGAGTAGAGTTCCCTGTGCTATACAGCAGGTTCTGATTAGTTATCTATTTTATATATAATAGTGTGTATATGTCGATCCCAATCTCCCAACTTATCCCTGCCCCCACTTATCCCCTGGTAACCATAAGTATGTTTTCTACATCCATGACTCTTTTTCTGTTTTGTAAGTAAGTTCATTTGTACCCTTTTCTTTAGATTCCACATATAAGCAATATATGATATTTGTCTTTGTCTGACTTACTTCACTCAGTATGACAATCTCTAGGTTCATCCATGTTGCTGCAGATGGCATTATTTCGTTCTATTTTATGGCTGAGTAATATTCCATTGTATATATGCACCACATCTTCTTTATCCCTTCCTCCATCAATGGACATTTAGGTTGCTTCCATGTACTGGCTATTGTAAATCGTGCTGCAGTGAACACTGGAGTGCATGTATCTTTTTGAATTATGGTTTCTTCTGGGTATATGCCCAGCATCTTTGCTTCTTAACCATTAAACTTAAATTAAACCAGAGGTATGGCTCACTGCCTCCCCTCCCCTTCCCGGAACTCCCCACCATGCACACACAGAGGATATTCCCTCAGGATAGTTCAGCTTTTCTCCTCATCAAGGCTTAACCCCTCTTTTGTTTATCCGCCTCAATCCAGAGTGTGCAGTTTAAATTATGTCATCATAAGGTGCTGAAATGGGTCAAATTTTATACTAATCGAATCCACTCCAAGGCTGGTTCTATCCTAGGATACAAGTTCTCTCCTTACTCTACTTCCTATTTCAAATCATGTTGACACATGTACCTCAACAAAATTTACCAGAACAAATGCATAAACAAAATGACATAATCCAGATTCTCCAGTTGTAAATAGTGAATCAACATAGAGAGGCCTCCAATTTAATTAAAGAGTCCCTTTCATTATCAAATAAGTGAATAATTAAGGTAAAAATTCCCTTGTTCTGAGTTAAACTGCAGTAAAATGTAAGTTCACAATCACTGAGATCTGAAAACCATCCTCCCCAATTTATCATTGTCCATTCAATGTCTTGGTAGAGCTATTCCTTCAACAACTGTAGCTCAGAATGGATGAAGTTCCTTTAGGACTCCGGAAGCTGAGCAGTCTAAAATATCCTGAGATGCTAATCTTCTCTACCCGGTGTCTTCAAATGCTTCCAAGTTGTAACTTCATTCCTCCTTTATATCCTGTAATGCTGAAACTGTAAAATGATACTGAAGATGAGCTCTCCTAAACATTTAAACTTGAATGAATGAATGAGTGAGTGATAAATTCATGGCAAATAGGCCTCTTAAGACCTGTTTCATGGTTGCTACCATGGCCTCTGGCTGTGGAATTGTAGGAATGATAAAATCTGACTCTCCAGGACTTTTTCTACAGGTGGATCAGTTGGAGGAGCCCCTTTGGCACATTCCTCACTGAAAGCTATTGATGCTTTGAGGCCTGTTTCTCTTATTAGGCACTATACCTCCACCTTGTGCTCTACAAAGCAGAATCCCTCCTTCACCTTAGAAATTTTTCAGGTCTTAAATAACTTACGCTATCTCAAATGGCAGGAGTTGGGTAATTCTCCTACCAGGCCAACATCTAACCCAGAGCCACTCTATTAACCATTGTCCTACCTGGTTCTCCTTTAGGAATTTTAACTTCCCTGTGTCTTCCTTTATATTTCTTATTGGACATGCTTCCTCATAGCATAGGCAATAACCGTATCGCCCACTCACCGTATCAGCGTCACCACAAAGGTCATCTAGTAATTAATGCTCAGTCTTCAAGGGCTGATTTTCCAATCACACTTACTGACTCTACCAGTAACTTTGAAATCATCCATGTCAATAGTTTCCTATTGATGGTTCCTCTGGGGGGGACTATTTCAGTCTGCTCTCTGAGATCTTGACTGCCTACCTCTGGGAGATTTCTTTGAGCTTGGTCAGAGAAAGGAAAAACCTCTTCCTCCACTCCACATCATTTTATTTTAAAGTAGCTACACATGGGTAGCTTTTCCTTTTCCAAAATTCTAGCCTATCCTATTAGATCTCATTTTCTTTGTCTTATCTGATCAGTCTGCCTAAAATGTCAACATTTCTAAGGAAATCCCTATCTCCCTTCAGCTTAATAAAGCTGGTCTTCTTCTTGCTTTCATTCTTACTACTCCTTTTTTCCCTTCTGATATTAAGATTAAAACATATACCTCAAAACACCCTAATTCCTCATTCATTTTCTGATCACAATTGATTCCTGGAGACAGTGTTCCAGATATAGTTCTTTTATATTTTCTCCTTTGCATTTGGGTTTGCAAATATTTAATTGTGTTGTTTCTTTACTTCATTTCTGAAAAATAAAGCATTTCCATTTCTTTTGTTTATAAATAATGTCCATCACCTTTTTGATGGTTGTCTTAGTCAGCTCGGGCTGCTGTAAAAAATTGCATAAATTAAGCCATAGGTGGCTTAAACAACAGAAATTTATTTCTCGCTGTTCTGGAGGTTGAAAGTCCAAGATCAGAGTGATAGCGCCATCAGGTTCTGGTGAGGAATCTCTTCCTGGCTTGTACATGGCTGGCTGCCTTCTTACTGTATCCTCACATGACAGACAGGGAGAGGGGTCTGGCTTCTTTCTCTTATAAGGGCACTAATCCCAACATTGTGCTCCACCCTCATGACCTCATCTAAACATAATTATCTCCCAAAGGCTCCACCTCCAAATACCATCACACTGGGGATGAAGTCTCCAACATATGAATGTGGGGGAGATTTAAACATTCAGTGTATTGCAGTGGATGAACCCAATGTCTGGCCCTCTGGAATCTGAAGCCATGATCAGAACTTATGTAATTAATGAATGTAAGGCCATATTGAGACCACATGTTTAGGGAACATAAAACCTGTGATCAAGCTATGCGAATCCAAGAGGCTAGCAGTCTCTCCCACCAATTCTCTTCCCTGTCCTTGACTGCAGTGTAGAGGGGTCTAAAATTTAAGACAGTTGATTTAGCACAACCTGCAGATGCCTGGTTTGATACACACTGGTGCTCTGTAGTCTACACGGGACTGGGATGCTGTAACAGTTTAAACCCCCAAACTGCAGATCTGGCTGAGAAAAACTGTCAATGCGACAACAACAACAACAAAAAGCTCTGCCAAACTCTCTTTTAATTTCCACTGCTGCTTGTGCATCTCCAAATATCTTGTGAGTATCATGAGATTTCAGTTCTAGAACTGTATTAATTTATTTTTATAAATATACTTATTTAGTTTTAATAACAAATCCTTACCAGTTTATTTCCTCACTTTTTTTGTATCCCTCTTTTTCTTCTTGGTTGTATATTTTTTCCTAGAGTATTATTCTCTAATAATTCTTACAGAGAAACTCATTGGGGGTCAATATGGTGGGGACTAAGTGCCCTCAAACAATGTACAGCTATGGAGCAAGGACGGATAAACCCTAATTAAATCTCCCATTCAGAAAAAGAAAGAGTGGAAGCACATGCTGTCATAACAAACCATCTCCAAATCTCAACGGATAATACAATAAAACTGTACTTCTCACTCATGTCTCAGTCTTATGTAGGTTGGATGAGTTCTCTGATTGTTTTCCGCCAAGTGGGAAGTCAGGGATATGGGATCCTTCTATCCTGTGGCTTTGCCATCGTGGCTATTTTCACTTCTAGTCATGTCAACAGGAAAAACACCATAGAAGATCCCATGGGACATTTTAAGGACCAGGCCTACAGATGATAAACACCATTTGTGCCCACATTCCATAAGGGTAATGAAGTCTTCTTGTATGCACAGGAAGAAAGAACAGAGTTGGAAACATCTAAGCCCATCTAAGCAGATATTGTTGTTGTTGTTATCTCTGAGTAGTGTTTATTTTTGTTTTTGCTTTTTATTTCTTAAAGTCCTATGTACTTTCTAAGTTTTCTACAAGGAATATGTGCAACAATTTTCAAAGTTAAGCTTTTTCATGTAAATGAGTTTATCCATGAACAAGAAAGAAAATATAAGAGAAATATCATCTAAGAGTATCAGAGACAATGGCAGCTCTTAGAGTTTTAGTATATACATTTTTCCCACAGTGTGCCTCAAATGAGTATTGAATTGGTTTTTATAAGCATGTTTGAATTTTATGAACTCCACACTGCATAGACCAAGAAGTCAACCTCAGCTGATATTTTGTAGAGCAAGTCTTCCTTTGGAAGAAAGGTGTTTCTTTACAATGGAATCTTACTCTAGTGATTAGGAAACAGATGAGCAAGTTTCACTTATAGGGTTTTTGAAAGCTACTGTTGCTTTAAGTATAATCTTTACTGTCTAGTAATAATATCTAAAAACAAAAAGTGGATATGACTTCAAATTTCACGTTTGTGACAGCTTTTCCAATTTAAATCTATCTCATTCTCTGAATAGAATACAAATAATACTGCAAAGCATCGATGAAAAAAGCAAGTATTACTAAGAAGGAACCATGATCATACAAATTCATATACTGAGAATTAAGAAATAATTTCCCACTTTCATTTTGCTTCACAGGGGCCTTGTTAATACATATGTCCTGCTTATACCAGATAAGACTATTCATTTTGGAGGTCAACTCAGTTTCCTTTCTGTACCTAATAAATATTACTTGAACTATTGAATAGAATTTCATTAGAAAACAATAGAATTGATAAGAACTTAGGTCTGCAATACTCAGTTTGGGGAATTTGGCTTCCATAATTTAAAATCAGAGAGCAAAATGTTATTTCCACTTAATTTCTTGATATTATAAGGCTATTTATATTTTAACAGCATTTTAAAATAACTCTAAATAAAAAGGATAAGTAGCCCATATGCAAATAGACTTCAGGATCTCTAGATATCCCAGTTTAAGCATTTGGGTCATAATTGTGCATTTTTAATCCAATGCATCTTGTAGAAAATCTTTTAAAATGGTGTAAAACCCTAGGTCTATCATTATGTCCTAGACATTTTCATTGAAGTTATGCCTTGATAATTCTAAGAGTTTTTCATGCTTGTTTAAAAACATGTAGTTTCAATATGTACACATTTATAAATTCTATTTTTTAAGCTATTTCCACGGTACATACACTAATTTACTCACATTGCTGTTCTTAGGTCCAGAAAGATGGACAACTAGTATTATATGTATATATATATATATGTGTATATATGTATGTGTGTATATATATATATATATTTGTAAATATCTTCCAGCAGTGATTCTTTCACAACTGCATTATGAAAACCACACAAACATACAACTGCTAGTGCAGTATGCTACAGAATCCAGTTTTTATTTTTCCATATGTTTTATAACCAGGACCTCCAGATTTCAGACTAAATCAAATTGTCTTTTCCCATTTGGAGTCATTGTTTGACAAATATTTAATGATAGTGGAAATACTGTGATCCTTTCTTTGTCCCAGTTTAAAATATTTCATCTTAATGAGTCTTTTGCAGATCCATTGATCAGTGTCTGATGAGTAGGGAAAAGTTCAATGATCACTTCAAAATGAGCAGCCAAGTCAAACAGATTCAATTATAATTATTGGATTAAATGTCTTAAGGGAAAATGCTGTAACTTAACTTTATTCCAGGCCTAAATACGAAGAGTTAAAATATTATGATGTGTTTCTAGAAGCATACTTGAGGAACTGCCAAGATTTCCATTATAATCCTTCCTTGTCAGGAGTTTATATTCTGTCACATTTAGTTTGGCTATAAATTAGAATATAATACCTAAATTTCACTTTTAAGTTTAGGCGTTATCATTTTAAAACTATTATATATGCTAACACAAGAAAACACACACACACATACACACACACATATTGTGAATCACACAGATATTTCTGACAAAATCCTTTCTCTATATCTTAGGATAGTGCTTCTTTCATAAAGGGAATTCCACTGCCATCTTGATCAACTCCCCAGACTATCTTCACATTTCTGGGCTCCCCAGCTACTTCTGGAATCCTACCTATTTAACTATTTATTCGTTTATTAATTCAGCAAACATAAACTGAGCACTTACTATGTGCCAGGAACTAGGTTGTATGCTGGAAATACCAGCAGACCAAGCAGGTGGCAGAGATAACACACAGTAACAACATGTTTGGTCTTTATTCATATAGCCCACATTCAAATCTCAGTACTCCCATTTATTTTATAATTACCTAATCTGTAAACTAGAGATAATAATACATTTCCTGTCACAGTGCCTGACACATAGCAAACTCTGGATGAATGCTGACAGTCTCTTTGGCTGGGCCAGGGCCAGAGTGGTTAAGACAGATAAATAAGAAGATAATTAAAGAAATTTCTCCTGATGTACAGATTTCCTGGGACAGACCCTTATCAGTACATAATCTACACAGATTTGAACATCTTCTCAAGGTCATTCACTCTATACCCAAGATGACATCTGCCATATTCTTCCCCTCTTTCTCTTTTCTAGTTAGTTTCTGATTGAATGCATATAGACAATGGACAAAACATATTTATCTGCATAGTGGTAGTGAGATTGTATGTTCATTTTCATACTCTAATTGTCGTTTTATATTAAGTTTATTGTTTAAATGGGTAAATGTAAATTTTAAATAAGATGAGGTTTATATCGTTCTTTATCTGTGCTAGTATAGGTAAAATAAGGTCCTATTTTATTTTATTATCTATTGTTTGATTTTCTATGATAGTCTCAACACTATACAGCAGATGGTATGTACAAAGTCTGCAATAAAGACTCTGCCTCAAAGGCTAAACAAATGCTCCATATTTAAGTTATTAGCTACAAATTTGCTTATGGAAGCAATTCTCCCTCAACATGGCATATGAAGTATTTCTGAAGTTTTTCCCCAGGCAAATGAAATGGTACTCTGAAGAAAGGGTTATTCTGAAGGGTTCATCACAGAAGCATATACATTGTGATTTGTAAAGTTTTAGAAATCATCTTGCCCACACCTCTCATTTTAAACTTGAGGAAACTAAGACAGAGAGATGTGAGTGATTTGCCAAAAGCCATACAGACAGTTAATGGCAAGTCTAGAAGCCAAGTCTACAGATTCTCATTCATACATTTCTTCATTGATTTTTTCATTCACTCATTATGTCATTAATTCAATAAGTATACATTGGACAAATTTTATGTGCCAGAGACTGTGCTAGTTGCTGGGGATAAAGTGGTAAATGAGATAGTTCTGCCCTAGTAGAGCATACCAGGGTGGGGGCGGCTAGGCCGGAACAGACTATTAAGCAAGGAATTATAATATAGGGGAAACAAAAGAGGAAGTATAAGGAGCTATGAGAAAACCTATGGGAAGCCCAACTCAGCCTTGATACTCCCAGAAAGCTTCCTGGAAGAAGAGAAGCCTAAGCTGAAAACTGAAAAAAGAACAGACGAAAACCAGACAAAGAGAAGAGAGAAAACAGAGATAGTAGGAAGTTTATGATCAAACTGGACCCAGCGGTAAGATAACTAATATAACTTTTTATACAAAATGAAGACATCACTGCTGCTTTGAGAATGCCATATGTTGTAATTACTAATACTTCCTTGAAGCTTAGTATCACATTACCCAATACAATGTGTTGACAAAATCTTTGTTAACCATTGGAAACTTCTGCCTACCACTTTTTTCTCCCTCACACAGGGTCTGAATCTTTGTTATGAGCCATGGTTTGGTCAATATGATCCCCCAAATAATGTTACTTGAAGAAAAAAGATAATTTTCTGTTGTACTGAAAAGAAAGTACAAAACATTTAAACAATGAAATTTTATTCTGCTGATGATTGAGTTAACACAATAGGTCACTCAAAAATTTCTCAACCGCAATGTGTAGTAGGGAATTTCCAACAAGTGTGCATATTCATTTGTGCTGACCTTTTTTTTTTTTTTTTTTTTTGCTGCTGCATTGGGTCTTTGTTGCTGCGTGCGGGCTTTCTCTAGTTGCAGTGAGCGGGGGCTACTCTTCCCTGCAGTGTGCAGGCTTCTCTTTGCAGTGCCTTCTCTTGTTGCAGAGCACGGGCTCTAGGCACGCAGGCTTCAGTAGTTGTGGTGCACGGGCTTTGTTGCTCCGTGGCATGCGGGATCTGCCTGGACCAGGGCTCGAACCTGTGTCCCCTGCGTTGGCAGACGGATTCTTAACCACTGCGCCATCAGGGAAGCCCCGACCTGACTTTTTATGTTGCTTTAACCATTAATTTCCTGATTATCAATATACTCAGTTAACAGCATTAGTTTCTTGTTAGTATTTTCTATGAACCCATACAGTCTTAAGGTTTTAAAACTAAAAAGTTCTTTCTCTTATATTCAACTGGCATTTACCTGAAAATTCATAAAAAGTTCAAATGGATTATTTAACTGTAATTAAGTCCATTATTTCAGTACTTTACACTTTCACAGAAGACTAGGGAAGCTCTGGGGTATGTAAAAAGGATTGTTACTTGGGTTATTTGAATGAATGGACTGTTTAGGTAGAGATACATAAAGTTATTATACATTTTTGTTTATTAGGAGACTCTTTTATTGATAGGTGTTTGATAAAGGTTTTAAATGAATGAATGTCTGAAACTATAAGTAAATGTATGAAATTAACATGAAGTCTGATGTAGACAACCATGCAGGTTTTTGTAAGATAACTTTTTTTTTCTGTAAGATAACTTTTGTAAAATAACAAAAACCATGCAGGTATTGGTAAGGTAACTTCACACAAAATAGAGGCACCATTAGTTGCTTTGAGATAATAGTGAATGCTATAATTGTTAATACTTCCTATGCCCTGACTCTCAGTATCCCATTACCCAATAAAACGTGTTGAACAAAACTGTGGTAACTGTTGAAAACTTTGCCCCACCCCTTTTTCCCTCCACAGGAAACCACATCTTCTCACTTGCAACACCCCCAGACAGTAAGAGCAGTCCCCTGCCTGAAAGGATCTTGCACTCCTAAGTGGATAGAATCCAGACACACATGATAGTGGATGACTTCAATCATTCCACATGGGACCCATATAGTGCACATTTTCCTTTTTAAAATTTTTAATGTCCATATGTTTGTTTGGCTGGAAATCAAGTTTCATTACATGCTCCTATTATTCCACTGTATAACAATTTTATTTATAGGCCATTCACATAAGGACTAATTTCTTTGATAGAAAGACTGTTAATACTTACTTAAGCTCACTATAATGAAAACAATATTGTTGGAACTCCAAACAAATGCCGAACCTTAAAGCCACGTCCTTGGTCCTCCCCCTGAAAATGGAACTTCACAATGTCAACCTCTTCTCTTGGCTCCATACACAAATGTGCCAAAGGTAGACAAGGACTTTATGAAATGCTGGCAATTTGCGTAAATCTTATATAAAATAAGCATGGTGTGCTTAATCTCCATACTGGCTTTGAGAAGTCTTCCTGATGCCAAGACTATGCTTGAATTCAGAGGCTCACATACGTAATGAATATGTCTTAGAAAACCATGTAGGAAGTAGGTAATTTTATTTTTGAATACACTCTGTATGTGTATGCATACATAGTAGAAGGGGCAAGCTTGATTTCTGTGCTACTCTGCAAAAACATTTTTGGTCAAGTCACACACTCACTCCAAGGCTGAATGTAAAATAGATTGTCTGAAATTTTAAAAGCGCATTGATGTCAAGTCATATCCTGGCCCATTTTACCACACTGATCCTTAGGTAATTAGATTATGCTCTGTAAACAAAGGCTTGGCTTGACAACCTCACTTTCTCATGCAGCGTGGTCTGGTAGTAATCAAAGATGCCTCGGTATTAACTTTAGAAAGTGTATGTTCTCAGTGAAAGAAGTTTTCTGTTTCAAGAATGTCACCTTTATGTTTCAGATGTTTACACTTTTGCTTACCGATGTAGCCGTGAGCAAGTACACCGGTTAGTGTGTGATTTAATGGTGTGGTTATTTCAACCTCTGCAAAGTGTCTTGTCAGCCATCAAAAACCATATGTTCAGCAGTCAAAGCCAAATAATATGTTAATTAAATTAATCTTTTCTTTTCCTCAAGATATTTTGGTCAAAGTGAATTATGATATACACAGATATCAGATTACATTATATAAGAAGTACATAGAAAGCCAGTGTGAAAAATTAGTACTTTTAAAAAATCACTTTGAGTGACTTTGATCTTTGTTGTATTCTTATTTACATCAAGTAGAAGGATAAAGAAATAAGTAATCTTCAACATTTAAAGGAAAGATATAACCCTCATTCTACCTCCGACCTAGAGGCTGCACGTATACTATCCATCATCTGTTTGCAGACAGAACTTCCTTAGGGCCTCCACAATGTGGACTCAATAAATATTTTTAAGTGATACAAATACCAAGTCAGCAGTAATCAAATGCTGTGTTTTATAAAGGAACCAAATACAAGATATTTCAAAAATTAGTAAGAATTCTACAGTAAGAAGATGTCCGCAGCCTCCAGTTGTTTTGTAGCAGTAGGTAGGAAAGAAAGCCCATGGAGTTATGGACAGTTACTAACATAGAAGCAATTGTTTTCTTCTTGTTCAATGTGCAGATTTTCATTATTATTTTTATAACTTTCAATATTCTCTAATTTCAAATTTATAACGTCTCTAATTATCTTTAGTTTATTCTTTGTGCCTAAGTAAATGTGAGACACTTTACACTTAGAATTCTATGAGTATTTGTTATTTGATTAGGGAAAGATACTATTATTTAAGGAAGTTATCTAATATTTTATACATTTTTAGACTCATCAATAATTTATCAATTTAATAACTTAGGCATAAGATTCTACCTATTAAATATAAGCTCTGGTATGTTATTTATTTTCCAAAGTTCAAAACAATGTTTACTTGAAGCAAAACATTTTGATTTGAAGAACAGTGATAATGATAGTAAAAGCAACAACAATGTATTTGTATTTTCCTTGTTCCAGGATAGAACAAGCACACATATATCAATTAATCTTCAAAATAATCTTATAAGGTTTGTATATTTGCCATATATATAAGAGAACCCAGGATCAGAACACTTAGTGACCTTGGCTCAACATAACAATACTTAGCATGGTCAAGCCCTAGTATGACTGACCCCAGGTGTGACAGTCTTTCCACTGTATTATTTACTGCTTTCCCCACAATTATGTCACATCTCTTCTTCAAAATGCCTTTCACAGCCTGTCCCCCTTTTACATGGCAGTGCTTATAGGCAGAGATTATCACTCACTTGGAAAGCATCTTCCATTGTTATATCTAGCTACATTTTGTTACACTTTTTTAATCTACCATCTTAAACATTTTAGTGTACAGTTTAGTAGAGTTAAGTATGTTCACACTGTTGTGCAACCAATCTCCAGAAATTTTTAACCTTGCAAAATTGAAAATATATATCCTTTAAACCAGCAGTCCCCAAACTTTTTAGCACCAGGGACTGGTTTCGTGGAAGACAATTTTCCACGGACCGGTGGTGGGGGGATGGTTTCGGGATGATTCAAGCGCATTACATTTATTGTGCACTTTATTTCTATTATTATTACATTGTAATATATAATGAAATAATTATACAACTCATCATAATGCAGAATCAGTGGGAGCCCTGAGCTTGTTTTCACTTGCTATTCACTGATAGGGTTTTGATATGAGTCTGCAAGCAATTGATTTATTATGGTCTCTGTGCAGTTAAACCTCTCTGTTAATGATAATCTGTATTTGCAGCCACTCCCCAGCGCTAGCATCACCACCTCAGCTCCACCTCAGATCATCAGGCATTAGATTCTCAGAAGAAGCCTGTGACCTAGATCCCTTGCAAGCTCAGTTCACAGTAGGGTTCGCGCTCCTATGAGAATCTAATGCCACCGCTGATCTGACAGGAGGTGGAGCTCAGGAGGTAATGCGAGCGATGGGGAGCGGCTGTAAATACAGGTGAAGATTTGCTCGCTCACCTGCCACTCACCTCCTGCTGTGTGGCCCAGTTCCTAACAGGCCACGGACCAGTATCGGTCTGTAGCCCGGGGGTTGGGGACCCCTGCTTTAAACAACAACTCCTCAATACGCTCTCTCTCAGTCCTGGGAAAACCACCATCCTAATTTCTGTTTCTATGAGTCTGACTACTCTAGATTCTTCACTTAAGAGGAATCATACAGTATTTACTGTTTGGTGACTGACATTTCCTTAGTATAATGTCCTCAAAGTTCATTCATGTTGTGGCATATATGTCAGAATTTCCTTCCCTTTTAAAGCTGAATAATATTCCATTGTACATATATACCATATTTTATTCATCCATCAAGGGACAATTGGGTTGCTTCACCTTTTTGGGTATTGTGAACAATGTTGCTGTGAACATGAATGTACAAATATCTCTTTGAGACCCTGCTTCCAATTCTTTTGGATATATACCCAGAAGGGAAATTGCTGGATCATAAAGTAATTCTATTTTTCATTTTCTAAGGAACTGTCATACTGTTTTCCATAGCAGCTGCACCATTTTACATTTACACCAAGTGTACACAAAGATTCCAGTTTCTCCACATCCTTGCCAACACTTGCCTTCCTTTTTTTTTCTCTTTTTGGTGATAGCAGCCATCCTATTGGGTGTGAGGTGATTGCTCGCTGTGGTTTTAATTTGCATTTCTTTAAAGACTAGTAATGTTGAGCATCTTTTCATATGCTTTTTGGCCATTTCTATAGCTTCCTTGGAGAAATGTCTACTTAAGTAAGTCCTTTGTCCATTTTTTAATGTTTTTATTATTGTTGTTGACTTGTAGTTCTTTATATATTCTGGATATTAACCCCTTATCAGATATATAATTTGCAAATATTTTCTCCCATTTCATAGGCTGCCTTTTCACTCTGTTGTGTCCTTCAGTGTACAGAAGTTTTTGATTTTGATATAATCCAGTTCATCTATATTTACTTTTTTACCTGTGCTTTTGGTGTTATATTCAAGAAATCATTGCCAAATGAAATGTCATGAAGGTTTTCTCTATGTTTTCTTCTAAGAATTTTATAGTTTAGCTATTATGTTTAGGTCTTTGATCCATTTTGAGTTAATTTTTGTGTATAATGTAAGATAAGGGTCCAACTTCATGCTATACTGTATTTTAAAAAATGTGTGTGTGTGTGTGCGCTTAAGTGAACAGTAATCAGGTTATCTTAGCTTGGGCATTACTGTTGAGTTAGCAAAGAGTAAAAAATACCACTTTATTCCAACTCAGTGTAATAAATATCTCCCTAAAACCTCACAGATTTTAGCTGATATGGGTAATACTTGCTTATATAAAAGAAAAAGTTTTGTTTCTGAAACAAACATCATGACAGAGAAGAAATAAAAATTTAGAATTTCAAGAGAAAATTTGTCTCCTGAAAGCTGACAGCCAGTTTCATGGAAATAACTGTGGTAGAAACATACAGAATTTCAATTACATATATATGGACAGCTTCCACAGTATCATGAAAATTCTGTACTAAGTATTCTCTATGTATGTGTTATGGGGAACATCATAAAAATCTCTATTTCTGAGACAGCTTAGTATTTAGTGAAAATAAGGCAGCTAGTATATGGCACATAGAAATACTTACATATACATATTTATTGGTGATTGTTTGACATAGCCTTTACCCTTATGAGAATATATATGTAGTTGCCCATAGATATTGATGCTCAACAAGGAAGGGAAGCATGCCAAGCTCATCAAGGAATGCCAGATAGTCTGCAAAGAAACTGATGCAGACAAAACATCAGTCTGGTTGTACTTCCCCAGAGAGTGTATTTCCCATCTGTTTAAAAAAAATGAAGATCCTTTTTATTTTTATATTTTCTTGCTTTGGTGGTGGTGTTAAGAAAATAAAGGTTTGAAAATGAACATTTTCCATCAATTACCAGTGACATCTGTCCTCTAAAAATCCTACATACATATGAATACATGCAAACATATATATACACACATACATGCAATGTATGTAATATATGTAACATGTTGCATAAATGTGTTTATTAACGTGCATGTTTGTCTGAATATATTTATATATTCAAGTTTCATCTCTTCTTGAAAGGAAACACAAATATTTTTAGTCCAGAGAAAGACTAAATGAAGATGCCATGGGTTTTGATATCTTCATATTCTTGCATTGTTTCAGAGTTAGGACAGTTGCTTACAATCACAGTGTTTGATGTTTTCAATGTTCTCCTCTAATATGTTTCAAACAACCCTTTCTATGTTCTCGTCATCTGGATCTCATCCTCATGCATGCAAGATATTCACCCACGTGGCCCTCCATCTGTACAAAATTGTTAAGGGATCTTAAGGATGATTTACTTAAAATTCCAAGCGTTTCAATATACTGGCAAGAGGGACTAATTTAAAAGTAGAATTATATTTCTTTAGAAATGCCTTCTACAAGTTAGCTGTCATTGTTAGTAGTTTTATGAGCTATTTTCAGGGATTTATACAACTAAATTTTGACAAGTAATTTTTTAAAAGGGCCTATAAAATAACTTCTGAATCAGAACAATGTCCATTTGGGTGAGTGACCAAGTGTGACTCTGGCATAAAGATTGGATTGAGACTTGCCCTGGCATGGTTTTCCCACAGAATTAAACTTTTCATCTAGAACAGCCTGAGTGAAAGCAACTTTGCACCAGCACCCTAAAAAGCTTCTTTGCACCAATTATTGGGGATTTAAAGTGAACAAATGCGGATCTCAGCTGAACATTTAGATAATGTCTCAGGCATTAAAAACCAACTGAGGTAATAGAATAAGGTTAAAGGAGACACAGATGGAGACAGATTTTTTCATTTGGGGATTGGAGGTTGTCTGCTAAACTTTAATTGCAATTACACCTAAGATTTTTTTTTTTTTTTTTTTTTTTTTGCGTTACGCGGGCCTCTCACTGTTGTGGCCTCTCCCGTTGCAGAGCACAGGCTCCGGACGCGCAGGCTCAGTGGCCATGGCTCACGGGCCCAGCTGCTCCATGGCATGTGGGATCCTCCCGGACCGGGGCACAAACCCGCGTCCCCTGCATTGGCAGGCGGACTCTCAACCACTGCGCCACCAGGGAAGCCCAAGATTTTTTAAATGACATGAGATTCACTTCATACATATTTTGCTTTTAGACACTATTGAAAACATATGGTCCAGGACAATACAATCCTAGTTAAACTAATTTTCTTTTGACCAATGGATTGACATTGCTAAACCAATCAAACAGCAGCGAGAACCCACTCGGCGGTTATTAAGTGGTCACTTCTTGAGCATCCATTTCCTCTCCTTCCAGCTTCTTCTTTCCTAGCAGAATCCAATTTCATTCAGGTATCTGCGCTCCACAAAGCGTGTCATGAGAAGATGATCCAGTCCCCAGTGCTGGGAAATGGACTCTGATTTAAGCAAATCAGGAGAACCCCACTTCTTGCCAGCAACTGGTTTAGAAATGGGCATATGACCCAAGTCTGGTCAGTAACATGTGAGAGGGAGTCTTCTGGGGAACTTTAGGGAAGTTTTCTCACTTCCAAAAAAGAATCAGAAAAAAGGGTGGTTCTTCTTCTTCCTCTTGATGATGCTGCATCTGAATGGAATGCCTGGAACTTCTGAGGCCATCACTCGACCAGAGAGGAGTTGGCCTGAGAGTACAGTCAGCCCTCTTGGGATGGCGGTGCCATGAGATGGAATGAATCTGTGTCCCTAACAGCCTGGCTGCACGGTGGAGGAGCCTGTGCAACTTCTGGACTTCTTGTTTTGTGAAGTAATACATTTATTTCTTTACTCAGTTTAAAAATATGCTATAGGCTAAATGTTTTTGCTTCCCCCGTCAACCCCATTCCTGGTGCAGTCAAACTCATATTTGGAAACCCTAATGCCCTACGTAATGATGATAGGAGGTGGGGTCTTTGGGGGTGATTAGGTCATGAGGGAGGAGCGCTCATGAATGGGACTAATGACCTTATAAAAGAGACCCTAGAGAGCTCCCTCGCCCTTTCCATCATGTGAGGACACACTGAGAAGTCGTCACAACCCAGAAGAGGACCTTCACCAGAACCCCGCCATGCTGGCACCTTGATCTTGGACTTCAGGTCTTCAGAACTGTGAGAAATAAATTTCTGTCCTTTATAAGCCACCCAGCCTGTGGTATTTTGTTACAACAGCCCAAATGGACTAAGACGGAGTCTGTGTTTTCTATTTCATGCTGTTCCAAAGCATCCAAACTGATAATATGTCCTTTTAAAATAGACATTAAGCAGTAAGTTATTATTTAGTCAAACATATACTGTTCTCTTCTAAGAAAAGCATATCATGGAGAAAGAGTGATATAATAACATTCCCTCTTTTCTTCTCTAAGGTGTCAAAATCCGAGGATTATTTTTTAATGTCATTCTTTAACCAATTATTTTCATTGCCAAGTCCTATACAATCAAAAAACATTCCTGTGGCAATTTTCCAAAGCCATATTGTACAGCAAAAGTTTCCATTTAAAGTATGAGTTTCTTCCCAAGTGGGACACACTAAATTTAAGGAAGAGTGGCTGTTCAAAGAGCAGGACTACAGAATTCTCAACACTATAATTGACCAAAATGAACAAAAAGATGCAAAAATAGCATTGCAAATGTTAGTACTTAAAAGTAGGAAGAAGCCCAAATTCATTTCACAAACTCAGAAATATCAGCCAGGAAAAATATAATTTAGGTCAGAGTCAAATATACACCAGAAATGAACAGCCGACTTCTGTTTTTGAAAGAGTAAAGCAGAGTGATAGGAAGTAAGTAAAGGTAATTCTGAAAAGTCTTTTGACCTCCTCTGATCTGGATTTAGATTTCTTCTAATGGAGCACGCCACTAGAATGCAAGCTCCTTCAGGGCAGGAATTTCATATTCTAGCGTTTACAATACTATCCAGTGAATACTCATTGAATTAATAAATACATATTCTGTCACCTTGGTGGAACTGGGTCCCTGCATTGGAGTGTCAACAAGTTTAGAAAGCACACAAGTGGTTTTCTCTACATATTCACCCAGCAGAAAGACAGAAGAGTTAGTGTAAACTTCAAACTAAAAATGTGTGTGTATATATATATATATTGTTAACAAAGTCAGAAAACTTTGGCTAAGCATGACTTTTTTTCTAAGGGATCTGGGGCCATGTAGCATAGTTCTGAAAACTAGTATGGAAGGAGGAGACAGTTGGGAGATTTCTGGGAAAGACTATGTTGCTTGAGAAAAGACAGACAAGTGATGAAGTCTTTCTTGGCCATGCCTTCTCTTTCTTCTTGCACTGAATGCTGCACTGTGAGGATGCACTGTTTGGTTCTCTGGCAGCCATTTTGTGACCATAGGATAACAAATGTCAGGAAAAAGGCCAACATGCTGGGGATGACAGCGTGAATAAATGGAAAAGTCTGGGTCCTTAATGACAGCATTGGACAGCTATACCAAACCAGAGAGCACTTCTCCAACTTTTCTTTGTGAGATTTATAACAGTTTTTACTGTTTAAGTCATAGTTGATCAGGATTTCTGCAGCTAAAGTCACTCTGTACTGATTACTTTAACTTTTAATACGTTTCAGCAAAGTCAGAAGGTATTCCATTATCATACACTATCTCTCATTCATGTATGAACTCATTCCATATATGTATATATGTATTTATACAAAATAAATACATGTAAAGGTATGTCTATTGTATAACTCATAGAACATACATATACCTAAATATCGTTGTTAATGTGTGTGTGTGTGTATATATATATATATATATATATATACACATACATTTATCCCCAGTTCTTTCCACTAAGGGCCTGGGAACAGCAATACCCTAATAGAATGAGTCTATTTAGTGCCCAGATCTTGGTTTCTAAATTTCATGTTTCACTAAATAGGAACCAGGAGTCTTTGGAGAAATGATTGATTCAGTGGCTTGGGCAAGAAAAGTGCGAGATGCACCTGAAACATCTTTGTGAGCTGTAAAATAACACAATGTTCAAAGAATGAAAGGGACCTGTGAAAAGACCATTGAAGCCAACTCAAAAAAGGCACTAACTGGCCAATTCTGGGAAAATTTTGGTATCAAAAGGAAATGACAGAAGCATATTACAATCCATTGAATAAAATAGGAAGCCATGAGTTGATTCTGATATAATAAACAAATGAAAATTTTAATGAGGAATATGATACTGCCATAGTCTCAAAGTATGTCCTCACAAAATACTTATTAACTGCCAAAGGGAAAGGAGTAACTTTACAGTGAATAACACTTACGTTACTATCCTTACTGATAAAATGATCAAAATGAACATTTCTAGTACTGGGATATATTGAATCCATGAGCCACTTGATAGGATACAATGAGGAGTATACACCATCACTTCTATATTTCTGCACAAGAGGAACTAACCCAAAGGTAATTGTGAGGAAACATCAGAATAATTCCGTTTACAAAACTAACTGGCCTAAAAGTTTCAAGAGTATCAAAGTGATAGAAATCAAGGAAAAAGTGAGGAACTGTTCCAGACCAAAGGCAATTAAACAGACATAACAAATAAATGTAACGTGTGATCTAGTGTGGATTTTTTTTCTATAAATGATATAATTGAACACTTGGTGAAACTTGAATGAGGGTCTAGTCTAATGAGGATTAAACTGTAGTAACGTATTATTTTGAACTCCTTGATTACTATGGTTGTACTATGGATGTGCAGAATGTTCTTGTCTGTAGAAAATATGCACCAAAGTATTCTGGATGATGGGGCATTCTGTTGGCAGCTTACTCTCGAATAGTTCAGGAAAAAAAGTTCTTTGTACGGTACTTGCAATTGATTTTTATACAAATTTTAAATTGTTTTAAAACATACACTGGCCTATCCTACCTTCCTACTTGTTATTAACTAAACCAGAAGACACTAAATTAGTTTTACCAGTTAACTACCTCATCGTATATAATATTTTAACTTAACAAAGTTAAGGGCAGGAGATGAAGCTGAAATAGTAGGTAGGGACTAGATTGCAAAGGGATTTGCTGCTTAATTAAAAATTTTTAATTTTTTTCTGAAGACAGTGGGAAGCCCACCCAGACAGTGAGGTTGTTAGGTAGTAGAGAAGGCCATCCTGGAGAATGAACAGACAAAAGAGGCCAGAGGCAGACAGGTCCAAAAGTACAATGAGACCAGAACTAAGGCAGAGACGATTTAGAGGTTTCGAGGCGAAAACAGAAAGATGTTTCACTGAGAGAACATCAAAAGGAATTGTTAACTGACATAATGAAAAGATGAGAGATGGAGAAGAGTAGGTAGGGTATGACACAAAGACATTGTTATGTGGAGGGAAGGTCATTGAAAACAGACCACAACAGGAGAAGTAGGTTCTGGAGTGGACAACAAAGCAATAACTCTCCACTTGCTGTGCTGGGCTCTTCACATTTAATCTCATAACAAATCCATTGTACAGGTGAGGGAACAGGAACTTGGAGAGATCAGTTTTTTTTTTTTTTAACCCAAATCACACTTGGTAAGTGTGAAAATTTTGCAATGTTGTGAATATATGACATATATCTTGGTTGTCTGACAACCAAGGTGGGAAGCTCCAGCAGGAAGTATAAAATGCACATGTGGAGCAACAAAGAGAGCTTGGGGCCAGAGGTGCAGATACGAAGCCAGCCTTCTGAAGCCATAAAAGTGGAAGATCATCCAGAGAGAGAATAAAGACAAAAATAGAACCAAAAGGAGTCTCCACATTAAGGGACTAACAGTAAAGAAACCATTGAAGGAGATAGAGAAATCATAGTCTAGAGATATTAGAAAAACCAGGCTGGAAGAGCTGTTTCCAGAATGAGGGGTTCATCAGCGTGTCACATTCTATAAAGATATCGAGTAAGATAAGGACTGAAGCAGGTTATGGGATTCAGAAATTAGAATTCTGATAGAAATGGTTCATAATCTTTAAAAACTCTTAAATCTGTACCATTACTTAAAAATGAGGCTGGGCCTGCTATTACATTGAGGCAAAGGGAGAGACCACTACATTCATTTTAGCAAAACAGTACAAATGGAGCCAAAAGGAGCATGAATATAAAATGTCTACAAAGGTTTAAATCTAAGACATTTGAAATTTATGTGAATATTTCGCTATACTTTCTGAACAGTTACTGCTACGGCAATGTGGCATAGTGAAAAAAGCATCAGAAAGGGAAATTATGTTTTAGCCCTGCTTGTTCAGGACTATGGGTACATCACTGACTGTCTCTGAATCTCAGTTTCCATATGTGTAAAATGATCATCTCTGAATTCCCTCCAGCAGTAAAAATTGTTTGATTATATGGCAGAACTAAGACAATGTTAACCAGATGCCCTAAAGCCCACTTGACATTTCACAGGATAATTAAGAAACGTTAAAAAAAAAAAAAAAGGATTTCAGCTACTATTTGAAATTGGTATAGTTTTCACTTGCCATTTAAAAATCCTGTTTTTAAGTTTAACTAGAGATTTATTGCTCTTGAAGTTAAATTTTTAAAGAGAACCATTTATTTGCCTCTGCCAATTGCATGCCATGAACTTTGGTTTTAACACTTCTCTCTTGTTATATGGTAGAGAAACTGGCTTAATACTTAATGCCTAAGGGAAAGACTTCGTTTCTCATAGAGACCCGCACGCAAATTTTCAATTGCAATAATTTCATTGGCAAAAGAAAGCATACCAGAAGTGGCCAAAATTAATATGTCAAGTAACTAATATGTCAAGTGTTTCTCTAGTTTCAATAGGACAAGCCACCAACTGACTAGAAAAAATTGAGGTGGGAAGAAAGAGAGAAACAGAAAATGAAAACAGAGTGATTTCCTTTTTTAATATTTATTTATTTATATAGGCTACACCGGGTCTTAGTTGCAGCATGCAGCGTCTTTTTAAGTTGTGGCATGCGGGCTTCTTAGTTGTGGCATGCAAACTCTTAGCTGTGGCATGCATGTGGGATCTAGTTCCCCTAACAGGGATTGAACCCAGGTCCCCTGCATTGGGAGCATGGAGTCTCAGCCACTGGACCACCAGGGAAGTCTCCAGAGTGATTTTTAATTAAAGTAATACTCTGCCCTTAAGTGTAGGTAGTGAAACACCAAAATAAAACAAAACAAAACAAAAAAAGTATGAATTTGTTACAATAACAAAAAATGAAGTAACAAGTTGTTTTGAAATCTCCCCTAAAACGAATTTAAAATAGAATGCAAAAGCATCAAACTTTCTCATTTCTTTAAAAAAAAAAAAAAGAAAGAAAAGATCCCTGAGGCTCTGCACTAAACTATTGGCAAAAACATGTCTCTTATGGGCATTTTGCCCAAAATATGATTTCTTCAAAACAGGATGTCCACTATTCATCATAGACTCATTAATTCTATTCCCAATATAAAAATCACATATGGCTTTTGCAACCAATCCAAGACAAAAAGACCTAAGTAAAATCACAAAGGTAATGCACATAATAACTTGAGGACAGCACAAAGAAAATGTATTTTAAGATAATATTTTACATTTTTGTAAAAGTGCACTCAATATTTCAAATTAAATTTCACACTCATTTTCTAAAATGCTGAAGTATGAGAAAGGAAAGAATGAAGGCTTTGCAGGATGATGAACAGAATTTGAGGGAAGTCCATGGGAAATGGCAGCAAACACGTTGAAGAAATTGTATGTCAACTGGGCAATAAATGGTCTTCCAGTGTATTCATTCTTAATGAAAAGAAATTATGTAATAGAGAATAACAAATCTGACTCCATATTAGATCTGTTTTGTTGCCTGTGCTTAGTCATGCTGGCTCTGCACCTTTTGCAAAACAATGTTGCCTGAAATACACAGGATAGACTATTCTCATGGCTCTGATCTTTGAGTCCATTCATATAGAGATAAAAAGTTGCAGAACAGAGAATAATATTTGTCTTGTTGCAGGGTTACAGGAACATCGTGACCTGACAAACAGGGACAGCTGCAAGAACAAAGAAATCCTACCCCAAGAAGTCTGCAACAACTAACCATGCCCCTCCCTCACCTTGCCTTTAAAAGTGCTTTGCTGAAACCCTTCAAGAAGCTCGGAGTTTTTTGGGCACGAGCCACCCGTCTCCTTGCATGACCTTGCAATAAACCTTTCTCTGACCCAAACTCCAACCTTTCAGTTTGTTTGGCTGTGCATTGGGCACACAAACTTGTGTTCAGTAACAATTGGGGGGGGCCATTGCAGGCTAAGGAACGGGATCCAGACAGCTATCCAATTGGTACCCTATCCATTGCTAATTCTCCTTCAGTGGAAGGACCTCGGTCAACCTCAGCTTCGGGCCCACCCCTTTAGAATAACTGATACTAACATTCATTCTGTATGGGTAGAAGTATCTTTTCTCTTTCAGACAACAGTTACAGAGACACATATCTGCCTTGAGTGTGAAAGGAGCGAAATTCACAATCCCTAAGAGGAGAGACCAGGCAAATCTTTAGAACGTTCTCTGGTTCACCCGGTAGATAGAGAGCATCGTGCAAGGATGCTCCTTAAGGAGGAACAGAACAGCTGGGTTGGCTTATGGCTCAGACCCTCCTGTAGTCTGTTATGCCAACCTTAGATCCATTTGAAGATGGCAGTAAAAAGTCTCAGAGCTTTGTCTTATTGTTTTGCAGTGGGTCCTGCCTGCTTTCAGGAAGTTTTGGCCCCACTTCCCTGAGACAATTTCCCATGGGAAACCACAGAGAGGGCATTGACTGGTATTCAGGCTTTTAGTGTCCTAGGTTCGGTTTACAATGCTGATGAGGCTGATCCTCTGAATGAGAAACTGACTCCAACAATCTAAATAAATTATTGCTTGCTGCTGACATGCCTCCCCAAAGTGAGACGTGACTTGCTTACTGCGTGGAGTCACCCTCCCTCTCCATACCCCTGTGACCCATCCTGTCTCCTTTCACTGACCTCAGCTGGTTTAAGGAGTAAGATGGTTGGGGCTAGGTGACATTGCTGTGTTCCCAAAAGGGATGAGAAGCCATAATCTATCAAAGGGGTTAGGGAATGTCGGGAAGAGAAGGGATTCAAACTTTTGTGGCTCTGGTGGATACTGGCACCTGAGTTACCATCCAACTGGGTCCCATTAGTGAGTTTATGTCCAAATTCAACTGCTGGGGTCGGGACAGGGTTCACAGTAAGAAAGGAACGTTAACGTGTCCAGGGAGTGGAGTCCTCTGTGTTAATGCAATGTATTGTTGTTCTGGCTTCCACTGCTGAATGTGTAATTGGTATTTATGTTTTATATGCTTATACTATAAATGCCCATAAGATCCAAAAGGGATTCTCCTGTTTGGGAAGAGCTGCATGTAGAGAGGTACTGATGCTTCTGGGGCCTACATCCTCAATGATCCCTTTGAGCTACAAGTCTCTGTGAGTAATGATGCTGCCAGTTGGACCTTCTGGCAAAGGGAGGTGGCCTCTATTTGGAGGTGCCTCATTGACTCATTGACTCCTTGACACAGCTACCAGTTTTACTTTTTTTGAAAGCAGCTCTTAGCTCACTATTGGGCTCTTACTGAAACTGAGTGCCTGACCCCTGGAGCAACTGTGACTCTCTGGCCTGGTATTTCCATTTTGGGATGGATCAATTCAGGCTCAATGACTAACAAAGTGAAAAAGGATCTGGTAATGGAAATGGTACATTCAAGAATGTAGCCAGCCTGGCCCCAGAAGCATCGTGGCTCTACATGAAAAAATGGCAGCTATTCCACTCCACCACCTGTAGCAAAGTTGCTGGCTCATCGGGGCCCTTGATTCACAGAGGTTCCCCATAATGTCTGGGACTGCTTCACTGATGGTTTGGCTAAGCTGACAGCGGGTGGTGTCCACTGGGCGGCTGCAATTGTTCAGGCTCAGGGCCAACTTATTCAGAACTCAAAGTGGACAGGGTCATTCTGCTCAGGGGGCAAAACCCAAGGTCATTCTTATAGCTCTGACAAATACGACACTTGATAAATCTCATTATATTTTTACTGACTCTTGGGTTGTTGCCATGGCCTGATTATTTGGACTGTCACTTGGAAAACCACAGACTGTAGGATTGAAGACTACCCCCTTTGGCACTGAAACCAACTGGAATCAAGCTGGTGGTTGAGTCTGCACTGCCAGACTGCAAGTGTTGCTTACTTGAACCATCATCAGACCAGACAGAGTGACACATCAACCATCGTGTTGGGTACAAGGTAAAACAGCTTCTGTTTTTGATACACAGGCTACCACTACATGCCAAACTTTTTGAGTCCTGACAAAAGCTGACCCAGTTGTCTGTCAGTGAAGGCAACCACATAGCAGGGGGCACTGCCCATACTTGTTCCTGACACACTGATTACATCTGACCTTTCACCTCTTCTTGGGGTTATAGGTGGTGCCTCACTACTTATTAACACTTTTTCAGGTTATATGTTGACGTTCCAGTGTCATAAGTTTACACTGGCCACACTATTGTGGGTCATGAAACTCATCTGTGTTATATTTTTGGCTTATATTTCTGGACGGCTTTCAGTCTGGCAATGGTGTGCCTTTTGTTGCAAAACAGTGGGCTGGTAGTCAGGTATTCGGTAGTCTTTGAACATTCCCTGCAATTCACTGGGATTTGGTATTGTTGAGAATTGGGGAATTCTTGTCAAAAATTGACTCCAAAGATGTCTGGCTCTACCTCCTTCACTTTCTTCTGGTCCAGGCACCTTGGTAAGGTCAAGGAATACACCTGTCCTCAGAAAGGGATCATCTCCTCTCAGCTGTTTCCTGGGTAAGGGTCAGAATAAAATTATTGGGAGATTATATAAAGTGCTTTTGAAAATTTGTTGTTCCTCCTGACCACCGAGTGTAATGCTGCTTCTTTCCCCTAATGGCAACCCAGGCTGATCTGGTTGGTACACCTTCCTGGAGGTTGCTTAGTCAAAAGCAGGAAGGAGATTTAAACTTACTTCTGGTTTACAAGTATGGATTTATTTGTTTCAATGACATGATCTTGGAGAAACAAGATCATGACTAATTGGTTGAGCACAGTGTTTGCAGAGTCCCCCTATAGTGGTCCATGTGGCCCAAAGTGGGGGGCATAATGGGTCTCTGTAGGTTTTATAAAAATGCCTTTGCCCTTGTTGTACCCAACCCTTCTGGATGAAAGGTCTGGGCGTAAGGGGCAACTAGAAGAAAGATGAAGTTATAGCTACTGGAATAGGACATAAATTATGTATAAGTGGAGAGAAAGCAATAGGAGAGAGCATTTTAGACCCCAGGAACTTATGGGGAAGAGAGGGACATTAATGATTGTTGTCTTTTAGGACCACCCTGGAGCTTTCCTCAAGCTGGAAAACACCCTGGTGAGGTTTCCCACACTGTTACAAGCACCTTAGATTTAACTGACTGCCGGGTCTGCCATCTCTCTACAGAGGATTCAGGATTTGATCACCATTCTTCTTAACCTTACTAAGTCTGTGGAAACAGCAAAGGATGGCCCCAGCCCCTGTACCAAACCCTTCCCTCACAAAAGACAAAAACCAACCATCTGTCAGCACACTCCCCAGATATCTCCTCCATACCCATTCCCATAACTGTCACTTATTCAGTCTGTGGTATGGACAAATGCAACACAGCTCGTGGTGTGGACAAACAGCACAGGCTGGGGTGACTTCTCCTGGGCATTCTCTGCAAAAACAAGGACTAGACTCAATTGCTGAACTGAACTGGCCAGGAGTCATGCTGGAGACACTGTCACCTATGCCTTTGGCTGATGAAGGTCCCATTTGAGGGGGCCTCAGAATTGCGAAGTAGGTATTAACTTGTATCACTGGAAAACATGGTGACTTTCACCTGTCATAATAGACTTTCAAGCGTTTTAGGAAATACCACAAACAGCTCATGCAGATCTAAGATGACTGGAGATCTCTCCAAAATGAAGCTACCTTGATCATTTGGGAAAGCTTTCTAGAGAGATGACAACCAGTTTGCTATTTATGTACAGCCTAAGGGCTGTGACCTTATCACGGGAACCATCCAATTGGAAAAACTGGTATGAAATTTGCGTGTATCTTTAGCTAAAATGATCAATGACACCTTCTTGGTCCTGGGAGCATTCAGGTCCACCTCAGTTCATGGCCATGGTTGCTGTGGAGGATACCTTGTCCTAGACTGTGTCCTCGCAGGCCAAGGTGGAGTCTGTGCAATTGCTCCTGCAATGCCTGGATTAATGCTTTGGTTCAAGTAGGAAGGTTAATACAGAAACTTAAGGAGGAGGACAGCTGGCCTCCTAAGGCACATCCTTACTAGGCCATGCAATTTGCTCAGCTGGGTGGCACCAGGGCCCTGGGGAGCACAGCTGAGAGCAGGGCTGTAGGTTGACCTCATTCTGGTGCTTGGAGTCCTGTTCATAGTCTTACTGCTGTATGAAACAAACTGAGCTGATTTGGTTGCAGCTAAATGGCAGCATTTAACAAATACGACAGAGAAACCACATGCACGGGCCTGCATCTTACCCTCAGTGTAGGAATATGCTGAGGCCACGCTCCCTTCAGAAGACTGTGCATGTGTGTACTCCCAGAGACAGTTCTAAAGGGGAAATTTTAAAGGAGAATCAAAATGCACATAACAGTACATTTGTTCTCTGTGAATATAATTCTAGCTTTTCATGTATTAAAATTATATACAAAGTCTTGTGAACCAGCGGTCTTTGTGTATCATATAATCTGACTTTTCTTGAAATGTTTACATGGCTTTCTGTTCTCTTATTGTATATCAGGAAATTCCTTTTATATGATAAAGACGTATTGTTTAAATATATTCTGGCTAAGGGATATCTGGACTTTTTTTTTTAACGTGTTAAAGTACTTTAAATTCTCAATAGCCAAATTGCCAGTCTGTTTCATATTTTGTTCTCAGTTCATTTTGTTAATTGAAATTCTTAACTTCCTATAAAGAATACATTTAATTTTCCTACCACTGATGGTGATCTTTCCTACTCAGTCCTTAGTTGAGAAAAACTGCCATCAATAAACATTTTCCTTCACTTTAAGGATTACAAAACCAATAAAGCTCATTATAAAAATTCAAACAGAAGAAATATATGGTAAAAAGTGAAACATCTCCCTTCACTTACATACTAGCTTTATCTCGCCTCTCTTGAAAAATTCCAGTCTCCCCAACATATAAACATATATAATTTACTGTGATACTGATTTATGCTTTCTTCTTGTTGCTATTCTTCCTCTCCCATGTAAGAAAGTATCAAGACCATTTCAACTCTCTTGCCTTAGGAAATGTTTATGTGGGTGAAGCAACAGAACATGAGGAAAATGGCTGAGCTGTTTCCTTAGGAGGATAAAACCTTAAACCCTCGTGTGTCTAGCCTTAGCAATGACTTTTCAGGCTCAAATACTTGGCTTTAAGAGACCTCATGCGTATGGACAATAGGTGTCTCACGGTGAGTGAGCACTGGATAATGGAGGGTCTCCCCTAAAGATACTGCCCTTTGCAAGGGGGCCCAGACTGGCATGATTTGGAATGAGGTAAAGCAGCAAATGATAACTAAGATTGAATATCCTATCAGCCCAATGGGTAGGGGAGTAGAATTGGATCAAAGATTATCATATAAAATATTTAGATATATCTTCCATGCATAGATCAGTTTGTGGAGAAAGATTTATAACCATTACACACATACATCCCTCCATTTCTGGCAAAACAATACAGGTAATACCTTCAATTTCTTTAACTTTACATTTTATTAAAGGCTCTTACACATGCTATACAACTTGATCCTCACACAACAATTTCACAAGAGTATACTGTAGCAGAGGCTGAGAGTTATCCAAGAATACACAATTATCAAGTGATAGGACAAATATTCACCAAAAAAATCTGGGTTCCTTTCTCTTATATTTGGTATGTATATACTCCACACATATAAGCCTGACACCCTTATCTATGATATGTATATATGTTACTCCTAAGGCAAATTGCAGCCATAAGGGCTTTAAACATGAGTGATCCCATGTATATTCAAGCCAGGGCATTTAAAATTTCAAGAAGTTGAAGGTCATTAAAAGCTTAAGATAATTAGAACACTGCATGGACTGAGTCTTCTTTGAGGGGATTTGGACTTTATTAGTTAAAGTCTCAGTCTCTGTCTCTCTTCCTCTCTCCTTCCTACCCTTTCTTTCTCCTTCCCTCCCTCTTCAAATTTACAGTTTATAGCTTCAAATAAAAGGGGAATGAAGGGACTTCCACATATGACCAAGACGGCCAAGGTGGAACAGGGACCAGATTTATTTTTTGACCTGAAACAACTGAAAAGATGGGCCACATATATATTTTCAGATATTGGGCACTAGCAGTGCAGGAGAGTCATCCCTTAAGAAGGAGAAGCAAATGCAGTGAGCTCTACAAACGCCCAGCTTACTGTGTGAAGAGTTTCAAGGCTACAGCATGGAGATGGAGACCCAGATGGAGCTGAAGGAGGAGACAGAGTTGGGAGTCCAGAAAGTCAAGGAGCTTCGAGTTCACATGACAGAGTACTGGACGGCTGCAAGACTGCCAGAGATCTTCAGAGGGTCCCCCTCAAATCTTCAGCAGAGTACTAACCAACCGATTTGTGTAAGGCAAGTATGAACTACCTAGAAGGAACAGAAGGAATGATCACTGAGGCTCAGAGAGGACTGGGAGAAATTTGATTTCCCACTAGTCAGAGTGTAAAACCTCACAATCCAGTGAGTATCAGCTAGAGTACTCAAACATGTGTTGCTTGAACGGTGGGGCAAAGTTAGTCCTGGAGCAAACACTGCTCTCGTACTACCTAAGAAAGCTTAAAAGGAAGCCTGAAAGGATCAAAATACTTCTAAGTACTTTCCAAGTAACTTAACTGCATTCCATGGCAAAGCTCATAAATATTTATAGAAATGCAAACTGATCTAGCACTTAACAATGTAGAATTCACAATGTCTGAAATCCAATAAAAAATCACTAGGCATACAAAGGAAGCAAAAAAATTTATTCTTAATAAAAAGAAAAATTAATTAAAACAAAGTCAAAAATGACAGAGATGATAGACTCAACAAATAAAGATATTAAAACTGCTATTAAAACTATATCCCATATATTCCAGAAGGTGGAGAAAAGACTAAGCATATTAATTATATGAATTCAAGAAATTAAAAAAAAGAACTAGAGATAGGCAATATCTGAGATAAAAAAGATGGGATTAATGACAAATAACTGCAGAAGAGAATATCAGTGAAATTCACAACAGGAGTAGAAACTATCCAAAATAAAATGGAGAGTGAAAACAAATTTAAAAAAAGAAAAAAATAAGTACAAGTAAGTTGTGAAACAACTTCAAATAGTCTAATGTAAGTATAATTGAAATCCTACAAAAAAGGGACAGGAGATAGGCAAACAAATATTTGAAAATGCAATGGCCAAAACGTCTCCAAATTTCATGAAAACTATAAATCCACAGATTAGAAACTCAAGAAATTCCAAGCAGAAAGAAACTGGAGAAAACAACACCAACGCACACCATAATCAAATTGCTTAAAACTAAAAATAGAGAAAATTGTAAAAGCAGCCAGAGGATAAAAGATTAGAACAACAGTAGAAAAAATGCAAACTAGAAGATGACAGCATAAGATCTTTAAAGTAATGAAAGAAAGAAAACCCTGTCAAGTTAGAATTCTATACAGCTCTCAAAAATAAAAACAAAATAATACTTTTTCAGATAGAAAAATGTTGAAAGAATTTAACAGCAGCAGACATGTCTGTCATAAATGTTAATGTATTTCAGGCAGAAGGAAAATGATACCATATGGAAATCTGAAGCTATGTTAAGGAATGAAGAACATTAGAAAAGGAAAGAATATGGGTAAATATAAAAGACTTTAAAAAACTTAAAAAAATCTCTTTAAAGGATAATTTAGCATTCAGACATAATGTTATTAATAAACAGGGACTAGATGGATTCTTTCACCTGAAACAAACAGAAAACAAAAACAAAACAAAACAAAACAGACAAAGGCAAAGTACTGGAGATAATGTTTTTCAAAGCAGCATACATCAGGCAATGAAGGATAGTGATCACTGAGAGAAGGAAAGGAAACACGGTGAGCCTTATAATGTCCCTAGCTTATTGCCTTGAGAGAGTTCCCAGACTGCAGAACAGAGAGGAAAAATCCATGCAGAGCCTGGTGGACTCCCTGAGTTGACATGCAGAGCTAAGAGTCTGAGTAGATGATGTTGGCTAGAATTGAGAGGACAGAGTACCAGAGAAGAGTAAGTTTCACAGAGACAGAACTCCAGAGATCTAGAGATGGTCCACCTGGAGTATTCACAGAGTAAACTATCTGGGGCCAGAAAGAACCACCTAAAAAGATTAGCAGGAACCCCTGGGATAAGAAACATGAAAAACTATACCAACCAATATATGTCATAATCAAATTGCTCAATATCAGTGACAAGAGAAACTCTTAAAAACAGCAAGAGTAAAAACACATACCAGATATAGAAGAACATATTATTAACAGGCTAAAGAGAATAATTTTATATTATTAATAACTATAATATAATAATAAATTATATCATTAATAATTATACATAATTTTATCCCTTGTTGTGGAAAAAGCATTTGATAAAATTCAACAACCATTCATGATAAAAACTCTTAGAAAACTAGGAATAGAGAGGAGTTTCATTGACTTGATAAAGAACATCTACAAAAAACCCTACAGCTAACATATTTACTAATGAAAGACTGAATGCTTTCCCCCTAAGGCTGGGAACAAGACAAGGATGTCTGCTCTCACTGTTCTCATCCAGCATGGTGCTGGAAGTTCTAGTCAGTGTAATAAGCAACGAAAAGGAAATACAAGGACTTCATTTGGAAAGGAAGAAATAAATTGATTCCAATTTGCAAGTGACATTTTCTTTGTAGAAAATCCCAAGGAATTTACAGAAAACCTCCTAGAATTAGTAACTGACCTAAACAAGATCATATGATATAAGACACCCACACAAAAAACAACTGTATTTCAATAAGCTAGCAATGTACACAGGGAAACTGTATTTAATAATACAGTACCAATTATAATTCCTCAAAAAATAAAATACTCAGGTACAAATCTAACAAAACATGTACAGAACTTGTATGTTAAATGCTACAAAAAAATAATGAAAGAAACTACAGAAGACCTAAATAAGTGGAGTAATATATCATGTTCATGAATTGGAAGATTCAATATGGAAAGGATGTCAATTCTCTCTAAATTGTTATACAAATTTAACACACTTCCTTTCAAAATTCCAGCAAGATTTCTTGGGTGGATATAGATTAGTGTATTTTAAAATTTATATGGAAAGGAAAGGAACTAAAATAGCTAATACAATTTTGAAAAGGAGAATAAATTAGGAAGAATTAACTGTACCTGACTGCAAGAATTACATAACTATAGTAATTAACGTTATGTGGACAGACACAGAGATCAATGGAACAGAACAGATAAACAAGAAACAGACACACAAGCAACAGACAACTGATTTTTGATAAAGGTACAAAAATAATTCAATGGAGGAAGGATAGTTTTTTCACCAAACAGTGCTGGGCAACTTGGTATCTATAGGCAAAAACATAAAATGAATGTCAACCTAAATCTCACACCTTATACAAAAATTAACTCACAATAGCTCACTAACACCAAAAGCATAATCCATGAAAGAAAAAGTCAGTAAACTGGACTTCATTAAAATTTAGAACTTTTGCATAAAAGGACCTAAGAAGTTGCAAAGACAAGCTACAGACAGTGAAAAAGTATTTGAAAACTATATAACTAACAAAAGACTCACATCTAGAAGATATTAAAAGAAACTTTCAAAACTCAACAGTTAACGCAAACTAAAAAGAAAATCCAATTTGATCATGGGCAAAAGACATGAAGAAACATCTACCAAATAGGATATAGAGATGGCAAATAAGCTTATGAAAATAGGCTCAAAATCACTAGCCATTAGGGAATGCACATTTTGACCACAATGAGATTTCATTATATACCTATTAGAACAGCTAAAATAAAAAAAAATAGTGAAACTACAAAATGCTGATGAGGATGCAGAGAATATTTATCTCTCCTGCCTTGCTGGTAGGAATATAAGATGGCACAGCTACTCTGGAAAAGTCTGGTAGTTTCTTAAACATACACTTATTATACAACCCAGGAATCACTCTCTTGGGTATTTATCCCAGAGAGAAAAAAAATTACAGCTAGACAAAAATCTATACAAGAGTGTTCAAGGCAGCTTTATTCGTAATAGCCAAAAAAAACTGTGTTTTAATTGGAGAACAGTTTAACAAACTATAATACTGAATACATTCACGTCATGGCATACTACTCAGCAATAAAAAGAAGTAAACTATTGATGGTTGCAACAATTTGGATGGAGTGAAAAAAGTCAATCTCAAAATGTCACATACTGTATAGTTCTACTTCTATAACATTCTCACAATGTCCAGTTATAGAGATGGAGTACAAATCAGTGGTTGTTATGGGTTAGATGGTGACAGAGGAAGGGATTGATATGACTATAGGCAGCACAATGGGCATCTTTGTGGTGATGGAACAGTTCTGCATATCGATTGTAGTGGTGGATACATGAATCCATGCAGCCATGTGAAAAAATGGCATATAATTATACACACACATTGTACCAATGTCAGTTTCCTGGTTTTGACATTATACTATAGTTACGTTAAGATGTAACCATTGGGCGCAGGGTACATGGGACTCCTCTGTACTATCTTTAACACTTCCTGTGAGCTTGTAATTATTTCAAAATTTAAAAAAGTTTATAAAAATTATATGCTATAAACCCTAAAGTAATCATTAAAATAAAAGTACAAAGTATCATAACTAAGAAGCCAGCAAAAGAACACATAATCCAAGGAAAAAAGGGGGAGTAGAAAGAGAGGAATAAGGGAGCAAAGAAGAAGAGATGGAATATAGAGAAAATAAACAGCTAAGATGGTAGCTTGAAATCCAAACATGCCAACAATCACATTAAAATGTTCTAAATAATCAATTAAAAAGCAGGGATGACCATACTGGATAGAAAAGGAAGGCCTAACTGTGTTCTGCCTGATGGAATTGCTCTTTACAGATAAAGACACAAATAGGTTAAAAGAGAAGTATGGAAAAAGATGCTAGGCTAAAGGGAGCTGGAAGGACTATATCAATATCACACAATGAGTATTTCAGAGCAAAAAAATCTATCACGGATAGAGATGATCATTTCATAAAGAAGAAGAGGCCAGTTCATCAGGGGAACATAATAGTCCTACATGTTTACGCATCTAATAATGGAGCCTCATAGTACATGAAGCGAAAACTGAGGGAATGGCAAAGTGAAACAAATTCAGTTATACTTGGAACTTTCAATATTCCCCTCTCAATAATTTATAAAACAAGCAGGCAGAAAATCAGCAAGGATATAGTAGATTTAAACAAGGATATCAACCAACTTGATCTGACTGATATGTAGAGAACACTCCACCCAACACTAGCATCATATATATTTTTCTAAAGTGCACACAAAACATTTACCAAGATAGACCATCTTCTGGGCTATAAAACAAGTCACAATAAATTTAAAATGTTTCAAGCCATACAAAGTATGCTCTCTTGACCCACAATGGAATTAACTTAGACATCAATAGCAAAGATCTCTAGAAAATTCCCAATATACTGAAACAAAATAACACAATTTTAAGTAACCCAAGGGTTAAAGAAGAAATCAAAAGGGAATTTAGAAAGATTTGACCTGAATGAAAATGAAAACACAAAATATAAAAGATCGTGGGATGTTACTAATATAATACTTGCGGGAAGATTTATAGCACTAAAGGAGTGTATTAGTTGAAGAAAATATAAGAGAAAATCTTAGTGACCTAGGATTTCTTAAGATTGCTTAAATATGACATCAAAAGCACAAAGTATAAATGAAAAAAAAATGAATAAACTGGACGTCATCAAATTAAAAACTTCTGCTCTTTTGAATTACACTGTAAAGAAAATAAGGCAAGCCACAGACTAAGAAAAAAAAAAAAAGGTAAAACATCTGGCTAACAAAGAATTTCTATCCAGCATATATAAACAGCTTTTACAATGCAAGCTGTTACAATGCCCTAATAAAAAATGGGCAGAAGATCTGAATAGAGATATCATCAGAATTTATACAGATCACAAATAAGCATATAGAAATTGCTTAACACCATTAGGTTAGGAAAATGCAGATTAAACCCACAAAATGTTACCACTGTATACCCACTAGAATGGATAAAACTGAAAAGACTGGCCATACTGAGTGCTGACAAGGATCTGAAGAGCAACCGGAACCCTAGGACTGGAGCAGAGCAGCAATCTGGTCTCAGAGAAAGGGAGCTCCACTGGGACCAGGAGGTCTGGATTCCAGTTTTTACTCTTGAGGCTTTGGGAAAGTTTTCAATCCTTCTATCCCTATTATAAAATACCAGTAACAACTACTCAGTCTACTTCATCAAGCTCTTGTGATGGTCAGGTGAGGTAACGGGAAACTACTCTATAAATGTGGGGTACTAATGTTATTCTGTCAAAAACTACACGAGCATGAATATCTCCGGAAAGGCAATTTAAAGAAAGTGACAACAAAGATAAAATAATATCATGTTAAAACTTTTCCTGGTTTCTCATTGCCTTTATTTAAGCTAGTTTAATTACTTTCTAATATTTCAATGTTTACTTACTTACAAGGCCTTCAAATATTTATAAAAATGTATCTGCCAAATAATACACAGATGTTTGCCTAAATTAACGTTAACCATTAATAAGATTATACTACTCTCTATGGTGCTAAGCATTTCAATAACTAATAAGTCAGTAAACTGCTGATATTTTTTAATATTTTAATTATTGTTTATCAAATTAGAATTTGGCAGTAAAAATCACTTTTCATAAAGACATTGCTTATATATTAACAAATCAATCTTGACTCATTCAGTCTGGCAGCTTTGTAAGAATCCATGACTTCAGTTTTTCTAGCTCAGCTTTGCTTAACTCATGGTAAACACCTGGGAAACTATGAAACTTTGTCCTCACGCCTAGAGATTTTAACACTGAGTTTGTCTCTTCACCCCAAGAATGAAGAACTAACTCATCTGCGGTACCATGACACTGAAATAATTCAGGGAGGACACCATCACTTTTCTGAAGAGCCTAGAGAAGAGAACATAAAAATGGAGAAGTTTAAGAAATTCATTTAAGAACATTATTCTCAGAAATCAGAGGGACAGAAAAACTCCAATTTAACCAAAGCTTCAATATTTAAAGGGGAAGAAGAGGCAGTGGTAGAGCTCTCTGAGGTATATACTGATGGGCCAGGACCAGGAGCTTAGCTGGTTGCTGGCACCACTGGAGCTGCAGCTGTACGTGATCTGAATTTACTCCGTAGAGGACTGTCTCAAAAATGGTCAAAGCATTTCCCGCAGAAACCTTGTGTCTTGGGAAGACAAACCTCTTCACATGGAGTGGAAAGAGGGAGGAACACAGAGCTCAGGTACAATCAAGGAAAAAATAGCATTCTTGTTCTCATTTCCATACCTACTGGTTCTACTTCTGGTAATGAGGCTGCAGCACTATAATATGACATACTCATAAATCAGGATATTGCTGAAAAATAGGTATCAGCCATGTAACTGATTCTTTGGTTTGATTATGTTCATGACATAATAAGCAAACCTAGTTGTAATCATCTATATTTTTAATATGTATGCAGGATACATATATAGCATACACATATTTTTTATCCTTTTGTCTTTGACACTTTGCTTAACAATAATCTCTGTACAAGGCACTTCCTAAACATGAATGACCAGCTGGAATTTACCAATATAACTAATTTGAATTCCCAGGAATGCTCTGTGAATCAATTGTTATTGTGTAATTATCAATGTTGTTTTAGTTTCAATGTGTGAATGTCTCATTTTTTTTCTGTTTTGTTTTTAAAATCTGGAACTTACCTGGTAAACAGCAGATGTCTTATTCAGAAAACTAGAAAGAGCAAATACTCCTGCCACATCCTGATGATTTCTGTATGCTAAATGCATTGCCATGCACCCTCCCATAGAAAATCCTCCTAAAAGAAGCAAAAATTCACTTATCAGAAAAAGCAGAATATATGTAACGATAATTTAGAACAAGATATAGCTATGCCAATCTTCCATAAATATTTGGAGACGTAAAAGAGATACAATGCTAAAGAGAAATTTAGCCTACTTTAGATCTCATGGAAAAAAACCTGCTATGAGTAAATAACACTGTTCTATCTATGCCATCACTGGTAAAATAATTTGTTATAAAAGGAGCTAGAATTGAAAAAATAAATTTTGGTCATCAAGTAAAAATATTTATTATATTTCAAAATATGAGTCATAGCACAAGTGTTATTTATTTAAACTTCTAGTGTCTACTTACATTTTGTTTATACTTATAGGAGTCCTCACACTGCAGCTACAATTAATAACATGCACCTTTCTGTCTTACTTGCCAAGCTACAAGCTCCATGAGGATTATATTTCTAGAGTTTGCCATATAATAGATGCTTAGTGATCTCTGAATTAGGAAGGATGATCAAAAATTTGGTGAGAAAGATAAAACATCTTTGTATTATAATATTATTTTGAAAACTGACTTGTGATGGTATAATTCAAACATAGGTACCCATATGTCCTTTTAAAAAAGAGTTTGGGGAAAAAATATTCACTTGACAAACTTTTATTGTCTTTTATGTGCCAAACACTGTCACTGGAGTGACACCAGTCACCAGAGATATGCAGATTAAAATACCTGGACCCTTCTGTTCAAAGGCGAAAACCGACACAACACAGAATATGGAGGTAGGGACCTGACCGTGACATAGCAGAGAGGATGGCCCAGCTTCAGCTTAGAGACTCGGTGTGATATTCCCCAGCATGACTGAGAGTTAAGAGACATCTCATGATTTAAAAGAAATCCATATGTTAGAGATAACAAGGCTGTAGGAACACAGTTTTTAGTTTTTGGAGAAATTCAAGAGCTTGAGTTATATTTTTTGCCAAATGTACCTAAGTAACATATTAAATGGGACTAGTATGACTAAGGAATTAAACATTTACTTTAATTTTACCTAGTTAAAATTTGAGTTTAAATACATGTGGCTAGGGGTTATCATATGGGACAATGAAGTTCTAGATAATCTAAGCTGCACCAATGATGGAAAAAAAGCTTTAAATTTCATAAATGGAGCAAAATGAAATTAATGTTCCATAAAAAACATAATGTGGCTAATATCATTAAATGTGATCTTTTAATGTGATATTTTAAAAAAATCATACAAAGATAAAATGTGAATAAAAATAGACCAGTGAGCAAAAACATATTTAAAAATTATTATAAAAGCACACCTACTGAGAAAATTTTTACACATTAAATGCACCCACCCCATCACTGCGCTTTTATTGACTAGGGTAACTTAATCACTTTACGGGATTCCCGAGCCCCTTGGGGGGACCAGCCTCACAGCAAGAACAGCAACAAGAACAGCAACAAAACTAAGAAAGAAAACACTTTCCCACGTATGAAATGCCATTATGAACAAAGGCATCCTTGAGACATTTAACCTCATGTTCAATTCTCCTAATTTATAATGAAGAAAAATGTACTCGTTGAAAACTCATTATTTTAAGATTCAATCTAAGTTCCTTGTCCATTTATAATCTCGTGAGGTAGCCTGCAATTCCTCACCAGCGATCTTTGACAATACAGTCACCTTTAACGTTGCGGACACCGGTGTGAAAGGGACTTTATGTATTTTTTTCTAATGGAAGAAAATTTAACACAAAAGACTAGTTATTTCAATTTTCATCTAAGTGTTTAAAATGCAATATAAAATATACTGCTCAATAAGTAAATACCAATGAGTAAACTCATTGTAGGTAATAGTTATGATGTATATTTATAGTCGCTGGTGAAGCATTAAAATGTCAAGAGTTAACATTTCAACATACATTTAAGATTAATAGGCTGAATAAAAAACATGTTAAAAAATAACCTAGTTTTTATGAACTCTTTAAATTAAATAAAACAGTAATAATGTATAAAAACTGTACTGGGAAAACTAAGCTAATCTATCTGAAAACAAAGTCCAGGGGTGGGGGGGTGCGGGGGGGAGGCAGGGAACTTACAATTCAAGTTTACCGTCAATTGAATGGGATTTTAAAAATGGAATAAAATCCACCCTCCAACCAAATTGCAACAATTTTTCCACTTTATATATAATTATTTTTCAGAATGAACTGTGATAAAGTCTCAAAAATTTGGGAATATATAAATTATGCCCACCATATTTGTATATTTTCTCTCATATAAAATTGACAGGGTAAACAAAATATTTATCATCTTCTATGGAAAGCTATTAAAACAGCAGTCCCAAGCCTTAAAAGTTCTGATAGTTGTTGCTGAAGAAACATACATTATTTAAGATATATATATGTTAAAAGAAAGTAGAAGGATGCTATCATTCTCCAGTTCCCTCCAAGAGCTTCAAAAGAAACTTATATAATGTCAGGAAAGTCAGCCTGGAAATTGTGGAGCTAGGTTTCATCTTGGTAACTGCAACTATCCCTTCATTTTAATTTTAAATCTTATTATAAAATTAGTATGTGAATATATGCCCACTGTGTAAAGTATTTCCACCACACAAAAATAAAGAAAATGCGTTATCCAAAATCTCACTACTCACATATAATTTTGACATGTTTTTAAAAATTCATTTTAACAGTTAAACTCACTCTATATGTACAATTTTATACCTTACTTTCATGTAGTACTGATTTGAATGTCTTTAAACAGAATTACAAAATTCCATAATTATTTTTTTACTCCTTGAACACATACTAAGTATACTAAGTACCTTCTAAATGTATGTATGTAGTATATAATGGTTACATAATAGTCAGTTGTATTAACAGACCATTACTCCCTTAACCGCTTTCCTCATGATGGGTATTTAGAGCATCATAATGGGTATGTAGAGCATCCATGTAAATTATTCAGGTGTAATTCCAGAAGCACTTGATTATCCCTGCTTCAAAATTCTGATAATATTATCTGAGAACATGAAAAACTATACCAATAATCTGGTCATTATCATTTGTCAGGTTCTATACATCCTAGATCAAAGTTAAATCTAAATTATGTCAGTTTTCTCTTAACAACAAATTATCACCACCTAGTGGTTAGAAAAAGGAATCTCATTATGGTACAAAGTTCCTAAGTCAATGCATAGGATCTGGGTTCTAGTCCCAACTCTATTTTAGCCAGCAGTCTCTTTGAACTTTAGTTTCTTCTTATCTGAAATGAGAATCATAATTTCCTACTTCACCTATTACAAGGGTCAAGAAAGATACTGTATATGAAAAAATGTGTATATTTTAAACACATTATAGTGTTAAACTATATTCTTAATAATTTTCTCAGAATACAGAGTCTGAATCCAGGTTTTAACAATAGCTATGTTGCCAAATTCAGAAAGTAATTTAAAAGTCACTATTTTATTGCCTGTGTTTCCCCTAATTTTTACCATACCCTCTGTAGAATCATGTGTGGTATTATTATATAAAAATAAATAAACTTTCTTATATCTGATCTTCTTAATATGCATAGTAAGGATTCACGAATGTCTCCAAGGAACACATTTAAAGCTTTTGCCCAGTTCCTCCTTTCTAACCAAAGTTTATTCTTTCCATTAAGAAAGAAATATATTTCCATTGTTGAAAACAAGAAAACAAAGGATTTTTCTTAGCTAAACTCGCAGTTGACTGCAATGTTCTTTAGTGTAATCTTACTCATCCTTTGTTTCCAAAGTCGTGAAACACTGTACGTGTTGGTCTTTCACCATTCTACTGGATCTATTGCATTTGCCATCTTCCTATTCCCCCGGACTTCAGACTAGCCAGCCTCCACACTGTTGTCAGTGTAATCTTTTTAAAATGCTCATCTGATCATGTCATTCTCTGTATATAATTCAATAATCCTAGGAGTTGAAGCACATATCAAACTAGTAGTCCCTGAGAGATTTTAATGTGTCCCTTGTTTTCTTTCATGAATGTGTTTCCCTATTTGTTTACCAGTCATATTCTCACTCATTCTTTAAAACTCAGTTGGAGATTATCTCCTCTAAGAAGCAGTTCCTAGCTCCCCCCCAAAATCGACTTGTTCTTTAGAACACTTTACTTCTGTTATCTCCCTCATTATACTGTAAAGCTTTTGATAGTTTTTGGTACTCCAGCACTTATTAACAATTTGGAAATTAAATTTAGTATGAGAAGTTTCATTTTTTACCTGACTAAGCTGTGTAAACTACCTAGAAAAGGTGGTATATCATACTCTATAAAAACATTGTTTTTAAACTAAGTTTAATATAATAAAATATCACTAATCAAAACAAAACCACAGAAAAAGAATGGGCTGCCACCTATGCAAATATAGAGAATAGTTTTGTTTACAAAGCTATATTGGTTAAAATTACAATCTCAGAGAAAAGGGTTCCATGAGGACACAATGTGTGATATTAAATCTGAAATTTTATCACATATTAAACAAAATCAACAAGGGTAACAATTTTGTACTATTATCTCTATTTTTTCCTTTTTTTAAAAAAAATTATTTATGTTTGGCTGTATTGGGTCTTCACTGCTGCCTGCGGGCTTTCTCTAGTTGTGGCGAGCAGGGGCTACCCTTCGTTGCGGTGCGCGGGCTTCTCATTGTGGTGGCTTCTCTTGTTGCAGAGCACGGGCTCTAGGTGTGTGGGTAGTTGTGGCGTGCGGGCTCAGTAGTTGTGGCTCGTGGGCTCTAGAGCACAGGCTCAGTAGTTGTGGCACACGGGCTTAGTTGCTCCGCGGCATGTGGGATCTTCCCAGACCAGGGCTCGAACCCGTGTCCCCTGCACTGGCAGGCAGATTCTTAACCACTGCTCCACCAGGGAAGTTCCTTTCCTTTTTAATCTTGTAACTTTTCTAGTTTTTCCTCTTATAATTAATTTTTTAAAATAACCTATGTTGTTTGTATATGTGTGTCTAGCATCTCAAATGCACTTTGCTTTGACATCCCACTGGATCCCTCCTTCATTAAAATGTTATAAATATCATTTAAATCTTACTTAATTTAAAATGTTCTATAATAGACACTTGACAAAAGTATTAAACCAGTAGAAAAATATGAAGCAGTAACTTCTGTTTAAAGAATCTATGAGCAATGAAAAAGAAAGAGGGAAGCACAGCACATATACTACTGAGAAAAGAAAACAGCTGGTAGGGAAGGAACAGTGAGCTCCCTGAGTCTCCACAGGCAGCACTGGTCCAGTACGGCCTTTCTGTTGTCTGGAGAGACCATGGGGAAGGTGGTATAGAGAGTGTTTAATAACAGCAAGAAAATTTCTTCAACATTACCTGCCAGGCATATTTCTAAGTGTTTCACATGAATTGACTAACTGAATCATCACACCTCTGTAAGATAAGTACTATTATTATCATCCACACACAGAGGTTAAGGAAACTCATATATCTACAAAATAGTGAATCTAGGATTAGAAACCTGCAGTCTGAGTCCAGAGCCCAAGTTCTTAACCATGTTATACTGCTGTCAGTTGCACTCATGCATTTGCAATTATGATATTCACAACTCAAGAAATGCATGTACAAATATTTGAATACATAATGATATTTTGCTTCATGTGCCATGTTTTCAAATAAGTGAGAAGTTCAGTTAGATCAATAAGACAAAAAAATAAAAAACAACTACAAGAGAAAATCCCTATAGGACTAGAATGCTATTTCCTCTATGCATCAATAGCTAATCCATGTAAAGAAAAAGGAGGTAGTATAAGTAATGTTTTGTCATAATAAAAGAAGGTCAAGAATCACGTGTATTTTGGCACACTTGTTTAACTCTAGAGAAATGTAAGTGAAGAGTTATTTTCATTGACTGCTTAAATAACTAAAAGTAAAGTAACAAGGACAAACAACCTTGGATCTGCACTTGTCGTCTCTTTCATATCTCAAGCTAGGAAAGAGGCTTTATAGGAGTTCATAAGCTCATCTCACAAATTCTAAAAAAGCATTTTTTTCTTTCCCAATTTTTATATTCATAAGTGTATATAAATATCCTATTATATGCACTTTGTAATAAATTTCAAATTTTATAATTTTATAATAGTTTATAACCCTTCCAAAATAAAATTTTGTTAAAAATTCAGTGGAGCTTTGATAAAACATCGACTACATTACTGATTGCTTTATAAATAAGATCATCTTTTAACAAGGTTCTCTTGGTACTTCAGAAAATAATTAAAACCTTCCATGATATGGTAGAAAGAAACTAAAAAAAAATTCCAGATGAATCAAATAATTAAATATTTAAAAAATTATAGAAAAGCCAGAAGAACACCTATTTGAATATTTATTCAAGTTCTAGAGAAATACCTTCTTAAACTGAGAAATTATTTGGAAAAAAATAGACAAGTAAAAATAGCTTTCTTGTGTCAAAACATAAACAGAATTAAAAGAAAAATAAATTAAGTACATATTAATTACTTTTGTTTACTTAATTTTAGCAAATATTTTTCAAGACAATATTATTCAGTGAGGTATAATAAGATGGACATTCTAATATAGGTGGGAGAAGTATCAACTGGTACAGTTTTTTCACAAAAGGAATTTGACAAGATGTATTAAGAATTTTACAAACGTTCAGTTAAATGGAAGAACCATGGGCTGTGAAATGAAGTAAACCCAGATTCAAAATTCTTATCAGCTCTCCGACCTTACAACAATCCATAACCTCTTTTCAAAGATGAATAAGATGAAGTAACTGATGGATACAGGGAAGGGCGAGGAGGAGGGATGGGGCAGGAGACAAGCATACAAGCAATTACAATTCAACGTGATACGTTCTTTAACACATATACATTAGAAGTACGATTTGTATGTTTCCTACGTTTTTATGTATGAAGACTTTATAATTTTAATTTAAAGCAATTTCTTACAGTACTAATATTTTGTTTTCCCACTGTCATTACGTGACTTCAGGATCTCATTACCCTATAATCATAAATTCAGTAACTGGTTTTCCCATACCCAAATTGTTATCTCTTCACTTACCCCTTCTGCCAGATTAATTTTCCTAAAGCACAGTTCTAACTATATGACTCAAAGACCTACTTTAATCATCTCTCCTCAATTACCTACAGAATAAAGGATAAAAGGGGAACCAGAAAGTATTTATTGAGAGTGTAAAATGAGCCAACTGTTTTACAAACATCATATCCCAGTAAAATAGTATTTTTATAGTATCATTATTCCCACTTTGCAGATGAGGTAGCAGAAATTCAGTGTAGGCAGTGGTGGACTTTAGATTCGACCCATTTTGGTCACTATACCATTTGCTCTTCAGGTTGTTAGTCCAGCTAACAGATCAATAGGCATTTTCCAGTCAGACAACAAACTTTCTGCTAAAGCCATCTAACATCCAGACAGATAAAAACAAGCACTATTTTTTTTTTTACTTCTATTTACCATTCATATTACTCTCTATGTTTAGACCTCTACACTATAATAGTTAAAATTTTACTTATTTGCACATCTCAAAATCTCAAATGCCTCTGATACTTTCCTATTAAATTGTTCTCTAATAGCCCCAAATACTTATGACCTCTTTTCATCTGAATTCCTGTGATACTTAACTACTTAAGTCATCAATTTACAGATCAGGTCATGCTGCTCATTATAAATGTTTAGCTCTGTGCTAAGCGTTGCGATGGGTCCTGAGAAATAAAAATACATACAGATGATCATTCCCTTTGAAGAGCTGTCAGTTATATTGCTTTAGGGCAATCATCAAGGCTGGCTGGCCTTACAGTTACCATTTTAAGTACCTCATGGGCTCTTCTAGGTTGTAAGCAACTGTGGCATTCCTGTTCTATTTATCGGTGTGTCTCTTTGAGCATCTAACTTACTGCCAGACACACAGTACTTAGAAACTTAGAAAATATTTGCTAAATCATTGAATGACAGAATCTGTTACACATTCACATATTTTGAATTCTATCTTGTAACTGTTTCATGATGCCCTAGACTGAATTGGTGCCCCTTCACTATGCTCTTCCCAGTACTCCCATAACGTTCTGTATTTATCTCTATGACACAGATGTTAAACACAGAAACATAGAAATATAGAGTTAAACACTGATGAGGAAACAGAGGCCCAGAAAGGTGATGTTACTGCACTGGAGGGCACACTGCTTTTAACTAACAAAAGTGAATGCTGAAGCCAAGACAGAAAAATGTATTCCATCCATTATATCATATTGCTTCTCAACTCAATGAATAGTTTAGTACTTCAATAAACACAAAGGAAGTTTATTAATTTGCCCAAATCCTGTCTACACAGGATTTCAATGTACATTTTAATGTTATTTAGAACATGATGAAGATACTTAATTTGCTTTATAATTTCAACATTAAATACAACTCATTATAAATTAAATAGTTATTTGGAAATAACTCTTTAACAAAAATCCATCCTGTATCATTCACATTCTATACAGTTTATCTTTTTTTTGTATGTATTATAAAACGGTTTATGTATTTTATGATTGCAGAAAAGGAAAGGGGTGTAAGTAGAATAAAGCTTATATAAAGGCATGCTATATCCCCTTGGGAAGAGAGATTGCTAAAGACATGTTTAACAAAAGTTTATGAATACCTTATTCCTACAGTATTAACTCTGAAGAGTTTACTTTTCACGAATTTGCTGTTATATTTTGACTATGTACTCGAATTTATCTTAATTATGGCGATAGTAGTTTAAACATATAAAACTTAAGCTAATTAAAATAAAATGTTTTAAAAACTGGAATGAATAATCTCTTAATTGAAAATTAAAGTAGAAAGAAAATTTTAACTGCCATGGGAGTCTTAAAGTATGTTATTATTAAAAAGAAAATCATTTAAAGTTTCATTAGTTTTTGCTTATAATTCTATTACCCTTAAAATTCTTAATATGTAAAGTTTATCTGAAACTGTGAATAGGTCAAATGATATACAAAGTGCTTCCAAATAATGTTCCAAGTAAAATTCAATGTATAGAATTACACAAAAGTGAAAAAAATATTTAAATTCTCAACATCTAAAGATCTTACCTACTAATATCCTGTTCTTCTTGATACCACTTTTTACTTCACCATCAATCAAATCTGTAAGCACCTGACACATTACATCAATTGATTCAAGGTGTTCTGGGCAGTCATTAGATATTTGAAATCTGTCAAACCATACATTGGAGAATCCTCCTTTCAAAGGAGTATATGGCCTGTTTAAAACCAAAAAAAGAAAAAGAAAAAATTAAAATAGATGTTTTAATTTCTAAAAAATTAGTGTTTTGAATAATTACAATTTCCTCCAAGTTTTAAAAGTTAAATAATTCACATTAAAAATATTCCCATGCTGATTGCCTTAACTCTCCTATACTTACCTTGGTTCTATTAACATTTATTAATGCCAGTTCATCATCTTAGTTTCTCTCCATCTTTTAAGTTTCATAAATTCTCCAGAAAATCCCCATGAAAAAAGGGTAATTATTTATTGCGTGTGTATGTTATTTTTTCCACTCAATTTAAATGATTATTTAACTATTTACAGCTAAATAAATGTCTGGCCATGCAAAAAGTCAATGCCTCAAGAGTAGAAAATATGATTTACCAAAATGCTTTTCAAAAGGTGGTTAGTTTGTAGCACATAAGTATGAAGGCTACGTTAGTAATTTAAAGGTTTCTTGATCACACCCAGGTAGATTATCCTTAGAATAGGAGTCTTCAGTATTTTTGTTTTGTTTTGTTTTGTTAATCAAGAGTTGGAGCTATTTTATTTTTAAATCTTCTCAGGAACCTTGAAATGAGTTTAATGGGATACAAATAATCTTTGGAAGTGCTTATCATACAGATATTCCACACTGTTTGCATCATTTGGATCTCAAATTGGGTGCCTTGTTGGACTTAAAAACATTTTATGTGATAAGATGCCCTGAACTCGGTGTCTTGTTGAACAAGACTGATATTATAAGACGCTTTACATTTAAGTATGAGATGGGGTGGTTACAGTATTAGTGAATCTTGCTCTGGATGCTGTTATTTTAAGTATACATGTGTGTATGCACACGTTTGTGTGTATCCCAAGGTATTCCAAATATTCTGTTTTAATCAATTATAATGGGGTCAAGGGGTCCTGTATCAAGTCTTATGTTGGTAAAGGTAAATGAAGAGAATGAAAACACTCTTAGAACTTCCTGTAGCAAACACACAGACGTTTATGGGGATATATAAGACACACATGGAGAACAATAGTTTTCCAAAGATGAGGAATAGAAAGTTTAATAAAAGATACAGCTTTTCACTTAGCAAATCTTGCTTTCTCCTCATGTGACCATGAAAAAGTTTTATGTTATAAGAAGACCACAGAAAACACAAACAGTGACAAAAGTATACATTATAATTTGAAAGAAATCTAAACCAGTGATGACCACAGATGCAGGGTTTCTCCTAGACCAACACCTCTACTACTTTGCTCCATCTCAAATTTAGCTACATATACTCACCCTCCAGAGTCAGTGAAATAAAAGCATAAAATGTACAGCCAGAACAAAAAAATGGAGGGCTGAAAGACACCAGCTGAGATCTGAATGTGCTTCTTTGCATTTTCTTTAGTGAAAAACCAAGTGGAATCCTGGCGAACCCAAGGAGATAGAACTATTCAATTCTCATTCTCTCAACCACTGTAGCAAAAGGACTCTGCAGTCTGTGCAGATCCGACCATCAGAAACATCCAACTGTTAGGACCAAAGGGTGGTGCTGAAGGGAATAGGAGAACTACACAACTGTTGTTCTGTATTGGTCTTAACACTCTAAAATAAACGGATATCCACTTAAGGAGCCTAAAAGTCAACAGAAATATTTTGGAAACTTTCTCAGAGAAAGTGAAAGAAATCTGGAAACAAGGCAGTTGCTCTGACTCAGACTTTAACAAGAACTCATCTTCAGAGAACCTCGTATTTACTAAAATATAATCGTGTTATAAACTTTACTTGGTAACATACTTTCTAAAATTTGAATGTATATTACAAATATCTCTGTAAGTCAGTACATAAAACCCTAACATTTTCTCCTAGTTTATGCACATGCATGAAATCTTGCAAATACAGGCTATTTTGTCTGTGTGTGTGTATTGTTTTGATGTCTTCCAATTAAGTCCTTTTTATTTTTTTGCTCAACTCTCCATTCCTCCTCTCCTCTCCCACCCCATTGTACATCCTGCCCTTCACATTAGGTAAACTATGTTAATGATCTGGAATGTTTTTCTTTGCACATACATTAAAACATGTTTCTTTACATTATAGTTTTTAGAGCATTTGCTTTTCAAAAATGAAATAAGCCTATTTGGTTTTCTTATGTGTGTCATACTTTTCTCCTTTAACAATACCTCATGGAAATCCTTTCATCTGATATAGCTCTTACCTATCCTTTTAAACAGCTATATAATATAATAAAGATGTTCCACAATTTAATCTGCCCTTCACCTACTAATGGGCATTTATTTGGTACCCAGATTTTAGCCACTAAGAACAATTCTGCATCAAACATATTCACGTACATGTTTTTACATACTGGGACTTTTATTCCTATGGAACAGAGTCTGTGAAATAGGACCACTGGATGGAGAGGTATGATTTTTACCTTAATAGATGTTTCAAAGTTGCTTCCACAAAGGCTATAAAAATTCACCTTTCTACAAGAAAGGTCTGAGAACATCCTTTTGCCCAACAGCCCTACCCTAATTACAACAGGTACTAACATACTTTAAAATATTACCATTGAAGGGTATCAACTATGGTTTTAAAATCAACTTTACTGAGGTATAGTTTACATATATAAATGCACACATTTTAAATACAAAGTTCAAAGACCTTTGACAATGTATTTCCATTATGATACAGAACATTTACTTTACTTCAGAAAATTCCATCATGCCCACTTACAAGCAAGTTCCATTCACTTCCCAGGAAACCGCTGACTGATTTCTATCACTATAGATTAGTGCTGCCTTTCCAGAACTCCACATAAAGGAATTACTTATTCATAACGTTGGCTACTTTATTCTATTGGGGTTTTGATTTTTTTTATTAGTTTAGAACCGCATCTGTGTATTATCGCCATAAAGATTTTTCATTTGTATTTCAAGTATTTTTTTCAAATCAATTTCTGTATATTGACGTAATGTATTTAAAGTATCTATCTTTTTTTAAAAAGCCAAATAAAAGACTTTTACAATTGATATAATCTGTCCATTTTTTTTGTATTAAACTAAATTTCTGGGTCTTCTGATTTATTTAAGGTATTCTCAGTCCATACATTTTTACATATAGAATCCAAGATTTTCTTCTAAGTTTTTTTTTTTTTTAGTGGTACGCGGGCCTCTCACTGTTGTGGCCTCTCCCGTTGCGGAGCACAGGCTCCGGACGCGCAGGCTCAGCGGCCATGGCTCACGGGACCAGCCGCTCCGTGGCATGTGGGATCTTCCGGGACCGGGGCACAAACCTGTGTCCCCTGCATCGGCAGGCGGACTCTCAACCACTGCGCCACCAGGGAAGCCCCCTTCTAAGATTTTTGTTTTCATTCTTACATTTAAGTTTTGAATTTTTCTGGAATTTACTTCATACATGAAGTGACCTAAGGGTTCAAATTCATTTTCTCCGAAATGGATAGACAGTTGTGCCTGCACTACTACAAAAAACCAAAAACTTTTCTCATAAAGGTGAAATTCTACCTTTGCCATATTATAGTTCTGAATTATCTAGTCTGTGTCAACCTAGGTAAATAAGAGAATTAAACCCTAATACCTAATAACATTTACTGTCTATAATGAATGGGCTTCTCTCCAAAGCATCTAGATTGGTACTAGTTCTGTTCCATCCTAGGCAAAAATCAAGAAAATGACAAGTCATTTTGTGTGTTCTGTGATTCAGGTGGAAAATTCTGGTTGGGAAAGGCTCTATTTTGTTCCACTGATCTGTTTATCTACTCCTGTGTTAGGATCATGTCGACTGTATTTACAGTGGTTTTAGAATATGTTCTGAGGTGGAGTCACTGGGCCACCTCTCCCTACCATCATTACCACATGTCTTCCAGACTTGTCCTGCCTATTCTCAGATATCTAATCTTCTTTCTCTCTCTAAGAAATTAATCAAATATTTAGTAAATTCTTAAATAATTCCCCTTAAAAGTCCTTGTGGGATTTCAGGACTTCCCTGGTGGCGCAGTGGTTAAGAATCTGCCTGCCAATGCAGGGGACATGGGTTCGATCCCTGGTCCGGGAAGATCCCACATGCCGTGGAGCAACTAAGCCCGTGTGCTACAACTACTGAGCCTGCACCCTAGAGGCCACGAGCCACAACTACTGAAGCCCGCACACCCAGAGCCCATGCTCTGCAACAAGAGAAGCCACTGCAATGAAGAGTAGCCCCCGCTCGCTACAATTAGAGAAAGCCTGTGCACAGCAACGAAGACCCAACGCAACCAAAAAAAAAAAAAAAAAAAAAATGTCTTGTGGGAATTAACATTTTATGACATGAATCTGGGAGGTGGGAAGATTTCTGCAGACTGTGCTCTTCCCAGGATCAGCCACATTCTGGGCCTTACCTAAGGCTTCTCCTGCCTCGTTCCCCAGGCTCTAAGTGGGTACACTGGGTGCAGCAAAGATAAAATCCTGCGCCAGCTCTCTATGGGGACCCCCACAGAGCCTAAATTCTCCCTCATTCCTGTAGGCCTTCTGACTTCAGAAGCTGCTTGGCTCAAGAGAGGTAGATAAATTGGAATCAGAAAGGGAGAGAAGACAGAAAGCATTCTACCCTCCCACCTCCCAGAATCCCTTCTCAGGATTAACTTTCTTAAAGTACTCTGAAAATGAAAGCAGGTGCTTTCCATATAGCATTTATGTCACTGTTAGAGAAAAAGAATTCTCAAACTATTGAAATTGTCACTTAAATCACAGTGATCTTCTGAATGAAAACAATATACAATACTCATACTAAAGCCTGAATTAGACTGGTACTTTTTTGACTTGTTTCTACTTCCCTTTTCATTTTCTTCTGTTTCTCTAAGGGTTTATTTGCCTGTCGAAGCACTTAAATAAGGATGATATCATAGGCTAAAATATGAATCATTCTGGGAACTCAGCCATTAATAGAAAAAAAATGACATTCACTTAACTTTTTGTCTTTGACAGTACCTTACTTAATTAGAGATAGATGCTCCATAGAATATAAGTTTTACTAATATAGTAGCCTTTTGTTCTCTCAGTTCTCTAAGAAAATTAATTCTGTTCAAAGGAGATAATAGGAAAAATGTGATGAGACAAAGAATAATTTTGAACTTTTTTTGTTAATAAAACCATCAACAATGTATAATTCTCCTAAGATGTTAGAAAAACCTTTCAATAAAGCATGAAAGTAAGATTGTCTTTTAAAGCAGGTAAACAAACTGGCACATATATTACACTCATTCACCTTCTTCCTCAAATAAACCACTTTATTAGCTGGTATAAAACAGCTCAGACATTACCACCATAAATAAATATGTTTGGCAAAGAACATCCGTGTGGCTCCTCAATCAATCAATCAATCAATCAAACCATTATACACTGGTAAAATATTAAGCGGGAATGAATGTCCAAGGTCTAAAAAAATAAAGAGTTGACATTTCAGCTTGACACCAGATTTTGTTCCCTATAAGTCATAAAATCGAAAGGTCATTCATAACCTTTCAGATAACATCATCGGGTTCCAGGCTTCCTCTCTGTGCTCATTTCACTGCTCTTCCCCCAACATTCACTAGGTTCCAGTCACATTTCCCTCATTTTTCTTCAGGACCACCTCACTACTGATCCAGGGACTTAGCACCTGACATTCCCTCTCCTTGTAATGCTCTTTTCCACAGTGATACCCCCAGTGCCAAGAACAAGTATTTGTTGAACGATGAATGCCAATAATCATTTGTGATTTGGGAATCATTTTTGTCAGCAGAATACCTAAAATTATTTTATTTTGCTCTGAATATCTTTTGACTTTAATTCTTGTAATATCCATTCTGTGATTTCCAGAAAAAGGTGTTTCTAAGAAAATAAGCTTTTACATACTAATAGATATTTAAATGTACCATTTAAAATACTTACCAAAGAAGTATACTATTTCTTCAAAATAGCATTTTTTAATGAGGGTTCCTTGCCAGTGGAGTGTACTTCTAGTACAGATCCACCGTTCTCAGGAGAGAGATCTCCTAATATCATGCTTCAGGTATGAATCCTAAGTGATGGAGTAAAGATGAACCCATTACTAAACCTAAATCAAGAGTGCCTAACCCTGTTTCAGAATATATGTTTAGTGAAAAATATAAACATGCACTTCATGTGGAAAAACAGTGGATCTAAAAGTAGAGGCACTACTGACTGAATCTTATTACTTTTAGAATTTTTCAAAACACCGAGAAACTATATCATCATATAAATTACTGATGGCCCGTTAAAAATTACTGTTATTTTTTAAATGGAAATTCTACTAGTAAACCCAAACCAAGAAAACCTCTAATTACAAATACAGCTAAAGTATGTCACAAAATAAAAACCTTTATTGAGCACTTCAATTAAATATAGTCTAAATTAACATAATAAAACAATGAAGCAATATTTTCCATTTAAATCAACACAGCAACTAAATGTTGATTTTAATATGCCCCTCACTCAGCTGATTAAAAACATCTATTAAATAGGGTTGAGAAAAGGAATACCTTATAGTCAAAGTGGCAATTCACAATTTAATCAAAACATACTGATATGTTGTAACAGGCCACACCTGGGTAACCATAATAGATTATTGTTCTCTTCTTAAGTTCTTTAAAACATGTATGATGTTTGAAAGCAAAAATTATAACTTTGTTTGACAGAGTTTTCAATGTACATTGATAAAACATATACAACAAACATAAAGGTGGGGAGGATAAAGGAAACTATATGGTTGTAAGGCTTCAACATCTTGTGTAAAGTGGTAAAAAGTAAACAGGTGAAAGGTGTGATATGTATCTTATAATCCCTAGAACAATCAGGAAAAAAAGGAATAAATGAAAATAGAGTATTAATTTTCTTAAATCCAAAAAAGATGGAAAAGGAAAAAAGAGTAACAAAAAGCAATAAATTTAAACATATCAATAGTTACAGTAAATGCAAATGGTCTAAACAAATCACTTAAAAGATAGAAACTGACAGATTCGTTAAAGAAAAAACAAAGCCCAAATATATGTTATCTATAAGAAACCTACATTAAATATAATGATATAGGTGTTAAAAGTAAAAAGATGAAAAATATACGCTATATAAACAGTAAAGATAAAAGCTGATATATACTATATTATTATTAAACAAAGTACACTTTGAGGAATTACCAGAGATAAAAGCGAACATTAAAATATACAAGTAGCTATTAATGAGGAAGACAATAATCCTACCTGGGAATGTACGTAATACAGCTTAAAAACCATGAAGAGAAAACTGACAGGACTAAAGGGAGAAATAACCAACCTACAATCATAGTTGGAGATGTTAATACCCATTCGTTACTAATAGAATGACTTAGAATTACTAAGAAACTATAACATTTGACTAATACTATAGCCACCTTAAGCCACTGACGTTATTGAACCCTATACACAAAGGCACAGAATAACAGTCACCAAGAAGACCTTATGCAAGACCATAATACAAGTGCCAAAGAGTATCAGAAGACTGAAACTGTACAGAATATTGGCAGCAGTAGAATGAAATCAGAAGTCAACAGCAATAAGAGATTGAGAATAGCCCCAAATATTTGGAAATTAACAACATATTTCTAAATAACTTACGGGTTAAAGAAGCTTGCAGAACTCTGTTTTCCATATCTGGCCAGAACAATATCTTTCATCCCACATGCTCTTCTTGAGGAAACAGCACTATGTAACTTCTAAGACTATGTCTTAAAAGGCAATACAGCTCCCTTCTGGTTCTCCTTAGGGCATTTGTTCTTGGAACTCAGCCTCCACTCTGCCAGGAAGCCCAAGACACCAGATAATGAGAACTCATGCAGGTGTCACAGTAACAAGACCAAAGGAAGGTCCCAGCTAATATCTAGTATTAAGTGCCAGATATGAGTGAACCTTCAGATGATTCCAGTCCCTAGCAGTTGCCCAGTCATCCCCAGCCTTCAAGTTTTCCCAGCAGAGGCCCCAATTATCATAGAACAGAATCAAGACATTAGTGCCATGCCCTTTCTGAATTTCTAACCCATAGATGTTTCACCATAATAAAAGTTGTTTGGGGTGGTTTGTTACACAGGAATAATAATGGGAACATAAGAGAGATTAGAAAATATTTCAATATAAATAATACTAAAAATACAAAAGAGAAAACTAGTGGGAATTAGCTAAGGCAGTAATTAGTGAGAAATTTAGAGCTTTAATGTAATAAATAGGAGGAACTAATAAATATAAGAGCAAATATAAATGACATAGAAAACAAATAAGAGAGCAAATTAACAAAGCCAAAGCTGGTTCGATGAAAAGATTAATAAAATTAATAACCCCTTGGCAAGATAAAGCAAGAAAAAAGAGAAAAATATACAAATTATTAATATCAGCAATGGAATAAAAGATATCAACACACATCCTAAAGGCATTAAAAGGAAATATCACAAACAACTTTATGCCAATAAATTTTGTAAATTAGATAAAAATTCCATGAGAAACACAAATGATCAAAACTGACAGAAAAAGAAACAGAAAATCTTAATATTCTCATTATATGAAAGAAATTATCAAAATCTTCACAGAAGAAAACTTCAGGTCCAGATAATTCCACTAGTGAATTTTATCAAACATTGAAGGAAAAAATAGCACAAACTCAGAAAACAGAGAAGGTAACATTTCCTAACACATTTTAAGAGACAGTATGACCTAGATAACAAAACTTTTATAAAGACATTAAAGAAAACTACAGATCAATATCCCTCATGAACACAGACACAAAATTTCTCAACAAAATAACAGCAAATCAAATTCAGCTATATATAAAAAGGATAATACATTATGACCACGCAGGGTTTGTAATAGGAATGAATAGTTGGTTTAACATTTGAAAGTCCACCAGTGTAACTCACCATGCTGACAAAATGAAAGATAAAAATCAAGATTATCTCAAAACAATATAGAAAAAGCATCTAACTAGTTCATAAAGAAAACTCTCAGCTAATTAGGCAAAGAAATAAATTTCCTTAATAAAAGGTGCAAAGAAAAAACCTATTGACTAACATCATACTTAATGGTGAAATACTGGACACTTCCCCTCTAAGATTACACAGGAAGGCATTCCCTGATTCTATTAAACACTTTATCAGAAGTTCAAACAAGCACAATAAGGCAAGACAATAAAATAAAATAAAAGGAAGACTGGGAAGGAGAAAGTAACACTGCCTTTATTCATAGATGATATGATTGTTTATATAAAAATCATAAGGAATCTACTAAATAACTACTAGAAATAAGTGAATTTAGGAAGATAGCAAGATAAAAGAACAAGATACAAATATAAAATGTTTCTATGTACTTGTAACAATCAAATTAGAGATTTAAATTAAAAAAAATTCCATTTACAATAACAAAAAAACATAAAATATTTGTGAATCAATTTGGCAAAAGACCTCTATACTGAAAACTCTAAACCACTGCAGAGAGAAATGAAGAGAGATCTAAATAAATGGTGACACACCATGTGCATGGACTGGAAGACATCAATTTTCTGTAAATAAACCTGCTATGGATTACATGCAATTCTAATCAAAATCCAAACAGGTGTTTTGTAAAATTGGTAAGTGGATTCTAAAATTTACATACAAATGCAAAGAACCTAGGATGAAAAAGTGTTAAAGAGAACTTATACAATTTGATTTCAAAGTTCCCTATAAAGCTATATTAATCAGAACAGTTTTATATTGGCATAAAATTCAAAAAATAGACCAATGAAACAGAACAGAGTTCAGGTAAGAATCCATTAAAATATGTTCACAAAAACACAAAAGTACTTATAGCAGTGACATACATTGTTTTCAAAAACTGGAAATAATCCAAATGTCTATCAACAGTAGAATGGATAAATAAATGTGTGGTACATTCACATACAATATCTACTCAAAAATTTTTAAATGAACTACTGATAAGCACATAAACACTATGTTGAGTGAAAGAAGCCAGACACAGAAGGTTAAATTATCCCATTTAGTTGAAATTCAAGAACAGGCGAAACTATACTACAGTGATAGAAATCAGAACAATGGTAATCTATGTGTGGTAGGAATTGATTGGAAGGAGGCACAAAAAAACTTTCTGGGGTGGTGGGAACATTCTCTATATTTGAAGTAAACAAGTGCATATATTCATAAAAACTGATTGACCTGTATGCTTAAGATGTTTGCATTTCACTGTAAATTTTACTTTTAAAGAAACGTATTAGGACTTCTGGTCACAGGATTTCATTAAGAGAGTGACAATGCAAACCAGACAGGGACAAGATATTTGAACGCATACATCTAACAACAACAAGCTGTATCTAAAAATATACAGAGCTTTAACAAATCAGTAAGTAAAGGATAGACAACCAAATAAAAACATGGGCAAACAACATGACTGGGCATTTCTTTTGAGGATATCATATGGAAATTTGAGCACTGTCTCCTCACCTAAATTAAAATAAAGCTTCAAACCCAAATAAGGCTTAAGAATACAACCCGGAAACACAGGTCTGGAAAATTTCCTCAAGGATTATCGGTAATTCTTTGGATATCTCTATATCTTGCCCACAAGGATATCATAGACTACTCTAAGTAACTAACATTTATTGAGTGCTTATTTTATGTCAGACTTCGTGCTGAAGAATTTATGTGTATTATACGTCCAATTCTCACAACTCTGAGGTAGATACAATTATCTCTACTTCAGTGCTCAAGAAACTGGGACACCATTAGGGAGGCAATATACCTTTGCTCAAAATCTTATAGCATTAAGTAGAGAAATCAGGATTCAATCACAGGTCTGCCTAATCCAAAAACTGCATTCTTAAATACTGTACCACAATACTTCCATGTATCTTCAATCTCCTACTGAATAATATTATCATCTTGGGCATTTCCCTGACCTACTGGCCTAACAAGTACAGCAAAGAAGACGATGAGTATTACACTACTGGTTCTTTTTTTTAAAATGATTTTTGTTTAGCTTGGTTTTGAACTTCATATAAACCCAGTTTGTTTTTTATTTTATTTATTTATTTAGACATTTTTAAATTTTTTATTTCTATTGTTGGCTGCGTTGGGTCTTTGTTGCTGCACACAGGCTTTCTCTAGTTGCGGCGAGCGGAAGCTACTCTTCATTGCAGTGCATGGGCTTCTCATTGCAGTGGCTTCACTGCGGAGCATGGGCTCCAGGCACGTGGGTTTCAGTAGTTGTGGCATGTGGGCTCAGCAGTTGTGGCTCACAGGCTCTAGAGCGCAGGCTCAGTGGTTGTAGTGCACAGGCTTAGTTGCTCTGCGGGATGTGGGATCTTCCCGGACCAGGGCTTGAACCTGTGTCCCCTGCATTGGCAGGTGGACTCTTAACCAGTACGCAACCAGGGAAGTCCCACACTACTGGTTCTTACTCTATCTTTACTAGATAAAATCTGAAGGGTCCCCAAATCCAAAAAGTTAATCATTGTAAGTGATTTTAGAGATCTAGTCAAATCTGTTAATTTCCGACGTGAAAATTAAGACACAGAACTGACAAATTCTTCATTAATAGTCCTTATAATTTTATTTTAATTAAGAATTAGATGACCTATTTCTAAAAGTCTTCACTTCTCCTCTTTAACTGAAGTACTGGTTTCTCAAAGATTCCACGTTGTATAGTACATACCAGATTTTTCATTCAAACTAATTACAAGGAATAACAAGTGGATTTATTTTTCATTTATTACCATATTTGTCACTTAGATATGTATTACATATGCTTCACTCTTATTAATTTATGATATATTGAAATATAAATGGTATTAAAAATGTCTAACTATAACATAAAAGTGACTTCAAATATATTTCCAAAGCACATACCCGTTAACTAAGCTTAAAATTGATCAACAAATTAGTAGTCTGTTCTTATTTTGACAAACTCTATATTTTTCTTTTCAGTCTTCTTTGAGAGGCTGTTAAATTATAAAGTAGGTATCATTGTAAAGGCAACAATTAATTTTGTGACCAAGAAAAAATATTTAAAAATTTTTGAGTGTACAAGAAAAAAAAATCACACATCTACACCTATTTATCTAACTACCTACCTATCTATCTACTTTTGTTTTTTTTTTTTGGCCGTGCCACGTGGCTTGTGGGATCTTAGTTCCCCAACCAGGGATCGAACCTGGAGCCCTGGCAGTGACAGCACTGATTCCTAACCACTGGAAAGCCAGGGAATTCCCAATCTACTATTTTTTTAACCTAACCACATTACATTAATAACAGGCTAAGTTAAATAATGCAAATTGTTCCATTTTTGGAAAATAATTTGGAAAAGCTAATCCCCTAAACAAAAAGCAATTGACTTTAAGACCTCTGAGCACTTTCTAGGAATTTTTCCTGAAGGAAAATAAGAAATAAGATAAATAGGTATGCATAGTGATAAACTGAGGATAAAAACTAAAATGGTCTACGACACGAAAATGGACAAAAGAATGTAAAATATCATTTTAATAATTTCATATTGATTACATGTTGAAATGATAGTATTTTGGATATAAGGGTTAAATAAAATAAGCTATTAAAATTAATTTTAGCTGTTTCTTCTTCCTTTTTTTTAATTTGGTGCCAAAAATTTAAAATGTATATATGTAGCTTATAGTATATTCCATTGATAGCATGGTCTAAAATGTCTGTTGATCTGTCCAAATAGCTATTGACTATGAAAACATATAATAAAAAGTTACTATGAATTCAGTAAAAAATTTCAATGCTTTTATATTTTATTAAATCACAACAGCACCTACAAATAATGCTTTAGAGCACATGGAGATTTCTGGACTCTCAGAAACATCTGTGGCCTAAGTATAAGGTACACTGGTCTAGAATTCATATCATAATTGGTGATGACATGATATTCATAAGCGAAAAATAGTAATTCCTAGAATCATGCTTCCAATGATCTTCCATTCAATTTTATCAGCCAATTACATTTATATTTAGCCAAAACTGAACTTATCTTTCCCATTCCCATGGGAAATACCACTGTCTTCCTCCCTCTTAACTTCACTCACCCTAAAAGCCAATAGTAAATAATAAGCTCTTTGGACATTTTCAAAGACCTTCAATTTATAGCACAAAAATAACCCACTGGCCATTAGGTCTTTTATCTTCACTACCAAAATACTAAACTGCTCCAAAATTATATTAAAATAATAACTTTTCTTTGAATCTTAAATCTTACAACAAAATTACCATTTTATTGTTCTACCTTTTTCAATTCTATCAACTCAGGTAAGTAAATTTTTAACAGTAGATATGAAAAGGTCCTTGAAGTTCTGCTTCTATCAATACTTCTCCTTAATACTAAGTTTCAGAAAAATAAATCAAAGCATTTGTATAAGCACACAGTGTGCTAATAAGACCAAATCAAGAACAGATTATTGGAAGTCAGATTGGGTTGCATAGTTCAGCACAATATTTCACTTACACACACAAAAAAACTTGTAAATCCCAGTTTAAAAGACCATGTGGATGTTAATTTAATAATCATAAAAAAGCAGTTTGACTTCAAAACTATACCATGATTGTGCATTTTGTTAAACACGTCTACAGGCTGTATAAATATGGATTAAGTAGTTGATTCCATGTTCCTATTCTGGTTTACTGATTCAAAAAGCTTAAAATTATTTCTAAAACCTTCTACGTGTAGAAAGAATGCCACAAAAGCCTTTTTCCAGAGATTATGAACTCTGGTTTAACTGAATTATTAGAAAGATTATCCTTGTTTCAGTTATTAGTTTCTTTAGGGGGTGAATGAAGGGGAAAAGAGTTTGAAAGATGAGCAATCTGCAGGGCCACAGAAAGCAGAGTCCTGTAAACCATGCCTGGGACAAAGTTTAAGTTAACTTCAGGGAATGCTTTTCAAAGAATAAATTACCTAGCAAAACTTGGTCTAACAGAGTAATTGCTACAACAAAAAAAAAGTTCTGGAAAAAAGAACCCCAATTTAAAATATTTTAAATACAGAATTAAGCTGTAAAACCATCTAGCTGGTACATTTATATATATTTTATGCCACAGAGTTATACTGAGTAATGAATTAAATTACTGCATACCTGGGAGGAGCTGTTGGATAAATAACTTTTACATGTTGGAATGTGAAATCTTGATTTAAAACTTGCTCGATCCACGTTCTCAATCCTTGTCCAGAATCACCTGATGAATCACAAAATCTAGATTAGGTTAAAACAGTTTGACAATACAGTGTATTTAAAAGCAGTCTATAACTTTCATGTCACACAGAGGCCGGAACACAGAATAAAAAAATCTTCATAAATAAAAATAACTGTATAGAAACAGATTTATTAATGGGAAATAACTGATCAGCCATCAATAGTTAGAAATAATTTTGATTATTTTACTCGTGACTTCACTTTAAAGAGCTGTTTAACTTTGAGTTTTAAGTTTCCTCATTTGTTTAAAGGATACAATAGGAACAAATAAAGCAATTGATTTTTCTAAAAAAGAAATCCTTTCCATATCTGATTTTAAACACTGTCATTTATTTTTTTTTACTCTTAAAAATAGTAAATTCCTAAAGTGCTTATAAAATTTTGTAATTGTAACAACCTAAAACAATTTTCTTGGTTAAAAAACCAAATTTCTTCAAAAGGGGTATTCAGCATACTTTTATTTTTTACCTGAAGAAATGAGAATTTAATTTTGGCAATGTTTAATCTAAAATAATGACTGTACATCCCATGGCTGAAAAACAACCAAGCCTCATGCAAGAATTAATATATGTGTATTTCCATAAAAAAATGGAAGGAATTATAAGTTTACTTTATGTGGTCCTAGAGAGAAAATTTTCAAGTTAACAACTCTAGTTTTTAATCAATCAATTCATTAAGGCAGCAATTAAAAAAGTATCTATTGAATACCTACTAATGTGTCAGACACTGTGCTTACTGCTAGAGAGGCAGTGATGGGAAGGTGATGGGGAGAAAGAATTCCTATACTCATGGAGTGTATAGTTTATTGTGAGAAACAGACATTAGTCAAATAATCATATAAATAAATGTGAAAGACAAATGTAACCACTGCAAAGGTAAGACACTTCGTACCTCAAGGGTTTATTAGATTCAGAATTGACCCAGTTAAGGATTCAGGGATAACTTCACTAGAATATAAACTCCACAAGGCAAGGTTCATTTTGTGTTTCAGCCAGTGAGTTACTTGTTCATCTGATGCCTAGGACAGTGCTGACACAAACTAGGCATCCAGTAGATAGTCGCTGAATGGTCTGAACTGCGATCTACAGGATGGTAAAAACTGAAGTGCACAGGGAAAAGCATCTCAGACAGGATATGGCAAATGCTGAAATGCTGTACAGGAAGCAGTATGGCATTGAAATGAAAAGCAGAAAATGAGAGGAAAAGCAGTGAATGCAGGATGGATCCTAACGTCCCGACAAAGCCTGAGAGCATGGAGAAGCCATGAAGGTTTTTTGGGGGCAGAAAGGGGGCATGCTTCTAAGGATTACTCTGGAAGCTATGTGAAGACAGACCTGAAGGAGGACAAAGATAGGTGTGGAAGGATAGTTAGGAGGCTACTGTTCAGAAGACAGATGCTTAGACTACAGTGATAGCAGTGGAGTATACAGAAATAGATACTAGAAATATTTAGGAGATAAAATTAAAAGAAACTGGCAACAGATTAGTTATGAGGGGTCAATTATGAAGGGTTTCTAGGGTGATGGCAAGGTTTTTGGCCAGAGCTATATACACCAAGACAGGAAACACAGGAGGCAGCAGGTCTATACACACTGAGTGTGAGGTACCCTCTTTGTAATGCATTCTAGGTCCTACACGAAGGGTCCTACACGAAGGGTCCTACAACCAGGTGGAGGACAAAATCCAGGTTCTTAGGAGCTGAGAGCGTAGAACAGTGCTTTGCACAGTGGCCATGTAATAGATATTTCTTGAATGCATAGATTAATGCATGAATGACTATTAGGCAGTTGGATAACCAGGCCTAGAGCTCAAAGGAGATCTAAAATGGAGACACATATTTGTGTCACATGAACGGAGATAAAAATTGAATCTGTGGGCTTGTATGGAATTTAGCCTGAGGAGAAAAATGTAGAGGGAGAAGAAAAGAGAACCTACGACTGAATTTTGAGGAAGCCCAACATTAATGGCCAGGGAGAGGAGAATGAGTGTGCAAAATACATATAAAGATACAAAGAACCAGGAGAGTGTTTCAAGAAGAAAGGTGAATGCTGCTGACAGTTCAAATAAAATGATGACTGAAAAATGTCCATTACATTTAGCAACACAGAGGTTACTGGCGAATTTAGTAAGAGCCAACTCAGTCAATTTGCTGAGACTTACTCTACGGGGAGAAAGCAAGTCATGCATGATTTGGGCCTGTGTGAACCTTAGAGCTCAGTGTGGAATACAGACATTAAATTAGGTAATTACAAATACGGTGAATGCCACTGAAAGAAGAACCACAGTGTCCTAATGGAGCGTATAATAGTGAATTTATCTAATCTGAGAAGCTGAGCAAAGCTAATTAAGCTATCATTTGTTTTCATCATCCTGAAAGAAGGTGGTACTTTTTTGGTATTTTAGTAGTTGGAAACACTCAAATTAAGTTGGCTAGATATAACTTCTATTCCTATATGATGTTCTATGGCTGCCACAGCCTAGAAGAGAACCTCAAGTTTTCAAGATTTTTTAAAAAAACAAAATCTGCCTCTAAACACTTTTTCAACCTTGAAAAGCAAAACTAAATGCTACAAAACAACATGCATCCATCCATTCATAAAGTCCGCTCTTTAAAAAGCCAGCACCTTATTCCAAGAGTATGGTAAAACTGTTAAAATCGGTTTGCCCACATTTGTATTAACCAGAAGCCAAACATATCCTATAACATAACCACATATATTATTGTCTAATGTAAAATCATATTCCCAATAAGTTGGAGCTCAAAATACACAGGAACTGCATTATACTTGCATAACTGGCAGGATTCTTTGGATAAACTCTTCGTTCAAAGCACAGAGGGAAAAAATATATACGTACAACTTTGGCTTTCAGAGACATATGGTTACAAATTTTAAAATGTCAGTAATTTGAAATTGAAAAGAGTGAGGATAGTAACTTTAAGCAAAGCTGTCCAGGGAAAACAGAAGTCTCAGACTTTTTATGAAATTATTTACTTATTAAAAGGACTATGGTATTGGGGAATTTCTGGGTGCTTATAAACACCCTTGGAGCCCCAAATAATATTAGTATTAGTCTCCGAGTTATAAGCATCGCTGTCATCTTAGACCCCTCATCTTCTAAGTATATTTCATTAGTCAAGTCTTTCCCTTCAAACATCTTTGGTCTTTTTCTTCCCTATTTCCAAAATGATACACCCTAATTCAGAGTTTTTTCAACTTACCTCTTCAGAGCACTGATTCTGGAGTCAGAGATCTGGGTTCAAATCCCAATTCCACCACCACTCACAGTAATAGCCGAGTGACCATGGACAAACTATTCAATCTACCCAGACTCATTTTTAAAATGAGAATATTTCCTACAGCTGCCCATTTCCAGGTCTCCACCCTGTACCTTTACAATCCTCTCCACTATCCAATGACTGTCCTCTTTAAGCCTACATAAGTCCCAGTTTAAAGACCACTTCCTCTGGTAAACCTAACAAGCTCTTCATTTTCCAAAAGCCTTAACAATGCCTATCCAAAGTTTTTTTCCTTACAATCCACTTGGCAGTAAATCACGCACCATCTTGTGATCTCTTGTGATCTCCACTGCTGAGTCAAACTAAATGAATTGTTTTTAAATTTAGGTAGGCCCCCTGAGGACACAGGCTGCATTTCATTGCTTTAAAAAACACTTCCCAAGAACTTACCCTGGGCCGCACTAGGGATGCAAAGCTTCAAACAAGCGCCCTTACTCTTGAGGAAGAAGTGAAGTGGGGAAGACAGAAGTAACTACAGGTAAGTGTAAGAAACGCTATACAGAATTAAACACATCACTAAAGGCAGGCGGTGGAAGAATACCACCCCTGGGACTCAGAGTTGACTCTGTGCTTTATCTTGGGGTCTGAAAGACAAGGGGGGGTGGGAAAGGAGAAGGAAGGGGGAGCAGGAAAGAGTGAAGGGGGAAAGGCACTCCAGCCCTGTTATGGTCCCTCACAGAAAGGAGATAAATAATCCACTGCGGTTGAAAATTCCAATCACTAGTAGCTGACTCTGAAAAGTACTAGATAATGTTATTTGTCTCTAGCAAAAGACTTACCTTTCTAACTTGCTCTGTTTAAATTTGGGGGAGAGACATGGGGCGGGGGAATGTGTGGCAATGGTTGCAATGGAGAGAATGTAAACAGAGGGCCTCTGGCCGAATGACGGGGCACAAAGGCCAGAACAGCGGGCCAGTGACTGCAAGACACGCAAAAGGAAGACAAGGGTGGGGTGGGGGGTAAGGACGGCCGGGGACAGGTTACCAGACCCGTGTGTCCACAGCCGCGGGGCTACCGAGGGGAGAGTCACCCTCTCCGAGTCCACCGCGCCCTACTGGGGCCAGCGCTTCCCCCACTAGGGCAACACTGGGGGAACCGAGTTGGGGGGGGGCGTTTCCCATGCTGCAGTAACCGGGACGGAAAACTGTAGTCCACCTGAGCCATGCAGGAAGATCAGAGAGGCGCTGTGCCTCCCAGCCGGCGACACCACGCAGCGCTGTAGGCGAACTGAACCCGACGCAGCCGCCATGACTGCCGCCACGACTAGAAATCCATGAGCCCCGCCCTTACGCTGTTCCGCGGGCCCGCGCACGTAGGCCGGCAGGGAGCGCGCCTCGAGGCGCGCATGCGCACTCGGGCTGCGAGTCCTGCCTCCGGGTCAAGTCTGAGGCAGTTTAGGCTGTACTGAGGCTTTGGTTTTGCCAAGACTGGTATCATACAGGTGACCCCTTCGGTAAGGCACGGATATACTTCTTTGCTGTAGGATTTTCAACTGCAGTTCGAAAACTCTGGATTGCTTTTGATTTGGAGAAATATTGGTGTTAGGATGTTTAAAATTTAACATATAATAACCGTATTTTACCTTCTCCTGTGAGACTTACACAGGATGTTTGTAGCATTTTATATACAGGATAAGACAGCCGTGTAATAATAACTCTTTGTGTAGTTTATAAAAATAGTTTGCTTAGGATAATCTGATTGAAAGAGGTACCATTTCATACCTATTAGGGGGCCATTTTTTTTTTTTTTTTTCGGTACGCGGGCCTCTCACCGCTGTGGCCTCTCCGGCTGCGGAGCACAGGCTCCAGACGCGCAGGCTCAGCGGCCATGGCTCACGGGCCCAGCCGCTCCGCGGCATGTAGACCTTCTCGGTCCGGGGCACGAACCCGTGTCCCCTGCATCGGCAGGCAGACTCTCAACCACTGCGCCACGGAAGCCCTAGGGGCCATTTTTTAAAAATTTTAATTTTATTTATTTTTTCTACCACAGGGTCTTATTAGTTATCTGTTTTATACATATTAGTGGTTTATGTCAATCCCAATCTCCCAATTCATCCCCCCTGCCCCACTTTCCCCCCTTGGTGTCCATAGTTTGTTCTCTACCTCTGTGTCTCTATTTCTGAAGGTGGCCATTATTGAAAAAACAAAATAAGTGTTTGTGGAGAAGTTGGAAAACTTGTAGATTGCTGAGGGGAATGTAAAATGGTGCAGCAGCTGTGGAAAAGTTTGGCGGTTCCTTAAAAAGTTAAACAGAATTACCATATGATTTAGCAATGCTCCTTCTAGGTATACATACAAAAGAAATGGAAGCACAGCCTCAGATACTTGCACACCAGTGTTGATAGCATTATTCGCAATAGCTAAAAGGTGGAAACAACCAAAGTGTCCATGGATGGGTGGATGGAAAAGAAAATGTGGTATACACATACAATGGAATATTATTCAGCCTTAAAAAGGAATGAAATTCTGATACATGCTACAACACAGATGAACCTTGAAAATAAACTGGACATAAAAGACAAATACTTTATGATCCCACCTGTACGTGGTCTCTAGAATAGACAGATTCTTAAAGACAGAGTCGAGTAGAATAGTGGTTACCAAGGGCTTTAAGCCAGGGCGGGGGGCTGGGGGGGGATGATGGGAAGTTGTTGTTTGAGTACAGAGTTTCTGTTTGGGATGATGAAAAATTTCTGGAAATGGTGATGGTTATACAACATTGTGAATGTGCTTAATGCCACTGAAACTATACACTTAAAAATGGTTAAAATGGTAAATTTTTTGTTATGTATATTTTATCACAATTTTTAAAGTACCAAAAAAAAAAAAAAAAGGAATTGCTTTCTATATCAAAGCCTAATCATAGGCATCTTTTACTACTGAGGGCTTCAGTCCCAGCAGGTGGCTCACTCCTCATGTAAAATTCAGCAAACAACCCAGTGGAACTTTAAGAGCCATTAAACACCAGCCTTCCATTCATTGTAGTCTGCTCCATATTTAAGCAATTGCAACATATCTTTTATTTGTTCAAGGTAATTATGCTACTCCCAGGTGACTAAACTGCTTATCTTCAGATACCAAGATAAGCTGTATGCTATCAGTGTTATACCAATGCTGTCCCTGGGAATGGCCCTACATGCCATTAGTTAACCAGATCAAAAAGGAACTCTTGTTTTCTTTCACAAGCCTCTAAATCTTCAGCAGAGAGTACTGAGAATGAAGTCATTAATGAGGACAGGCTGGGATGGGCAGAGGTCTGATAGCCAATTCTCAAAAATTGCTTCTAGATTAGGATTGACATATATACGCTACCATGTGTAAAATAGATAGCTAGTGGGAATCTGCTGTAAAGCACAGGAAGCTCAGCTTGGTGCTCTGTGATGACCTAGATGGATGGGATGGGGGGGTGGGCTGGGAGGGAGGTCCCAGAGGGAGGGGATATATGTATACATATAGCTGATTCACTTCATTGTACAGCAGAAACTAACACACCATTGTAAAGCAGCTATACTCCAAGTTAAAAAAAAAATTACTTATGTCTCTAGATTGGCCTTCCCCACTTGAATTCTCGATAACTTTCAAGAGCCAGGTGAGAAGAGGGCAGGACTGTACGAGGAGTGACCACTGGAGATATGCCAGGTAAGGCTTTGAGTTCTACTCTTAGAACTCCATTTACTGCCGGAAAAACTTTTTGTGCACTACTCCATGCTTTTGAAATGGCAAAAAAATCAGAAACATAATTATTATGATTATTATTGCTAATAATCGTAAAATAGTAATAGTAAAAAAGAGTAAAACATTGGGACTTAACTAGGTATCATAAGTACATTCCCATAAAACTGAGACAGGCTGGAATCTGGGACCCTTTGCTGCAGTACTTGCACCTGGACAGATGTCTCCTACAAAATACAAAGAAACTATAAGGGACTAAAAATAATTACTTGCATGCCAGTTGGGTCAAATAATGAACAACAAGATACAAAAAGACCAAAAACCCAATTGCCACTTCTGAAGAGCCAGGAGCAAAATCAGGGGACTGCACATGCCCCCTGCACACAGCACCACCAAAGGGGTAGGCAGACCATCTAAGGCACCCCTCCGGCCTGACCCTTGGACACATCCCTTCCCTCACCCCATATAAGGAACTAGCTCCCCCCCCACCCCCGCCGCCTCCAGGGAGGAAGCAAGGGGACCTGTTGCTTGTTCTTGCTGCCCGCGGCTGCAGCAGGGGCCCCAGTAAAGCCTTGCCTGAATTTCTTGTCTGGTTTCTTATCAATTTCTATTGATTAAGGAGGCCAAGAACCCTGGTCGGTAAGAAAACTGTGCACTGTTACTATCTGCTTTTGCCAGTGAGGCTCAGAGGGGTAAAGAACTTGGCTCAAGCTCATACTGCCAGTCATTTGTAGAGCCTTGATTTGTATATTGGTTCTATCTGACGCCAAAGTCCAGTCACACACATTTACACAGTAGCTCACAAAAATTAGGGTATGTACCAACTCTTCTATTTTAGGAAAAAAAATGCTTCTGGGATTTAGATTGTAGCCCTTTAGAGTCTCTATCGATTAGGAGTTCTGTGTTTCTTCAGATTATCCCCAAGTCTCCTGGTTTTCATTCCTGGTTTGCTCCTCCACCTTGAATGAGCACCAGTTTGCCTTGAATGAGCATCACTTTGAGCAAGCAGATAAGCAGTACCTGAATGCTGGGATTCTGAGTTTCACCTAGAACTTGAGCCTTCCCACATTTAGGATCATTATTGGAATAAGCCAGATTCTTATAAACCTAATCAAAATACTCTTTTATTTCCAGTGATTTCAATGCTTAGCTATTGTTGCTATTCCTTTCATCTTTATTCATACAACAAACAGAAGGTTTTAGATTACTGTATTTAGAAATGCCATCTGGTAGGAAACTGTTGAACAAAAATGTTTTGTTCCTTTCATGTAACTTGTTTTGTAACTTTCATGATCCTTTCATGCATTACTTTGCAATGTAATTAAGTCCCAGGATGGTTGTTTGCTTCTTTTCTGGTGGATCTTTTGCTCTTTTGAACTTGGGGGAAGAGTTATCCCTGGAAGATTTTTCTTCATACATTCTTTTACTCTTTGTGTATCTCTTAATTTTTTTGTTTTTCACTCATTTCCTTTCAGCCAATCTATATGCCCATTATTGATGCACTCCCTTTTTGGTAACTTCAGTGTTTAACCTCAGAAAAACAAGTAAATAAAAGCGAAAAACAAACAAACAAAAACAAAAACCCTCCCTTTTTGCAGTGTTTCAATATCTGTTGGGATCTAAAGATAAATGGTAAGGTGAGAGTTTAGTTTGCTGTGACACTATGTGTTTAGAAATCCTTTAGGACACACTTACTGGCTTCAGAAAGATGATTGTAACGTAAGCCATTTAGAGTAGTATATTTGGTACTTTCAAATGATCACAGTTAATTGGAATCACTTTAGTCATCAGACAATACACAGTTTATGCATTTGTTGTTTTCCTCATTCTTGAGCATCAAATCTTACCCTCTTTGCGTTGGTTGGTTTTTATCTGTTGCATCATTCAGAGAGAGAAACACATATACATTAACAGTATGTACAAATTGGACAAAATATCTCAGTGTTAGGTAATACTTAAAATTTTATAAACTAACAAAGTAAGTTCCTTTATACTTTTCCCTTATCCATTTATGAAAGAAAAACTAGAAAATACTTAAAAGTCCTGAATTCTTATTAAACAATAAGAATGAACTTTTTAGAAATGAATGGCTATATGAGATTATAAACTTTAGTATAGCCATTTCCTCAGTTCTAGGGACCTTAAGTTTTTTCAGTTCAGTCCTTCTAAATGCAGGTGTGGGGAATCCTCCTTTTTTCACCCACTACTCCTACTAGATATGCATGGCAGACATGGGGCCATTTCACAGCAGATGGGTCACCTGGGGTATTGTGAGCTAGGCTGAGGCAGCATGGGGGGATGACACATGAGTTACTCAGATACAGACTAAATACAGTCTTGGAGCATGGGCACTTGTCACTCCTGATGAACTGTTCACAGTCAGAGTGATTCACACCAAAGCAGTGTACAGAACTTGGTTGAGGACGGTGGAAGTTTCTGCCTCAGACGTAGGCTGGGTGGTCAGTGTATGTGACTGGAAACTGCAACAATGTTGTTTGCGTTGCGACATGACTCTTCTTTAGGAAAGGGATCACCTCCCTTTTGAGCACTTCCCATGACTGGTTCTCATATTCCTAAGCTCTTGATACTTTCTGGAAATGCTTCCTAGTCACCTTCCTCTACGTCCTCACATCCCTCATGGGAATCCCTCCATTGATCTTCGGAATGTCTGTGTACCCTAGCATCCATTCTTTGCCTTCTCTAACAGATCCTGATGGCTCTTCAAATTCAGAGCAAGAGGTATTAGCAACGCCTAACCAGATCTTGTTCCCTTGAGGGCAGGAAAGTCTCAATCTTCAAACCATCCCATAGGCTGAGGGAAAGATGATGCATTCCATACACGTTTTTAAAAAAAAGCAAAGCAAAGCAGAAAGAGTAATTTCCCTATTAATACAGTCTGAACATCTATGTCCTGCTACGTTCATTTAAGAGCAGATGAAATATATATGTAATCATAATAGCATAATGGCACAGTAGCATGCAGTGAGCAGAATATTGAAGTGATGTTCCAGCTTCAGGAGTAACAAGCTATGTAACATTAAACAGACCATTAGTCTCTTTGAACCGGTTTATCCAACTGAGAAATCAGGGAGTAGGGCTTGATAAGCTCTCAAGTTCTATGATTCTAAGATCATGAAGGTGTTTAAATTTGTGACACATGCCACTTTTATAAGTATACCTCTGATATTTAATTATGCTTGGCTCAAAAGTCTTAATTGTACTGCACAAACTTTTATTTAGTAGTATCAGAAATATCAGCAAATATAATTCTCCTCCTTTCTTGTGTGGCTGATTTCAGTACCTTTACTCTCTCTTTCTACTCTCTTTCTGATGATTTCTAAAGCCAGGAAAAAAGAATTAAAAAAGATCTTTTAAGAAGACAATCAGATCATATGAACCAATCTTTGCAATTTAGAAAGTAAGTGCAATTTATTCTGAAGTGGACTATTTTCTGCCTATCTGTCTATATTATTGACCAATGGAAAATATTTTATGTAAAGGTATGACAATGGATTTTCTATTGTCATCTCTATTTTATTAAGAAAATACAGAAACTGTAAAATCTCCTTAATTCATATTCTAAAGGCAAATACCATTCCTTTGTCTAATTATACTTTCAGAGAATTTTTTATAAAATGCTGGCAAAATGTAAGTCTTTAGGAGAAAATTTTCTTTGTATAGGTTAAAAATGGATGCAAGTGAGTATATTCAAAATAACTGAAAGCAGGGTCTTGAAGAGATATTTGCACTCCTATGTTTATAGTGGTACTATTCAAAATAGTCAAGAGATGGAAGCAGCCCAAATGTCCATCAAGAGATGAGTGGATAGAGTAAGGTATATGATACAATGGAATATTATTCAGCCTTAAAAAGGAAGGAAATTCTGTCACATGCTACAGCATGAGGGAAACTTGAGGACATTATGGTGAGTGAAATAAGCCTTTCACAAGAGGACACATACTGTATGATTCCACATATACGAGGTGTCTAGAGTAGTCAAATTCATAGAAACAGAAAGTAGGATGGTGGTTACTAGGGGCTGAGGCAAGAGGGAAAAGAAGAGTTGCTGTTTAATGAGTATAGGATTTCAGATAGAGCTTCAGATTTAAAAAAGAAATGTTTTTGTTAAACAGTGTTGAAAATCTACAAACCCACACACAGTTCCCACCTGGTTTGGACAAAATTGTCAGTGTTGTATGGTGGAAGGTGCAGTGGCTTTGAGGTATGAAACCTAAGTTTAAATACTTTTCCTGCTATCCCTGTGATCTACTCAACTGTAGTTTCCTTAAGTGCAAGACCTATTTTACTTGCAGGACCTATTTTACTTATTTTTATATCTTCCTGAGATGCCTAGAATGGAATCGTAAATATTACTTGTTGGAATTGAATTATGCTTTTAATTGAGTTATATTTTGAAGGAAAAGCCTGAAGGAAGAATTAAACTCTACACCCCTTCAGACATCTACCTGTCATTGGTCATGTTGGCAGTAGCCAGGAAGAGCCAGAGAGGTGGACAGGCCAAAACTTGGAGGAAACCAGACAAGGGCAGAGCCAGGATCACAATATTAGGACTGGTTCTGGCTTCACTTGGGAAGCAGAATTTTTTGAAAATCAGAGAGCGCATTGTCAAGAGATCGTGTAGTGGGAATAAAACAAAACTAGGACGTAACCCTGAATGAGAAGAAATAGGTCATAAGGACAAGGAATGAGCCATAATCCAGGAAGGCTGGTTGCTTAAAATGTGGCTTATGTGATTGGAGCACACGGGTCAGCCAGCCCACAAAGATAAGATTTCGTCCTGTGATAAGTCTGTTAAATTGTTGGTGGTGTTGGGTAGGGGCTGGTCATGGTCTCCCTAAGATTCAGCTTAAAGTTATGGGCCATTTCAAGTGAAAGGGAGACACACACACACACACACACACACGCACACCCCAGTGCACTTTGGGGGTTTTCTGAATCCACCAAAGGACTGCCTAGAAATATATGGACCTCAGGTGTGACTATCTTGCTCCATGCTTTTATAGTTTTGAAAGCAACAACATATAAGATTAATGGTGACAAGATCATTCCGATTCCCAGCAAAAAAAAAGCTTATGAGAAGCCCTGTGCTTTATATCTTCAGCTAAACCAAAGCAGCACTCTCCACCTGGTGCTAGCTACCGTATCATCCAGCTTAATTGGTAGGAGAAAAATACTAACTTCTATAGAGATCGTCTCCAGAACTTTTCTGTTATATATGCCCTATCACTAAAAAGTTTTTAGCACACCTCTTGTATATGTATATTTATTTACTTATAAGTTATATGAATACATTATTTAGTAATACATTCTGTGTACACAAAACATAAATAAAAGTAGAAATTTAAAAGCTTGGGGTAAAAATAAGATGTAAACAAGTTTTAATATCTTCTTTCCACATTCCAAAGGACTGTCTTGTACACTCTTGAGGTCAAGTTGCTCTGCTTAGAAAACACTTTTCTTGAAGATGATACTTGCAGATCTGAGCATGGCAAGAACAAGGAAATGAGGTCATTTTTATGGGAATGCCTCACTTTAAGAAAGAAAGCATCGTATACTTCTCAAAGTCTATATGTACAAGACAAATTACATATGGCATAATTTATATTTCATTGAGTATATTTCATTGACCTTTCTGAAGGCAGATTGGATTTTTTCCATCTTTGCAGTCCCAGTGCCTAGACAATAAAAGGATTCTTCACAGTCCTTTTTTTAGGTGCTTTTACGTCTGGTATAAAGGTTGATTTTACAAAGCAATTTTCAAAACACTCTTCAGGAACATACCTCTTTATTTTTCCCGTTTATTTCTGGAGACAGCCAATCTGTTCTACTCTTTTCATGATGTTGAACAGCAAGAGTTCTCCCAATGTGCTGTGCCACCCTGGGCCCCTTTGCCTTTGCCCATTCTGATCTCTCAGCCAGGCATAGCTCTCCCCTCCTTTACTAACCTATTCATTCTTCAAATCTCAAATCTATCTTCTCTTCCTTTGTCTAGTCTTTATTGAGCTCAAATGCCCCTCTTACCTGTTCCTCCAGCACGCATGGCCATTACAAACACTGCATATGCACATTTAACCATTTACTTTTCTGTCTTTCCCACTTCCCACTCCCCTACTCTGGCCCTAAAAAACAATGCCAACAAAAGTAAAGAGCTTCCATTTAATGTTGCCACCATGCTACAAAATTTACAATGATTCTCTCACTTGAAGGCAGGCTGCAGATGTGTATTTGTGTGTGTGTGTATGTGTGTGTGTGCACATGTGTGGAGAACGCATTGTCATTTACTTTTTTCTCCCATACTCCCCACTAGTTTATATTTACGTGGTTGTTATAGAATGTGTAATAGCCAAAGGATGTTCAAAAAATATCATTCACTACATTTGTGTCAATAGTAAAAGTACAAGAGAGAAATAAGCAATCTATTCAATAATTTACATTTTTAAAACACTCGCTAAACATTAGCTTTTGGAAATTCCACTGGCAAAAATCTCAACTTCTTGCTTCAATTTGTACCAATGATAGTCTTTGAAAAACTGTTTATCTGAGTAGTTTATTTCTTTCTTCTAAAAATTTGTATGTTCTTCTTACCAGCATTGAAGTCTAAATGGAAAAAACATTAATATTTTGTTTATGAAGACAAGTGTGTTGACTCTAATAAAAATACTGATTCATGTCTTGCATCTCAGTGAGAAATGCCACCCACGAAGTCTGCTGGCACTTGCTTCCAATGGTATAATTTAACGAAAGCCAGAAAAAGTACATACCTTCACTTGCAAAAGTGTGAATTATTTATTTTTCTTAACAAAAAAATAGAAAGTGCACCAGTGTTCAATGTTAGCTGAAAACAATTTAAAAGCAGATTTTTACCTAGACTATGTAATAAGACATCAAAAGGGCTTGTCATATCTTAACATAGACTGTAAGAATGTACATGCCTTTCTATAGAGCATAAGCACAAAATTTAGTCTTAAAAAAGTGTAAAACATTAAAAGATAAATAATAACCAGCTTTCATTGTTAGTTTATTTTTTGTTTTAAAAAAAGAAAGATTCACATATGCTATATAGATTTAAATCTTCCTCTTTCCCATAAAAAGTATCCCATTTATGTAGGTTTTTTACATTGTGCAGGTGGAGTTGATAGACAAAAAAGTGTGCTTAATGGTTATTAAAATCATCACATATACTAACAATTCCCATCACTTGCCTCTCTTGTCAGAGAATAGTTCTGTTCAGTCACGTGGTTAACATCTGGAAACCACTTGGGGTAATAGCTACCACCAATTTGTTGCTTATTCAGGGAGAACATACTAGAATGGGAGTAGAGAAGGTAAATTCCATGTTTTCTTCAGTACACACACACACAGACTCAAGTCTTATCATTGTCTTTAAGCCATTCATTAGACCAATGAAAAGACTGAACTATCAATAAATATGTTCCTTGTCTTAAAACAAACTTCCAGAAAACATAAAAATGCACTGCAAATGAAATCTCTTGATTATTTCATTTTGACCCATGGCTCTGGTCATAAACACAAGGTACATGCAGTTTTTCCTACAAGTTGTGCATTGTGTAAAGAAAGCACCAAGTTTCCCTCATCGCATCATTCAGGGGCTTGTTCACTTCTGAGTAAGGAAAAGGAGAAGATAAATAGAACGTGCGGTATTAAAAGTTCAGTCAGACTCTTCGTACTCAACAGCAACCATTTCTTAACTGTGTTCCACACATCTCTAAGGCATTCTCAATAGGGGCAATCCAAGAAGCTTCTCTAGGGATTTCATTTAAAAGATCATATGAGTTTAAAAAAAAAAAGGAAAATAAAAGGCACACAAATACTGTAAAGAAACAAGAAACAACTATTTCTTTTTGTTCCTTTTCTGTAGTGGTCCATATCACAGGTTAGAAAAAAGGTTGTTCTTTATATTCAAAGGTTATGCTAATCATGCCAATTATTTTGGGATCTGAAGCTTAATATGAAGTCCTTTGAAGAGTGAACTTTAATTTGTGGCTATGGCTGTTGTTCTCCGAGATTGTCACTGTTTATAATTATTTCCTTTCTTGACCTGTGGTTGACTAAATCCTTTCCTCAAAAGATGTCACCACATGCCACATGGCTATAGTCCAAGATGTTCTGCTGAAGTGTCTTGCCCACCTCCCACATTGTTTGAAAAAAGTGCTTTATTGCATCCCTAAGAGTGTTTTTGTCATGCCTCGCTGTTTAGCTGTTGATTCACTTAAGCTCACTTAAGCCTTTTGCTTATTTTGTGCCTAGTCCAGTGAAGTTGTATTGTGATGGTCATCATTTGAATTCAAGTGGAGGAACAAAATCTCATAGTAAGTGATATAAAATCAGTGATTTCTCACATATCCATATGTCTCATGTTCATTTAAAGTTTTCTGGTGTTCACCACTTCCCCAATGTGAACATTCTGAGTCTTAGAATAACATATATATATAGATATTCACACCTATCTATCTATTTAAAATAATCCTCTCTTCCGGAGTGAAATTACTTAGCCAAGTTAGACAAAATGTCAATAGCACCGGTAGATTGCCAGCTATATCTGGTGCACTAAAGCAAAGATAACTGACAAGTCTATATTCTTAAAGAACTCATGGTTCCTCTCTATCGCTCAGAGTATAGCAGCAGGGTGATGAGAAAAAAAATACATTTTAAAGCCATCTGTTTAATAGTTAGAACCTACTACAATGAACCAAAATCCTTCTTGTTTCCTTCAGTGTATATAATGGTAAACTGAGTAGTAACTCAGTAGTAGTAACACTGAGATTAATAATAGTGATGGGAGAATAGATTTGCTCCTGGAAACCATCTGCCATTTGCAGAATTTGCATTTGTTTGTGAGGAAAATACTCCAGTGATGCATTTTATTAAATTATGGAACATAAAAATGATAATATGTCTCTGCTCATGTAACTGTAGTCTTCGGTTGTGTCCTATAAAATATATTCAGATACTTTGGGGAATTTGGGAAAAGTCACTTTTCAGTGGCTTCTTCATGTAATTCCACATTTTAAAAACTGTAATCAGAGTTCCCTCATTTCTCCTATCACTTATTGATCGGCACATGATTTAGACTGCCTAAATAGTATTTCTCCCAAATATTAGGCATGCTTTTTAGTTTTCTCAATTAGTATTTATGTTTTTGTCTTTATTTACTACTGAAGTAAGTATTATCTGATGCTGTGAGTATTAGATTATGTATTGTTTGACTCCATTGAGGACATTTATTCAACCAAATGACAGAATATTCAAAATGCACCATGCTAAATACTGTTGGTGAATGAAAGATACATCAGACTTTGGTCCTACCCTTAGGAGTTTACATTTTGTAGTGAGACAAGAGGTATACATATCTATAACAAGATACATACTAGTAACTTCTATGAGAAGGTTACAGATACAATTTTAATAAGTTCAGAGGAAAGAATATGTTTCTAGCTATGGAAAATCAGGGAAGGCATGTATAGAATAGACAATCGCAGTTCTTTAAATATAATCAGAAATTCCCAGCCACTGGACCCTAACAACACCTAGAAGCCTTAGGAGAGGGTCGTGAGCTGCTCTGTCTCCTCTCTTCACTGAAGTTCAATGCTTCTCTGTGGGGAAGGAATGTACCCTAACAGTGTATGCTCTTGGCTCTCTTTCCTTGCTTACGTTGTTGTGGCTCCATCAGGTTGATTCCTAGCCCCTGAATGAAGGGATTTCTCCTCATGATCAGTTTGGGCCATCTTGCTATAATTGTGAAATTCTCATGACTTAGTAGGCCTGTGTGACTTGGACATGGTAAACCTGTACTAGATCTTTGCAGATTGAGTGCTGAATGAATGGCGAGGAAGTAAGAATGAGTGAATGGCCATCAGATAGGAAACATAGCAGCCCAAGAAAATCAGCTGGATCCTGATTTCAGTATTGAATGTAAATTACATGGGAGCACTTAGCCTCACTCTGAATTCTGTGTAGTTGTTCGATAAATATTTGTTGAGCATGGTATTCCTCAAAATCCGCATTCATATTACAGTATTTATATTGTTAGGGAAAAGCTCAGTCTCCTTGTAAAAGGGATAATCCTGTTTCGCTACTGGATAAATAGATCATTAGGCAGTGTTTCCAACAGCTTTTCTGGAAATGACTGCTTTGAGGTTCAAAAAGGAACAAAAAGTGATTAGATTTTATAAATGTTATGCCACTTCTTATTACATATAGTATTCAATAAAAAGAAAATCCCACAAGACCCGTTTGTCCCACAAGTCTAATACCATAAAGTTTCATTCTTACAGCATCTACATTTTGGCATTTGTTTGTCAAAAATGGGGTTGAGGTAAAAGTATTATTTTCGCCAGTTTATGTGATGGCATAAAGCAGCATTTTTCATTTTTCAACACTTATTAGCTCAGCTCCCCAGCTGTGTAGCACCACGCCCTGGTGTGAAATTGAGAGGGAGAACTCTGACAAGTTTATATTGGCCTAAATTTTGGATGGGGGAAGGGTTGTGTTTTTTTTTTAAAGGATACTATAATTGTGTGATTTTTGTATCACAGAACTTCTATAACATGGAATAATAGCTTATGAAAATGATTATATCATGTTTGGCTCTCCTAAACAAATATTAACAGCTATGTAATTAGAGAAAAAGTGAAGCAGGAAGTTAATTAATTAGTTAATGAACTGATTGACCCATTTAATCTAGGTGTTTTTATATGCTGCAAAATACATATAGCCCAGTGCCTTGCATGACAAATATGCCAAAAAATGTGAGCCAGTAGTGAAAAATATGTTCAAACTCTACTTAAATAGTTGGATTTTGCTGTCATTATTTGTATAATCACTTCAAATCTTTATTTCCCTTATTTTCTGGAGAAAAATTTCAAAAGAAAAACTTGAAATTGATTTCACAGAAGGTTTGGTCTTGCCAGCAGGAAACGGGTTAAAACAATTACTGTAGCATGCTGTAGCACATTAAAATGAAATGATTGACGACAAGCTAAAAATTTTAAGATAAACAAACTTAATCCTTGGCTTTTTCTTTCCTGCTCTCACACATACCCTAACACGTGACGAGCAAGGGGGAGATTCTTAAAGCATTTTTAAGATCCGTCTTGAGTGAGACAGTACAAGTAAACTCAGATAAAGCTTTTTATATTTATGTTGTGTGAAAGGCTTAAAAATCAACATAAAATAAGGCTTTCAGTCTTCTGTGAAGTAATGCTTTACATCGGGAGGTAGAGTAGAAGAACCTTTACAAATCCTACACAAGGCTTGAAAAATATGCTTAAATTCTCCCAGCCACAGCTGTTGGTGGTGGGGACAGGGAGATTCATGCATCAAGACTTGGTTAGTGCCCAGGCTGGCACTGACAGCAAATAAGCACCTTCATGTGTAGTCAGAGTAAACCGGAAGCAGCTTTAATTGGCGTTATAGCTTTGTTCGCACGTGTAAAATGCAAAATAACAATAGGAAGTCTTCTAAAATAATCTAAAAAATCCAGAGCCGTCTTCAATTAGGTGAGTCCTTTTGATCCTAATCATAATCTTATTCTAGATGGAAAGCCAGGACACTGGGCATTTCAATTTCAGCCAGTATTTATAAAAGAGACATTAATTTTTATGCCAAGTGGAAAGACTGTTCTATAGAAATAAATGAGACATCTTTAAGAAAGGTCACTGAAGCCCACATTCCATCACTTAACCACTGTTTCCTTGAAGTACAAGGAAACTGCAAGAGCAGGCAAATGAAGATGGGATGTCACCACTGACATGGAGAAACCCATTTTGGAGCAGAGCAAACTGCATCTGGAAAGAGGAAGAAATGGTTTCACAGATGTCACCTGGTACTTTGAGCAACAGAAGAAAATAGGAAGCATCTCTCAAGTAAAACCCACATGGCCAAAGTTATACACTGGTCTTCTCAACCAGCCTGTATCTGTAGACCATAGTTTAACTTGGGAAGGCACAAAGGACAAACTAGCTTTTAGAAACGTATCTCAGATCCGAGCTGATTCTTCTTTTTAAATAGAGGAGTGACGTGGTCATATATGTAACAAGATAGCTCTGGCAACACAGAAATAACTTAAGGGACAATGTATTGGGTAGATTGAAAGAGGCTATAGGGAGGGACTCATTAGAAGTCTTTTTCAATAGACTAGAGAGAGACAGGGATTACCTGAATTTAGGTAGTGGTTTTCAGGATGGAGGTGAGGGCAGATTGGGAAGTTGGAATGGGTTAGGACTGGGTTACCCACTGGACTTGGAGATGAAAGAAAAAGTCTAAAATGACTGTCTCCAAGTGTTCTGGTGAAGTTATTAACAAAGATAAAGAATATAGAAGAAGGAGCAAGTATAGAGTAAAGATAGTGAGTCTGGCTTTTCCCAGGTTATTTGAGGTGTCAGCAGAAGTTGGTGACTGTTGGAAATATGGGTCTAAAGCTTAGATTGAGGGTGGAAGTAAATTTAGGGAGTCATCAGTGTCTAGGAATCAGATGAAACCATAGGAATTGAAGAAATCACTTTTAGAGAAAATTAGTAGTAGGAGGGAAGAGAAACTAAGAATAATTTTTCTTTAAAAGACCCACATTTAAAGACTAGGCCAAAGAAGAGAAATCAGGAAAACCTCTCAGGAGGAATCATGAAGGTAGAAGGAAGTATGGAGGAATGTCATGAAAGCAAAGAAGACAATTATTTTGAGACAGTTATTTAGGTAAATACCCGTGGGTGCTATATGAGAATGAAATGAGGCCACTGGATTTGGTAGGTAGGAGGGAGGTGACCAGCAACGTTTTTTTTCAGTTTTATTGAGATAGAATTGACATACAGCACTGTATAAGTTTAAGGTGTACAGAATAATGACATATATATTGTAAAATGATTATCACAATAAGTTTAGTTAACATATATCATCTCATAGAGATACAGAAAAAAAATTTTTTTTTCCTTGCGGTGAGAACTTTTAGGATTTAACTCCCTTTGCAACTTTCAAATATACCACGCGGCAATGTTAACTATAGGCATCATGTTGTATATTACACCCCCAGTACTCATTTATCTTATAACTGGAAGTTGGTAACCACAAATCTGATCTCTTTTTCTATGAGTTCGTTTGTTTTTAGATTCCACATATAAGAGGGATTATAGTGTTTGTCTTTCTCTGTCTGACTTACTTCACTTAGCATCATGCCTTGAAAGTCCATCCGTGTTGTCTCATATGGCAGGCTTTCCTTCTTTTTTGTGGTTGAATAGTATTCTAATGTACATATGTACATTTTGGAGAGCATTTTCTGTGGAGCAGTAGGGCTAGGCATCCAGTTTCTGTGACTCAGTTTGGGAATCTGGAGTAAAAAAGTGAGTGCAGCAAGTGTAGTCTTTAAAAAGTTTACTTGTAAAGTCAAGAAGGAGACAGAGCTGAGAAAAGGGGTATTTGAAAATATGGGGGTGATTTGAGCATATTATAAATTGACAAGAGAATCCAGGAGAGGGAGAACTGGAACAATGGCTTGAACAAGAACTCAAAGACGGAAGGGGAAGGAAGCAAGAGGTGGGCAGAGTAGAGATGCTCTTCATCTAAGACTAGAAAAGAATATAGGCAAATCTGAGTGTGGGGATAGTGAAGCCGAGCACGACTGTACGTAGTAATGGACATTTTCTAGGAATGAAAAGAGTAGGAAAATGATTAAGGACTTAAGAAAATCTATAAAGGCTTAAAGGAAAAGGAAGCTGGGTAAGGTTGGGGAAGAATTGTTAAGTAGCCATAAATCCATATAGAAAATTTAAAGGAGCTAGTCTATGTCGTCATCAAATTTGTACCAGTAGGTACTAAAAAGACACTGAAGAAATGAACAATTTAATAATCTTGTATTGGAGTTGGCAAGGCAGAGGGTCAAGGTGAGATGGGACTATTGATTGAATTGATGAGAATGTAATAATGTATAGGGTAAGTGGGGACAGCATTAAACTAAGAAAGGGCAGGTAGACCAGAAAAATAATGAGAGGATAAAGCCTGCAGGTCCCCAACAAGGTGTCTGAGCCAGTTTCGTGAGAATGAGGGACTGAGAGAGATAGAAGGACGGGAAGCTACATATAATAAAAGACTTTGAGAGTTAATTATTTCAGAGGTGGAGTATTACTGTGTAGAGTAGAGTAGTGTGAGAAGACTCCCTGAAGAAGTAGACTGAGCAGGATCTTCAAGAATGGGTAGGGGGCTTCCCTGGTGGCGCGGTGGTTGGGAGTCCGCCTGCTGATTCAGGGGGCGCGGGTTCGTGCCCCGGTCCGGGAAGATCCCACATGCCGGAGAGCGGCTGGGCCCGTGAGCCATGGCCGCTGGGCCTGCGCGTCCGGAGCCTGTGCTCCACAACGGAAGAGGCCGCAGCGGTGAGAGGCCCACGTACGACAAAAAATAAAACCTAAAAAAAAAAAAAAAAAAAAAAAAGAATGGGTAGGGTTTAAATGGTGGGGAAGAGGGAGGACATTCTGTGCCCAGCATTAAAGAAGAACTGGGGACAGGGTGAAAGAGTCATCATGAGGCCTAGAGAATGGCGGGGTCGGGGGGGGGGGCGGTCCAGCTGGAAAGGAAGCAGTGGGAACACTGCTGTCCTGGAGTTTACAAGAACAAGCCAGATCGACAGATAAATTGAATTAGATTATAGTGGGGTTTGAAAACCCATTATGGGATTAACACTGAATCTAGTGGACAATTGGGAACCATAACAAAATATTAAGAAGGGGAATGCCATGAAGAGAGTGATGCTTTAGGCACATTTAGCTCGATGGAGACTGTGGGAGGGATTCCAGAGGGGAGGCGTGCATGCCCAGGAGTGTCCTCTAGAAGGCTCAGGTGATAGGAGCTGGAACCAGGACAAGAACGGAGGCAGCTTCTGTTAAGAGGTGAAAGGAGGGAATTTCCTGGTGGTCGAGTTCTTGGGCTAGTACACCAGAAAATAACCCTACAGCTGAGGATATGGGGAAACTGAAAAGGAGGGGCTGTGTGGGGATGGGGAGAGGCAGGCATGTGTACACAGGAGAGGTTTCCACTTGAGAAGATGCGCGCCAGTGCTTCTTGTTTGTGCTGTGAAAAAATAGGTTCTTATGAAGCCACCAAGTGTCAAAGGCTTGTAAACATAGTTATCATCATGTTATTTGCTTTATTAAAACTGACGTGTGACAGAGCAGTGCACTGTTGAGAGATGGCAGTAGCAAGCATCAGCTTGGCATGAAGGAGTCAGAAGTTGGGTGGCTCCTTTCGTCACTTGGAGCAAAGACTTCTGGTGAACAGGCTCTGTTAATGGTGGCTGTGTTCCAATTAAAAAACCTTTAAGGGAGGATTATATGAAAAAGACTGTTTAATCACACCTTGAGTTTTTTCAGTCACAGCTGCACATGGGTAGCGGGCACCATGCTGGGAGCACTACCTTTGAGTGAAAAGCATAAAAATTTTTACAGGTTTTTTTTTTTTTCCTATGAAGTTAAAATTTGGGGTCTCTTATATGTTACACTTTGGATAATAATCTAGGACAAAATAGTCAAAAGTGCGTAAATGAGCCCAGTTAAAATAGGTTATAAAAAATCATCTTTGATGGTCCCTGGTTATTTAGGTTGTGGAAAAATGTGGATTAATGAATATTTTAAATAAACTTTACTATATAATAGGTTTCAGACTGGGCTAGATAGATCACTAGTAACCAAGAGTAATGAAAATATTTCTGGAAATGGTTGTTTGATGGCAGAAATATGACAGTATTTTCTTATATTTTTGGAATTCATTGTTTTCTAAAATATTTCCTTTAAGGTTTTTTTAATAGACTGTGTCTTTTAATAACATGCTATTTTATAATTGCATGGAAGTATGCTACACAAGAGAAAAAAGTCCCCCAACTATAAGTAGATTTTGTTCTCATTATTGGACCATCAAAAGTGAAAATAAATGTTGCCAGTAATGACTTATTTTCTCCATGTAGAGTGTGATTAATAGAATTTTCTCCCCACATAGAGTGTGATTTACAGAAGTTTTAATTTAGTTCAAGAGTCAGAATCTCTGATTCTTCAGTGAATTCTAAACCCATTGAAAGACCTTTTCTAATTCTTTATAGAATAAGCAAATAAGTGGTGTATTAGTTCCCTGGGGCCATTGCAAGAAATTACCACAAACTGAATTGCTTAAAAAGGCAAAAGTTTTTTCTCTCACAGTTCTGAAGACCTGAAGTCTGAAATCAAAATGTCAGCAGGGTTATCCTCCCTCCTAAGGCTCTAGGGAATCATTCTTCCTTGATTCTTCCAGCCTCTGGTAGCTCCAAACCATCCTTGGTGTTTCTTGGCTTGCACTGAGGCTCTTCAATCTCTGCCTCTGTCTTCACATGACCTTCGTTTCTGTTCTTTGTCTCCGTGTCTGGGTGTCTTCTGTGCCCAAGTCTCCCTCTCCTTTCTTTCATAAGGACCCTGGTCATTGGATTTAGTGGGTACCCGAAATCCAGGAGGATTTTATCTCAAGATCCTTAACTAGTTACATGTGTAAAGACCCTATTTCCAAGTAAAGTAATATTCTGAAGTTTTGGATAGATGTTAATTTTGGGGAGATAATATTCAGTCCACTATAAGTGGTAATAATAATGTCTCAGGCTTGCATCATTTCACATCTTAAAAGTTGTCAGCCAGAGCAGCTGTAGAGGAGAAGGTCTGCTAGGATGAGTAGCCAAAAATGTCGAGGCCTCAGGATATAGCACAGGAAGTGATCTGGCAATGGAGCCATCCCTTGGGCCTTGCATGTTCCATGATAGAATTATTGGATGGACCCACAGCAAGATCTTTCCATACATGGGCACATAAACAGCAGCTTCTACTCTGATAGCTAAACCTACTACACTACATACTAGACTAGACCAAAGAAGGGGAAAATAAGAGAGAGGAGCAAACTAGTCTAGCTATCTGTGCAAGGCTATCATTTGTTTCTTAACAAATATTGTAGAAAGCCCCTTACACTTGTATAAAATGTGTTTTCTCTTGAGACTCAATGCATGTCAGTGAGATAGGTGGGTGATGTAGGATTCACAGACTTGTGAAAGAACACATTGCTCATCAGTGAGTTTAGCAGGTGTTTTACTCTGGCTAGGAGGTCCCTAAAGCAGAAACAGTGCAGGTTTGCTGGCCCCTGGTCCAGTGCTATTAATTATAATGTACACCTTATGCATTAGTGGTCATGAAATAGGGATTCTGGGGCTGGAATCTCAGTTCCCTCATTTATCTCTCTGAGGCTCAGATATTATACATGCCGAATGAAAAGAAGAAGAAGAACTCCTGTGTAGGCTTGTGGTAAAGATTCCATCAGTTTATACAAGTAAAGTATTTAGAACAGTGCCTGACACATAGCAAGTATTTAATAATGTTCAGTTACTGTTACTACTCTACACAAGGTACTTTAGTTGAACAAATGTGTATATAATCCTCAACCTCAGGGAGATTATTGTTATTAATACAAACATACTTGCATGGTGCTTATAGTTTGCAAGACTCCTCTTAAAATCCTTTCAAAGCCCCTTCAATTTAGTCAATATAGTTGTAGGCTAGAAAAATGGACTTGCATGAAGTTAGGTGATTTGTTCAGTACAGCGAGTTAATGGCAGAGTTGTGCGCCCAAATCTAGGTTATATGATCTATTGGCCACACCTTAAATATTAAAGAGAGGGAAAAAAGTTGGTGGATATTCAATAACTCTATTACAGACTTCAGTGATGCGGAAAATTGAACTGAGAAGCATCCTGTGTAATGGAAAATATACTGGTTTAAAAGTTAGAAAACTTGCATTTTAGCTGCTTCTCTGCCATTTGAGCTGGAAAAGGATGTTCATGCTTTTGCAAAGTATCCTGACTAACATGAGATGAATCCTCACTCCCAAAGTCCATGTGGTGTATTTCAAGCGGTAGAGCTTTAAGTTGTAACATGTGAATCCCTTCTTCATTTGCTGAGTTTGTGTTTTCTGGAAAACAACAGAGTCTAGCTTATGAAGCAGATGTGTTTGTATAACATGTTAGTTGCCATGAGTTTGGGAGATGTTCCCATGCACTGTTGTTGATGCAACAGGGATGGAGCTCTTAAGTGTCGATGCTACGAAAATGTAATGTGATTGGACTTGGACAGGTGCCTGAACCAGACCACCCATCGAATTTATTTTGCTGTCAAACAGGTCAAACAAATTCAGGTGAAGGGCTTTGAACTTTCTTGATAGTGAATAACTCACATTTCATTTTAAATGTGTGATGAGTTACACTGAAATATTCCTGCTGAAAGCTACTTTTGGTGCCTAGTTTTTGAAAAATCTTTTCCTTTTGTCGATTTTATAATTAGGATTTGCTTTGAAAAGTTATCCTATCTTGTTGAGGGAAAGAAAATCCTTTTTTCTTTTTTTATTAACCTTACCATGGGACTTTAATCAGTGTTCAAGGTCATCCCTCAGAAGACTGATCTACTTTATGTTTTTTCCTGAGTTTGTTCACCAGATCTAGTGACCAGGATCTGTCATATTCCCATGACTCTTTGCCCTATGAGATACTCTTCCATATGACTTGCCGGAAATTCTCCCATAAGAGACTAGCATTATGCCTGGCATGTAGCAGACATTCAGAATGTGCTTGATGACTTGAACTGCGTGTCTGTCTCACTAGCACAGGTAGGTCTGGGTCTTAGTTCCCTTTTTAAACTGACCTCTTCCCCTGACTACTGAGGTAAAGTTCCTCATTTCTTACTGGGAACGAGCAGAGCATCAGGAGGCTGCATCAGAAAGACGTATCTGACATTATCCCTCTTGTTGATGACAACTCGGTATCACAACCGGAGCTGTCCTGTCTTAATCTGAGAAGAAAGTGAATAGCCCTCATCCTTCCTCTTTAGAAAGGACTGAAGTGTAAAGTACTTGCCATCACCTACTCTGGCTGTACAATTACCCTAAACCCAAGGGAGTGACTTTTCCCAACTCCCAGGAAACTGGATTCTCCAGGACTATGACTTGAGGCTGATGAGAATGACTTGGTCTGGAGTCTTTCTATATTCCTTTAATTTTTTTAAGTCTCATATAATCTGGGCTGGCATCAAGGCATGTAAGAAATTCCTTGCTTCCACTTTCTGGTGTGTCCACAGTGAAGATATATAAATTTATGTTCCCCTAAAATTATATTTTTATTTATGCTGTATATGGAATCTCCAGTTCCACTTGGATATCTGTTCCTTTGTCTAAGCTTCCCTATGGCTCTGAGACTTCCCCTACATCGAGAACCCAAGTTCCTGAGTGACAGCTCATACTGAGATCAACCAGAGGCAGCAGCTCCAAGAATGACATTTGTGGCTGGGGTATAGTGGATATGAGAGCAGCTAAGCCACTGCTGTTCAGGAAAAAGTTGTCAGATCATACCTTCACAGTGGCTGTAACCACTCAGAGTCACAAACACACAGCATTCATTTTTTCTCAGAAGTCTTCTTTTTATGGCAGCATGATCGTCTCTTTCTTTCTTGAACTCCTTAGAACTTTGTTCTTTATCACCTTTTCTTGTCAGGCAGTTTAGCCTAGTGGCTAAGTGTGCAGGCTTTAGAACCACTTTGCCTGGGTTTGAACCCAAGCTCTACCATTTACTAATTGTGTGACCAAGGGTATGTTACTTATCTGTTTAGGTGCCTCAGTTTTCTTACCTGTAAAATGGACCTAATAATAGTACCTAGTAAATAAGGGCTAATATGAAGATTAAATAAAGACATCTATGTAAAACATGCTTGAAACAGAACCTGGCATGTCATAAGTACTCAATACATCGTAATCATTAACAGTCACTACTTTCAGTGGGCCCCTAACCCCCACCCCTACAATAAGATCGCTACTGTCAAGTTACGACAAACTGCAGTCTTGGGCATCCAGGTGGGATTCTAAACAAAACAAACTCAGAAGCAAAGGGAAAGTTTAGGTCTCAAAAAATTTCATAATTGAAACCATCCTTCACGCCCCTGATATTCACTGGAAACTGAAAAGGGTGAGGAATTGTCGTTCCTCCCGGTCAGTGTTTCTCAAACTTTGCGTGCCCAGAAACTCTTTGTGAGCTTACTAATATATGAGAGACTCAACACCTTTGAAGTGGAGTCCGCTACAGTGTGTTTAAACAAAGTCTCAGAAGAGTGAATGATGTAAACGGTACAAGGATTACATTTGGGGAAAGCTCTTCTAGATTTTGGTAAGGTACTACTACTTTCCTCTCTCACATTCATTCACTCATTCAATATATGTTTTGAGCACATGCTCTGTGCAAAAAAATCACGCTTGGTGCTTTGGGGAATCCAAGATGAATTAAAAACTGTTTTTGTTTTTTCAAGAGATCAAAAATATAGTAAGAGAGGTATGTCACATAAAGATCTTTTAATTTTGAAAGGAAAGGAATGAAAAATACTCCATATTATTTATAGCTGAGCAGTGTAATTAGAGGGTTGAACTTGTCAGTTGGGTGAACATAAGAACTGACTCTCTGAACTCCAAAGGGACACATCCAAGAATCTTAATTTAAGAACATGAATCATAATATTTTAAGAAAATGGGCCTTGAATAAACCATACAACCCAGAAAGTTTTCTGTGGTAGAAATACGAGGATGTAACTAAGGAAGTTTTAGAAGAATACTTAACCAAAGCTGACTCTAAATTATGTTAACTATTTTCTTTCTTCAGTTTTAATAGTTGAGCCTTTATTTGCTTTCAGTTTATAGCCATTAAGAACTTTACTCCACTGTGTGCATAAACTATGCCTTTAAATTCAAAAACAGGAAAATCCTGAGGAGACAGTGTCATATCCGACATATAACTGTCTAGGATAGTAGGACAGCCCTTCTTGGTGCCCTCATTATAAAGATTACAACAGAATAAGCTTTTAAATTTTCTTCTACTCTTAGACTCCCAGCTCTTCGATGACAGTCTTATTCACCCTTATAACCTGTTCAGTTGCAAGTCACTATGAATTTCAAGTTCCTGGTTTTAATAAGCACATGTACAATGTACAATTGGCATTTTGCCACAGGCAGTATCTAATTTAATTTTGGACCTTGAAATGGAGATTCAGAGAACTGAGTGAGTTGTCCAAGGAAAAGCAGCTGAATAGTCACAGGTCAGGAGCTGTGCGTCGGGTCCAGAATTACCAGCTCAGGATTCGATTCAATTGATTGATTGACTGATTGATTGAAATATAGTTGCTGTACAATATTATATAAGCTACAGGTGTACAATATAGTGAGTCACAATTTTTATAGGTTAGACTCCATTTATAGTTATTATAAAATATTGGCTGTATTCCCCATGTTGTATAATATATCCTTGTAGCTTATTTTATACCTAATACTTTGTACCTTTTACTCCCCTACCCCTATATTGCCCTCCCCCCCCTTCTCACTGGTAACCACTAGTTCGTTCTCTATCTCTGTGACCCTTCTTTTTGTTATATTTACTAGTTTGTTGCATTTTTTAGATTCTACATATAAGTGATTATCTTACAGTATTTATCTTTCTCTGTCTGACAAGATTTGTTTTAATAGGTCAGTGGGCTCCAAACCTGTTTCTGATTCTGCATCCCTATTAGTAAAACAAAACAAAGGGGCATTTTGAGCCTTTCCCTCCAATATCTGTGTATTTATCTGTAAAATGTATACATGTACTATTCAACTAGTATATTGTTCACATTATACACTATACTTTTAAAAGAAAATTTAAAGGAGGAAGTTAAAAATAAATAATATATAGAAGCCCTAGGAATTTCTTCTTCTCCCCACTTTGGAGTGAGGCCATTCAGACTTTTATCTTAATAGGGCAGAATGATTTATGTAAGCAAGGAAATAAAAAGTCCTTAATGATTATAAATGAGGGGTAAAACACTTCCATCCCTAGTGCCTTATTTTCCACAACACCTTGGTCCAGGAATGTTTATTAAACGAGTGGCTCAGGACCCAATTTCCGCATGGTTTTCTTTCACTGTGTATTTTTCCTGATAAAATTTTTTTCCACTCTCGTTTGATAAAAGAAAAGCTCAGGGCTTTCATTTATGAAACTCAGAAGGTACATTTTATGTGCTGTATTGAAAACCACACTTTTTTTTTCTTTTCTGCAAATACCACACATATCTGTTTCATCTCTCTTTAATTCCAGAGAAGGTTGATGAAAGAGAGCTGTTTTTCTCCCTAGGAATTTCCTTTGGATTATTCTTATTTCAGTATGCTAATCCTCTGTTTTTAAGTTTCTTCTACAGAAATTACATATATCTCATAGCCAGAGGATTTTTATTTCTGTTTTTCAGTGAGGAGCAGAAGAAAGGAATGCCTCTAGCCCTAAGATTTTGTCACCAAAGGAGTCCTTAGAAGTAACAGGGAAGGAGTGGGGTTTGGTGATGAAGGACATGGCAGGGGTGGGTGGAGGGAAAAGTAGACATTGGTATAAGCAGATTATCTCAAATGTATTACAGAGCATTAAGGGTCTTTATAAATACAAACCACAGGGAAACTAGAAAATGACAGCTGTTGGAGGAATGCCCACGAAGAAGGAGGAGGAACCGGAGGTATTGTTGCTAATTTCCTAAACCGAGATGTCAGCCATTTTAATGAGAAATATAAAATCCCACGTGATGGTAGGCTAATGGCAGAGAGGTACTAGCCGAATGTGGGAACAAAATACCTTTCATTAAATACTCAGACATAGACCTTTAGTGTATGCTTTCCCAAGTTTGTAGAGAAAGGAAATGCATGTGTCCCCATGCTTTATCAAATATACTGGGATTAGATGAGAAACTATCCGCTTGATGAAGAGTCGTTAAATAGATAATTTTGTACTTGTTCACTCGTATCCTGGAGAGAGTCAGGTAAAAATTTCTCTCTATATATAGATAAGCAAATTGTAGCGGGTGGGTCGTGAGAGATTACAGAATTACACCACTTGATCCTCTTCAATTTACTACTGGGAGAGAAGAGCCTTCTCTTCAGACTCCCTGGTTGAGCAGGCTGCCCTGGCAGTTAGAGCCTCATCCTGCACAAACAAACAGAGCTGATGGGGTGTCAGCTGGTCCCAACTCAAACAAGTTTTGCACCATCAAAGGCTTACACTCTCTAAAAGAAAAGTGACGAGAAATAGAGGGAAATATCAAAATAATTCCTCCCAGCTGCAAGATTTGGAGCGAGGAGCCGTCAAAGGCAAAGTGTGCCTGATCCAGTTAAGAACTCTCTCATTTTTTATGGAATTTGAGTATTAAATGAGGCCCCAAGATTTCTGGGTTCAGGTTCTCGTTGTTTACTAACCAAAATAAAAGAGCCCACAGAAACTGTTCATGAGGCTTTGTGCTTGAAATCATTCTTACCAAACATGTTGATGAGTTAAGTATAAATGAATCAGAAACATACGGTTCACATTTCTGTGGAAATCCACAGGGTATATATTAAGGGAATTAAAGGGAAATGTGTTAGGCCAAACATATTTAAGAATTTGACAAAACCAAAATCCACCAAAATAGTTTAACATTTTCTGGTGAGTCTGTTCGAGTTTATTCTTCTTTAATAGTAGATTTTCTCAATTGCTTTAAACTCACATTTTCATGTGATGTGATAGATCCATAAATAAATATCTTACAGTGAATTTACCCATCTACTTCCTTATATTAATCCCATGTAATAAAATTTATCTCAGCTAATGATGCAGCAGTTTGACATAATTCAAATATATTGAAAGCTCTAGGGAATTTGGGTCAATTACAAAGAGGCTACATTGTGAACCGGGGAAGTCAAAGTAATATATTGAACTTAAATCATTTCAAGTACCTTAACTGTTTTAATTCAGCATCAGTATTTAGTATTAAAGCACTGTCCCTAGGTGTTTTGGGGCCAGGAAAATTTTAAAAAGTAAGTAAATCAGACATGGATCATGCTCTCAAGGAATAGACAAGACTTGGCCTATACTAAATTGTCACGAACTCAGAGATATGGTATTCCTGCTACACAGCTTAAAACAATATTATAGGATTTCTTTGTAAGTGACTCTTCTAAAGTGGGGAAGGGTCTATTGCCCAAAAGAAGCATGTGCGGAAGTGACAAAATTTCATATAGCTAATATTTTTGTAATTTAGCATGTTACAGAAGATAATCTTTTCTCACTCTAGAAATAAGTGGACATTATCCTCTATAGGAAATTCTTAAAGATAGTGTGACTTTTTAATTAATAGTCACCTGAGTGAAAGAGAAGTTTGGATTAATTAATTAATTTCGTTTTTGTCATTGGCATTTTAGAGTACTCCTAAATGATAGTCCCTAAATCCACTAAAGAATATTATGCAGAAGTGAATACATAATGAAAAGAGGGCAACTTAACTTCTTATCTGTTTTTTAATATTAATGTAAAATCACTCAGAACCATGTTTTATGCAAATCATAAAAAGACAGAAGAGGAAATCCGCACTTAGGTGTCAGAAATTAATACAAGATAACTCTAAAAAAGCATCTCATCAAGCTATATTTTTGATTTAAACTTTATGTTGGTATAGCCACTGAAGGACTTACCTCAATGTAAAAATACAGTCATCATGGTGTTTATCATTTTCAGACTTTCCAGTTGCCCTGGAAAGACTGTTTTCCTTCTTACCTTCTTACCTTTTTTTTTTTTTTTTTGAAAAGGAAACATCCTAGGCTGACAATATCCATCAGTAAGTGTGTTACTGAATGCAAGTTTGTGTGCCCCATGCACAGTGAGGCCAAACAAATGGAAATATCAGAGTTTAAAGGTTTATTGCAGGGCCATGCAAGGAGACAGGTGGCTTGTGCCCAAAAAACCCCAAACTCTCTGAAGAGTTTCAGCAAAGCATTTTTAAAAGCAAGGTGAGGGAGGGGCGTGGTTAGCTGTTGCAAACTTCTTGGTGTGGGAATCCTCTGTTCTTGCAGCTGTCTGTGCAGGTCAGGTCATGATGTTCCTGTAAACTTTCAACAAGACAAATGTTATTCTCCATTCTGCAACTTCTTATCTCTATAGGAATGGACTCTTAAAGGTCAGAGCCCCAAGAATAGACTGTCCTGTATATTTCAGGCTATAGGCAACATTCTTTTACAAAAGTTGCAGAGCCAGCATGACTAAGCACAGGCAGCAAAGCACAAAGGTTAAAGCAAAAGGAACATATCTAATATGGAGTCAGATTTCTTCTTCCCTCTTACAAATGGTCCTTGATAAAGGCAGCTCCTTCCATCTGAGCTGCTCCTGGGGTGTTCGTAGTTTAGGGTCCCTGCGATTAGATGGTGTCTAGGCAGTTAGGGTCCCTGAAATAGGTGTTCTGATTGAGTCCAGCCCCATTGGAGAGATGGTCATGACATGAAAACCTCATTGTCATGGCTGGCAGCTGGGACCATGTGTATACTAGGAAGTTAGGGAGCAGCTACAGTGCTGTGGGTGGCCCTGAAGAGTAGAGGAGTGGAGTCCCAGAGCTCCCAGTCTATGGTGGGAATCATGCAGCATGTTGGGGTTTTTTCATGATTAGTATGTTTTCAGCTACAAAGCGCGTCATTTGAAATGGGCTTTGTGAAATTGACGTGTAGGGGCAGTTGTGGGGAATGAACTGTGTAGCAGAAACTGTGGGCTCTTTAAAGAGCATGACTAACTCTGATTCTGGTTTGTCTGGCATCAGTACTGAGATCTCATCAGTGGGTATGAGTAAGTGCAGCAGCTGGATCTTCAAGGAGCTTTGGTTCTTGGCAGAAGTGCAAGCCTGGGTGTTATCAATCAGGAAGACCTGTGTGAATCATTGCAAGCAAAATAGTTGTTGTGGTGGGGTAGGATTGGGGGAGTGGTGGAAATAGTGGTGGGAACAAAGAGGCCCAATCATAGTTTCAACATTAAGGTCTAGTTTCATTCCAGGAAAATGGCAAGGAATTCAAATAGGAATAGAGTATTGGGATAGTAGTGAGAAGTGGACGTGAAATTTGGTCAGTCTCAATTGTCTAATTCTGTTTATTTAAGACACCAATTATGCACTAAAGCATTAGTTAAACATTAACTCAGAGAAAATTCTAAAGCATTTTAAGAAACCTATTTCATTGAGAATACAATATTAAAAAAAAAAGAAGACCCCAATAATTTTTAGGATGGGAGGGACTACCAGAAAGATTTTAAAATTGTTAACAGGCTAGTCTGTCTTTATAATAGGTGAAGCCACTTCATTATGGCATTGTCTATATTTGCATTCTTACTTACTTCACTAAAGATTCTGTGAGAAAACAGACCATAGTGTGGTATTTTAAAAATTTCTCAAATAACTTTAAAACAGGGATTGTAAAACCAGTTAATGCTAGTGGAAACAAAGAGACCTATGTTCTGTAGGAAGAATATTTCTAAGATTGGATTCCACAGATAAGGGTGTAAAAAAGGATTTTTTTGAATTATCTGTTTCTATACAGTTTAGACTGACCAACAACTGAATCAAATATTGTATCTATTTTGCTTTTCAGTAAAACCACAATACTTGGAATTTGAAATGATCAGCCAGTCCCTTTAGCCATCCTGATGAAATGTCATCTACCTCTAGCACACCAATCAATTGCTTAGTTATTATCTCTCGAAGTTAATATGGACGTTTACTTTACTTGAAGGGAATAAATTGTTGGCTACAGATTAAGGAGGATACATTTAGCATACGAAGAATTACTTTGCAGTGAACTTGCAAAAATAAATTAACAAGAGTTAGTGAATGTATAATACATGCTTCTGTTTTGTGTACTAGTGACATTTAACTGTTAGTTATATCCCCGTTCCCCAAATGAATGTTCTTTCACACGATGTATTAATATCTCTGCAAGCGATGGCCTCCAATTTACTACCTAAGTGGATTCCTACTTACCTTTCAAAGAAGACTTTCCTAACCCTGCCTTCCACCACACAATTAGATATGCCTTCCTTTGCTCTCACACCATGTTTTTCATGCTTTTAATAGTACAGTTTCATAAGGATATATACCGCTCTGTTTATTTGATGGCTGCATAATATAGTGCTGAGAGACCATGGCCCCAGATAACCTAGATTCAAATCAGAGCAACTGGCTCTGTGATCTTTGGCAAGTCACTCAAATCTTGGGACCTTTGTGTTCTCACTTATAAGATGTGGATGATGATAAATTTACCTTACAGGCTTTTTGTAAGGAATAAATGAGTTAATATATATGTAAAGACTTAGATTTGTATGTAGTTTCTCTTATTCATTATTGTATCTACAGAATTTAATATATAATATTTGTATAATTTATTTTATAATTTATTGGTATAAATATTACTAAAATTTTAATTATATACCTATACTTCTTGTGCTATATTCAGAAAGCACAAAGAGGGAACCTAGTAATACATAATTAATACTATAGAAAGATAATTTTAATAGTACATGTTAAAAAAAAAAAGACTTGGATGCTATCCACATTAAACAAATTAACTAGAAAATTGCCAGATCTTCAGTACACACTTGCCTGGGCTCCTCCTTTGATTGTAAATTCTCAACCTTTAGAAAAATAATGTTTACTTCTGGTTTGAATTTTTACTAATCTAAGCTGGCATAAGATACCTAAACAAGCTTAAATCTTAACTAATTTTTTCTTCATTTCCTCTAAAACATGTGGAATATGTTTACTTTATTGTTTAAAAGGGTTGTTTTATTGATCCTTTTATATGATCCCTTTGCTACAAAAGGTTTTGATATAGTGGAACAGTATGCTATCAATCTAGTAATAATAATGATATATTTTTGAGACCTGGTGTATATTTTGTCTTATCTGTTTCTAGCCTTTTCACTGCTCTTTTAATTTCCACCATCTCACTTTAAAACATTTTTCCAGTTATTCCAGGAAATGGGTTCCCAGCACTGGCCAGCTCCCCTTTTCTTGATACTCCTTCTCAAGGAAGTAACAATCACTGGGGTTGGTATTCATGTCATTTTTTTCCCCCCGTCTTTAATTTCTCATTAGTATTTTGTCAGGAGAACAGCTTTTACCTTTGCTCCTTTATTCTGAAAATATATTTCAAAAGCCCATTATTTTTCACTGAAATATTTTCCTGTGGTTTGGCATATAATCCTTTTACTCATTGCTAAAGCTAAAATCTCTTGCCTTGTTCCTACTTATTTTTAAGTGGAAGCCTGGCACCTCCAAGCCCCCTGTACTAGATTTCTATATATTTTTTGAAGACTTTATGCATGTAAAAATTTTATATCCCTTTTCCCACTTTACTGTAGTGGCCTATGTTATTCTTACTCTGGTTAGTTTTAACTTGATACATTTTCAAATACTGGATCTTGAACAGTTTGTATTTAATCTTTGTTTAGTAGGCTTCCCAGGAGTCCTCAGAAAACCAGATCAGGGTCTTTTGTCTTTCTTTCAAAGTCACTTCTCTGATTATTCCCATCATGTTTGGAGCTGGCTGTTGGACACATACTTAGTTATCTTACGTATATTTTCCTAAAAGTTGGATAAAATATATTTATGTTTCTCTTTTTCCTTGTGTTTTCTTGACCTCAGATACTTTTTACATAATGTAAAATTGGGCCTCTGAAACTTGCATTTTCTCCATCTAGCTGTTACCATGGCTTTTTTTTTTTTTTTTTACATCTTTATTGGAGTATAATTGCTTTACAATGGTGTGCTAGTTTCTGCTTTATAACAAAGTGCATCAGTTATACATATACATATGTTCCCATATCTCTTCCCTCTTGCGTCTCCCTCCTACCCTCCCTATCCCACCCCTCTAGGTGGTCACAAAGCACTGAGCTGATCTCCCTGTGCTATGCGGCTGCTTCCCGCTAGCTATTTTACGTTTGGCAGTGTATATATGTCCATGCCACTCTCTCGCTTTGTCACAGTTTACCCTTCCCCCTCCCCATATCCTCAAGTCCATTCTCTAGTAGGTTTGTGTCTTTATTCCTGTCTTACCCCTAGGTTCTTCATGACATTTTTTTTTCTTAAATTTCATATATATGTATTACCATACGGTATTTGTTTTCCTTTTTCTGACTTACTTCACTCTGTATGACAGACTCTAGGTCCATCCACCTCATTACAAATGGCTCAATTTTGTTTCTTTTTATGGCTGAGTAATATTCCATTGTATATATGTGCCACATCTTCTTTATCCATTCATCTGTGGATGGACACTCAGGTTGTTTCCATCTCCTGGCTGTTGTAAATAGTGCTGCAATGAACATTTTGGTACATGACTCTTTTTGAATTATGGTTTTCTCAGGGTATATGCCCTGTAGTGGGATTGCTGGGTCATATGGTAGTTCTATTTATGGTTTTTTAAGGAACCTCCGTACTGTTCTCCACAGTGGCTGTACCAATTCACATTCCCACCAGCAGTGCAAGAGTGTTCCCTTTTATCCACACCCTATCCAGCATTTATTGTTTCTAGATTTTTTGATGATGGCCATTCTGACTGGTGTGAGATGATATCTCATTGTTTTGATTTGCATTTCTCTAATGATTAATGATGTTGAACATTCTTTCATGTGTTTGTTGGCAGACTGTATATCTTCTTTGGAGAAATGTCTATTTAGGTCTTCTGACCATTTCTGGATTGGATTGTTTGTTTTTTTGTTATTGACCTGCATGTAAATTTTGGAAATTAATCCTTTGTCAGTTGCTTCATTTGCAAATATTTTCTCCCATTCTGAGGGTTGTCTTTTGGTCTTGTTTATGGTTTCCTTTGCTGTGCAAAAGCTTTGAAGTTTCATTAGGTCCCATTTGTTTATTTTTGTTTTTATTACCATTTCTCTGGGAGGTGGGTCAAAAAGGATCTTGCTGTGATTTATGTCATAGAGTGTTCTGCCTATGTTTTCCTCTAAGAGTTTGATAGTTTCTGGCCTTACATTTAGGTCTTTAATCCATTTTGAGTTTATTTTTGTGTATGGTGTTAGGGAGTGATCTAATCTCATACTTTTACATGTACCTGTCCAGTTTTCCCAGCACCACTTATTGAAGAGGCTGTCCTTTCTCCACTGTACATTCCTGCCTCCTTTATCAAAGAGAAGGTGACCATTTGTGCATGGGTTTATCTCTGAGCTTTCTATCCTGTTCCATTGATCTGTATTTCTGTTTTTGTGCCAGTACCATACTGTCTTGATTACTGTAGCTTTGTAGTATAGTCTGAAGTCAGGGAGCCTGATTCCTCCACCTCTGTTTTTCGTTCTCACGATTGCTTTGGCTATTCGGGGTCTTTAGTGTTTCCATACAAATTGTGAAATTTTTTGTTCTAGTTCTGTGGAACATGCCAGTGGTAGTTTATAGGGATTGCATTGATTCTGTAGATTGCTTTGGGTAGTACAGTCATTTTCACAATGTTGATTCTTCCAATCCAAGAACATGGTATATCTCTCCATCTATTTCTATCATCTTTAATTTCTTTCATCAGTGTCTTATAATTTTCTGCATACAGGTCTTTTGTCTCCTTAGGTAGGTTTATTCCTAGATATTTTATTCTTTTTGTTGCAGTGGTAAATGGGAGTGTTTTCTTGATTTCACTTTCAGATTTTTCATCATTAGTGTATAGGAATGCCAGAGATTTCTGTGCATTAATTTTGTATCCTGCAACTTTACCAAATTCGTTGATTAGCTCTAGTAGTTTTCTGGTAGCATCTTTAGGATTCTCTATGTATAGTATCATGTCATCTTCAAACAGTGACAGCTTTACTTCTTTTCCGATTTGGATTCCTTTTATTTCCTTTTCTTCTCTGATTGCTGTGGCTAAAACTTCCAAAACTATGTTGAATAAGAGTGGTGAGAGTGGGCAACCTTGGCTTGTTCCTGAACTTAGTGGAAATGCTTTCAGTTTTTCACCATTGAGGACGATGTTTGCTGTGGGTTTGTCATACATTGCCTTTATTATGTTGAGGAAAGTTCCCTCTATGCCTACTTTCTGCAGGGTTTTTATCATAAATGGGTGTGGAATTTTGTCGAAAGCTTTCTCTGCATCTATTGAGATGATCATATGGTTTTTCTCCTTCAGTTTGTTATTATGGTGTATCACATTGATTGATTTGCGTCTATTGAAGAATCCTTACATTCCTGGGATAAACCCCACTTGATCATGGTGTATGATCCTTTTAATGTGCTGTTGGATTCTGTTTGCCAGTATTTCGTTGAGGATTTTTGCATCTATGTTCATCAGTGATATTGGCCTGTAGTTTTCTTTCTATGTGACATCCTTGTCTGGTTTTGGTATCAGGGTGCTGGTGGCCTCGTAGAATGAGTTTGTAGTATTCCTCCCTCTGCTATATTTTGGAAGAGTTTGAGAAGGATAGGTGTTAGCTCTTCTCTAAATGTTTGATAGAATTTGCCTGTGAGCCATCTGGTCCTGGGCTTTTGTTTGTTGGAAGATTTTTAATCACAGTTTCAATTTCAGTGCTCGTGATAGGTCTGCTCATATTTTCTATTTCTTCCTGATTCAGTCTTGGCAGGTTGTGCCTTTCTAAGAATTTGTCCATTTCTTCCAGGTTGTCTATTTTATTGGCATGGAGTTGCTTATAGTAATCTCTCATGATCTTTTGTATTTCTGCAGTGTCAGTTGTTACTTCTCCTTTTTCATTTCTAATTCTATTGATTTGAGTCTCCTCTCTTTTTTTCTTGATGAGTTTGGCTAATGGTTTATCAATTTTGTTTATCTTTTCAAAGAACCAGCTTTTAGTTTTATTGATCTTTGCTATCGTTTCCTTCATTTCTTTTTCATTTATTTCTGATCTGATCTTTATGATTTCTTTCCTTCTGCTAACTTTGGGGTTTTTTTACTCTTCTTTCTCTAATTGCTTTAGGTGCAAGGTTAGGTTGTTTATTCGAGATGTTTCCTGTTTCTTAAGGTAGGATTGTATTGCTATAAACACCGTGGCTTTTTTTTTTTTTTTTTTTTTTGCGGTGCACTGGCCTCTCACTGTTGTGGCTTCTCCCGTTGCGGAGCATAGGCTCCAGACGCGCAGGCTCAGCGGCCATGGCTCACGGGCCCAACTGTTCCATGGCATGTGGGATCTTCCCCGACCGGGACACGAACCCGAGTCCCCTGCATCGGCAGGCGGACTCTCAACCACCAGCGCCACCAGGGAAGCCCCCACCATGGCTTTTTGAAATGCTTTTTTAGTGAGCAGAAATATGTGGGCTCATCCCTTATTCCAGGGATATTTTAAAATGAAAAAAAAAAATCATCACATGCTAAAATAAAGCACTTATATTGTGAGGGAATTGGGAGGGCAATGACTACAGAAAATTTCCCAAGTAACAGGCAGGGCAGAATCAGATTTAGGCTAAAAGAAAAGAGGAAGCCAAGAAAGAGCATAACTTAAGAACTCAAAAATATAATAAAGATTCTTGTACTTCACTAAAAAGATCTCTGAAGTAAACACAACAAATAAATAAACAAAACAACAACAAAAAACTTTGTTTCTTAAGAAGGTCATCATCCTGGTACTGTATTTGTCATGTAGGTTACTCTCTACTATTACATTATTTTACTCCTGCAAAAATCACATGGCATAAACTTACCTTCCCTCCTCCTCTCTCTCTTCTTCCTCCACTGCCGTTTTAGTATCTATTACATATAGGCACCTTACACACATTATTTCATTTAAATTTCACTATAATCTTCAAATTAGACGTTGTTATACCATTTTTCAAATTAGGAAATGGAGACTTCAAAAGTTAGTTTCTCAAACTGATTCAGATAGAAACTAGATTGGGACAAACACTAAGACATGTATATCCACAGATACCCTCTATTTTCTCTCGTGCTTCAACAACAATAAAGTGGAGAAGTCTGTAAAAAGTCAGAGGTGAAAGCCCCAAAATGAAAAAAAACATACAAGTATTGGCTATAGTTTAGTATTAAAAGGACCTCTTAACGGTCAAAGGTTTGGTACTCAGGAAGTTAACATTTTTTGAGCCTGTTTGAACAAAGACACATGCCTTACCATGAAAAAGGATATAGAGTATGGTGAGAGTCATCATGCAGTGATTCCTCAGTTGACGTGAGGAAATGCAGCCCAGAGATTATATTTCAACTTTAAATCCTCCAATGTAGAAAATTATTTGATGCTATCCAATAGGTGTTTAATGAAGGTCAAACAAATTAATAAGTGAATAAAACAAGGTAAATGAAAGAAAGAAGGACTAATGATTGTCATGGAATGAAACATACAGGTGTACTGAACACCGCAGCTGGTCCAGCACCTGGCACATCAGTCAGTGCTGTTGAATGAACCTATGAGCTCTGTAAGCCTCCTTTTAACTAGACCTCTGAATCTGCATCCACACATCAACGAGTGACTTTTTTGGCCACTAGAATGGGAATTTAGCAATTTATAATTGCTTTTAGTTCCTCTGGTGCTTCCACAGCCTTTGAGAATAGAGGGAGAGAAGAACTTAGTGGAAGTAGGGGCTCAGCAATAACAATACTGGTCCTAATTCTGCAGGCACAGCTCCGGGGTGGGGGGGGCGATACTTGTGACCGCCCCCCAGCCTTGGGAAGAGAGGAAACCTTCACGTTCCCTCAATGCAGTGGATGAGTGCTATTCTACCATTCAAGGAAAACCAGCAGAGGAAAACTCCTCAACTGTTTGCCAGGCCAGGAGACGTGTACATTGCTGTAGCAGGCTCTGCTTGGAGGCAGTTGGGGCAGAGCACTTATGAGCCTGGTCTCTGCAGCCAGACCTCCTGGCCTTGAGTTCCTACTTGTGAGCAGTGTGACATCGGGCAAGTTACTTAACGGTACTTCTGTTCCTTTTGTTTATGCAATGTGTCATTAATAGTGTCTATTGCATAATGCTTGAATGAGGATCAAATGAGTCTGTGTGTGTGTGTGTGTGTATGTAGCTACTTTGTTTATATATACACAGTGGCTAAAACAGTGCCTGGCAATTATTATGCATTATGTGTTGGCTATTATTATTATTATTACCATAAGGCAACTATTTATCTAAGGGGGAGGAGGAATCAAATGGGATTTAGGGTGTAAGACCCATATGAAATAGAAAAGAGGTGGTAGAGGGGGAGAGTGTAATGTAGTCGGATGTGTAGAGGCACCATTGTTCCTGACGCTGCTTTGCATGGCCTTGATGGCATGCACTTCTGCTAAGCCAAAGTGCTGCCAGGTGGAGGAGTGCACAGCTTGTGCTGGGGCCGGGGAGGGGGAGAAATTAAAGAACAGGGAGAAGGGCGGTTCCTCAAAATTGCTGCTTGGTGCTGACTTTCTAAATAGGCCTACTCAGCGGTTGGATAGGAAAAAGGGCTGGTGAATTTCCAGATATGTGTCAGGAAGAGGAGGAAGGAAAGTAATGACCCAGCAACCTGACGTTAGGATCATGACAGGGACATGAACTGTGATAAAAAAGCTGAAAGAGCCCACAAAATAATAATAAACAGTCCAGCACCGTTTGTCCTCAACCCTGGATCACAAACCACATTTCTGTTCAAACAAGCTGTTAGGAGAAGACGCTGAGAATTAAAACATGGAAAACTCCACGGCCAATATGATCCCCTTAGAATTTTTTCAAAGCTGCCTTTCTGCAATTGAACCGTATCTACATAGCACAAACAAGGGAGAAGTTTTGCAATTACCTGGTTTGCTTGATCAATTCAGACAGCCAAACTGGATTACTCATTTTTTTATGATTACTTGATCCAAAAAATCCACTCAGAGGCTTGAATTTTCTAGTTTAGCTGTCTAACTTGATCAGATTAATCCAATCCAATGAAATTTTTGTTGGAATTTCATCCAGTTCTGATTTTTATAATAAATTATTTTCTACATCTCCAGCTGAAAATAATAGTACAAAGGGAATTAAAACAATCTGAGATGATTTAGTGATAACATAAAGCATCTTTATATAACAGTTACAAAAAAAAGTCAGTGATTGTATTTGAAATATACCCAGACAGTGTGTCCGCTAGATACACAAAGTTCATCAAATCCATGTAGTAAGAAATCTTTTCTCCTTGCTCAGTCATATTCTAGCATGTCCTTGATCGTATGTCTGCTGCTGGGACCATGAGTGTTGCAGAACAGTGGCTGGGGCAATGGCTTGTGACACTATTAAAGTATTTTCTATAGTCACTTTTGTTTTTTTTTATTGAACATTTTCCTTCCTTTCTCTCTCCTCTATCTATTTCTTTTCTCTTGGCTTCTCTCTTTTTCCTTGATTTACTTAGAGCTCCAATGAACCTAGTACCTAGTATGGTCTCCCAGAGGATTTAAGTTGGTGCTAAGTTGGGGTGCTGATATCCAGACGGTGGAAAAATCCACACAGGCTCTAGGAAGAACTATACAAAAGTCCAGTTTATCTTTGAAGTGCATTTATCTCTTCATAGCTTTTCCCTTCTAGGATGCTCCATTTTAGGCTGTCTTTTAGGCAGCCTAGGATTTTATTTTGCCCTGTATCCACATTTCCTCCTAACTTTAGCTCATCCTTTTCCTGAAGTACGCTACTTAGAACCTACCTTCCTTTCCATTACTTCATAAAAACACCTCTTCCCTCAGTGTAAATATTTTATCTAAGAGGAAAGCAAGCTGATTTTTAAAAATCTGTCTAGTTTCAAAACACATCCACTTCACTGCACATCTTTTTATGCAGACAGCATCGTCTCCTTCATGGACGATTTCAGTACCTAACTGGTCTCTTTTTTTCCTGTTTTTGTCTCCCTGTGATCTGTTCTCTTTGCAGCCACCAGGGTGATTTTCTAGTTAAGTCAAGTGGTCATTCTTCTACTTGAAATCCTTCTTGGGTCCTCATTTTATTCAGAGTAAAAGCCAACATCCTTACCTGAAACGCCCAGGGCTCTGGTCAGGCTCCTCGCTGACTTCTCAGTTGAAACTTCTGCTCCAAGCACACCACCCTCCTGCTCTCTGAGGATGCGCCAGGCGGGTCCTGGGTGTTCCCTGCCTTTCCTGATGCTTTTCCTCAGCTGTCTCCGTGGCTCACATCGCCTCACATCCTTCATGTCCTTTCTCAAATATCTTCTCAGAGAGACTTTCTCAAAAGCCTGAATTTGCTACCTCCTCACCACGGTCTGTCCTCCTGTGCTTCATTTTCCTTTAACTCCAGCAGCACATTGTATTTTGTACTTAGTTATGTTGTTCCACGTCTATCTCTCCCTTCTAGAATGTAAGCTTTGGAGGGCTGGGATTCTGTCTTTGCCTTCTATCCCTACTTATATCCTGGGTGCACAGAAAAGTATTTGATACTTCCTAAGTATTTAATAAATATTTTTTGAATGAGCAATTATATAATTAATTTACAAATGCATTGGCATGTAGACAACTGAGTATATGGGAATTTTTGGAGAGATGCTTATTGATATTTTGAGGATATATTTTTCTATACATGCTTAAAAATAAGCACCTTGTTAAGCTGATAACCAGGCATCGAATGAAAGAATGAATGGCTGTGTCTTTTCAAAAAAATTTACTGAAGTAGAGTTGTTTTACAATGTTGTGTTAATGTCTGCTGTACAACAAAGTGAATCAGTTATACATATATATATTCTTTTTCATATTCTTTTACATTATGATTTATCATAGTATATTGAATGTAGTTCCCTGTGCTATACAGTAGGACCTTGCTGTTTATCCATCGTATGTATACTAGTTTGCCTCTGCTAATCCCAAACTCCCAATCTTTCCCTCCCCCTTCCCTCTGCCCTGGCAACTGCAAGTCTGTTCTCTATGTCTGTGAGTCTGTTTCTGTTTTGTAGATATGCTCATTTTTGTCATATTTTAGATTCCACATATAGATGATCTTTTTCTGAATTTCAACTCATCTTTTTTCTCCCCTGCCTGGGCCTGCAAGAGTAAAGGGTAGCAGTTTGCTGTCTTATTTCTAAATGATTACCCAATGTGAAATCAGTCTGAATACTGGCTGTATTTTTTGTTTGTTTGTTTGTTTGTTTTGCGGTACACGGGCCTCTCACTGTTCCGGCCTTTCCCGTTGCGGAGCAGAGGCTCCGGACGCGCATGCTCAGCAGCCATGGCTCACGGGCCCAGCCGCTCTGCAGCGTGTGGGATCTTCCCGGACTGGGGCGCGAACCTGTGTCCCCTGCATTGGCAGGCAGACCCTCAACCACTGCACCACCAGGGAAGCCCTGGCTGTATTTTATAGTTATATTTTTATATCTTTAATCTCTTATAGACATATACCTACCATGGATTAATGGTGATATTTACAGGAAAAATAAAATGAGTGAATGCATAATTTGTAGACCTGGTAACACCTATGTAACTGAGGCAACCGTGTATATCCCTCAATTAAAGTTTTGCCAGTGTTCATGATCATCACTTCTGCCCATTTGAGGAAACACATGCTTGCACAGCTTGAAGTGTTTAACATCTTTCAAGCTAAGCTTTGGCACCTCATGGAGTATAGGCTGTGCCTAGTTAATCCTGGGAGCTGAAATTCTTACTTTCTGCCCTTTAAAGCCCAAACCTATTTAAGATTATCTTTTCTTTTTTCATACTGTTTCATCAAAGCAAAACTCTCAGAGCATGAAACAATGCGGTTAGGGCAGCGGATTAAAAAAAAATACAGAACTAGAAAACATGGCAGCATTTTCCTGTGGCTATGTAATGGCAAAGTCAAACTAAGCTGCCATCTGTCTAGATTCCTGTCTTAAAATTCAAAAGGAGGGATCTGAACAGCTGGGAAGTCTGCTTGATCAGTGACCAGCATTGGAGAGGGAAACAGCAAGAGTCCTCACCATTGGCCTGTTTTATCCCCAGTGTGAACCGGCCAACGGGAGGAGCTATGTATCTTGGATATTGTGTTGTTTGTTATCCAGGAGCCCAAGGGGAGTTTCTAGTGCCTCCCTAAACTTCCTGCCTCCATCTGTGGTCTCTGTAGTCTGATTTTCTTCAGTAGCTCTCCAAACTTATTTCCCGCTCATTCCATTCCAAGGCCTCCATTCTGTCATAATGGCCCTGTCTCCAGCCCTATCCGATCACTCCTTCTGGGCAGGAGAAGTTGTTCCCCTTGCCCATATTCACCCTCTGTTTTCCATCCAGTTTTAGCAATTTTTAAAATACGTTTTTAAGTTTCACCTCCTATGAGGTGAAATACCTTCTCTGGAGAAGCCAATTCCCATGATCTCTCTCTTCTAATTCCTTATTAGTCATTCACACAATAACCAAGAGCTTCCCTTGTACCAGATCCTGCTGGAAGTAATGGGAAGACAAAGGTGAGTGAGAATTCAGCTACTCAACAAGCGATGATGAACAAAGATGGAAACTAACAGAGGATGCTGTAGGAGTGATTAAGAGATGTGGTGACTCTCTCCTATAACTCTTATAAGCTTGACCCAGATTCACCAATTTTAACATCATGTTACATTTGCTTTCCTCCTTTCTTTCTCTCTCTTTCTCGTTACTTTTTCTGAACTACTTGTTAGTAGGTTGATACATCATTGCCTTCTACTCTTTAATACACTGCGCATTTCCTAAGAACAAAGATACATCTCATATAGCCACATTAAAATGATCAAATTTAGGAAATGTTCAACTGCTATAGTATATACTCCTACGCTTTGCTCTTTTCACTTCATATAGTCTGCAATTTAATCCACTGTTGCTTCACTGAGGTTTTCCGCATTCTCTTTTTGCAGCCATACATTCCTACGCTGCTGCATTGTGTGCATGTAACAGTGTGTTCAACCAGTCTCCTATTTTTGAACACTGAGGTAGTTTCCAATATTTTGCAATTACAGATACTGCGGCAATGAATAATCTCTTGCATATATCTTCGTATGCAAAGGGCAAATTCCAGGAAGTGGGATTGCTGCGTCAAAAGACAAGTACATATACAGTTTGTTAAATATTGCCAAATCTGTCCCCCCGCTGAAGAGTTGTGACATTTTGCCTTCTCATCAGCAACATCTGGGCAGATCTTACTAACACTGCATTGTAAGCTTTTGACATTATGCCAATACAGGAGACGAGAAAGGTTATCACTCTGTGTTTTAATGTTCATTTCTCTTCCTGTGAATAAAATGGAACATCTATCATACATTTAAGAGCCACTTTTTGGTTAATCATATTTTTATATTTTTGCCCTTTTTCCATAGCGTTTATAAATTTTTTCCCCCAATTTTAAAAGTCTTTTATATAAGAGGAGTATTAGTATTTTTCTGGTATTTGTTGCAAGTTTTTCCTATTTTCATTTGTCTTTGATTTTGCTTAAGATAATTTTTTTGCCTTTCAAAAGTTAAAAAATTCTTTTTGTATAATCAAATTTATCAATCATTTATTGCATCCGGATTTTGAGTCATAGTTAGAAAGTTTTCCTCTATACCAAAGTTAATAAAGAAGAATTCACCCATTTCCTTATTGATCACTTACGGTTTCATTTATTACATTTAAATCACTGATACATTTGGATTTTATTCTTGATAATGGTGTGAGGAATAAATGCAGTTTTATCGTTTTCTAAATGACTCTCCACTTGTTCCGGCACCATTTTTTTAAAAGGTCATCTTTTCCCCATTGATTTGACATCATGTCTTTCATATAGCAAATTTTCATACATATATAATAAAAGAGCAAGAGAGAATCTATTTCTAGGCATTATATTCTACTGGACTGGTCTGTTTATTCATGCACCAGTGCCATAATAAATTGTTAATAAAGCTATGTTTATTTAATTCAGTAGTCATTAGCCACATGTGGCTATGTAAGTTTAAATTTACAACAATTAAATTAAAAATCCAGTTCTTTAGTTACACTAGCTACATTTTATGTGATCATTTCGCTATACATGGGTAGTAGCTATGATATTGGACAGTTCAGATATAGAAAATTTCCATCATCACAGAAAATTCTATTGGACAGTGCTATTAAAGAAGCTTTGTACAAGAGTATATTCTAATGTCTGTTATGGCTAGTTCTCCCTCATCTCTCTTCCTTTTAAATGTTTTCCTGGCTATTCTTATGTGCTTATTTTTCCATATGAATTTTATTATCACCTTGCCTAGCTCAAGGAAAAAGACCATTGATATTTTAATAGGTTAACATTTAATTTATAAATTAATTTTGGAAGAACTTAATGCAGTCGATGATGTTGAGATGTATTGTGTAAGAACAAAGGAGAGGAGGAGTTGAAGAAGATGGCGGAAGAGTAAGATGCGGAGATCACCTTCCTCCCCAGAGATACATCAGAAATACATCTACACATGCAACTGCTCCTATAGAACACCCACTGAACTCTGGCAGAAGACCTCAGACCTCCCAAAAGGCAAGAAACCCCCCACGTAACTGGATACGGCAAAAGAAAAAAGAAAAAACAGAGACAAAAGAATAGGGACAGGACCTGCACCAGTGGGAGGGAGCTGTGAAGGAGGAAAGGTTTCCACACACTAGGAAGCCCCTTTGCAGGCTGAGACTGTGGGTGGCGGAGTGGGGAAGCTTTGGAGCCACGAGGGAGAGTGCAGCAACAGGCGTGCGGAGGGCAAAGGGGAGAGATTCCCTCACAGAGGATCGGTGCTGACCAGTACTCACCAGACCGAGAGGCTTGTCTGCTCACGTGCCGGGGTGGGCGGGGGCTGGGAGCTGAGGCTCGGGCTTCGGTCGGATTGCAGGGAGAGGACTGGCGGCGTGCGCACAGCCCGAAGGGGCTAGTGCGCCACGGCTACCCGGGAGGGAGTCTGGGAAAAGGTCTGGAGCTGCCGAAAAGGCAAGAGACGTTTTCTTCCCTCTTTTGTTTCCTGGTGCGCGAGGAGAGGCGATAAAGAGCGCTGCTTAAAGGAGCTCCAGAGATGAGCATGAGCCGCGGCTTACAGCGCGGACCCCAGAGATGGACATGAGACGCTAAGACTGCTGCTGCCGCCACCAAGAAGCCTGTGTGCAAGCACAGGTCACTATCCACACCTCCCCTCCTGGGAGCCTGTGCAGCCCGCCACTGCCAGGGTCTCATGATCCAGGGACAGCTTCCCCGGGAGAATACATGGCACTCCTCAGGCCGGTGCAACGTCACGCCGGCCTCTAACGCCGCAGGCCCGGCCCTCCCTCCCCCTGGCCTGAGTGAGCCAGAGCTCCCAAATCACTTGCTCCTTTAACCCTGTCCTGTCTGAGCGAAGAACAGACGCCCTCCGGTGACCTACATGCAGAGGCAGGGCCAAATGCAAAGCTGAACCCCGGGAGCTGTGCAAACAAAAAACAGAAAGGGAAATTTCTCCCAACAGCATCTGGAGCAGCGGATTACATCTCCACAATCAACTTGATGTACCCTGCATCTGTGGAATACCTCAATAGACAACGAATCATCCCAAATTGAGGAGGTGGACTTTGAGAGCAAGATATATTATTTTTTCCCCTTTTCTTCTTTTTGTGAGTGTGTATGGGTATGCTTCTGTGTGAGATTTTGTCTGTATAGCTTTGCTCTCACCATTTGTCCTAGGGTTCTGTCCATCCGTTTTTTGCTTTTGTTTTTTTTACTTTTTAAAATACTTTTATTCTTAATAATTTTTTGTTCTTTTTTCTTTTAATAACTTTATTTTATCTAACTTTGTTTTATTTTATTTTATCCTCTTTCTTTCTACTTTTTCTCCCTTTTATTCTGAGCCGCGTGGATGAAAGGCTCTTGGTGCGGCAGCCAGGAGTCAGTGCTGTGCCTCTGAGGTGGGAGAGCCAACTTCAGGACACTGGTCCACAAGAGACCTCCCAGCTCCATGTAATATCAAATGGCGAAAATCTCTCAGAGATCTCCACCTCAACACCAAGACCCATCTTCACTCAACAACCAGCAAGCTACAGTGCTGGACACCCTATGCCAAACAACTAGCAAGACAGGAACACAACCCCACCCATTAGCAGAGAGGCTGCCTAAAACCATATTAAGGACACAGACACCCAAAACACACCACCAGACGTGGACCAGCCCATCAGAAAGACAAGATCCAGCCTCATCCACCAGAACACAGGCACTAGTCCCCTCTACCGGGAAGCCTACACAACCCACTGAACCAACCTTAGCCACTGGGGACAGACACCAAAAACAATGGGAACTACGAACCTGCAGCCTGCAAAAGGGAGACCCCAAACACAGTAAGAGAAGCAAAATGAGAAGACAGAAAAACACACAGCAGATGAAGGAGCAAGGTAATAACCGACCAGAACTAACAAATGAAGAGGGAGCTAGGCAATCTACCTGAAAAAGAATTTAAAATCATCCAAAATCGTGGTGATCCAAAATCGTGGAAATAGAATAGATAAAATGCCAGAAACATTTAACAAGGACCTACAAGAACTAAAGAGGAAACAAGCAACAATGAACAACACAAAATATGAAATTAAAAATACTCTAGATGGGATCGATAGCAGAATAACTGAGGCAGAAGAACGGATCAGTGACCTGGAAGATAGAAATAGTGGAAATAACTACTGCAGAACACAATAAATAAAAAAGAATGAAAAGACCTGAGGACAGTCTCAGAGATCTCTGGGACACCATTAAATGCACCAGCATTCGAATTCTGGGGACACCAGAAGAAGAAGAGAAAAAGAAAGGGACTGAGAAAATATTTGAAGAGATTATAGTTGAAAACTTCCCTAATTTGGGAAAAGAAATAGTTAATGAAGTCCAGAAGCACAGAGAGTCCCATACAGGATAAATCCAAGGAGAAATACAGCAAGACACATATTAATCAAACTGTCAAAAATTGAATACAAAGAAAACATATTAAAAGCAGCAAGGGAAAAACAACAAATAACACACAAGGGAATCCCCATAAGGTTTACAGCTGATCTTTCAGCAGAAACTCTGCAAGCCAGAAGGGAGTGGCAGAACATATTTAAAGTGATGAAGGAGAAAAACCTACAACCAAAATTACTCTACCCAGCAAGGATCTCATTCAGATTTGATGGAGAAATTAAAACCTTTACAGACAAGCAAAAGCTGAGAGAGTTCAGCACCACCAAACCAGCTTTACAACAAATGCTAAAGGAACTTCTCTAGGCAAGAAACACAAGAGAAGGAAAAGATGTACAATAACAAAGCCATAACAATAAAGAAAATGGGAATAGGAACATACATATCAATAATTACCTTAAATGTAAATGGACTAAATGCTCCCACCAAAAGACACAGACTGGCTGAATGGATACAAAAACAAGACCCATATATATGCTGTCTACAAGAGACCCACTTCAGACCTAGAGACACATACAGACTGAGAGTGAGGGGATGGAAAAAGATATTACATGCAAATGGAAACCAAAAGAAACCTGGAGTAGCAATTCTCATATCAGACAAAATAGACTTCAAAATAAAGACTATTACAAGAGACAAAGAGGGAGAATACATAATAATCAAGGGATTGATCCAAGAAGAAGATATAACAATTGTAAATATTTATGCACCCAACATAGGAGCACCTCAGTACATAAGGCAAATACTAACAGCCATAAAAGGGGAAATCGACAGTAACACAGTCATAGTAGGGGACTTTAACACCCCACTTTCACCAATGGACAGATCATCCAAAATGAAAATAAATAAGGAAACACAAGCTTGAAATGATACATTAAACATGATGGACTTAATTGATAGTTATAGGACATTCCCTCCACAGACAACAGAATACACATTTTTCTCAAGTGCTCATGGAACATTCTCCAGGATAGATCATATCTTGGGTCACAAATCAAGTCTTGGTTAATTTAAGAAAATTGAAATCGTATCAAGTATCTTTTCCGACCACAAAGCTATGAGACTAGATATCAATTACAGGAAAAGATCTGTAAAAAATACAAACACGTGGAGGCTAAACAATACACTACTTAATAACGAAGTGATCACTGAAGAAATCAAAGAGGAACTCAAAAATACCTAGAAACAAATGACAATGGAGACACGACGACCGAAAGCCTATGGGATGCAGCAAAAGCAGTTCTAAGAGGGAAGTTTATAGCAATACAATCCTACTGTAAGAAACAAGAAACATCTCAAATAAACAACCTAACCTTGCACCTAAAGTAATTAGAGAAAGAAGAACAAAAAAACCTCAAAGTTAGGAGAAGGAAAGAAATCATAAAGATCATATCAGAAATAAATGAAAAAGAAATGAAGGAAATGATAGCAAAGATCAATAAAACTAAAAGCTGGTTCTTTGAAAAGATAAACAAAATTGATAAACCATTAGCCAGACTCATCAAGAAAAAAATGGAGAAGACTCAAATCAATAGACTTAGAAATGAAAAAGGAGAAGTAACAACTGACACTGCAGAAATACAAAAGATCATGAGAGATTACTATAAGCAACTCCATGCCAATAAAATAGACAACCTGGAAGAAATGGACAAATTCTTAGAAATGCACAACCTGCCGAGACTGAATCAGGAAGAAATAGAAAATATGAGCAGACCTATCACGAGCACTGAAAATGAAACTGTGATTAAAAATTTTCCAACAAACAGAAGCCCAGGACCAGATGGCTTCACAGGTGAATTCTATCAAACATTTAGAGAAGAGCTAACACCTACCCTTCTCAAACTCTTCCAAAATATAGCAGAGGGAGGAACACTCCCAAATTCATTCTACGAGGCCACCATCACCTTGATACCTAAACCAGACAAGGATGTCACAAAGAAAGAAAACTACAGGCCAATATCACTGATGAACATAGATGCAAAAATCCTCAACAAAATACTATCAAACAGAATCCAACAGCACATTAAAAGGATCATACACCATGATCAAGTGGGATTTATTCCAGGAATGCAGGGAATCTTCAGTATACGCAAATCAATCAACTTGATACACCATATTAACAAACTGAAGGAGAAAAATCATATGATCATCTCAATAGATGCAGAGAAAGCTTTTAACAAAATTCAACACCCATTTATGATAAAAACCCTGCAGAAAGTAGGCATAGAGGGAACTTTCCTCAACATAATAAAGGCCATATATGACAAACCCCCAGCCAACATTGTCCTCAATGGTGAAAAACTGGAACCATTTCCACTAAGTTCAGGAAGAAAAGGCTGCCCACTCTCACCACTATTATTCAACATAATTTTGGAAGTTTTAGCCACAGCAATCAGAGAAGTAAAAGAAATAAAAGAAATCCAAATCAGAAAAGAAGTAAAGCTGTGACTTGTTTCCAGATAACATGACACTATACATAGATAATGTACCAGAAAATACTAGAAATACCAGAAAACTACTAGAGCTAATCAATGAATTTGGTAAATTAGAAGGATGCAAAATTAATGCACAGAAATCTCTTGCATTCCTATACACTAATGATGAAAAATCTGAAAGTGGAATCAAGTAAAAACTCCCATTTACCACTGCAACAAAAAGAATAAAATATCTAGGAATAAACCTACCTAAGGAGACAAAAGACCTGTATGCAGAAAATTATAAGACACTGATGAAAGAAATTAAAGATGATAGAAATAGATGGAGAGATATACCATGTTCTTGGATTGGAAGAATCAACATTGTGAAAATGACTGTACTACACAAAACAATCTACAGATTCAATGCAATCCCTATCAAACTACCACTGGCATTTTCCACAGAACTAGAACCAAAAATTTCACAATTTGTATGGAAACACAAAAGACCCCGAATAGTCAAAGCAATCTTGAGAACGAAAACTGGAGCTGGAGGAATAAGGCTCCCTAACTTCAGACTACACTACAAAGCTACAGTAATCAAGCCTGTATGATGCTGGCACAAAAACAGAAACAGGATAGAAAGCCCAGAGATAAACCCACACACATATGGTCACCTTATCTTTGATAAAGGAGACAAGAATATACAGTGGAGAAAAGACAGCCTCTTCAATAAGTGGTGCTGGGAAAACTGGACAGGTACATGTAAAAGTATGAGATTAGATCACTCCCTAACACCATACACAAAAGTAAGCTCAAAATGGATTAAAGACCTAAATGTAAGGCCAGAAACTATCAAACTCTTAGAGGAAAACATAGGCAGAACACTATGACGTAAGTCACAGCAAGATCCTTTTTGACCCACCTCCTAGAGAAATGGAAAGAAAAACAAAAATAAACAAATGGGACCTAATGAAACTTCAAAGCTTTTGCACAGCAAAGGAAACCATAAGACGAAAAGACAACCCTCAGAATGGGAGAAAATATTTACAAATGTAGCCACTGACAAAGGATTAATCTCCAAAATTTACAAGCAACTCGTGCAGCTCAATAACAAAAAAAGGAAAAGACACAATCCAAAAATGGGCAGAAGACCTAAATAGACATTTCTCCAAAGAAGATATACAGATTTCCAACAAACACATGAAAGAATGCTCAATATCATTAATCACTGGACAAATGCAGTTCAAAACTACAATGAGATATCATCTCAGACCGGTCAGAATGGCCATCTTCAAAGAATCTACAAACAATAAATCCTGGAGAGGGTGTGGAGAAAAGGGATAACTCTTGCACTGCTGGTGGGAATGTAAATTGATACAGCCACTATGGAGAACAGTTGGGAGGTTCCTTAAAAAACTACAAATAGAACTACCATACGACCCACCAATGCCACTACTGAGCATATACCCTGAGAAAACCATAATTCAAAAAGAGTCATGTACCAAAATGTTCATTGCAGCTGTATTTACAATAGCCAGGAGATGGAAGCAACCAAATGTCCATCATCAGATGAATGGATAAAGAAGATATGACACATATATACAATGGAATATTACTCAGCCATGAAAAGTAACGAAATTGAGCCATTTGTAATGAGGTGGATGGACCTAGAGTCTGTCATACAGAGTGAAGTAAGTCAGAAAGAGAAAAACAAATACCATATGCTAACACATATATATGGAATATATGGGGAAAAAAAAAGTCATGAAGAACCTAGGGGTAAGACGGGAATAAAAACACAGACCTACTAGAGAATGGACTTCAGGATATGGGGAGTGGAAAGGGTAAGCTGTGACAAAGTGAGAGAGTGGCATGGACATATATACACTGCCAAACGTAAAATAGCTAGTGGGAAGCAGCCGCATAGCACGGGGAGATCAGCTCAGTGCTTTGTAACCACCTAAAGGGGTGGGATAGGGAAGGTGGGAGGGAGGGAGATGCAAGAGGGAAGAGATATGGGAGCATATGTATATATATAACTGATTCACTTTGTTATAAAGCAGAAACTAACACACCATTGTAAAGTAATTATACTCCAATAAAGGTGTAAAAAAAAAAGGGGGGGCTTCCCTGGTTGCACAGTGGTTGAGAATCTGCCTGGTACTGCAGGCGACACGGGTTTGAGCCCTGGTCTGGGAGGATCCCACATACCGCGGAGCAACTAGGCCTGTGAGCCACAACTACTGAGCCTGCACGTCTGGAGCCTGTGCTCCACAACAAGAAAGGCCGCGATAGTGAGAGGCCCGTGCACTGTGATGAAGAGTGGCCCCCGCTTGCCACAACTAGAGAAAGCCATTGCACAGAAACGAAGACCCAACACAGCAAAAATTAATTAATTAATTAATTAACTCCTACCCCTAACATCTTAAAAAAAAAAAAAAGGACATAGGAGAGCCTTCCATGTGTTCATGTCTGTTTTTGGTCCTTCAGAACTGTTTTATGATTTTCTTCATGTCAGTTTTACACATTTCTTGTAAGTTCATTACTGATTATTCATTTTTATATAAATATTTTAAGTGGAATTGTCTCTTCCATTATATCTTCTGTCTAGTTATTATCTGTGTACAAGAAGAATTTTACTGTCTGCATGTTTATTTTATATTCTGCTATGTGACTAAATTATTTTATTGTAGTTAGCTTTATTATCCATTTTCTGTACTCTCATGTTATCTGAAAATAGTTTTTCCCCAATTTTTATGTTTCTAGCTGTTTCCTCTTATCTAGTTGCATTGGCTAGTACTTCTAATACCATTTTTAAGTAGTTGTAGAGATAGTGGATATCCTTACCTTTTTTTTTATCCATAATAGTAATACCTCTAGTTTTTGTTTTTGTTTTTTGCTTTTCCTTTCAAGAAATATGCTGGGTTTAGGAAAGAGGCATATATGTTCTTTCATGTCAAGGAAATAGCCAACCAATACTGTTTTATTAGGAATGGATATTGAATGTTATTAAAAACTTTTCATCATGTATGGAAATAATTATATGATGTTTCTCCTTAGATCTATTAGTTTACTAAATTAATATATTTACATATATTGAACAATTTTTACACTTCTGATATAAATCCCATAAATTGGTTCCACTGGAATATTTTCTTAATATGGTGTTGCAGTCTTGGTAAAATTTTCATTTATTATTTTTGCATTGATATTAATGTGTATTGTTCTGTAATTTTCATTTTTGTGCTGTTTGTTATTGATACGTTTACCGATTGACATTATATTTGTTTCATAAAAATAATTCAGAAGTTTTATTTCATTTTCCATGCTATAAAATAACTTATGTAGTATTGGCACTATCTGGTTATCAACAAGTGTATAAGTCTGAGATTTTCCATATTTATAAGCTAACAAGTTAGCCTGTTATCATCTCATGGATACTAGTAGATGAGATTCCTGAGTCAGAGACAAAGGACTTTATTGCTAGAAGCAGCAGCTAGAGTTTCATTTTCGCATCAGTGTTATATAAGTCCCACAGGGCAATGCTGATGGGTTCAGATGGATGCCTGCAATCACAGTGGGTTAGGTTATAGGAGACAAACACTGAGCTAGGTAGATCCATCGCTTTTATAATTAAGCAGAAACAAACCTGTTCTTTGTCTAGAAGAAGTTACTTCTTTCATCAAAGTTGGTCACTCCAGACACAGTCATGAGAAATGGCCCAGGTAAAGAGTGGTCAGAGTCTTATATTCTTGGCACACCCAGCAATAAAGTGCAGGGCTCTTGGCAGAATGCTTTGCTCAATACCGTTCTCTTAAATGGTTGGTACAATTTTCTTAGGAAACTATCCAATCCTGTTACATTTTTGTGGAGTCATTCTTTGACAGCTTTCTTATTTCTTCTATGCAAATTGACCATATTAATCTTTTATTATGTCCTGGAGATACTTTTCGTAAACTGTATTTTCCTAAGAAATTATCTGTTTCATCTAGGTTTTCTAATTATTTGCATTGACATATGAAAAATAGTCTGCCATGACTTTTTAAACTTTTCTCTGTATCAAAAATTTTTTTTCCAATGGAATTTCTTAGTTTGTGTATGGGTGTTCTCTCCCTTTCCCTTAGTTAAATTTGCTAGTGATGTGCTTATTTTATATCTTTTCCCTTAACAATCCAGGTTTTTGTTTGTTAATTTAATCTACATTACTCTATTTCTCCCCTTTCCTTATCATCTCATTAATTTTTGCTTTATTATTATGTCTTTTCTTGAGCTTTCTTTTTTTAATTTAATTTTATTTATTTACTTTGTATGCAGCAGGTTCTTATTAGTTATCTATTTTATACATATTAGTGTATATGTGTCAATCCCAATCTCCCAATTCATCCCACCACCACCCCCCGCCCGACTTTCCCTGCTTTGTTCTGTACATCTGTGTCTCTATTTCTGCCTTGCAAACTGGTTCATCTATACCATTTTTCTAGATTCCACATATATGCATTAATATATGATATTTGTTTTTCTCTTTCTGACTTCACTCTTTGTGATAGTCTCTAGGTCCATCCATGTCTCTGCAACTGACCCAATTTCATTTCTTTTTATGGCTGAGTAATATTCCATTGTATATATGTACCACATCTTCTTTATACATTCATCTGTCGATGGGCATTTAGGTTGCTTCCATGACCTGGCTGTTGTAAATAGTGCTGCAGTGAACATTGGAGTGCATGTGTTTTTTTTGAATAATGGTTTTCTCTGGGTATATGCCCAGTAGTGGGATTGCTGGGTCATATGGTAATTCTATTTTTAGTTTTTTAAGGAACCTCCAAACTGTTCTCCATAGTGGCTGTATCAATTTACATTCCCACCAACAGTGTAAGAGAGTTCCTTTTGTCCACACCATCTCCAGCATTTGTTGTTTGTAGATTTTCTTATGATGCCCATTATAACCGGTGTGAGGTGATACCTCATTGTAGTTTTGATTTGCATTTCTCTAATAATAGTGATGTTGAGCATCTTTTCATGTGCCTCTTCGCCATCTGTATGTGTTCTTGGAAAGATGTCTATTTAGGTCTTCTGCCCATTCTTTGATTGGGTTGTTTGTTTTTTTAATATTGAGCTTCATGAGCTGTTTATATATTTTGGAGATTAATCCTTTGTCCATTGATTCATTTGCAAATATTTTCTCCCATTCTGAGGGTTGTCTTTTCGTCTTGTTTATAGTTTCCTTTGCTGTGCAAAAGCTTTTAAGTTTCATTAGGTCCCATTTGTTTATTTTTGTTTTTATTTCCATTACTCTAGAAGGTGGGTCAAAAAAGATCTTGCTGAGATTTATGTCAGAGAGTGTTCTTCCTGTGTTTTACTCTAAGAGTTTTATAGGGTCCAGTCTTACATTTAGGTCTTTAATCCATTTTGAAATATATTTTTATGTATGGTGTTAGGGAGTATTCTAATTTCATTCTTTTACATGTAGCTGTCCAGTTTTTCCAGCACCGCTTATCGAAGAGACTCTTTTCTCCATTGTATATCCTTGCCTCCTTTGTCATAGATTAGTTGACCATAGGTGTGTGGGTTTATCTCTGGGCTTTCTATCCTGTTCCATTGATCTATATTTCTGTTTTTGTGCCAGTACCATATTGCCTTGATTACTGTAGCTTTGTAGTATAGCCTGAAGTCAGAGAGTCTGTTTCCTCCAGCTCTGTTTTTTTTCCCCTCAAGATTGCTTTCGCTATTCCCAGTCTCTTGTGTCTCCAGACAAATTTTAAGATTTTTTTTGTTCTAGTTCTGTAAAAAATGCCATTGGTAATTTGATAGGGATTGCATTGAATCTATAGATTGCTTAACTATAATCTGTAGTATAGTTATTTTCAAAATATTGATTCTTCCAATCCAAGAACATGGTATACCTCTCCATCTGTTTGTGTCACCTTTGATTTGTTTCATCAACTGTCTTATAGTTTTCTGAGTACAGGTCTTTTACCTCCTTAGATAGGTTTATTCCTAGGTATTTTATTCTTTTTGTTGCAGTGGAGAATGGGACTGTTTCCTTAATTTCTCTTTCTGATCTTTCGTTGTTAGTGTATACGAATGCAAGAGATTTCTGTGTATTAATTTTGTATCCAGCAACTTTACCACATTCATTGATTAGCTCTAGTAGTTTTCTGGTGGCATCTTTAGGATATTCTACGTATAGTATCATATCATCTACAAACAGTGACTGTTTTACTACTTCTTTTCCAATTTGTATTCCTTTTATTTCATTTTCTTGCCTGATTTCCATGGCTAGGGCTTATAAAACTAGGTTGAATAATAGTGGCGAGAGTGGACATCCTTGTCCTGTTGCTGATCTTAGAGGAAATGCTTTCAGGTTTTCACCATTGAGAATGAGGTTTGCTGTGGTTTTGTTGTATATGGCCTTTATTCTGTTGAGGTAGGTTCCCTCTATGCCCACTTTCTTGAGAGTTTTTATCATCAATGGGTGTTGAATTTTGGCAAAAGCCTTTTCTGCATCTATTGAGATGATCATATGGTTTTTATTCTTCAGATTAGTATGGTGTATCACATTGACTGATTGGCGTATATTGAAGAATCCTTGCATCCCTGGGGTGAATCCTGCTTGATGATGGTGTATGATCCTTTTAATGTGTTGTAGGATTCTGCTTGCTAGTATTTTGTTGAGGATTTCTGCATCTATCTTCCTCAGTGATATTGATCAGTAATTTTCTTTTTTTGTAGCATCTTTGTCTGGTTTTGGTATCAAGGTGATGGTGGCCTCATAGAATGAGTTTGGGAGTGTTCCTTCCTCTGTAATTTTTTGGAAGAGTTTCAGAAGGGTAGGTGTTAGCTCTTCTCTAAATGTTTGATAGAATTCACCTGTGAAGCCATCTGGTCCTGGTTTTTTGTTTGTTGGAAGTTTTTTTCTTTTTTTTTTGGCGCTACGCGGGCCTCTCACTGTTGTGGCCTCTCCCGTTGCAGAGCACAGGCTCCGGATATGCAGGCTCAGCGGCCATGGCTCACGGGCCTAGCCGCTCCGCGGCATGTGGGATCTTCCCGAACCAGGGTGCGAACCCACGTCCCCTGCATCGGCAGGCAGACTCTCAACCACTGCGCCACCAGGGAAGCCCTGTTGGAAGATTTTTAATCACAGTTTCAATCTCAGTGCTTGTGATTGGTCTGTTCCTATTTTCTGTTTCTTCCTGGTTCAGTCTTGAAAGGTTATACCTTTCTAAGAATGTGTCCATTTCTTCCAGGTTGTCCATTTTATTGGCATAGAGTTGCTTGCAGTACTTTCTTATGATGCTTTGTATTTCTTTAGTGTCCATGGTCACTTCTCCTTTTTCATTTCTCATTTTATTGATTTGAGTCCTCTCCCTCTTTTTTCTTGATGAATCTCGCTAAAGGTTTATCAATTTTGTTTATCTTCTCTGAGAACCAGCTTTTAGATTTATTGATATTTGCTATTGTTTTCTTTGTTTCTATTTCATTTATTTCTGGTCTGATCTTGATGATTTCTTTTCTTCTACTACTTTTGGGTTTTGTTCTTCTTTCTCTAGTTCCTTCAGGTGTATGGTTAGATTGTGTATTTGAGATTTTTCTTGTTTCTTGAGGTAGGATTGTATTGCTATAAACTTCCCTCTTAGAACTGCTTTTGCTGCATCCCATAGGTTTTGGTTCATTGTGTTTTCATTGTTATTTGTCTCTAGGTAGTTTTTGATTTCCTGTTTGATTTCTTCAGTGATCTGTTGGTTATTTAGTAATGTATTGTTTAGCCTCCATGTGTTTGTGTTTTTTACATTGTTTCCCTGTAATTGATTTCTAATCTCATAGCTTTGTGGTTGGAAAATATACTTGAGATGATTTCAGTTTTCTTAAATTTACTGAGGCTTGATTTGTGACCCAAGATGTGATCTATCCTGGAGAATGTTTCGTTAGCACTTGAGAAGAAAGTGTATTCTGCCACTTTCAGGAGGAATGTCCTATAAATATCAATTAAATCTATCTGATCTATTGTGTCATTTAAACCTTGTGTTTCCTTATTAATTTTCTCTCTGGATGATCTGTCCATTGGTGTAAGTGAGGTGTTAAAGGCCCCCACTATTATTGTGTTACTGTTGATTTCCCCTTTTATAGCTGTTAGTGTTTGCCTTATGTATTGAGGTGCTCCTTATATATATGTTGGGTTCATATATCTTTATAATTGTTATATCTTCTTGGATTGATCCCTTGAGCATTATGTAGTGTCCTTCCTTGTGTCTTGTAACAGTCTTTATTTTAAAGTCTATTTTATTTTTTCTTGCGGTACGTGGGCCTCTCACTGTCGTGACCTCTCCCATTGCGGAGCACAGTCTCCGGACATGCATGCTCAGCGGCCTTGGCTCACAGGCCCAGCCGCTCTGTGGCATGTGGGATCTTCCCGGACCAGGGCATTAACCCATGTCCCCTGCATCGGCAGGTGGACTCTCAACCACTGCACCACCAATGAAGCCCTAAAGTCTATTTTATCTGATATGAGTATTGCTACTCCAGCTTTCTTTTGATTTCCATTTACATGTAATATCTTTTTCCATCCCCTCACTTTCAGTCTATACGTGTCCTTAGGTCTGAAATGGGTCTCTTGTAGACAGCATATATACAGGTCTTGTTCTTGTATCCATTCAGTGAGCCTGTTTCTTTTGGTTGGAGCATTTAATCCATTCACATTTAATGTAATTATCGATATGTATATTCCTATTACCATTTTCTTAATTGTTTTGGGTTTGTGTTTGTAGGTCCTTTTCTGCTCTTGTGTTTCCCACTTAGAGAAGCATTTGTTATAGAGCTGGTTTGGTAGTGCAGGATTCTCTTAGCTTTTGCTTGTTTGTAAAGCTTTTGATTTCTCTGTGGAATCTGAATGAGATCCTTGCTCTGTAGAGTAGTCTTTGTTGTAGGTTCTTCCCTTTCATCACTTTAAAGATATTGTGCCACTCCCTTCTGGCCTACAGAGTTTCTGCTGAGAAATCAGCTGTTAACCTCATGGGAGTTCCCTTTTATCTTATTTGTCATTTTCCCCTTGTTGCTTTTACTAATTTTTCTTTGTCTTTAATTTTTTCAGTTTGATTACTGTGTTTCTCAGCGTGTTACTTCTTGGGTTTATCCTGCCTTGGACTCTCTGCCCTTCCTGGACTTGGGTGGCTATTTCCTCTGCCATGTTAAGGACGTTTTTGACTATAATCTCTTCAAATATTTTTTCAGGTCCTTTTCCTCTCTCTCTTCTTCTTCTGGGACCCCTATAATGCCAGTGTTGTTGCACTTAATGTTGTCCCACAGGTCTCTTAGGCTGTCTTCATTTCTTTTCATTCTTTTTTCTTTATTATGTTCCACAGCAGTGAATTCCACCATTCTGTCTTCCAGGTTACTTACCCCTTCTTCTGCCTCATTTATTCTGCTATTGATTTCTTCTAGTGTATTTTTCATTTCAGTTATTGTATTGTTCATCTCTCTTTGTTCTTTAATTCTTCTAGGTGTTTGTTCTTTAATTCTTCCAGGTCTTTGTTAAACATTTCTTTCATCTTCTTGATCTTTGCTCCATTCTTTTTCCGAGGTCCTGGATCATCTTCACTATCATTATTTTGAATTCTTTTTCTGTAAGGTTGCCTATCTCCAGTTCATTTAGTTTTTTTTCTGGGATTTTATCTTGTTCCTTTATCTGGTACATAGTCTTCTGTCTTTTCATTTTGTCTGTCTTTATGTGAATGTGGTTTTCGTTCCACATCCTGCAGAATTGTAGTTCTTCTTGCTTCTGCTGTCTGTCCCTGTGGATGAGGCTATCTAAGAGGCTTCTGCAAGCTTCCTGATGGGAGGGACTGGTGGTGGGTAGAGCTGGGTGTTGCTCTGATGGGCAGAGGTCAGCAAAACTTTAATCTGCTTGTCTGCTTATGGGTGGGGCTGGGTTCCCTTCCTGTTGGTTGGTTGGCATGAGGCGACCCAACACTGGAGCCTACCTGGCTCTTTGGTGGGGCTAATGGTGGACTCTCTGAGGGCTCATTCCAAGGAGTTCTTCCCAGAACTTCTTCTGCCAGTGTCCTTGTCCCCATGGTGAGCCACAATCACCCCCTGCCTCTGCAGGAGACCCTCCAACACTAGCAGGTAGGTCTGGTTCAGTCTCCTATGGGGTCACTGCTCCTTCCCCTGGGTCCTGATGTGCACACCATTTTGTGCGTGCCTTCAAGAGTTGGAGTCTCTGTTTCCCCCAGTCCTGTCAAAATCCTGTTATCAAATCCCACTAACCTTCAAAGTCTGATTATCTAGGAATTCCTCCTTCCTCCTGTTGTCAGACCCACAGGTTGGGAAGCCTGACGTGAGACTCAGAATTTTCACTCCAGTGGGTGGACTTCTGTTGTATAAGTGTTCTCCAGTTTGTGAGTCACCTACCCAGTGGTTATGGGATTTGACTTTTTTGTGATTGCACCCCTTCTACCATCTCTTTGTGGATTCTTCTTTGTCTTTGGATGTGGGATATCTTTTTTGGTGAATTCCAGTTTCTTCCTGTCGAAGACCGTTCAGCAGTTAGTTGTGATTCTGGTGATCTCACAAGAGGGAGTGAGCCCACGTCCTTCTACTCCCCTATATCAAACCAATCTTCTCTTCTTGAGCTTTCTTTGTTTACTTTGACTTGTCCTTTCTAGCTTTTTGAGTTGAGTTTATTTCATTTTCATTCTTTCATTTTATTGTTAAAGATGTTTAAGGTGATACATTTTGCTTTCATCACTTTTTAAATTGTAACCCATAGATTCTGCTATGTTGTAATTTTATCTAAATTATTTTTCAGAATATCTATAATTTCTATTTGCTTTTCATTTTCTACTCAAAATCTTTTCTAATAGGTTTTAAAATTTACAGGCGAAGGTCCTTTTGATTTTGAATTTGTTTATAATTTTTAATTTTATTGCATTAGAGTGTTATTGCTAATTTTTTATTTTATGAATTTATAGATGTTTTCTTTGTGATCTAATACATGATCAATATTTGTAAATATATCCTGTGTCATTGAGAAGAAGGGATATTTGTATTACCAGGTGGTAGAAGAAGACATATTCTTTATATGTTAATACAATCTACTTTATTGGTTATGTTGTTTAAATTTCTTATTTTGTGTCCACTTCACCTGTCATGTCCTGGGAGTGATATATTAAAGTCTTCTATGATTTGTGTGTTTCTTTCTATTTATACTTCATTTGTTTGTACTTTGCTCATCTCTTAGCCTTTTGGAATCCCTTTAAGTGTCATTTTTATATATCGTAGAGGTCAGTTTTACTTAATGAGTCAAATTGAAAACACTTTTCTTTTAATAGGTGAGTTAATCCTTTTCACATTTATTGATTTGACTGATAATATTAGGTCTCAATTCCTCTTGTATATCCTAATTTTGTTTTAATTTCAGCACATATATTGTACTATGTTTCCTTCTCTATGAAGGATGTCTTTTTTATCTTTTTAAAAATATTTTAAGAAGAATTTTTGTTTTATTTTCCTAATGGCTAGTTTTTTATCCATATCTTTTATAGTAGACTTACTCCTCATTTTATCATTTAGTTTATAAATTTTAAATTATATATTTGGCTCCCACTCAATGATCATATTCTACTTGCTACTTTATTAGAACATATAACAGTTTTATACTGTTCTTGCAGCCATGGACTCATCCTTGTTTTCATTCTAGATCTGCATTTATACATATTTAATTCTCACTTTCAGTCCTTTTACAAAGTTTCTCCAATCATATTTTAGTTAGATAAAGCCGTTTCTCCCATAGATTTTTCAGAAAGAATTTGTGAATAAAGTATTACCTTGTCTCTTACATATTCAAATTGTTTTCTGTCTCTGTGATACTTGAAGAAGAGTTCTGCTATAATTGAAAACATCCTTGGTTCACATTTTTGTTTCATGAATTCCTAAAAATGCTGTACCATTAGTGTTATGCTTTGCATGTTGTTTTTGAGAAGCCTTCTGCCAGTGTAATTTTATTGCCCATGTAAGTATTTTTTTTTCTTTTGTCCTGAAGGTCCTGAAGAATTTCTTTTTCTTTAAATAAGTTTTAGAGTTTACTGGAATCTGTTTTACAGTTGATCATTCCGGATCAATTTTCCTGATATCTTCATGGTTAGCTCTTTCAATAGATAGATACAGGTTTTCTCTTATTTGTAGAAAGTTTTCTCATATTATTATATTAAATGTTGGTATGGTCCATGAATTTGTTGCATGTGTGTTTTTTCTCTTTTGCTGTCTTCCATTTCAGCCACTTTTTCACTGGACCATTTTTATGCTTTCCATGTTTTTTTTTCATTCTCTTGTACTTCTTTGTTTTGTTTTGTTTTTCGTCAGTGCTCCTTATTATATCTTCCTTCAAATTCCATTCAAATCTTCCTTTGGTACTTGAATTTATTCTCAATTTGTGAAATCATTTTGTCTTTTACCTTAATGTCTTTTAGGAAACCATACAACTGATGTTACATGTTTTTCTGATATTTTGTTGATATTGCCATTGGTTTTTATATTTCTGGCTTAAGTCTCTAAATGGTTGTTTGAGTTTCTTTAATTCAGCTTGGAGAGTTGTGGTATAATACATGTTTTTTTGCTTGCTTTAGAAATTTTTATCCAATAAAATAATTTGATTCACATTTTCTGAGTTATTCCAACAGTAGTTTTGCATGCAGTTTGACTGCTTTTTTTTTTTTCTGTACTAATAGCAGTGTTATAAATAGACATCCTAGTTCAATAGCAACCTTTCTCTCAGAATAGTGAAGCATAATTTCTTTAATGGATGACACTGTTGGTGGTAGGAGTGGGTAGAGGTTGGCATGTTTTGTGATTCTATTTTGTTTCTATAGGATCCTTAATATTTCTCTTATTTCTTTATTTTCATCTTACTGCTGCTTGCACGAAGGTACCCTTCTGTCTTTGCCTCCTTATCCCTTATAAGCCCCCTATCCTCAGTGCTGCCTCCTCTGGGTCTTGCTCCCTTTCAGGATGCCTCCCTATAGCTGTTGCTGTAAACTGTCAAACCAGACCTGTAGTTTAGTACATAGTGATAGTCTTTCTTTTCATAGCAAGGAGTTTTGGGCTTTACATTTGTCTACAACTGCTTCCTCTCTTCTTTTCTACAACTTCTTAAAACTCCCTCTGCCAGTGTTTGCTTTCACAGGCTGGAAGCCATGGTGGGCATTCCAGTGGGAGTTCTGCTGGAATATCAGTTTTATGTCTCTATTTACGGGGATTTAAAATTCATGGTCTTTGCCATCTCCTAATATGGCTGAAAGCACAGCTCATGTGTGGTTTTATTTGTGCTCTTTATTTTGACCTTATAGATTTTTATTTTTTTTTAATTTTTTTTGTGGTACGCGGGCCTCTCACTGTTGTGGCCTCTCCCGTTGCGGAGCACAGGCTCCAGACGCACAGACTCAGCGGCCATGGCTTACAGGCCCAGCCGCTCCGCGGCATGCGGGATCTTCTCAGACCGGGGCACGAACCCGTGTCCCCTGCATCGGCAGGCGGACTCTCAACCACTGCGCCACCAGGGAAGCCCCGACCTTATAGATTTTTGGGGAGAGTTTGTGCAAATATTTGGATTTAGGATGCTGCTGTTTTCCTGTGGAATCTCTTTAAAGTGAGAAATGAGTTTTTAAAAAATCATGATTATCCCTTTCCAAATGCAGCATTGGAAGAAAAGGAAAACAACCAAATTGGCAATGGAAGAAGTAGGAAAACTTATATCGGTGTTTAATAAATATTTATTGAGTACCTACAGTACCAGGTACTGAAGATAGAGTAATCATCTAAATAGACAAGGTCTGTGCTCTCATTAGCTTACATTCTACTGGGAGAATAGATACAAAATAAATACATAGTGTGATGTTAAGAAATGTTAAGGACTATAAAAATTAAGCATGATAGGGGATAAAGAGTAAGTGTGGCACGATATTTAGTTTAGCAGGGCTCTCTCTGAGGAGAGGACTTTTCCTTGAAGACATGAAGGAAGTTAGAAAGCAAGTCATTCAGATATTTTTAGGGAAAAGAATTTTAGATAGAGAAAACAGTATGTGTAATGGCCCTGAGGCAGAAACCAACTTGATGTTTCTGAGGAATAGAGGAGAGTAAGGATGACTGGAGGGAGCTGAGATTGGAAGAGGAAGTGTATTATAAGATAAAGTCAGAGAAGTAGGCAAGAGTCAGATCATGAAAGGTCTTGTATGCCCTAGTAAGTTTTTGGACTTTGTCTTAGGTATGATGGGAAGCCATTATAAGCATTTAGGCAGGAAAGTAATGGGATCTGATTTACATTTTAAAAGGATAATTCAGGCTTCTGTGTCCAGCATATACTAAGGAAAAGAGGAAAAGCAGGAAGATGAGTTTCCATGGTGTTGTCTCTGTCCAACACTAATGACTGGACTTCTAACTTGCTCTTAACATGAAATCACTATCTTATGAAGAGTTATTATAACTGGATGTTTTCCTTCCCCCCTCCCATTCCTGTACACAGACACTGCTGATCTGTGTAATTTCCCAGTCTTTCTGTATTGCACCTGTGGGCTCCCTACAGGATTACTGAAGTGTCCTGACTTTCTACTTTCATTACTTTGGACCTGTTGCTTTCCCAAAGATACCTCTAAGGTTAACTACCTAACTACATTCATGAACATTGCCTGATCCAAGGTTCATTATTGCTGTGTTCCCATCTACCAGTACCTTCTGTTCTCTCAGCTATACCTTTTGATATCAACAATTTCTTCTGGCCATGACGTCTTCTGCCACTCATCAGTCTCTGCTTAGTGTCTTCACCAGATCAGTGGTCTTTGCCTATTCTCCGCCACCTTCCCATTGTTCCTCCAATCTGTTTTAGCTTCATCTGTACACATGCCATCCTTCCGCCTGTAACCAGCCACATAATATATAAAGAGATAGCAAGGGTTGTCCATTCATTCACGGAATGAATACTTTACTGAACATAAATTAAATGAACATCCTATATTAGATACTCTGGTACCTAGATTCACAATCCCTGTCTTAACTGAGTTTAAAGTCTAATGGGAGTTGCAAACAAACTAATAAGAAATGTCTTTAATGAGAGGAGTCCTGTGTGCAATAAGGAAGTCAGAAAAGGATTCCAGGAGGAGATGGTATTTATCTAAAACCTGAAAGGTGAAAATGATGATGGGGGAAAAAGAAGTAGAAGCAAGACCCTATGAAGTAGAGTTTAAAGTAGACTCAACAGCATGAGAAAACCATAATATGCTTGAGAAACTTAGAAAAGTCAGTATGAAGGGGTGGGAGGTATGAAGGATGAAGTGACGATTAAAGTATTTCTATGACTGTTCATATTGCGGTCCTCTTTTTCACTTAATAAATTAATATTTGATATGGTCTTTGTTTTTACCTCATGTCACTTCAGGTTTCATCTGTGGAACCTCTAGAGCCCTTGGCTTGGCTTGAAATCATGGGTTGCAGTGCAGATATCTTTTCATCCCTACTTTTCAAGACATTAATCAATAATTGCTCCTTGTGAGGAGGAAGCTTTTGTTCTCTTTCATTAGGAACTGCTTCAGTAAAACTCAAACATCTTAATTTATTTTGTCCAAACTCTCTACTTGAACAAGCAGGACCTAAGTTAGAGTCTCTAGAGGCTGGACTGGACACAGTCTGGTGTGTTTCTGGCCAGTGGGTGCAAGAGCAAGTTGCTCAAGTAGCTCCAAGGTTGGAACCAAAACCAAAAGCCAGGAAGACAGTTTAAGGGCTCAACCTTAGGAGGCAAAGCAGAGGGGAAGAACCCACCATTTAATCCAAGAATAAGGCATTTGGATGTGAGGCAAGTGAGTACTAGACTAGGACAAGGGATTTGGACAAAAGAGTGGGAGTGGATCCTGGACATAGTCCATGAAATGTTGGAGGCGCCCCAGGGACATTTTTATAGGGCACATATGGTCTCAGCTGTGAGTGAGGAAGGAGCTGTTAAGGGCTAAGCTAGTCCTTAAGGAGGTCTCAGTCTTCTTGGGGTAAACATATGTGAGAACAAAAAAATTACAACGCAGCCTGAGAAGTTCTATAATCAAAACATGTGCCAAGTGGGAGCAAGCTTTAGGGTTTTAATGAAGACTTCATAGGAGTGGCATTTGAAAGGTTGGTAGGGGTTGGATGATTGGCCAAAGGTAAGGAAAACCCAAGAAGTACATGTAACAGGGGCCAGGGTTGATGTACAAAAGAGCATCATGTTGTATTAAAGAATCAGTGGCTAGACTGTGGAGCCATAACTGATGTGGAGTACGCCAAAAGCATATTAGGATCTCTTAGGTACAAACTAGTAAAGTTGGAGTAATCTTGGAACAGGTAGGGCTAGGATTCAGGAAATTACCCATACTGTTGGCTTCACAAGGCTCAGCTGGTGTTATCTGAGTTGGAGTCAACATGCTAAAGAATCTGACCTATTGGAGGGAACAGAGCAGAACACCAATCTTAGGGCAGCAGGACTAGTTCCAGACCCTAACAGTCCTGTCCTCCTAAAAGGCATAACTGGCTCGTGCAGGATCAGTTCTAAACCTGGGCAGGGCTGAATCTTTGGAGTGAAAAATCCCTAGGACCTGTGGCTGAATAGGGCCTGCATAGGTGGTGGTTATATTAATTAGAGTCTGCTATTTCATTGTAAGAAATCTGGGCTTTATCCTTTGGGTAACTGGGAATCTTTAAAGAATTTTGAGAAGTGACCAAACATAATATTTATTTTTAGAAGATGACTGTGGTGGTGATATGGAAGCCCTGGAAACTTGGAATCCCATCTGGAGGCTTTTTGTCTTACTATTATATGTAGTATTGGTTTGAATTGAGTTAGTGACTGGGGGGCGGGTGTGGAAATAGGGGGTTACTTTATGAATTATTTGTTATTAAAAAGATGCGGCTTAAGACTTTTTGAAAGGGCAATTGCATTACATGTATTCTTTTACAGACACATTCAGCTTCACATGTAAATGGAGAGATGTATTCTTTATATGTGTATATTCATCTTTCTCCTAACCCATATTAAAATCCTTCTGTTTATCGTGTGATGCCCTGGACTACCATTAGTGTCCTTTTTTTTTTTTTTAAGTGTAAGACTTGGCTCTGTTAGCTCCTGATAGGATATCAAACCATAAGCTATCAGTCATTTTTTTTTTCTTAGCATGAATTAAATTATGTAATACATTTGTAATGAGAGATAAGGTAACTGTATAAAGATCCTGGTCCCCTAGGTAAGACCAAAGAGGCTAGTTATGCTCCCAGATAGGGAGACTAAGATTACTGAGAATAAAGATTTTTGGCTTCTTTAAAGTCTTGACCAGATGATACAACAAAGAAGAAAAAAAAAGAAAAACTTTCACCAAAAATGAAGTTTGAGCAAATTGTGTTTCATGAGATGATTTGGAAAGTTTTCATTAAGTGCACATGCAGAGATTCCAATAGCAAGTGATAATGGACTCCTAGAAACTCTGCACATGCATTGTATTTGTACTAGATAATTCACACGAGAGAGAGGCAATGAGCTAATAAGCCCAGTATTAATTTCAAGCCACCTCCCTTTTTGTTTAAAGGAAACTCTTGCTGCTTTATGTAATTGTCAAATTTGGCTGAATTTTGTCTACTGCTTTATTTGGCATCCATCCCAAATGTCAGGTGGCTTTATTTAAACTAAGGTAAACAGCCTTTTCTTTGTTTTCTTCCTCCCTCCCTCCCTCCCTCCCTCCCTCCCTTCCTTCCTTCTTCCCTTCCTTCCTTCCTTCCTTCCTTCCTTCCTCTCTCTCTTTCTCTCTCTTTCTTTCATGTTTTTATTTATGGATCATACTTGTATGCTGGTGAACTTAGGATAATGTTGGTAATCATGTCACATTTGACATAGTTTTTCCTTCTTTCCATAGATATACATTATTAAATTAAATGACATTGACTATATTTCCAGCCCAGCCCCTAGGCAAGTTTTTTGTCTCTTACTTCCTCCCAAGAATTAAACATTTTAGTATACTCACGAAATAAGAAAAAAAATCTGTATACTTTCAAAGGTGAAGTATCAGCCTAAACTGTATCTACATGGAGCCTCTGGCTCAAACATTTCTATCAAAATCCATTTCGTTACCCATATAAAACCAGAAAATAAATGCATCTCTATGGGTGAAATGAATAGTCCAAGTGAAACTAAAAATATTGCAATCATTGATTTTGAAGCAGCCGAGATGCTTAGAGGAACACTAGAAATTTTTATGTTTTATTTGAGGATATTGCAACAAAAAGCAAAAAGCATATACGAGTGTTTTGGGATGCAAGAAGTTAATTATTTTAATGGCCTATCTGGTACAGGGGCATCAGCTACCTCAAAACTTTGGTACACCATGTCTATACTTGTGTAGTTCCCTACAATGTAAATCCCACTTTCCAAGGTAGAATCCCTTCCTGCTGGGAACAAACATTGAATTTGGTTTCTAGAAATCAAATGCACCTGGGAAAGATTTTGGTTTGGACCTGACAACCGGTGGATATGATGCCTCCATTTCTCAGAGTGGACTGTGACAGAGCTGTTAATAGTGGCTTCCTGAATCTCTAGCTTCCTTATTTTGGCAGACACATCAGCTTCCTGGGTGGGCCGGTTGGGAGTGTGATCCTGGGAGTTATTCCTGGAATTTAGCCTAAAATCTGTTTCCTTGGCCTCTGGATGATTCTGTGAGCCACCCAAATCTCGTAATAAAAGCCTTTCTGCTTAAAGTAAGCAGAGTGGATTCTGTTATCACAACTTAGAATATTAGTATATCTGATAATTGCTTTTGTAGGATTGACAACATTGGCAGCCAGTTTCAACTAGGAGTAAACCAGATCGTATAATAACAAGAGCATAGGCATGAAGGGAAATGCTTTTAAAGGAGACAGAGATCTAACTAGTTATGACTGTATTAATTTAATCTTATATGGCCAACAATATGATTTGAGCATCTGAATGATGATGTCTTTTATTAATTTCTTATAAAATAAGGCCCCTGATGTGATACTGCTCATGAAAATATTTTACTATAGAGATATTCTGACATTATTATTTTGATAGTGGTATGTTATTTTTTGAAATGGTAATCTCTGACTGATATGGCTTCTCTAACATATTGACTAGAGACTGAGATAGTATAAATTTGGGTAGAGAATAAAATATTCTTCAGGCACAGTAAAAAACCAAAACTATCTAAACAAACAGTTTATTCCATCCCAGACCTCCTGAATCTGAAATTCTGAGATTAATGCCAAGGACACTGAATTTTTAACAAAGTTGCAAGTTTATTCTTAAGTATACTAACGTACTAGGACCAGTGTTTTAGAATACTGAAAGAAAATTATTTTTAGAGAACTCTAATAAATTTTTGTTAAAATTGTTAAAATTTATTAATAAATTCACCACGTGGTTTTCAGTTCAATAACTTTCACTCTAAAAGTTAAACACTGACTGCATATCAAAAAGATGTTGTTCTGTCAGAGATGAAATTTTAATAGTTTTTCCAACTATCTTCTAAAAGTCACAGCCAATAGTTTAAATATTCAAAACAAACAAAAATTCAACAGTTACCCAGTCATCTTTTCCTAACCACTTTTGAGCCTTTTCCTGGTCAGTATAATAGGAAAATCATCCAGAGGAATCTGGAGCAATTTATAGTTCTCGTCCATTTAATTTAACATTTACTGAACACTTAGTGTGTACCAGTCATGGTGCTAGGCTCTAGACATGAAAGGAAGTGACGTAAATAAAATAAAGGAGGAGGCTATTATCCAGGAGGGCAGATGGACACAAGGACAGACAGATTTGATACAATGTGCTAAGGGCTATGACAAGGTCTGCATATGGTGTTTAGGCACATAAACTAATGACTCTCATGTTTCACCACACACTGGAATCACTTGGGATGCTTAAAAACAAAACCCTGATGCCTGGATCCTGCTTCCAGAACGTCTAATGTGTTGCTCTGAGATGTGTGGCTTGGCTGTCAGGAGTTTAAAAATCTCCCTGCTGATTCTACTGTGCAGCTCCGTTGAGAATCAAGGTTCACAGTAGGCTCCTAGAGGAGGTGATACCTTGAGACACAAGTAGATAAAGCAGGTGTCACAATCCATCAGTCGATCCATATCAATCTAACAAGCTAAGCCATTCATTGAATTTATTGTTTACGAGATTAACAGAGCTAATTCAAAGAATAAAGCCATAGAAAGTTATCCCTCCAAATATCTTTACAGCGTACAAAGAAGTTTCACATACTTCATCTCATTTGACTCTCTCAACAGCACCACGGGGAGTAAGAACATTGGAGGGGCTGTTTTCAGAAATATGACAATGAGGTTGCTGTGCACGTGAGGGAGTGCTGCTACCTAGATTTCATTGTGCAAGATTGGGCTTTTTTCCAGCAGCGTTTTTATTCTTGGGATAAGTCAAGAAATTCAAGTTAGAATACTTTGGACTTGAATCAAAAAAAAGGTAGAGACATCTGGAGAAGAGAGTGGTGCAAGACTATATACTTGGGTGGAGGTCAAAGGAAAGGCAAGGGATTCAGTGGCCAAAAAGCAAGCGAAAGGGGTTGATGGGCCATGCTACCATGACTCCGCAGTAACAGTGAGCACTTGGGAAAATCAGCAGGTCACGTTGAAAACAACACATTCTGAGAAATGATGACAGATCCATTTATTTGCAACTTGGATTTAACTCATAAAAATGAACAGTGGAGGCTGCTGAAAGAAATCGTTCTACAGGAAGAGGCCTCCAAAAATGCAAACTCTGACTTGACTTATCAAAGAGCATGCTCTTAGTTTAAAGGTAAATTAAAAAATCTAGAATCCAGCTGTCAGTGCATACACTTTGCATAAGTCATTTAACCTTACTGTTCATGGCTAAGAGGTATATAGTTTCATCAACAGAGTATGGGTTAGCTTTGTTTAGTATAGCTTGGTTGTGTCATAAAATAATCAGGCTCCTTTAAAAAATTAGGGTGCAGAGTCATGCTAAGTCATTCACCCAGGGAGAGCTGGAATTACCTAATTAGAAACAGATGGTGCAAGGGTGGTGTCATTACTGCACATTTAGCTGCACGCCCTTCCGAATTCACATGAAGATGAATGGAATATAAAAATTGGGACAAACCTATATGTCAGGAAAACAAAATAATTTGGGGTAGAAAATAATTATTTTTTGTTTTTATAATTCTCCCTGTAGCCAATATGGAGAGAGGAAAATGGAAGCCACAATCCCTTTCCTTCTTTATCGCGATAACTTGTTTAAGATGGATCACTTCTTTGAAATTTCTTCCCTGACTTTCACCTGCCCTCCTGCCAATCACCAAATCTCCCCAGTCTTACAAAGGTTGGGTTTGGTGAATCTTTTCTGTGCTCCCTCAATCCCCTATGTTTAATACACTTAGTGTTTAACTCTTTAAATTGTGATCGTGTTTGTGTCTCCTCAGCAATTGAACTTATATGACAATTTATAAGAAATGTAATTTAGTAATTATTAAATTAATAGATTAGAGTTTGCTTCTCCTAGTAGAAAGTTGTGGAATGTAACCCTCAGGAAGGCAGAGACTGTTTGCCTAGTTTACCACATAGCCCTGTGCCTGTTCTGATCCTTCACATAATAGACACTTGAAACAAATTTGATGGATAGAAGAATGAATGAATGAATGAATGAATGAACCTAGAGGAGCTTTTTGGGGACAGGGACTGGATATTGTTTCATTCTATTCCCAGCAGTTAATGGTCTTCCTCGTCAGGTACTGAGAAGATAATGCCTTCAATGGCCAGGCAGGTAACATAAACGTGAGAAGCTGCCCCTGTCTGCATGCCAGATTTGCCTCTGGCACATGGGTTTTATCCCCTTTTACTAAATATTGTTTGAAAAATCAAATGTTTTTGGCAATTCCTATTTGTGTTCTTTGCTCAAACTGTTCTTTTTCTGTGCAACAGCCTTTCTTCTTAACCTTCATTATTCCTCTTTATCACTTTTCCTGGAATATGCCTATTTCTACACATCACAGCTGAAATCTATCGAGAATGTGGTCATCCCTATCAAAACTTTCTTGTTTCAAGGAAGGTACCACAAAATAATGGTTTAGAGCATGGGCTCTGTAGGCAGCTGTCTACCTCCAGCATTTACTAGGTATGGGGGATTTGGACAAGTTACTCAATCTTTCTGCACGTCAACTTAACCCATTTCAAAATGAGGATAATGGTAGTATCTATATCATAAGGCCATTATGAGAATTAGATGAGAACATTTTTATAAAGCATATAGAACAGTGTCTGGCACATATGAAGTACCATATAAGTATTTGGTAAATAAATTTTTTATACTGTAAAAATCAATTAGAAGTGAACTTATGTCCTGTTTTTCTTCTATATATGACTTCTGTGAAATTGTTTCTTATGGATCCTTTAGTATGTGTTCATCACATCATTCCAAAAGTGCATTGAAAAAGCAATTCAACTAAGGGTAAAAAGAATGCAAATAAATGAATTCAGAGGAAATTTGATGGTATCAGGAATAATGATTCTACTTTATTTTTCTTTTTAGCATTTGCCACCATGACATAGCACACATTTATTCATTTGCTGTCAAACTCACTACACGAAAATGTAAACTCCATGAAGGCAAGCAAACTGTTATATCCCCAGTTCTATGTTGGATCTTTGATAAATATTTCTTGATTGAATGAATGGAAAATGAAAAAGGCAGCCATCATATCTTTAGCTGAGTTTTAATGGATATTGGGTAACTTAGAGTTTGAGGTTATCTTTACCAATATCTAAAATGGAACTACTTGTCATTTTCTTATATAATTACTTTTTTTTTTTTTTTTTTTTTTTTGCGGTACACGGGCCTCTCACCGTTGCGGCTTCTCCCGCCGCGGAGCACAGGCTCTGGACGCGCAGGCCCAGCGGCCATGGCTTACGGGCCCAGCCGCTCTGCGGCATGCGGGATCCTCCCGGACTGGGGCACGAACCCGCGTCCCCTGCATCGGCAGGTGGACTCTCAACCACTGCGCCACCAGGGAAGCCCTATAATTACTATTTTTAATAGCATCATTGAAGTGTAACAAAAATACAATAAACTGAAGAAGTTGAAAGGGTATAATTTTATAAGGTTTGACATATGTGTACACTTATGAAACCATCACCACAAACATGGTATGAATACAGCATATGCGTTATCCCCAAATGTCGCTTTATGACCCTTTGTAATCTCTGTCCCACGCTCCCCAGGCAACCAGCTCTATGTTGTCTGTCACTATAGAGTCATTTGGATTATACACACACACACACACATACACACACACACACACAAATATATTTAGTATCTATTCTTTTTTCTTTCTGGTTTCTTTCACTCAGCATAGTTATTTAGAGATTCAACCATGTTGTTTCATGTATGGTTAGCCATTCTTTTTATTGCTGAATAATAATTATTGATATTTGTATGGATATTCTGTAATTTATTTATTCACCTGTTAATGAACATATAGTTATTTCTAGTTTGGATTTATTATGAATAAAGCTGCTACAAACATTGTTGTACCAGTGTTTGCATGGAGATATGCCTTCTTTTCTCTTGGGAAAATATGTAGGAGTGAAATGTCTAGGTCACATGTAACTGTATACTTGTTTTAATTTTTTAAGAAACTGCCAATCTGTTTTCCAAAGTGATTTTCCAGTTTTTGTTCCCACAAATCTCTTCACATCTTCACTAAAAATTTGTGGTATGGTCTGTCTTTTTAATTCCAGCCATTTTTATAGGTGTGTAGTGGTATCTTGTGGAGGTTTTGATTTGCATTTTCCTAATGACTAATGATTTTGCGTATATTTCTGTTTTCATTTAATATCTCTTCTTTGCTAAAATATTCGTTAAAATCCTCTGCCCATTTAAAAAATTGGGTCATTTTATTGTTTATTATAATGTTGAGTTATATATTTGATGTTGAGTTTATATATTCTGGATATAAATTCTTTATCAGATATTTCATTTTCAAATACCTTCTCATACTCTGTGGCTTGTCTTTTTATATACTTAATAGTGTCTTTTGAAGAGTGGAAATTTTAGATTTTGATAAAGTCCAAATTACCATTTTTCTTTTGTAAATCATGCTTTTGATGTCATGTCTTAAGAAATCTATGGATTGAGCCTTATTGGGGGCAGGGATGTTTAGGATCAGTAGTGGTTTCAAAGAGGCAATGAAAAGCAGGGAGGTCAAGAATACAACCTTGAGGTATGAAGACGTGAAAGGATCGATAGTCATCTAGAAGTTTGCAAGAGAGATCCATCCAGGTTTCAATTAAGACAATAGTTCTCACCTATGGTTGCCCATTAGAAATTCAGAAGATGCTTAATGAAATTCCAATGACTGTACAGTCTAGAGTTAGGACTCAGACAATAGTATATTAAACTTTCCTGAATAGTTCACATATGTAACCAGGATTGGGAATCATTCCATTAAGGTAAAGAGTTAAAGGGCATATTCTGAACAAAGGTAGAGGATTAAGAGAGTTGGTTGACCACAAAGCAGCAGTTCTGAGGTTTCAGAGCTGAGTAGGGACATTGAGGACAGGGTCAGGGTCAGGAAAGTCAGTTAAATATGGAGGAGCATGGTGAGAGGGGGGCAACTGAAGAAAAAAAGGTATAAGGAACTTTGAGGTCACAGCAGCTTTGTGGAGATTGAGTACAGGATCCAAAGACCAAATGACTTAAGCATCCTGTTGCCGGGGTGATGTAAACTGCTGTTCACCTGATCTAGGCTCTATCAGTACCTGGGGACTGTCCATTGAATTAGATGATTACTATGATTAGAATACTTCTACTTTTATTACCGCTACCACTGTGATAATGATGACAAAGATGATGACAACTACAAAACACCTCTTGAACCTGATCATTTTTCTCCATGTCCACCCTTCTATACTCTTCCAGGCTACCGTCATTTCTTGCCTGGAACATTGCAGTAGCTCCCTGACTGATAACTCTACTTCTTCTCTTACATGGTTCCAGGACAATTCGCCCAAAGTCAGCCACATGCCAGATGGTTTATTTGCCAACTATATTTCTTTTAACTCTTTGTTTCTTGCTTACTGTTTTCCAGCATTTAAAGTTATATTCACCTTTGTCTCAGCCTCAGCTCCCTGGTGCAACAATAGCCTGAAAAGGAGAGAGAGGACACTGGGGTGCATGGGAAGAATGTGTTATAGGAATATTGCTTGATTATGAAACATTTTTACTGGATAATGCCACTTAATTTAGAGAAATCATAATGGAGCTTTAAAATCATATCTTGAATATATCTGAGTCTCTTTCATAGCTTCTGTGCTTTCCCAGTGTTCCCTGTGAATTTTATGTTTATTCTTCCATTTTAAAAATACTTTTATCGCATTAATATGTATGCCTAAACTATCTTTTTTTTTTTTACTTTAGCCTTACGGTTTTACAAGCAAGGTATCATATTGTATGTGGTCTTCTGGGCCTTGCTTTTGTGTCCAACATTATGCTTCTATGATTCATCTATGTTATTGCATGCAGTTACATTTCTTTCATTTTCATTGTTAATATGATATTCAAATATGTGACTCTACCACAATTTTATATCTATTTTTCTTTTGGACACTGGGTGACCTTCAGTTTTCTGATACTATAAAGAGTGCTTCTATAAACATTGTTGCACAGTCACCTGGTATTCATGGGCAGGAGATGCTCTAGGATATAAGCCAAAGAGTGGAATCCTTGGGTAGTGGAGTGTGCAGTGCTCAACTTTGGAAGATAATGCTAAACAAGTTACCAATTTACACTCCCCAGAGCGATTTATATGAATACTCTCCAACACCTGGTATGGTCACACTTCCTAATTTTTGCCCATCTGTTGAACGTAAGATTTCTCATTCCGGTGTGAATATTTATTTCCCTGCTCCCTAATGAGGTTAAGCATCTTTTCATATATTTAGCCATTTCTTATCTGTGAAATGTATGTTCATATCAGTTTTTCTTTTGACTTTCTAGTTGTTTATTTTTATTATTAATTTGTAGGGGTTCTTTATGGATTTTGGACTCTAATTGTTTGTCAAGAAAAGAGTATGTGTTACAAATATTTTCTCTCAGTTTGTGGCTAGTTTTTTTTTTTTCTATTCTATATCTTTTGATGAACATGTATTCATTATTTTAACATAGTTAATTTTTATCATATTTTTTATTTTAAGATTAGTGAATTTGTATTGTATGTAAAAAGCCTTTCTTAACTAAGTCATAAAAATATTATCCTATATTTTCAATGAAATGCTTTGCTTTTTACATCGAATTTTTGGCCTACCTAGAATGTTTTCTATTTTTTTTCCTTTATGGGTAATGATTTGTCATAGTACCCCGTACTGAAAAGTCTCACCTTTCTCTGCTGATCTGCAATATATATATCTCATATATCAGTGTTTCATAAATATTGAGGTCCCATCTTCCTTTTCTTTACTGGTAAATTTATCTCTCTCTGCCCCAGTGTCCTACTTCATAGTTTTATAGAAATATTTCTAAATATCTAATACAGAAATTTTCTTATCTTCTTTTGTTTCAGAATGTCTTGGCTATTTTCAATCTTTTATTCTTCCACATCACGTTTAGAATTAGCTTGTCAAATTCCACTTGACTTGACTCTATATTTGGCAAGAATTAATGTTTTTACAGTTTTAAGTCTTCTTATCCCAAAACTGGTGTCTCTCCAATGTTTTCTAAAATATATTTTTAATAGATTTCTATCATTTTCTGCATACAGGTCTCACATATCTTTTATTAGGTTATTCTCAGGTGTCATACGGTTTTCATTGCTGTTGTGAAAGCTGTCACCTTTTCAAATTACACTTCCTAACTCCTGAGGGATATGTACAAATAAAATTGACTTTTTGCTTATTGATCTCATAGTTAGCTCTCTTCCTAAGTTCTCATGATTTCTAATAATTTGTGGATTTTTTGAGATTTTGAGAGCACATAATTATATCATTTAAAAATCATGATAAATTTGTATTGTTTTCCTTTCTAATCTGTATGCATTTCTTTGAAATTTCTTGTATTATGTGCTGGCTAGTACCTCCAGGAAAGTGTTGAACGAAAGTTGTGATATAGGATATACTTATCTTGATTCTAAATGGAATTTTTCCAATGCTTTCCCACACTGAATGATGTCTTATTTTTGGTAGACACATTTTCTAAGACGAAGGAGTCCTTTTCCATTCTTGTTTGGTAGAAGGCATTATCATGAATATGAGTTAAATTTTATAAGTTGTTTTCTTCATAGAAGATATACTTCAACTTTTTCTGTTTATTTGGTGAACTCAACTTGGTTATGGGTGATTGTCTTTTTGTATTTTGCTGCATTCAGTTTGGTAGGTTTTTTTAACAGAAGTTTAAATCTCATTGTGAGTGAGAAAATCTCATAATTGGCTTTCCTATTGTGTTTGTTATGCTTTGAGTACTAACGAGATACTGGACTCATAGAATGAGTTGGGGAATAGGCCCTCTTTTCCTGTATTCTAAAGGAGTTGCAACACAGTAGAGTGGCCTGCTCCTTGAAAATCAGTTATATCCTCTGAGTATTGTATTTTCTTTGTAGGAGGAGTTTCAACCCCTGATTCAATTTCTTTAATATGAATAGGACTTTATTGGCTCTCAATTCCTTTCTTGAGTCCATTTGGGAAGGTATTAATATTTAGGAATTGATTTCTTTTATCTAAATTATTAAATTTATTAGCTTTACATTATTGATTTTGTTTTCTTATTTTTTTAAATCCCTATTATTTTGTGACATATCTACATTTTCACTCCTAAAAATTGTTTAGAGTTTTCTTTCCCTTGTTGATAAATATTATCAGAAGTCTATTTTATTAATTATTTCAAGTAGCCAATTTTTAGTTTATTCTTATTCCCTGTTATATCGTTTCTAGTCATTGACTGCCATTAGTGTGTTTATTCTACCAATTTTTTCTTAACTTCTTAACGGGACAGTTAGATCACTAATGTTCAGACTTTATTTCTAAAATAAGCATTTTAAGGCTATAAATTTCCCTCAAAATACTAGTTTTGTTGCATCCCCTGTTTTGATATTTTCATTCTCATTCATTTCTAAGAATTTGATAATTTCCATCATGATTTCTTTTTTGGCTGAATTATTTTTACCTGCACATTTAAAAAAATTACAGATACATGAAGTTATTTAAAAATTATTTTTTATTTACTGAGTTCTAATTTAATGGAATTGGAATTGTGGTCAGAGAATGCGTTCTGCTTGATATTGATTCTTCGAAATTTTTTGAGTCTTGCTTTACTGTCCAGTGGTGTGCCCCATATCCCATTCTGTTCCTCTTTGGAGGAGTTATAAGATGGGGAGACAGGCCCATCTCCCACTATAGAAACACAAGGGGTCTCTATTTACTTTCTAGTCTGTAGATGTGTGTACAAGTCTTAAGTTTACCTAGTAAGATTCTCTTGCCCGTGGCTTTGAATAATGCAGGAGTGGGGTCAGTTAGAGATTTTTCTCAGCCAATATGGAGTTGTTGAGAGGCCAGTGGTGTGGCATCAAGAATCCAATAGCAGCAGACTCAGTTCCTGTGTCCTAAGCAGACTATGTGTGTATAACCAGCTTCCCTTGATTTTCTGCCAGAGCCTTGCTCTCTACTGTTTCAGTTGATTTTCTAAGTTATTGGTATCTTGCTAAATCAGTTCTTTTCTATTTAATTTAACCAAAGTCAGTTTCTATTTTCTTAAAACTGAAAACCCTGACAAGTGTAAAAAGGTAATACTTCTGAGGGAGTTACAGTATATTAATGTCTATTTTATTTCACTTAACCTTACAAGTCTTTCCTCAGTAGGCATTATTTATTTTTATTTAACAGATAAAGAAACTGGGGCTTCAAGGGTTTAAATAGCTTGCCCAAAGCTACAGAGCTTGTTAATGGTGGAGCCAGGATGCAAGCCAGCTTCGCCTGATTCTTGAACTGCTACCTCTTAACCATTCCATATAATCAACAGATAATTTTTAACCTTTTTTCCCCCTGACTCTAATAGTCTATAAACTGAAAGAATTAATACTGATTGCCAAAGAATAGGTCAGGTTCTGAGAGGTCAAAGACTAGATGCTGCAGATATGAATACATTCTTAAATTTTAATTGGGAAAAAGTACTTCTCCCAGGCTTTTTAAAAAATACATGCTGTGAGATGACTTTTTAAAAACTGATTTTTTTCCTAGCCACCTTCACTACCCCCACTCCAACTCTGCAAATTTGCCACACGTGCCTTGGCAGCCTAAACAAGCATCACACACAGGGACCAGTGACTTAACATCCTTCATCATCTCCCTGCCTAACAGAGGGGTCCTTTTAGGTCATGGGCCACTTTTCCTTCTGTAGGTTTACTGAGAGTTTGTGTGTTCATGCTCATTAAGTAACTGCTAGCAACCTTGGCTAAATAAATTGGTAAAAGGCTAAACTCATAGTCAGTATTGCTTCATAACACATACATGCAGACCTCATAATATATGTGACAGTTGCCTCATTTAAATCACCCAATTAATTTTTTGTAGCCTTGTATAAATATAATAAAGTAGCTATAGAAATGAAAGATGTTTTCAAGTTGAATTTGACTCCACGGAACTCATGGACTCAGAGTTAACTTATATTTCATTTTAGGTGATTTTACAGAAAGTTGTTTTAAAGACAAAGTATTCTTAAACTATTGAAGTTGTTTCTGTCCCCATTTCTCTTAATTGCTTTCATGAAAAGCCTACTGATTTTATAATCTATTAATTTGCAATGGAAAAACTGTACTCTTGTTGATGTAGCAAGTTTACTCTACCAATAATGCATATCTATATCTACATATTAATCTAATTTTTAATATGTTTGGTGTCAAATCAAACATTACTGGCATTTTTATTTATTTCTTGGCTTTTCCCACAGCAGAATACTTCAGTGCCTTAAGTGGTCCATTCAAATTTAAGTGAAATAGAGCTGTGAGGACATTCTGACAAGAACATTTTGACAAGAAGCAATTTAGATAAGTATTAATTATTCGTATTCATCTCTCTTGTAGTCGATGGAGACATTTACCAAGCCACAGCAATTCAAACTCTGTCAGAAGAGAGGAATAACAAGGGTTGTATAAATGGTAGCCAGGTGCCCAAATCAAATTAAACTTCTCTGTCAACAGGGATTTGTTTTTTGAGAGTACGATGATAAAAGAGAGTTAACGGAGAATTGTTCATTGCAGCTGCCATGTACCAGTTGAATTATTCTTGTTGAAAATACTAGTGTTTTCCACGTGACCTAAAGAGCCATGAAAATTAGGCACACAAAGTATAAATCTATAGAAACAAGAGCCATGAAAATTAGGCACACAAAGTATAAATCTGTAGAAACAGAGGGAGAAGTGTCACAGGAGTGACCTAGGGAAATTCATTTTGAGATGAAAACCAAGAATTTTTCATTCTGACTGTTATTCCCTTGGAGATAAAAGAGACAGTTTGTTGAACTTGTCTATAGTATAGCTTATCTATCCTAAATGTGTAGGAAGTGAAGTAGATAAGGGTAGGGAGTGGATATGCAAAAGAGGGAGCAGCAAGAATCTTTATTATTTTTTTTTAAATGGCCTCTGAAGGCAACCTGATTGCTTATTCATTGTTTCACTCTGGCTTAGACTCTGTTTTTCTTGAAGACAAACTAAGTAATAGATTAGCTGTTCTCTGGCTTGTGTCAACAACCAGATTAATCAAGTGAGGGAGGAGTACAAAGATTGCTGATACATTTATATGAAAATAACTGAAGAAAAGAGGAAAGGTGCAGTTATCCACTGATTTTTCTTATAGTTCAAGCTTAATATACTGATCTGATATACTGTGTGATATATTCATAACTAAAGTCCCTGCACTAGAAAGTGGTGAACCTACCTCTCCAAGTTCCATGTTTTTCCATCATATGCCATTGATAATCCACCTGAGTTGGGGGAGCTGGTTATCAAAATGCACCTCTTCTTTCAGTTTTAAAAAAATTTTTTCTCACTCAAAAACCTACCATTTATATCACCTCACACTGGTCAGAATAACCATCATCAAAAAAAATCTACAAACAGTAAATGCTGGAGAGGATGTGGAGAAAAGGGAACCCTCTTGCACTGTTGGTGGGAATGTAAATTGATACAGCCACTATGGAGAACAGTATGGAGGTTCCTTAAAAAACTAAAAAAATAACTACCATATGACCAGCAATCCCACTACTGGGCATATACCCTGAAAAAACTATAATTCAAAAAGAGACATGTACCACAATGTTTATTGCAGCACTATTTACAATAGCCAGGACATGGAAGCAACCTAAGTGTCCATCAACAGATGAATGGATAAAGAAGATGTGGCATATATATACAATGGAATATTACTCAGCCATAAAAAGAAATGAAATAGAGTTATTTGTAGTGAGGTGGATGAACCTAGAGTCTGTCATATAGAGTGAAGTAAGTCAGAAAGAAAAAAACAAATACAGTATGCTAACGCATATATATGGAATCAAAAAAAAAAAAACAGTGGTTCTGATGAACCTATGGGAAGGACAGGAATAAAGACTCAGATGTAGAGAATGGACTTGAGGACACGGGGAGGGGGAAGGGTAAGATGGGACAAAGTAAGAGAGTTGCACTGACATATATACACTACCAAATGTAAAATAGAGAGCTAGTGGGAAGCAGCCACATAGCACAGGGAGATCAGCTCGGTGCTTTGTGACCACCTAGAGGGGTGGAATAGGGAGGGTGGGAGGGAGACACAAGAGGGATGGGATATGGGGATATATGTATACGTATAGCTGATTCACTTTGTTATACAGCAGAAAGTAACACAACATTGTAAAGCAATTTTACTCCAATAAAGATGTAAAAGAACAAAACAAAACAAACAAACAAAAAACCCTACCATTTATTTAAAAGTACTACTTTCTAATTAATGCTAAATAAAGGTTATAAGCTCTTAGCTAATCAGGGGTTTAAAAATCACTTTATTTCTACATTTTTCTCCTTGCATCTGCTGCTGTTTATTGTTATTTAAGTTTTAATGCTTTGGCAGTACAGCTGGTATTTCAACAGCATTTTCCCCTAACACTTAATAATAACTCATAGCTGAGAGATGTACTAAGGCATGAGAATGTCTATTTTCCTCAACCGTCATCACTTAAAACCTTCAGAATATTTAACATCTGATCTTCATTTTAATTCTTATTCTGACTCACAGGCAGCAGGGACTAGTTTATTGGAGTATTCAATGCAGTAATACTCCCTTCCTATAGATTCTCCTTCCTGGGATTACACTGAGATCATTGCCCTGGACCATTATCTTCCATATTGTGAGAGGGTATTAGCATGGCTCAGATAATGAGACTTTATTGTGGCTATTTGTGTTTCCTCCGTGTATTAGATGAAGATGGAACGTTCTTTGGAGAAATTATTGCAAAGAAAGAGCTCTTTTTCTCCATTATTATTTAACTTAGGAATTTTTAATCAGTTGAATTCATAAGCCCATACTTCTGGATCACATAATGAGCATATATATGTGTGTGTATGTATATATAATATGTATACATATATATGTATATATGCATATATAAAATTTTAATATATTAAATATATATTTATGTATTTAAATGAAATAAATATATTTAAATGTACATATAAATTCTAATATATATGTATGTATATCCTGTAAATAGTCTCAATAAAGAAATTTTGTTTACATGCACTTTTTTGTTTTTCAAAAGTGTATATTATAGTATTCCTTTATTAACTCTCAGATTAAACCTTTTTATATGTTAGGCGATTTTCTGGGCACTGAAGATTACAGGAGCAGAAAAAAAAGTACTCGAAAAACCAAATCTGTCCCCCTGGATTGTGTATTCTATGGGAAGAGGGCAGACAATAAACAAATAACCAAGTATATAGATCCAGTGTCAGATGCTAACAAGGGTTGTGAAAGGGAAAAAATAAATAAACAGGGTCAGGGGAATGGGGACTGTGTGTTGATTTCTATTTTATGTTGGGTTGCCATGGAAGGGAACTTCTGATCAGAGTACTGAGGAAAGTTAGGGAGTGAATGGCTCATTCAGTCCATTCAAAGTGGCTGTAGTGACATGAGCTAGGATGGTAATAAGAGATGAGAAGAAAGAAGTATTAAGGGACTAGATGTGCAGGCCATTTCAGGCTCATAGGAAGGACTAGGTTTTATGTTTGCTGAGATGGGAAACCATTGACGGAGATATGATCTGATATAAATTTTTTTTTCTTTTGCATTACGTGGGCCTCTCGCTGTTGTGGCCTCTCCCGCTGCGAAGCACAGACTCCAGACACGCAGGCCCAGCGGCCATGGCTCACGGGCCTAGCCACTCCGTGGCACGTGGGATCTTCCCGGACCGGGGCATGAACCCATGTCCCCTGCATCGGCAGGTGGATTCTCAACCACTGCACCACCAGGGAAGCCCCTGATTTAAATTTTAAGACAGGCATGCTGGCTGGTTGTAGTAGGAAGGAAAGTAGTGAAATTGTTCACTCAGTTTGAGAGACTATGGTCCATAAAAATACTCTTTGTGGTCTACATCTCTTGTGCATACAAGAAAGCAAAAGCAAAAGTTTGGGGCATAATACTGAAGTGAAGTTTTTTTTCTTTAGACACCTCTTGCTGATTTTTCACATACATAGTGAAAATAACAGGCTTTTGGTTCAAAAACAAGGCAGGAGAATGAATTTAATCAAGATTGAATAAATTGTACATATCTTCAATCAAGGTGATACACCATATTAACAAATTGAAGGAGTAAAACCATCTCAATAGATGCAGAGAAAGCTTTCGACAAAATTCAACACCCATTTATGATAAAAACCCTCCAGAAAGTAGGCACAGAGGGAACTTTCCTCAACATAATAAAGGCCATATATGACAAACCCACAGCCATCATCGTCCTGAATGGTGAAAAACTGAAACCATTTCCACTAAGATCAGGAACAAGACAAGGTTGCCAACTCTCACCGCTATTATTCAACATAGTTTTGGAAGTTTTAGCCACAACAATCAGAGAAGAAAAAGAAATAAAAGGAATCCAAATTGGAAAAGAAGAAGTAAAGCTGTCACTGTTTGCAGATGGTGTGATACTATACATAGAGAATCCGAAAGATGCTACCAGAAAACTACTAGAGCTAATCAATGAATTTGGTAAAGTAGCAGGATAAAAAATTAATGCACAGAAATCTCTTGCATTCCTATACACTAATGATGAAAAGTCTGAAAGTGAAATTAAGAAAACACTTCCATTTACCATTGCAATGAAAAGAATAAAATATCAAGGAATAAACTTACCTAAGGAGACAAAAGACATGTATGCAGAAAATTATGACTCTAATGAAAGAAATTAAAGATGATACAAATAGATGGAGAGATATACCATGTTCTTGGATTGGAAGAATCAATATTTTGAAAATGACTCTACTATCCAAGCAATCTACAGATTCAATGCAATCCCTATCAAACTACCACTGGCATTTTCCACAGAACTAGAACAAAAAATTTCACAATTTGTATGGAAACACAAAAGACACTGAATAGCCAAAGCAATCTTGAGAACGAAAAACAGAGGTGGAGGAATCAGGCTCCCTGGCTTCAGGGTATACTACAAAGCTACAGTAATCAAGACAGTATGATACTGGCACAAAAACAGAAATATAGATCAATGGAACAGGATAGAAAGCCCAGAGATAAACCCACGCACATATGGTCACCTTATCTTTGATAAAGGAGGCAGGAATATACAGTGGAGAAAAGACAGCCTCTTCAATAAGTGGTGCTGGAAAAACTGGACAGCTACATGTAAAAGAATGAAATTAGAACACTCCCTAACACCATACACAAAAATAAACTCAAAATGGATTAAAGACCTAAATGTAAGGCCAGACACCATCAAACTCTTAGAGGAAAACATAGAACACTCTGTGACGTAAATCACAGCAAGATCCTTTTAGACCCACCTCCTAGAGATATGGAAATCAAAAATAAACAAATGGGACCTAATGAAACTTCAAAGCTTTTGCACAGCAAAGGAAACCATAAACAAGACCAAAAGGCAATGCTCAGAATGGGAGAAAATATTTGCAAATGAAGCAACTGACAAAGGATTAATCTCCAAAACATACAAGCAGCTCATGCAGCTCAATATCAAAAAAACAAACAACCCAATCCAAAAATGGGCAGAAGACCTAAATAGACATTTCTCCAAAGAAGATATACCGATTGCCAACAAACACATGAAAGAATGCTCAACATCATTAATCATTAGAGAAATGCAAATCAAAACTACAATGAGGTATCATCTCACACCAGTCAGAATGGCCATCATCAAAAAGTCTACAAGCAATAAATGCTGGAGAGGGTGTGGAGAAAACGGAACCCTCTTGCACTGTTGGTGGGAATGTAAATTGATACAGCCACTATGGAGAACAGTATGGGTGTTCCTTGAAAAACTAAAAATAGCACTGCCATACGACCCAGTAATCCCACTACTGGGCATATACCCTGAGAAAACCATAATTCAAAAAGAGTCATGTACCAAAATGTTCATTGCAGCTCTATTTACAATAGCCAGGACATGGAAGCAACCTGAGTGTCCATCCACAGATGAATGGATAAAGAAGATGTGGCACCTATATACAATGGAATATTACTCAGCCATAAAAAGAAACGAAATTGAGATATTTGTAGTGAGGTGGATGAACCTAGAGTCTTTCATACAGAGTGAAGTAAGTCAGAAAGAGAAAAACAAATACCGTATGCTAACACATATATATGGAATCTAAGAAAAAAAACAAAAGAAAAATGCAGACCTACTAGAGAATGGACTTAAGTATATGGGGAGGGGGAAAGGTAAGCTGGGACAAAGTGAGAGAGTCACCTGGACATATATACACTACCAAATGTAAAGTAGATAGCTAGTGGGAAGCAGCCGCGTAGCACAGGGAGATCAGCTTGGTGCTTTGTGACCACCTAGAGTGGTGAGGTAGGGAAGGTGGGAGGGAAGGAGATGCAAGAGGGAAGAGATATGGGGACATATATATATGTATAACTGATCCACTTGTTATAAAGCAGTAACTAACACACCATTGTAAAGCTATTATAGTCCAATAAAGGTGTTAAAAAATATATAGTGACAGAAAAAAAAAACAAAAACAAAACTAGTGTAGCATGCTATGTTAGAAAGCAAATTGACTTGTCTCCTATTCCTTTGCTCCTCAGAGACTTCACGAAAGTGATGTGGAACCATATCCTCTTCTCCAAGAACAGTGGAGGCTCTAGATTTCTGTACCAAAGGGATTAGGGGCACAAGCTGGTTGGAATTATTGGAAGTAGGAGGCTAGAGGGCTTTCCTTGAAGTCGTACTTGCTCACTGTGATTTACTTATATTTTATGTTACAGACAAATGTAGCAAAAATTCTTAGAGGCTTTTATGTTTAAGATTAAGAAAATGTCAACTGTTTATATCAAATAATATTATTAATATAAAAATTATAATCATTAAAAAAAAAGAAAATTCTTAGAAAAGTATTCACATATAAATGCAACAAAATCTGAAAGAGGATTTTTACTGAAGTAAAGAAAAAAACAAAAAAATTAAGGTAATTTCTAAACTGACATACTCATATGTTAGAATACTGTGTAGTATTTTATAAGGTTGAAACAAACAGAAATCTATTGTTGAATAAAAGAAGCATGTGAAAAATGATTTATACTGGATAATAGATTTTATATAATTAAATATGTATTTTTAAAATATTGTGCATATCTGTGCATATTTTGCCACCGTAGGGAGTTAGGCACTGTAGAAAATGTACTTGAAACTATAAAATCAGAGAGTGAAATAGTTGTTGAAGCCATTACTCCTATTTAATGCTCAAATTTAAATCACTGCAGAACAAACAGAATTTATTTTTGCATGAATCCTCTTTTGTGATCACTCCATCTGTAAATATGGAGCAATACTAGATATAGTACCATATAAATAATTAAGAAAACACATAGCCAAACACATAGAAAAGGAAATCTCTAAGTCTAAATGCCAGAAATTAATAGATGACTCAAATCCAAATGGAACCTTGAAGGGATGCCCAAAGGACTATCAAATACAGCCTTGAGTGTCTTCAGGATAGGGCATTAGAAGAGAAATCCCTGTAGATAGATCCAGGCAAGTGCAAAGAAATGTTGCTGACTTGCCAAGCCCTAGACAGAATTAAGTAATTGTATGAGAGAAAAATCAAGAACCCAAGTCTCCATCAAAAACAAGTGTGTGGTCAAAACTTATAGTAACTACATGAAGCAGAAATAACAAGCTTTGAAATTAGTAAAAAACTTGTCAGAGACCAAAAGAATCCTGTGGGACTGATGCTTAAGGAAACAAACAAACAAAAACCTCAGTTACTCCATGAGGACAATTCGGTACCCCTGGATGCATGGGACACAAAAAGGAAAAAGTAAGTTACCCACTGAAGTTAATCTCTTTCTGTGTGTGTGTTGTGTTTGTATATATTTTATATATATATACACACACACATATATATATATGTATTTATATTATACATATATCTGTATTTATATTATATATATAATTTTTCGTTTACAAACACAATCTTTGCAGTGAGTTAACAGAGGCAAGCAAGCAATCTCCCACTGAAGATGATACCTAAAATACATATATATACTTTTTTATTATACAAAGAAATAATTTCAAGGGAGAGTTAGCAGAGGCAAGCATGACTATAAGATACTAAGAAATAGTAATAATAGAATAATTTGAAAAAGATATTAATATTTTTATAGTTCTTTAAATATAAAATTATTAAAATAGTTGAGGAAGAAATAGTAACCTAATGTAATGACAGGTTTTAATACTAAGAAAGTTTTTTGAAAAAGAACAAAACTATTAGAAATAAAAATATGATCATTGCAAAAACAAAATTTTTCCATGGATGTGTAAAATTGAATATAAATGAAGAAAGAATTAGTAGAATTGATGAGGCACAATATTCAAGAAGTACAGAGAGATATAGTTATTTAGAATTGAAGAAAGACTTGACTTCTCAGATTGTGGAAGCAAATTAGCTACCAAGTAGGACAAACAAAACAAATCCACATAAAGACACACAACAGTTGAATTTGGTGCAGTATATCAACTTCAAAGAGAAAATCTTAAAAATAATAAAAAGAAAAATAAAGTTACCAGTAAAGAATGATGACAACTTATCTCATAAGCAGTAAGAGGAACAAGAAGACAGTGGAATGATATCTTTAAAATTCTGAGGAAAATGAGATGTTAACCTAGAGCTCTATATCCAATTAAACAATTATTTAAGAGTGATAGGGAAAAAAAAGACTTTAAAAATTCTCAAAGAATGAGAAAGCTTGCAACTCATAAAATGTTGTTGAAAGATCTTCTCTATTAGGAACATCAGCAAGATTAAACCCAAAGAGAAAGAATGCCAAAGCAAGAAGCAGTAGTAAGTTTGAAAATTTGTAAACAAGTCAGTGAATATAAATATGCTTGACTGTAAAACACTTAAAATTATAGTGATTATTTTGAGATGGTTTTAAAAACAAATTAGAAAGGCAGTTGACAATATTCCATACCCTTTCATGATTAAAACAGACTCAAAAAACAAGGACCAGAAAAGAACTTCCTCAACCTAATAAAGGCTATCAACAAAAAAACTCCACAACTAACATTATGCGTAGTGGTGAAACTCTGAGAGCTTTCTCCAGAGATCACAAATAAGATGAGGATGTCCACTCTCACCACTTATATTCTGCATTGTATTGGAGGTTCTATCCATGGAAATTAGGGGGGGAAAAAAAGACATATGAGGCATCCAGATGGGAAAAGAAGTAAAATTGTCTCCATTTGCACATGACATTTTCTTATATATGAAAAATACTGTCAAATCCAGAAAATACTTTTAGCAGTAATAAGCAAGTTCAGCAAGGCATCCAGATACAAGATCAGAATGCAAAAATCAATTGTATTCCTATACAGTAGCAATAAACAAAGTAAAAATGAAATTAAGAAAAACGTCCCATTTGCAATAGAATCAAAAAGCATGAAATAGGAATGAAATGAACAAAAGAACTGTAAAACACATTTGGAAAACTATGAAACATTGCTAAATTAAGGAACCTGTAAATAAATGGTAAGATATCCCATGTTCATGGATTGGAGGACAATATTGTTAGGATGACAATACTATCAGAGTGAGTACATCTAGACTTGATGCAGTTCCTGTTAAACTCCCATCTGGATTCTTTGCAAAAATTAACAGATTGGTCCTAAAATTCACATGGAAATTCAGGGAACCAAAAATAGGGAAAATAATCTTGAAAGAGAAGAACATGGTAGGAGGATTCACACTTCCCAATTTCAAAACATACAATAAAGCAGTGTTAATCAAGAGAGTATAGTACTTACATAAGGATAGACTATAGATCAATGGGATAGAATGAAAAATAAAATAAAACCATGTGTTTATAGTCAACTGATTTTCAGCTAGTGGGCCAAGACCATTCAATTAAGAAGGCATAGTCTTTCAGTAAATGGTAATGGCTTAACTGGATGGCCACATGCAAAAAAATACATTTGGATTCTTCATACCATATATAAAAATTAATTCAAAATGAATCAAAGATCTAAATATAGAATCTAAAACTGTAAAACTCACAGAAGAAAATATAGGAGTAAATCTCATATTTAATAATAGAATATTAGATATGACACAAAAGCACAAACAAAAAAATTAAAATTAGATTAAAATTAAATTAAAAAAATTAAATTTTAAATTAAAATTAAAACTTTTGTGTTTCAAGGACACTACCAAAAAGTGAAACAAACAAACAAAAACAGCCCACAGAATGGGAGAAAATATTTGCAAATCATATATCTTTTTTTTTCTGGTTTCTTTTTTTTAAATTAATTTTTATTGGAGTATAGTTGCTTTACAATGTTGTGTTAGCTTCTACTGCACAGCAAAATGAATCAGCTATACATATAAATATATCCCCTCCATTTAGGACACTACAGTGCACTAAGTAGAGTTCCCTGGACTATACAGTATGTTCCCATCAGTTGTCTATTTTATACACAAATCATATATCTAATTAAATACATGTATCTAGAATTTACAAAGAGTTCTTACAACTCAATTATAGAAAGAAAAATTACACAATTAAAAATGGGCAGAGGATGCTCAACATCGTTAATCATTAGAGAAATGCAAATCAAAACTACAATGAGATATCATCTCACACCAGTCAGAATGGCCATCATCAAAAAATCTAGAAACAATAAATGCTGGAGAGGGTGTGGAGAAAAGGGAACACTCTTGCACTGCTGGTGGGAATGTGAATTGGTTCAGCCACTATGGAGAACAGTATGGAGGTTCCTTAAAAAACTACAAATAGAACTACCATATGACCCAGCAATCCCACTACTGGGCATATACCCTGAGAAAACCAAAATTCAAAAAGAGTCATGTACCAAAATGTTCATTGCAGCTCTATTTACAATAGCCCGGAGATGGAAACAACCTAAGTGCCCGTCATCGGATGAATGGATAAAGAAGATGTGGCACATATATACAATGGAATATTACTCAGCCATAAAAAGAAACGAAATTGAGCTATTTGTAATGAGGTGGATAGACCTAGAGTCTGTCATACAGAGTGAAGTAAGTCAGAAAGAAAAAGACAAATACCGTATGCTAACATATATATATGGAATTTAAGAAAAAAATGTCATGAAGAACCTAGGGGTAAAGCAGGAATAAAGATGCAGACCTCGTAGAGAACGGACTTGAGGTTATGGGGAGGGGGAAGGGTGAGCTATGACAGGGCGAGAGAGAGTCATGGGCATATACACACTAACAAACGCAGTAAGGTAGATAGCTAGTGGGAAGCAGCCGCATGGCACAGGGATATTGGCTCGGTGCTTTGTGACAGCCTGGAGGGGTGGGATGGGGAGGGTGGGAGGGAGGGAGACGCAACAGGGAAGACATATGGGAACATATGTTTATGTATGACTGATTCACTTTGTTATAAAGCAGAAACTAACACACCATTGTAAAGCAATTATACCCCAATAAAGATGTTAAAAAAAAAAAAAAAAAAGAAAAATGGGCAGAGGATCTGAATAGAGATTTCTCCAGATAACGTATACAAATGACTAAGTACGTGAAAAGATGCTTCAAGTCATTAGTTATCTGGGAAATGCAAATCAAAATCAGAATGAAATGCTACTTCACACCTACTAGGAAGGCTGTAATCAAAAAGACAATTAGTTTCAAGTGTTAGAGCGGATGTGGTAAGAGTGTAAACTGCTGGCAGGAATGTAAAATGGCTTTTCTGCTTTTGGAAATAGTCTCAGTTCCTTAAAAGGCTAAACATACAGTTATATGTGTGACCCAGCAATTCTACTCCTACCTGGATATACACCTAAGAGAAATGAAAGCCTATGTCTACACAAAAACTTGTACACAAATCTTCGTAGCAGCGTTTTTCATAATAGCCAAAAAGGAGAAATGACCTAAGTGTCCATCAACTGAAGAATGATAAATAAAATAGGGTATAGCCATATAATGGAATATTATTCAGCAAACTAAGAGAAATGAAGTTCTAATACATGCTACAACCTGCATAAATCTGAAATACATCATGTTAAGTGAGAGACACAAAGGACCACGTGTTGTAGAATTTCATTTATATGAAGTGTGCAGAGTGGGCAAATCTATAGAAACAGAAATTAGGTTAGTGGTTTCCTAGGGCTAAGGGTTGGGGGTGTGGATTTATGTCTAAGGAATGTGGGAAGTCTTTTGGGGGGTGATAAAAGTGTTCTAAAATGTATTGTAGTAATGGTTGCAGAGCTCTAAGTATATAAATATATTACAAGCACTTTGAATTGTATACTTTACATGGGCAATTGTATGATATGTGAATTATATCTCAATAAATCTGTGAAAAATGTTAGTAATTAAATTATAGACATGAACATGGAATATTTAGGGGAAAGATTTTATAAAAATAATTTTGTTCCCTATAGGAACACAAGAATTAATACTGATTAATTTTAGACTGTTAAGCATGCATGCTAAATTTTTGAGAGCAACAATTAAGAATAGAAACAGAAATATTTAACATAAACCAGTAGCTGGAAGGAGAAGAAATGACTAGAACTGAATTAATAGAAGGTAGAAAAGGAAAAAATAAAAAAGCAAAGAAAAATGTCATAAATCCAAATATATAAGTAATTCACAAAAATATGTAAATCATCTAAACTTGTCTTTTAAAAAATAGAAATTCTGATATTGAATAAATAAAAAATATTTCTAGAGAACTTTTTAAAGCATAATGGCACAGAAAAGCTGAAGGTGAAAGGATGGAAAAACATCTTTCAGGCAAATGCTAACTAAAAGAAAGCTGGTATAGCAATACTAATATCAAAAAAGATTGATAGACTTCAAGGCTTAAACCATTCTCATAAATAAAGACTTTCATACATGATAAAAGCAATGTTTCTCTAGGAAAATAGAATAATCTTAAATGTCCACATGCCTGGAAAATAGTCTCAAAATAGAAATAAATAATAGTAAAGGCCATTAAAAGGAATGATACTAGAAGATTTTAAATAACTCTCCCAGAAACTGATAGATCAGGCAAATAAAAATTAGTGAAGTTAGAAGAGATTTGAACAATATAGTTAACAAGTCCAATCTAATGAACATGTATAGTACCATGTATAATTTGGCAATACACAGTTTTTAAAAGCACACCTGTGCTTCTATTTTTTTAAAATTTTATTGGATTATAGTTGATTTACAATGTTGTGTTAGTTTCAGGTGTACAGCAAAGTGGTTCAGCTATACATATACATATATTCATTCTTTTTCAGATTCTTTTCTCATATAGGTTATCACAGAATATTGACTAGAGTTTCCTGTGCTGTACAGTAGGTCCTGTTGGTTATCTATCTTAAATATATAGTAGTGTGTGTATGTAAATCCCAAGCTCCTGACTTGTTTTTAAAATATGAAGAACCTAAACCTTTATTGGAACACAAGTCTCCACAAATACCAGACAGTATCTAGGTAGATGATACTCGTTGATCACACTGAAATAAAAATAGAAATCAATAAAAATATATAGCTTTACTCCCTTCCCGTATGTTTAAACATCAGAAGACACATGTCTAAATAATTTATGAGTGAAATAAGTCATAATGGCAATCATTCAGTATTTAATACTGAATGTCAATGAAAATACTACATACCAAAACTTGTGAAATACTGCTAAAGCAATGTATTGATTTATATCCTTAGGTATTTATGTTAGAAAGGAAAATATACGGAAAAGAAGCTAAGATTGATTTCAAGTATAAACCACAAAAATTTAAACAGTAAATTATTATAAAGTAGAGGGAAGGTGAAATAACTTCATTTGATTAACAGACATCAATAGACCCTCAGTTAATTAGGAAACGATCATAACACAGGAAATGTAAACAGACTGTGGGTATTCTCCACTTCTACGTTTTCTTTATCACCCACAGGGAAAAATGAAATCATACTTTATTGCTGATACTCACGTGGAAAAAACAATAGAGGCACAAAAAGACCCCAGATTATTACCCAAAGTCAAGAAGGTAATACCAGAAATTGATATTACTGCTATCATTACCATTGAAATTACCTCAGTCTCTAAAAATTGGGCTTAGTATTGATAAATTGATATTTAAAGGTCAGATTCTTTAATGCATCATAGTGAACAACATTTGAAATACTATAAATAATAACTGCACTGAGAAAAACCAAATATCATATTATGAGAGGCTGAACAAAACACAGCCTGTAATGAGCTTTCTTTAGCACTATAAAATCTATGACAGTTTTTCCATAGAATATGTAAAATAGTTTGAATAATTATAATGTTTGACTTTGGTAATTGTAAGGCAATAATAATGGCCTGGTGAAAAGTATCGTTTGTCTTTTACTTATCATATTTTACTTACTATTCATCTACTTTTTAGTTTATCATACAAACCATGCTGATCAGTCATAAAACTGCCTTAATACAGTGCAATTTAGACTTTTTTCCCTCACTGAACTGTGCTTCTTCCCAAGCACACTTTGTGACATATGAATGAGCATTTACTATGCTATAAATAACTTAGTTCTGCAAATAAATAAAGCATTACATTGTTTATCTGGAAGATAGCTGATATATTTTTTAATTATTTGGCTATTTCCTGTATGTCGTACTGTGCTAAACTTCATGGGATTTGGGTTCAGAAGACTTTTATCCTAGCTCAACCACTTTCTAGCTCTGTGATCCCAAGAAAGGAAAAAAAAAAAAATTCTGTGAACCATTGTTTCCAATCTGTGAAACAGGGCACATACCTCACAGTACTGTAATAAGAATTAAATTAGATAATGTACATGAAAGTCAGTTTGGAACTGTCAAGTGGTTTGTAATACTGTCACTAATATCTAGATACTTGATAGACTCAATTGGTTTTCATTTGCATATTGATTGACTGAGTAAAATCACAGCATTTTATTGTCCCTAGTTCTACAAACCAGAAGGATATAGAAATCCCAAGACAGAAAATTAAACACCCTGACTTGAATTTTTGCCCGTCTAACTGCATTCTGTGATTCCCAAGATGATTTGAGGGAAAATGGCAGAAACAGATCCATAAACTGCCCAGGAGACACGCTATAAACACAAAACACAACGAGGCTTATGTCAGAGCGGGTGATTGAAAAATTAGAGAAGTTTAGGATGGAAAACTCTGCAATCCCAGACGGCCTCCATCCAGCGAGCATTGTGCACAGTCGTACGGGACTTGGGAGAACCTGTGGCCGACATGTGCGAGTCATGTCTGGAAACCCAGGGCACACTGGTGGATGGCGCTGGGCTGAGCACCACACCTGTCTTTGTAGTAATGCTTGCAGCTCCGCGTTGCTTTTCATCAGGGCTCCCTGGCAAGCTTCGCAGACACACCAGCTTTTAGAGGAGATGTTAAAGCCATTCTGGAGAGAGAAGTCTTAGGATCTTGTGACAAAGTCAATGTTTGAGGGTCGCACAGTAAATTGGAATAAAACAGAGGCCTCCTGATAGTCCTCTTTCCGTGAATCTGGTGTGTGGTTTGCTCCGTATTTTTATCAAAACCAATCTCTGTTTAAATTTGGCTTAGGAATTAAACAAACATTTACAAAGCACTTACTATGTGGGGGACAATATGCAAGGCCTGAGGAATATACAGAAGTGAGTACCGACTAGTACCTGCATAAAAGGAATTTGTATTTAAGGGATAGAAAAGCGTCCATTTATAACTTGCAAAAAATGTAAGCATTGTACTAGTGGTATAAATAAATGTTAAGTGAGCCAAAAGACAGTAATTTTGGTGGAGTCATTGTGGAAGCCTTCATAGAGTGAATGGCAATGGGATAGTTAATTGGATGTTCAGGAGGAAGGAAGGAGGAAGGAAGCAGTGAAGACAGAAGGAGTAGCTTAAGTAAATGTACATGTATGTGAAAGTTTATGACAGATTTATAAATTAGCAAATCATCTGGGATTAGTAGTCTGATTGACTAGATTATAAAGCATATGTGTATGGCTGTATGGATGAATGTGAAAGTTAAGAGACAGGAGTGATTGTGGGAATTAAGTAAGGTTGGAAGGGTAGGCAGGGGTCAGATGGTGAAGACCCTGAAACTGAAAAAGAATTTGTTTTCCATTTTGTAGAAAATGGGGCAGGGATGGAGGACAGGTGTTGAAGTGAACCTGATGATTCTGGTAGAAATGTGGTTACTGGATTAAGGAGAGAAGGATAGAAATAGAGCAATTGAATGGCTAGTATAATGAATCAACTCATGGGGCTTGGAAAAAGATGAAGTCAGATATTTCAGACATGGGATATATCATATCTCTGATTAAATCATGAGGGTTAGGGAAGGAAAAAGTTGAAGATGACTCTAAGACCTTTAGCTGGTAACTGAGTGGATGATGATGCTATTAACTAAGAAAAGACACAAACATGGACTGGCAGGTATAGGATGAGAAGGAAGATATTGACTTAGCTTTGGATATTTCAGCTTGCCTGTGCACCTTTAAAAAGAAGACCAGTGTGAAGTCAGAAATTAATGATGACTTCGATAGAAAAGACTCGTGTCTTTCCCTAACATTTGTGGGTCCTCATGTAAGAGTAAAAATGGAGGACCACATACAGTACCATGTTAAATACTTAAAAGTTATAAATCAATCCACAGATTGTTAAATAAAATATAGTCTAGCCTCCTTTCATCACAAAATTGCCTCATATCAACTTGAAGGCCAGGTTTAAATTAGAATTTTGTGCGAAAATGTGGAGACAGTACCTTAGGAAGAGCTTTCCCCATCCCTGTTTCTTCCCACCCTGGCACAGGCCTCAGGTGCACTTATGGGAAGCCCCAACCTGCAGGCTCAAGCCCTGTCCACAACCCCACTGCCTGCAATCCCCCATTCTCACAAACAGCCACTCCTTGGCCGCCTCTCGGACCTCGGGATACATTTTACACATCAGAAGTGTAACCCAAATTCAAGAAGAAGACAGGCAGGCTCTGGAAGCAGACTCAGTGAGACTCAGGTAAGGAACTCTGAGGTCCTGGATACCAGAGTGTGGTTTGGATGGGAGGGTGTAGGCTCCAGGTGAGCGCATCCTGTTGAGCCTGCAGACTGCTTAGATTGTGGAGGGCAGAGCAGGTGTCTGCAGCCTGAATTGCAGGAGAGGGCTCCTCTTGCTCTAATCTAAAGGCAGAAATGAGAAGACACTCCTAGTAGATTTCCTAGTCCAGCACATTCAAGGAGGGAAATAGAGTGTGTAGAAAACAGAGATGGAGCAACAGAACCTACATTTAAGAGGTAAATAGTATAGGACCCGAAGATGAAGCTGAGAGGAGAGGAAACAAAGATAGCACAGGCAGAGCATCCTTTCAAGAGATTTATCAGAAGAAAGGACAAGCTGGAGGAAGAGCTTACAAAGGGTGAAGAATCAAGGATATTTTAAAATTGTTTAAACATTTAAAAAACTTTTTTATAAGGGTAGAGGTCAGTTTTAAATTGTCTTGTTGCAATTGTAAAAGATCACCAAAATGAGATTCAAGCATTAAAAACAAGAGTGCATTTATAACAAGGAGTTTAGCTGATTAAGTTTAGATTTCTAAACACAAGAGGGTAAAAATATAAATGAGGCCAGGGATATCCATTATTTTTTATGGAAAAAAGCTCTAGTGTATACCATTTATGCCACCTTTAATGAATGAAGTTTGGAAATAGAAGAGAGGTTTCTATGAAGGATGGAGCTAATGGCATTTCAGTCAATAGTCTAACGTTGAGTCTTAATGCTGTTTTGCCTAAGTTTATATGTGAATCAAGAATGTATGCTGGGAAGGCAAGACAGACAGTGTACTCTCTGAACCTAGAGATCTTCTAAAAGAAGAATAGAAGAATAAAAATTATACCTTGGCATGGGACAGCTACAGCCTCACTCAGTGTTATTGGACAGACAAAACACAAATGTGTAAATAACAGAAGACACCATAGAATTCTTAATAGGAAATTCTCAGTATTTTAGTGATAAAATAGATCAGTGAAGCTGGGCTGGGAGTTCGAAGATCCTAGGATTTTAGCCTCATTTTGTTCCTAGACTGATTGTAAACCAGGATAAGATATTTAATTAACAGGCTTGGTTTCTTTATCATGTTAGACTGTGGGGTTTCCCTCCCCAAAGCTGTGGAATCTATTGCTCATACAATTCCTTTCTTGGAAAGGTAAAATAATTAAAGTGATGAAAGCAATGTTGGATTAAAAAGGGTGAGGGCCCTAAGAGTCTGCTGCCCACTTATACTCCTCTTTCCATTTTTGACTCTCTTTTGAAATGTTCCTAAGTGTCTCTCTGTTGCACAGTTGGAAAATATTTGAACTAGATAATCTCTAAGATCCATTCCAACTATAAGATCCTATGACTCTCCTAAGTCAGGTACAACTTTGCAGATGAGGTGGAGCTTGCGTGGGCCTTTGAAGCTGGGCCATATATTTGGATTAGTGGGTAGGAAGAGTGAAGATATTTAAAACAGGAAGAGGAACATAATAAAAATAATAGTGAAAGGAATAATACTGGTTTCCTTGGCAGAGGATGTGTGGAATAATAAGGAGACTTTTCTAACTAAACTGTAGGAATTGTAAGGTGGAGCAGTGGGAAATAAAATTTAAGTACAGGGCGCTTGCTTTTCATATAAGAGAAATGTTATTACTGGAGACTTTGTATAACTTAAAACTCAAGTAATTCAAAACAAATTTTCCCAAAGGGAAAATGCATTTTGGAACTTATAAAAATTCATAATTATTTTAGTGTGTATTTGCTTTGAAGTTACTTTTTACATTTTCTTTATTATTTTGCTGGGGGCTCTTTTCTAAATTATTGTTGGTGATTGCTTGCTCTCCTTCTTCTAGTGGTTTATCCCATCTTACTTCTATTCCAGAGTTATTGATTTTTGGTTTGTTTTCAGCACTAGCTTTGGCAGCACCATTGAATGAAGTTGGATAACATTGTGAAAGGCTATAAAAAATGAGATTTGAAATGATAATAACAGTGTTTGCTTAGGCTATAAAACCAAAAGTCACTTTCAGAAATTCAAAGGCAAGTAATCAAGAGTGAGTCTCATGATACTGACAAAGGAGGGCTTGTGTTTCCTTTCACTAGTGCTGTTGGTGATGTCAATCACATAAACACAGTTTGCAATTAACTCAGTTTTCAAATTAGGCAATTTTTCAAGAAATAAGTAAATTGAATTTCTCATCAGTTCAAAGTAGGCACAGCCATTTCTTTAATCCCATAGTTTCAAGTTTTTCATAATTTAGAATCCCATTTATATGTATTGTGAAACTGGTGTGAGGTCAGGGGATATATGCAGTTTATCTTTGTAACCCCTGAGGCATCTTTGCAGTATGCCTTTCAAGAAATAGACATTGAAGTCAGCTTTGTCTAAATGAAATTGAATTGTTCCATGCAGCTCATACTGGGAGGAGGTAGGATTAGAGAGTGGAAATTCATAATTTAGGCCCTCAGACTGCAGGGCCCAGCTACATGCTAAACATAAAGGAAGAGTTCAATAAATGCTTTTGATTGCTGGATGAGGGGGGTGGGCATTTGTAATCACACCTTACCCACTGCGAGCTCCTGTAAAGCTATAAAAGAATACTTAGACACCCAGTGACTTATGACTCAGCAGGATTCAAGAAAGAAGTGTGTCTTGGACAGGAAGCAGAGGAGGCTTGGTGCTCCATTAGGCTGGGATGACATATGGGGGGAAAAAAAACAAAAAAACAAAAAACATACGGAGGCTGGGATGAGTGTAGCCAAGAAGAAAGGTGAAGCAGAGTGTAGTGCAAGGCATGCAGCTGCAAGCAAGTTGCGGACTAAAGCCCAAAGTGATACAGCTCTGTCTATGCAGTGCCAAAAGTCTAGGTGAAGAGTGGAAAAATCGAATCAATCACTGGGATGATTCAGAACATCCAGATGTGCATTGTCATCAGGGCCATCACTAAGGGGTATGTGGGGTTAGGCAAATATCAGTCTTCCCACACTCCCCCCAGATATTTTTATTCAGTTGAAATCATACTGAAATAGAGGTTTAAATAGAAATAAGTCATAAAATTGCCCTGCACATACAGCCTGTGAGGAGCTTGTGTAAAGGTGGGGAGTAGTTATTGCTCTTTGCCTTAGTAGCTTCAAGTTGTTTGATGCTAGTGATAAAATTGTAAGTTAGAAATAATTGAATAATTAATTTTTAAAGGTAAATAATTTTGAAAGGTAAATTTTATCTAGTTCTTTAAATCCTACTTTCTGAAAGAAAATTTAAATAAGTTTAAATACATAATGGCAGGAGAAATATAGGAATAATTCAACACAGACCTATACAATGTGATATTTAAAAATGAATTTTAAGATCAAACTTAGGACAAAACAAGCATATCACCAGAAATGAGGCCGCAGTGTCTTTCTGAGAGGATCTCTGTGACCAGTTTAACTTGTTCCTAAGGCCAAAGGCTATGACTTACGTGCCCCTTATAGTGCATAATAGAATGTTTTGTTTGGCCAAAATATGATTTTGAATTCACAGTAGTAGAAAGGGAAAAGACCTTTGGCCTTCTGGTTTGGCCACAAAATCTCGAGTAATCAGCATTTATTTCCAGGTCAGACCTTAGATTCTCAAGCCAAACTATCAAGCAAATAGTTCAGTTGGGAATAAGGGCTAGGATTTTAGACTGGGTTCAGAAACACTTGAAGGGATCCTTGAGTAAAACAGAAACTCTGACATTTGGAGCATTTAGGGCCAGGGGATGCCTAAGAGCTCAGTTTCAAAGTTCACAGGGTTATGGGCAAGTCACCATCAAAAAGGGAGGGCTTAGGGGAGGACTTGACATTCTTGACTTTAAGTATTGCATAACTCTACTGTTATTTTTCTTCCCTATCGTCTAATGGGGAAAAAAATTTTTTTACTCCAATTTTTTTCTCTCTCATCTAACATTTCTTCAGTGCCTACCTTGCTCTGTGCCAGGCACTCTACTGTTCCAGGTTGTCGGGATACAGCAGTGAACCAAAGCCATTTCTTGGGACTTAAATTCTAGAGAGGAAGATAGCAATAAACAAAAAATGAATAAATACATGATTTGTCTCATCTTTATTAATTCTCAGAAGAAAAATCAAGCAAAGTAAGTGAAGGGAGGAATGATGGGGTGGGTTTCCAGAAAAGTGACCACTGAATTAGGAAAAAAAGGAGGATTGAGTACATTGGTATGTACCATCCAGATTGTTTTCTAGAAACACTTTCTAGTCAATTTGATTTCTCAGGTATATGAGGCATTTATAGACAAGGCAGTAGAGAAAGATACAGCTTAATTAAAACCCTATTTTGCATTGAAATCAGAGCTGGAAAAAAGAGGAATTGCTAGCTTTAGTCTAGGGGGGCTGAAACATAGGAATGTCAACTAGTACTTTTTCTTTAATACTTAAAAAAATTGAGATACAATTCACATACCATAAAATTCTTCCTTTAAAAGTGTACATTTCAGTGGTTTTTGGCATATTCACAAAATTGTACAAACATCACCACTAATGCCAGAACATTTTCATTACCCTCAAAAGAAACTGTGTACCTATTAGCAATCAGACCTCATTATCTCCTCCACGAAGTCCCTGAAAACTACTAATCTATTTTCTGTCTCTGTGGATTTATCTGTTCTGGACATTTCATATAAATGGAGCATACATTATGTGGCCTACTATGAATGATTTCTTTTCCTTAGTATACTTTAAAGCTCATCCATGTTGTAGCATGTATCAATGCTTCATTTCTTTTTATCGATTTTATTCCATTGTATGGATATACTGTATTTTGTATATCCATTCATCAGTTGACAGATACTTGGGTCATTTCCATTTTTTTGGCTATTATGAATAATGCTACTATTAAGAATTGTGTACGAGTTTTTGTCAGACATATGTTTTTAGTTCTCTTGGGCATATGCCTAGGAGTGGAATTGCTCAGACATATGGTAACTCTATGTTTAGCTTTTTGAGGAACTGGCAAATGGTTTTCCAAAGCAGTTGCAACATTTGCATTCCCACCATCAAGATACAAAAGTTTAAATTTCTCTGCATCCTCCTCAGTGCTTGCTATTGTATGTCTTTTGATTATAGCCTTTCTAGTAGGTGTGAAGTGGCATCTCATTGTTTTTGATTTGCATTTTCTTTCTGAATGCTGAATGATGTTGAGCATCTTTTCAAGTACTTATGACATTTGTGTATCTTCTTTGGAGAAATGTCTGTTCAAATCATTCACCCATTTTTAATTAGATTGTCTTTTTATTGTTGAGTTGTAAGGTTTCTTTATATATTTGGATACTAGACTCTTTATCAGGTGTATGATTTGAAATATGTTCTCTCATTCTGTTGGTGCAGCAAGTCAATTTTGATGGGTATACAGGTTGGGAGATCTTTGTGGCCTGTTAGAGTAGAGGATAAGTAGTGCATTCTAACTAATTGCCTTTGGATAGGTTCATTCTTAGCCTGTTCTTTCACTTTGTATCAGATGGGTATCTCTTCTATGTGTTTTGTACCTCTGGCCACCGGAGTTAAGATTTGTGAAATCCTAATTATGTATATCCTATTATTGCCCTTGTCCTGGTCTTAAGTATGAGAAACCTTTGGGAGCCACCAAATTTAAATAAGAATGGTGACATTAATCAATAGAGTCCTTGAAGACATAAGGTAGAACATGGAGGAGCTAAGGAGAGCGGAAGGGCCTGGAGAAGGGAGAAAGGAGCAGAAAGAAGGACAAACACACTTCCCTCACAATTTTACTGAGGATCCAGCTTTAACCTTCCTTTGAGCATAAATGAGATGTACTGTTCACTACTTTTTATGCAAGATTATTTCCATGACACACTTACAGTACGTAGTATAATATAGTGATTATGCTAGATTTGTCTCTTACTTATTTAGAGAGATCTAAAAGATGCAGTAATTTATTTCGCTTGTGGAGAAAAGCTTTTTCCTATAGGTGTAGAGAGAGCCATCTGTCCATCTAATTTTCTCATTTCAGATTAATAAAGGAGAATGTGTATATCCAAAGTAAAGAAAGCTATTATATCTATAATTAAACCTACTAAGGATAGTCATTGGGTTCTTTATGACAACTTCATCTACAGTGTCACAGTTGACAATCTGTATCCCTATGTTATAAAAAAAAGTCACCACTTTAATCCACTGAATAAGGTCGTCAAGCTAGATAATAATACAGCTTTTGTATTATTTGTGCAAATAATAATACAGCTTTTGTATTATTTGTGCAAATAATACAGCTTCTGCTTGATTGAATCATACACCTTTCAAACCAAATACATTCTTAAAAGATTTTTGTCCATAATCAGTATTCTGAAAGCATAGGGAATGTTGTTAGTAGGCAAAGGGCTACATTAAAGAAATGGTATTATTGAGGGGGAAAAAAAATCTGTCTCCAATCAGAACTTTCTTTTGTAAGGATAATGACAAGACTATACTGATTTCATAAAAAAGATGAAGAAATCGGGGTGAAAAAATGAAGGTTCTGTAGTATTGACTCAACACAGCAGAGGGATCAAGAAGGTCTCCCTGAACTCCTTTTGTTTGATGATGTCTCATTGTCAAGTATACTTATCCGAAACGAACAAATTATTAGCCAGTTTTTTTTTTTTAATGAATTTGGGTACTTCGTGAAATTCATGGGAAAGACATGTCAGATTTACTCTTGTGGCTGATTCCAGTGGCCCAGCTCAAAACTGCAAAGTGTTTTCTATCAGATTGTTGGCCATCTAGCTTGAGAGCCCCTGGGAGGGGAGCTTTGCCATCTGTCTGTCCTATCCTGGGCCTTGCATTCTTTTGGCTGTCTTGAAATCTGTGAATAATGTCTGCCTATGCAGCTGAGAGAAATTTGTCATCTTCTCAATTGTAATATGTCATTGCATTCATTCCCTACCTCCAGCACATGCTAGCCATGGGGGGCTTGACCGAAAGTACACTTGTGCTTGTCAAAATGTCTACAAGAATAGACTTGGGGTTTGGAGGCAACCCCCTTCCCACCTCTCAAAAGAGCAGCACAGCAACAAGAGTTCTACAGTTATTTGTTGAACTTGGATTTTCAGTCATTTCCAAGGCACAATCATGCCTTCTCTGAGTTGTTTTTCTCTTTTCACATTACAGTACTTCATTATTGCCACAGGGGGAACTGTTGGCTTAATTTTGCTTTGGAGACACTGCTGCTGAAATTATTAAACTAATGATTTATGCCCCCTGTGATACAGCAATCTCTTGTGCTTAAAAATGGTTACTATGTTTTGTTTACTGTTTATAACTACCAGTGGTTATGCCACGGAAAACCCCTGCCAGCTTGCAGGGTTTATTTATCCCTGTGGATCTTTAGAAACCACTGATTAATATAGAAAAAATTTGAATGGTTTATATTAAAAAAAAAATCCCATAAGCTATGAATTAAACCACTGTGCTGTGATATATAGGAGGAAAAGTTCAGTGAGAATAAACAATGGATGTCAAAACTTACTGACTCTCGTATTTGCTTCTGGTTTTATCAAAGTGGAAAGTATGAGTGCTTTTCAGGAATACAGTGCTGTGACTCCATCAGTTTTGGGCTATGAGATCACCAGCATTTCCCCTTGGGTGCCGCACATTTTACCATATTAAGGAACCAATTTGCTTAGAGAAATGTTGCACATGTTTAAAGGCTGTTAAGTTTGATGGCTGGCAGAACTCTCCCATTTAGCCCTGAGGCCGGGCCTTGGTGAAAGAAGGCTTTACAACCAGCCTGCATTTTTTGTTCTGAGGTGCTTTTTGTAGCCAAAGGATTACACAAGGCAGATGAACCACGGGGCACGGAGGGATCCAATTTGTGAGTGATTTGTTTAAAATGGCAAAATGGTTCTTATACAATGTGTAAGTCTTGACCACGTTACCTCTCCAAGAGAAATAAAGAAACCACCGCTGTTGCTTTGGACAGCTTCAGCCCAATTCCACACTTTCAATCTTAGGCATCACCTGCTGGCACTTCAGTTACACCTTCCTGCAGGCTCCTGAGTGAACTCCGTCAGTCCATTTGGCTTTGTTTCCACTGCAAAATAGTCCCCCCACCCCAACCCTCTCTTGGACGGTGCCACATCTCCACTCCTCCTGTGATGGGCCAGTTCTGCTTGTTTACTGAACTCCTTTCCTCTGTGGTCTGATACGGTCCATTCCAACAATGAGTGCTCTTCCCTGAGTGGACCTCAGGCCTCCCCCACACCAAGCCAGGCCAAGGTACAAGAAAGGTGTGGCATTTGTGCCGCAGGGCTGGGTACAATGACAAAACATTTATCAGTCGGGGGTCTGTAAATGTGATGAACGTGGATTATCCTGCCCAAAAGGCAGGACTTGAGCAAATTAGTTTGCAAATAGGAAAGAGGATGGACGAGGCCCTGAGTATGGGAATAAAACTACAGTTATAATGTGAACATCTGTGTACAGCTTGAGCCTCAGATATTCCCTTGATACAAAACTTTCCATACCAAAATGCAGTCAGACATTCAAGAGAAAGAGATAAGCTGGTCGTTGAGACACCGGGGACTAGTAAGATCTGTTTTATTCCTCCTCATAACTCATTATTTTTCTTCATGAAGATGCAAATTTTAGGCATAAAAATATTTAGTGTTATAGCACATGTGAATATGGAAAACATATTATCCAAGTAGCAATTTTAATTGGAAATACTTAACCTAATTTCATAGGTGTCTTCATTCAGTATGTATTTTCAGTTACTCTTAGAATTACTCTCCTTCTTGTATTAGAAGAGTAAAATGAAAGAAATAGAAATTCTGATGTAGTATATTCTAAAGATTTTTTAATGAATTCCATGTTTCATTTTTATTTTAACACAATGTTTAAGAAACTAAATCATACAGCTCATCTTAAATGTCTTGATGATCATTTTTTTTAACTCAAAATATGATTTAATTACAAATTATTTTTAAATCACAGAAAATCTAAACACCAGTATGGTATGTGATTTGAAATTTTATACAACCACAAAACAGATTAAATATAAAGCTTAATAAGCATGACAGGCAAAAATATCTGTAATGTGTAGGATTTTCTAGCATGAAAAATTCCAGGCTTTGGTAGATAGATGTGGGGATTAGATTTCTCAGAGTTAATCAACAGAGTAAGTTTTCAAGGATCCCTAGTGAAAAAGAGTGAAAATAACTTGAAAATCAAATGCTTTTGCAGGGAAACCAGTGACCAACAATTAAGTATGTCAACAAAAAAAATATTGATATTATTTTTAAACATTATTCATGATAATACATTTTCAGTCTACAGAATTGTAACACTTTCTAGGAACATTCATTTGTAACATTACTCTAGACATAATGACCATATTATCTATTGAATTTCTTTGTACCCTCACAGCTCCTTTTGTTTCTCTAAGGCCACTGGAGTTTGAAGGTAGAATGTGCATTCTGAAGGTGTCAGGAACACTTTAAGATTTAACCTCAACTCCAGAGCACCTCAAACTTCATTACTCAAGGAGAGGAGAATCAAGAAGCTGCCTCTCACTTGGGGGTTTAAAAATAAATAGGAGATGGTGAGGCTATGGGCTTACTCTGATTTTTTTCATTTCATTAGCTTTTATTGAAATATAATATACATACAAAAAATGTACCAACTTGAATAATAGATTTTGAAGAGTTTTGACAAATTCAGTTATGTAACCACCACCACCATCAGGGTATAAAACATTTCCATCATCCCCCAATTTTCCTTCATGTCCTTCCAAACCCTCAGCCCTCAGTAGATACTCATTTCCTTTTGTTACTCTAATTGTGTCGTTTCTTAAATTTCATATAAATGGACTCATACAGATCAGGGGGTATATCACTATGAAGTTGTTAGTGTTGGGTTTCTTTCACTTAGCATAATGCTTTTGAAATTCATTTATCAGTAGTTCAACCATTTTTAGTATTGAACAGTAATCTCCTTCTATATGGGTATAACAAAATGTGTGACCTTATTCACATTTTCTTGTTCTCACTTTGGTTTTAATTTGCCCTTTTTTAAGGTGGAATATTATATCACTGATTTGAGACTTTGTTCTCTTTTATAATACATACTTTTGTTTTGTTTTTGCTATAAATCTCTTTAAACTCTGCTTTTCTGTAGTCCACAAATTTGGTACGTTATCATGCTGATTACTAATTTGTTGTTTCTCATCTTATATTTACCCTTCTTTGTTCTACTTTGAGAAACTGAAGATGGGTCCTGTAAAAATTTCCTGTTGGCCAGTTACTGTAGTAATGTTAGCATGAGTCAATAGTGGGTTCTAGAAGAACACTAAATGACAGCAACAAAAGAGCCATCTTTCTGATGTGATGTTTAGTTTTCTCCCATTGCAACCAGTGCTGTGAAGGAGGCCTTGAAATGCTCAATCACTAGTGAATTTCTTCAGCACTCTAGTGGATTGTTTCTGGTGGAACAGCTCCAGACTGCCAGCACCCAATGGAGGCCACTTTCTACAGAGAAGCTGAGATACTCCATCACCCCAGAGAGCTAGTCTTGGTCTGCTGGCAGTGGATCAACTCTGGCCCATTGGCACTCTACAATAAAGTTCTTGGCCAGCGTAAGGACTGTTTATTTGGGTCAACCCTGGCTAGCCAGCACAATTCAGCTTGCTTTATGGTCACCCTGCATGTAATTTCTGTAGAATAGCTCCATCCTGCCTGCACCCTCTATTGAGTTTTTCAGACACTCAGTGGGGTCCTCTTACTGGCTTCAACCTCTGGCAAATTTGTTTGTCACAGGCAGGTTGAAGTTTCCCGTAGAAGTCATATTCTCTCCAATGAGATCTTAAAATTACACTAGTTGTGTGAGGGGGATTTCTTCCCCATTCTAAGCTCCTTCCTTGTGTGTTCTTCTTTAGCTGTAGAAATAGTAGATGGTTTCTAGTATTTGCTATTCCTATAGTTAATTACCTTTTACTAGTTAATAATTCTTAACCTTTACTTTTGTCTGTTGCTGCAATTTCTAGCTACTGATTAGAACCTGACCTGATACACTTGTGTTGTTATCTTCTTTCAGTTCAAACTATTTTCTAATTTCCCTTGTAATTTCTTCTTTGACCTGTAAGGTTAAAAGAACATTGTTTTATTTTCATGGATTTGGGGGATAACTTAATGTTATTGAATTCTAGTTTAATTTTGTTGTGGTCACAGATCATACTTTATATGATTTCCATCTTTTCTAAGGTGGTAAAAACATATAACATAAAATCTACCTTATTAACAAAAGTTTACTTGTATAGTACTGTATTACTAACTATATACACATTTCTGTATAGCAGATCTCTTAGAACGTTTTCATCTTGCCTGACTGAAACAAAACAAACCCATGGTACAGGAATTCCTCCTCCCACCCAGGCCCTGGCAGCCACTATTCCACTTTCTGCTCCATGAGTATGACTACTTTAAATATCTTATATAAATAATAATGGTGCAGTATTTGCCTTCCTGTAACTGGCTTATTTCACTTAGCATAAGGTCCTTCAGGTTCATCTGTGTCATCACAAATAGCAAGATTTCCTTTTTTTTTTTCCTTGATGGTTAAATAACATTCCATTGTACATATATATAGCCCATGCTACCACATTATCTTTATCCATTCATCTGCTGACAAATGCTTAGGTTGTGTCCATATCTTGATTATTATGAATAATCCAGCAAGGAACAAGGGAGCAGAAATATCTCTTCAAGATCCTGTTTTCAATTCTTTTGGATAAAAACCCAGAAGTGGGATTGCTGGATCATATCACAGTTCTACTTTATACTTTTTTGAAGAAACTCCATTTTGCTTTACATAGCAGCGACATCATTTTACAGTCCCACCAATAGTGTACAAAGGTTCCAGTTTCTTCACATCCTTACTAACACTTGTTATTTTCTTTCCTTTTTTTAATCATCATCCTGATATGTGAAAGGTGATATCTCATTATAGTTTTGATTTGCATTTCCAAATAGTGATGTTGAACATCTTTTCATATACCTATTGGCCATTTGTGTGTCTTCTTTGAAGAAATGTCTATTCAGGTTCTTTGCCCATTTTTTAATTGGGCTATTTATATATATTTTTTGTTATTGACTTGTAAGTGTTCCATATACATTTGGGTATTAAATGCTTACCAGATATGTGACTTGCACATATTTTTTACCTTTCTGTACGTTGCCTTTTTACTCTTGATTATTTCCTTTGCTGCACAGAAACTTTTTAATTTGATGTAGTCCCACTTGTCTATTGCTTTTGTTGCCTATGCTTTTGGTGTCATATCCAGGAAATTATTGCTAAGACCAATGTTATGAAGATTTCCCCCTATATTTACTTCTAGGGGGTTAATAGTTTTAGATATTCTATTTAAGTTTTGAATCCATTTTGAGTTTGTTATTGTATATGGTATAGGATACAGATCCAAGTTTGGTTTTTTTTTTTGCATGTAGATGTATAGTTTTTCCAAGGCAATTTGATGAAGGGACTATCCTTTCCCCATTGTATAATCTTGGCATCTTTATTGAAGGTCACTTGACCATATATGCACGAATTTATTTCTGGCCTCTCCATTCTGTTCCATTGATCTGTATGTTTGTCTTTATGCCTGTACTATAAAGTTCTGGTTACTGTAGCTTTGTAATGTTTTTATCAGTCAGCAAGTGTGAAGCCTCCAGCTTTTCTCTTCTTTCCCAAGATTTTTTTTGACTCATTGTGGTGCTTTGTGTTTCCATGTGAACTTCTGGATTATTTTTTATTTCTGCAAAAAAAAAAATGTCATTGGGAATTTGATAGAGATTCTATTAAATGTATAGATCACTTTGAGTAGTATGAACATTTTAAAAGTATTGTCTTCTAATCCATGAACATAGGATGTCTTTTCATTTATTTGTGTCTTTAATTTCTTCCAGCAATGGTTTGTAGTTTTCATTGTACAAGTCCTTCACCTCTTTGGTTAAGTTTATTCACAAGTATTTTATTCTTTTTTGCTGTTGTAAATGAGGCTGTTTTCTTAATTTCCTTGTTAGATTGCTCATTGCTAGTATATAGAAATGCAACTGATTTCTGAGTGTTGATTTTGTTGAAACTTTACTGTTTGATTATTAGTTCTAACAGTTTTTTTGTGAGTATCATCTTTAGGTATTATTATGTATAAGATCATGTCATATATGAGTACAGATAATTTTACTTCTTCCTTTCCAATTTGGATGTCTTTTATTTATTTTTCTTGTTTAATTGCTCTAAGGCTTCCAGTACTATGTTGAGTAGTTGAGGTGAGAGAGGGCACCCTTGTCTTGTTCCTGATCTTAGAGGGAAAGCTTCCACATTTTCACCATTGTATGTGATGTTAGCTGTGACTTTTTTGTTTTTTTTTTTTGTGGTATGTGGGCCTCTCACTGTTGTGGACTCTCCCGTTGCGGAGCACGGGCTCCAGACGCACAGGCTCAGCGGCCATGGCTCACGGGCCCAGCTGCTCCGCAGCATGTAGGATCTTCCCGGATCGGGGCACGAACCCGTGTCCCCTGCATCGGCAGGCGGACTCTCAACCATTGCACCACCAGGGAAGCCCTAGCTGTGGCTTTTTATATGTGGCCTTTATTTTGATGAGGCAATTTTCTTCTGTTCCTAGTTTATTGAGTGTTTTTATCATGAAAGGATGTTGAGTGCTTTCTCTGAATCTATTGAGATGATTTTGTGATTTTTATCCTTTGTTCTCTAATACAGTATATCATACTGATTGATTTTCATAAGTTTAACTATCCTCGCATACCAAGGATAAATCCCACTCAGTCGTGGTGTATGAGCCTTTTAATGTGCTATTGATTTCAGTTTGGTAATATTTAATTAAGAATTCTTACATCTGTGTTCATCGGGGATATTGGTTTGTAGTTTTCTTGTAGTGTATTTGTCTAGCTTTGGTAACAGAGTAATGTGGCCTTATAAAATGAGTTTGGAAGCATTCCCTTCCCTTCTATTTTTTGGAAGAGTTTGAGAAGGATTGGTGTTAATTCTTCTGTAAATGTCACAGATTTCTCCAGTGGAGTCATCTGGTCCTGGGCTTTTCTTTGTTGGGAGGATTTTTGTTAATGATTTAATCTCCTTATTAATTATAAATCTGTTCAGATTTTCTGTTTCTTCATGATTCAGTCTTAGTAGGTTGTACATTTCTAGGGATTTATTTATTTCTTCTGGGTTTGTTGGCATTTGATTGTTCATAGTAGTTGCTTATAATCCTTTTTTTTTATTTCTTTGGCATCAGTTTTAATGTCTCCTCTTTCATTTCTGATTTTGTTTACTTGAATCTTCTCTCTCTTTGCTAATCCTAGCTAAGGGCTTGCCAATTTTGTTTATCTTTTCAAAAACTGACTTTTAAGTTTCTTTGATTATTTTTTATCATTTTTCTATTCTCTATTCCATTTATTTATACACTCATGTTTATTATTTTCTTCATATTCTTCCTGATAATTTTGGGCTTAATTTGTTCTTCTTTTTCTTGTTCCTTGAGGTATAAAGTTAGGTTGTTTATTTGAGATCTTTATTCATTTTTGAATGTAGGCATTTACCACTATACACTTCCCTGTTAGTACTGCTTCTGCTGCATCCCATTGTTTTGGCATGTTGTGTTTTTGTTTTTGTTTGTCTGAACATAATTTTTGATTTCCCTTTTGATTTTTTTCTTTGACTCATTGGTTGTTCAGGATTACATTGTTTAATTTCCACATATTTGTGAATTTTGCAGTTTTCCTTCTGCTTTCGTTTCTAGTTTCCTCCCATTGTGGTCAGAAAAAATACTTGGTATAATTTCAATGTTTTAAAATTTGTTAAGACTTGTTTTGTGACCTATCATGTAATATATCCTTGAGAATGTTCCTTATGCACTTGAGAAGACTGTGTATTCTATTGCTGTTGGGTGGCATGTTCTGTTAGGTCCGTTTGTTCTATAGTGTTGTTCAAATAGTCTGTTTCCTTATTTATCTTCTGCCTAGTTATTCTATCTATTATTGAAATGAAATTGAAATATTCTACTATTACTGTGATGCTGTGTATTTCTACCTTCAATTTTTTTCTTTCAATTTTTGCTTCATATATTTTGATTCTCTATTGTTGGGTGCATATATGTTTACAGTTGTTATATCTTCATAGTACATTAGTTCTTTTATTACTTTGTAATGTCATATATTATATAATACCCTTCTTTGTCTCTTGTTAGTTTTTGACTTAAAGGCTATTTTGTCTAATATAAGTTTTTGCCAGAGAGCATATTCTTAGTTGTAGGTTTTTTCCTCCCATCACTTTAAACATATTGTGCTACTCATTTCTGACCTGCAGAGTTTCTGCTGAAAAGTCAGCTGACAACCTTATGGGAAGTCTCTTATACATAACTTGTTGCTTTTCCCTTACTGCTTTTAATAGTCTCCCCTTAGCTTTAATTTTTCCCATTTTAATTACAGTATGTGAACAACTCTCCTGTCAGTTCAGTGACTTCATGTTGATAAGCTGTAGTTGTCCATGGTGACTTTTACTTACCTTTCTTTCTTTTCTGAAAGTTGGTTGTTAAACATTTGTAAGCACATTGGTTTCAACTAATAAAGAAGCATTGGTAATTATAGGTATTTGCTAGTAACAGTAACTTTTCCATGAAGTAACAATACTTCATTAAAATGCAGTTAAATACTTAGGCTATGAAGTAACAGTACTGCATGAAAAAGAAGCCCATAAGTAGGCAGTCTAGGGTTGATATGGTAACTTTAAGATTTCACTTATTTTCCAAGTCTCCTGCTGTCTTTCTGCTCCAATATCCCTATTCTCATCCCTCTTCATTATCACCTCATTTTATAAGATGGTTGCTGGAGCTTCAGCCATCAACACCACATTCCAGGCAGGAAGAGGAAGAAGGGGTCAAGGGTAAAAGGGTACACCACCTCATAGATAAAGTAGTTCCTTTAAAGAACTTTCCTAAGAATCCTACTCAGTGACTTTTGCTTATGTCTCATTAACCATTCCTGACTGCAAAGAAGGTTACAAAGTGAAGGCTCAGCTGTGGAGTTTATCTGTCCCAGAAAAAATCTTGAATTCTCTTAATAAGGAAGAAAGGGAGAATGGACATTGGGCAACTGGCCTTTTCTGTCATAAGTACTTTAGAATTACTTTGTAATTAGAGCTATGTACCATTCCTTTTGTAAATATAACATATCTACTAAAGTTTTCATAGTATGGTTTCAAATCAATGGATGATTTCATTTACTTGTCTTTATAGTGCCCTAAATAAGAATCACTTCATGATTCATTATGGAGTGGTACATGCAGTAGTCAATCCAGTGGCCATCTGCAGTCCCAGAAAGCATCTCCCTTTCAGAATGCAGGGCCTATTCTAGTTTAAGTATCTCACTTCTTACACATAGTCAAAACAAACAAACAAAAATCTAGATTAGCTCTTCATAGTAATAAATCCAGGTATTGCCAACCAGGTATCTTCATTTGCCTGTAAGCAGTTAAGATAATTAGGGTAACTGTTCATTTTTTCTACAAAGAAGTTTTACTAAAATTTAGTTTTGTATTACTAGATTTTTTTTGTGCCATTTTAAAAATGTTATGCAAAATTTAATGATTAGGAATATATAAATAATACAAAGTACAAAACTCTTGTAATGTTGCCCTTTGGAAATATCCCTGTTAATGTTTGGTATATATTCTTCTGGCTTTTTTTCTTTACATCTATGAATATTTTTGTATTCTGAACTTATTATTTAAAAATTGGATTACTATTTCCATAATATTCCATTACTTGCTTTGAAAGAAAAATTAACAGTGTATCTTGAATACTGTTCCATGTTCTATTATATCATATAAGCCTACTTCGTTCTTTTTAAAGACTGTGTAGTAGTCCATTATAGAGATGTACTATAATTTTATCCACATATTAATGAATATTTAAGTTATTTCCAACTTCTCACTATTGGGAACATTTTGATGAGCATTCTTACATATATATCTTTGTGCACATGTGCACCTTTATTCTGTAGGATAAATTCCTTAGAAGTAAAACTACTAGACCAAAATACATGCAGGCATAAGATGTTAATAGCTGCTGCCTGATTACCCTCCTAAAAGGTTGTAAAAAATTACATTTATATCAATAGTGGGTATAATTCATTAAAATTGCTAATGGTAAAAAAATCTACTGTTTTAATATGTGCTTCTTTAATAACTAGTGAGTTAAAACATATTTTTCATATGCTTGTGAATGTCCTTCGATCATTTTTTAACTAGATTGTCTTCCCGATATGATTTGTAAATAGTTCTTTATATTTTAGGAGCATTAATCCTTTGTCTTATTTACTGCAGTTTTTTTCTAGTTTATTATTCATCTTTGACTTGGTTTTTGGTGGTTTGCTTTTTGCCGTCTTTGGTCTTATTTTGTCAGTTTTGGTAATTTGTATTCTAGGAAATTTTGTATTTTATTAGAATATTAGTATAGCCTTATGCACCAATAATTTTTAAAGCACTAACATTTAGATTTATCTTTACTGTTTATAGTTAAAAAAATAATTTACATTTTTGTCTTTATGAAGTTCCTTATATTGTTCCCTTATGCCCATATTGTCATTTTTCTAACTTCTCATTTAAATTATTAATTTATTTGTTTTTCCTTGCTGGGAAATAAACATGTTTATGTCTATAAACAAGGCTTAAACAAGGCAATCAGTTTTCATTTTAGTAAAACATTGGTTTATTTAACAGCCTTTGGTTTTTCATTGTTGTGATTTTCTAAATATTTCCAGTTGTGTTTTGGTTTTCTTCTTGATGTAAGAGTTCTTTAGGAGAAAACTTTAAATTTAAAAGCAATTCGAATTTCATTATTGCCCCATCTTTGTTATTTAGATATCTTCATGTAAAGTTAAATCTTAGCACTCACAAATAAAATCAGAATTTAATTGCTATAGGTACATGCGGACGCACACACACACACCCCAAAAATCAAAAAAACAGTTGTTCACGTGAGCCTTTCATACAGAACTTGGGATGCCAATCCCTGTGCCTTTTGGCCTATTGGGTAGAATAGCTAAGTATGTGCTGGGTGTGTTTAAGGAGAACAAGAAAGTCTAAATATTCTCCCGTAATCATTTTTCTCTACCCTGTTTTGTTCATTCTCTGTCTCCCTTTTCTCTGTCTCCGTTTTCCTTCCTCAAAACTTATCATTCTTTTCCAATCTTTTCTTTGGCTTAAGTTACTGTTCCTTCAAAAACAAACATTTAGATGGGAAAAATACTTTTAAAACACATATTTCATTCTTATGTATGAGAGTCTGAGTAAAGTATGTGCTTTTAAACATTGAGTGCTAGTTGTGACTGGAGAACTTGCAGGTAGCAAATGAAGAGAAAAACTACACCTCCGTTTGCCTAGCATCAGGCATTTCAATCCAAGCTCAAAACTGATATACTTTAGCAAATAACATAGCACTTGACACACAGTCTGTGTTTAATAAATGTCTGTTGAATGAAAAAAATACATCTCAACTCTAAGATTTTTCTTCCATTTCTAGCATTTTCAGTCACTGCATTCATTCTGTCTAATTTCCTAAAGATTTGTATTTGTTTGAATCTCACCTTTGAAATATCCCCTTGGTTGACATTATGAAGCTTTTCAAGAGAAGAGGCGCCTGTCATGGTTCCATGATCCTCTAAGTATTTTTACATTGTTCGTTCAAACAATACTACAGAGCCTCACCTTCTAACTTCATCTCCTCCACCTTTTATAAATTAAAGAAATGCATGGAAGGAAAAGTGTGTACTGTGAAGATGAACATTTAGTTAGTTGATTTGTTTTGTGCTCTCGACTTTGTGTCCTCAGGAGCATTTATTAAGAATCAACTCTCCTAGCCATAAAAAAGAATGAAATAATGCCATTTATAGCAACATGGATGGACCTAGAGATTATCATACTAAGTGAAGTAAGGCAGACAGAAAGGAAATATCATATGATATCACTTACATGTGGAATCCTAAAAAAATGATGCAAATGAACTTATTTACAAAACAGAATCAGACTCACAGACATAGAAAACAAGCATATGGTTACTAAAGGAGGAGGGGGAGTGTAAATTAGGAGTTTGGGATTAGCAGATACAAACTACTACATAGAAAACAGATAAACAACAAGGTCCTACTGTATAGCAAAGGGACATATATTCAACATCTTATAATAAACTATAATGAAAAAGAATCTGTAAAAGAATATATATATATGAGAATAAAATATATATACACGTACACACACACACATACGTAGCAGAATCACTTTTCTGTACACCAGAAACTGACACAACATTGTAAATCAACTATACTTCAGTTAAAAAAAAGAATCAAGTCTCATATGATTATGGATGGGGCTCACTTCCAAGAGAGCTGAATAGAATTAGATTGATCTTCTAGAAGTTTATACTCTGATGGTTTATACTCTGATGGTTTATCAGATATGTAGAACAGAAACTTCTTTTCTTATTGTTTTTCTAGGTAGTTGAGATTGAAGCAAAACAAGGAAGTGTTCCCCATGGTTAGAGAAGAGAATAATCTAAGGCACCTGGTAAAAAAAGGACATGAAATTAAAAAAAAATTGTACATGGTTTTGATTATCTGGTGTTTCTTATAAAAATATAGTAATGCCATGGGGAAGCTGCTGGCCATGATTTGAACTGATCTGAATTGTCCTGTTAACATATTCCCCTCAAGAGATAGTTGAGGATAACCTTTATGTACTTCTGTACTTAGTGCTGTATTAGTTGGGTTTTCCCAGAGAAACATGACCAATAGGATACACATATCTATATCTTTGTCTATCTATATATAGCTTAATAGAGATATAAAAATAAAAATTAAATATAAAATTTAATATAATTTTATAAAAAATTGGAGGCTGTCAAGTTCTCAAATTCAAAATCTGCAGGATTGGTGGAAGGCTGGACACCCAGGAGAACTGATGCTGCAGTTCCAATTGGAGGGCAGTATGCTATAGAATCTTGCTTGCTCAGGGAAGAGCAGTGTTTTTGTTCTATTCAAGTCTTCAACTGATTGGATGAGGTCCACCTACGTTAGGGAGGGCAATCTGCTTTAAGCAAAGTCCACCAATTTAAGTGTTAATCTTATCAAAAAACACCCTCACAGAAGTATTCAGAATAATGTTTGACCAAATATTGGGCACCCCATGGCCCAGACAATTTGACACATAAAATTAACCATCACAGTACCCAAGCAAGCCTCAGGATAATTTTGTTTCCCAGATTCACATATAGAAGACAAAACAAATATGAAATGAATGACTGATTTTGCAAAGAATGTCCTAGTATAGACTAGTGTTCAGGGGGATTACCAAGAATAAGAAATAACTAAACAAAGAGAACATGAGTAAAGTATATACCTCATGAGAAAGTCACAGTGTTTAGAATATCCCCAAAGAGCTATAATTTCCTGTAACTTGTATCCTCAGAGGTAAAATGAAAAAAAACTATGTCAGCAGGAAAACTAGATAATTTATATCAGCAATAAAAATTCCTTTATCCTTTGTTTTGTGGTAGCTTACCACACAAGATACCTCCTGTCTAGGTAACAGCTGAACTTAGATCTACAATTCATTTTTTGAAGGTGTTTTAAAAATATTTTAGACTAAATCACTTTAATATTTTAGATGAAAACAGTTATAAAAACAAAATTATCTGCACAACCACTCAATTGCTCCACTTCATTTTGCTAATATATTTCTCATTGGCATGTCATCAAAGCATATTTAACCTAAAAACAGACAAACAAATAAGCAAGCAATTATTTTTACATATTTTAAGAAGATTATTGTTATTCAGGTAGAAAAGGACTGTGAAACTTTTCTGGTGACACATTTTCCTATGTTTATTAAGTAGTATGAATGCTTAAGAGAACAGCATAGAACAGTTTTTTTATCATTCAAAATGCATTACTTCAAAAATATTTTGTCCTTTTTATTTCTGTTTGTAAAATCCACAATTTAATATGAATAAATGATGACTGTACCTTGGGCTTTTCACTAAAATATCAGAAACCAGAGTTCTTAGCTGCCTGGGTTCTATTAGAACTTTGCAAATATGTCTCTTAAAACTTTTAATTGAATAAAGTTATAAAAATAGACCTGGCAACAGAAACTCATTTTCAAAAATTTAGTCTTGAATACTCAAAACACCTTATCCAATGAGACTTTCAGGCTGATTTCTTTTATGTATTTTCTTTCCCTAAACGAGTTCCTGTACTTTAGATTATAGGACCGTTATGGTCCCTGAGGCAGATCTCTGATTTATCAATGTCTGCCCTTAAAAACCTCAGGACATACAAATCAAACTTCATGTCATCATTATAGCTTTAGTCCTTGACTTCTCATTTTCCAGTCCACTGTTTTGTTTTGTTTTTGTTTTTAAGTATGTGCTAAGCCTTTTGGGTAGGGCAAGGGAGATCTTTGGTCTTTCTGAGAGATTTTGTATTTGTATTTGATCACTTTTTAGAACTCTGAAGAGCAAGACATCCTTAAAGAATTTTTCAAATGAAGATAACAATTGAGCTTTATCACAGCACATCCATCTTTTCACTAAACATAAATCCACTAGTGACTCAAATAAACATATGAAATAAAAGGGTAATATCTTGCCTAGTGATTATAAAAGGAAGAAATACTGAGATAAATGTAAACCAGTGAGACAACACTAAGGGGGAAGAGAGAGTCCCTGAAGGATGCAAGTGCCACGCTCTTGCATCACCATTTCTATGTGAACTATTGCTAATATCTCGAATGGTTGCTATGTGTTCTGTACCATACAGTGAGAGGAATCAGCAGAAATACACTAATTTTATTTATATTTAAATTTTTAGCTTCAAAAACACAGTCTAGAGAGTTGAGGCCGTAGTAAATATGCCCCTCAGATTTGAAATAACACTAAGTTGGATATAAACTAAAAGTACTATGTATCAGATTGGCTACTGTGCCAGTGGGAAATTAAGAAGAGAAAAAGGTACTGAATTTTCTTTAATTGAGAAAGCAGATTTCACCGGTCATTATTAAGGGATTGGAATAACAACGTTTTGTTTTTGTAATTCCTTTACTAAGGAGCTGTGCATGATTTTGATCTCTGTGGTAGTGAGTATTATGCTAGGCAATGTTATGGTAACAAACAAACAATAATCTCAGTGTCCACGACAGTTTATTTCTCATTCATGAAAATTCTGATGCATGTTGGGATTCCGTCCTTCATCTGGCAACTTCACCATGCAGAGCTCATGGTCTTGAGCTGTGGCTGAGGAAGAGAGCTGGATAGGCCTGGAAGAGGTATCTACCACTTTCTCTCATGCATTGGCCAGATGATAGCTATATGGTTTTAATTAACAGCAAGGGTGACTGGCAAATAAATGTAGGGACTACATCTGGTCTGTTGTATGGACTATTTGGTAAGGACTAAATGTCTCTGCCACAATCTCAGACTGGAATTAGAGAGTAGGATAGTGTGCTTTGTTCATATGGGTACAGGGGAAGCAGATTCAATTGAGGTTTATTTATTAATATTTGTTCCCCAACCAATTACATGGCATAAGGTAATCATAATAATAGCTCTGACTTACTAAATTCCAGAAACCATTCTAAGCACTATATCTGCGTTATCTTATGCAATTCTTATCTATGCCCTTACGTTAGGCATCATTAGTATTACCTCTATTGTACAGGTGAGGAGACTGTGGCAAGAGATGGTCAATGACTGGCCTAAGGTCACGTCGTAAGTAAGTGGTAGAGCCAAGTTTGAATCCAGGAAGTCAGGCTCCAGACCTAGGAGCTTTGCTTTTGTGTTTTAAGGTGAAGATCAATATAAAGCCACTAAAAACAAAACAAAACAAAACAAATCAGCCCAGGTCTGTGGCTTTATTCTCACTAAAGGATTGTGTTTCTGCAGTTAACAGTATCTCATAGAAACAGCAACAGATCAGTGGACAGGTTTGTGTGGGTGGTGGCCAGATAGGGAATGAAGAATACTAAAGGCGTTTCTACCATTAGCAACCATCTCTGCAACTAAGAGTATGGATTCAGCAAGGATCTCAAAACCAATTTTTTTTTTATTAGAACGACCCATTTCCTTAGATATTTTACATCTGTGCTTTGCACCTTAAATTACTACTAATGTCACCAGAGAATAGAAAATTCATTGGAAATTGCCTCTTGATACTCTCAAAATTATTCTTGAATAGAATAAACTGAAAAATAATATTAAAAATCTCTCCCCTTTGTCTTCTGCATTTCTCTCCTTATTAATTTATCTTTTTCATTCTTTTTGTTTTGAACTCTTCATTGCTGCAGACATCCTCTGTTTCCTATCCGCTTGCCAAATTTTAATCTATTTTAATAGTCCAGTCTTGGTTACACATAGTTTCTAACTTTTCAAATCACACACTGAATGCTTTTCGTTAACCAGTAATTTTGCATAGTGAATTTCTATAATTATGCTTCTTTCTTCAAAGGGAATAAAAAGTATGATTAATGGTACTGTTATCTATTAAGAATTAAAACTTTCTTTTAAAAGCAGTGGAGCTCCATCATCATATTACTTTGACTTTAAACACTTTCTAAGACAATTTTTTTCCTCTCAACACAGCATCATAAAGTCTATTAAGTAGGATAATAGTAAATACAGCTTTTCTATGAAAATGAAAATTCCTGCTTTTGATCTGGACCAATTAAGTCTATGCTGTGATTTGAGCCACGCATCACATGCATTGCTTTGTCCAATCTGTAATGTTTACATTTATCCCTTAGTATTTCACTATATCATGTTTAAATGTAAACAATTGAGTTTTGTTTTCCTGCGTCGGAATTCCTAAATAACAGTTCTGCCTATTACAGCTTTAAAGATGTGTCATGGCAGCTGCAAATAACTTCTAAAAAGAAACTTTGTGCAGGAAACTATCATATTTCATCTACACTCTGGCAAATGGTGCTTGCTTTTTGGCCCCAATTCAGCCTTCTTTTGCAAACCAACTTCCTGCAGCATGAGGATATACATTTTCCTGGGCCAAATATTCCAAAGTGTACACCAATTTGGGACTCCTAGCGTTTTCCAGCTCTCCAGCTTTTGGACATATGAGCACTGAAAATGCTAGGTTTCTACTATTGATGCCAAACGTTTAGGCTTTGAAGGCTGAAAAGTCAAGTCTTAATTTTAGTATTTAATGCCAGAAGCAAGCTGTCCTTTTGAAACAATTACTCCCTGGCAGTGGGTCAGCACACAACACCTCCTTTACAGGCGGTTTCTGTGTCATCTGCTCAGCACTCCCAGAGTGGTCAGTTACTTCTAGCTCTGGAGTGGAAATTGGATAATGTGAGTGGGGTGGGCAGGTTAGTGGACATGGACAGCGTGGTTATTTGATAAAAGGGAAGCTAACTAAATTTTACTTTTTCATTTTTGTTCTTTTTTTTCTTTCCCAGCTAATGTGTAATTTTCTTTTTTTACTTCTCCATCTTTGGAAAATAGGGAAGTAGTTGCTTTTCCATTCTTCCATCCTCCTCATTCTAAGTGCTTTAAAAGTTTAACAGCATAATGGAATAAAGAGTAACTTAGGTTTGCGGAGGACAGTTGCAGACAGGGTGATCAGAGAGTGTCTCTTTTAGGGGATGACATTTGAAGTAAGACCTGGATGACCAGAAGGAGGAAGTCATGAAAAGTTATGTGGGAAAAGCATTCCTAGCAGTGGGGATAGCTCATGGAAAGGCCCTAAAGGAGGAATTACCTTGGTGTATTTATGGAATAGAAAGGCCGGTGTGGCAAATAATATTATTTGGCTCATTCAGTAGACAATTCCTTTCTCACCTGCCTCTTGCCAATATGGTGTTTGAAAGTTAGTAGCTTTCCCAACACCTCTTATTGCCAAGATTGATCATTAACCTACTTTGAAACAATGATATTTACAGAGAAGTCTATTTGTGGTTAATGAGGCATAGGGAAAATTCTGGTAAAGCTTTTACCTTCCAAGTAAAAAGATAGCTACAACTTCTCTCCCTTCCCTCTTCTTCCTGCCTAGAATGCAGATGTGAAGAATGGCATGATAGCAGCCACACTGTAAACATGAGGCAATAAGCCTAGGGACTACAATCCAACATGCTAAGGATGGTAAAATAGAAACTGAAAATTAGCCTGGGTCCTTGATCACATTGACTTTTGGACCAATTCTGAGTTTACCTATTTCTGGGATTTTGGGTAAGTAAATTATAAATGTCCTTATGGTTTAAGCCATTGTTTATCAGATATTCTATTGCTTGCAGCTAAAAGCATTCCTACCCATTTGTAACAGTAGAGGTAGTAGAATAGTGTAGAATAGTGAGTGAACACAAGGGCTGAGAAATAGGAAGGGGCCAAATCATGTTGGCCTTTGTAGATAATGATAAGGGATTTAGATTTTATCCTAAGGGCTTAAGCAGAAAATCCCTGTTATCAGAATTATGGTTTTTTTAAATGAAAAGGTTACTCTAATATAACTAGGATATAGGTAGACTACAGGGAGACAGAAGAAGCAGAGAGGCAAGTTAGGAAGCTGTTGTAATAGTCAAGGGAAAAGATGAAGGTGGATGTGACTATGATGGTGGCAGTGGAGAAGGAGATGAATTCAGTGAGTTTTCTCTGGCTCTGCACATGGAAGTGAGGGAAGGAGAGTGATCAAGGATTACTCCTAGATTGTTTGCCTGAGAAGTTTGGTACTCAGTGGTGCCATTCACTGAGATGGAGGAAACAGGGAAAGGAGCAGATTGCTGGGAGGGGCAGCGGCAAAGGAAACGAGGAATTATATTTGATACACTAACTTTGAGATATTTAGTACACAGCAGAGTAGAGATGGAGTTTAGGGGAGAGGGTATGGGTAGACATATAAATTTTAGAATTTGTAATTCTTTTAGCTTCAATAGAAAATTAGAAAAAAAGTTTCTAAATATTTTTTATGACTACCATGAATCTTCCATAAATTCCTTAATAATTCTCGAAAGAGAAATGGGATTTAAAATTTCCCAGGGTTTTCCTAACCTTTCAGTGATTCTCTTTCTTCTTAGGAAGTTTTTGGTAATTGGATTGTGATAACTGGCGTAGAGGGCACTTTCTAAAAGAAATGGCTGCTGTCCATTTATCTATCTATCGCTCTGGTCTTTAAGTTTTCAAGTGGAATCGCCTTATGTGATTTCTTAGTTTACGTAAGTATTTAATCAGTTGCTCTACTCCTCTGAGTATTGTAATTATTTCCAATGATAGGCAGATGTCTGTGTGGTCATCATTGTTGGCGTTACCTGTCCAGCTCCTCTGATATGTAGTAAGCATGATAAGAAGTTGTCAGTACTTAAATAATAATGTGGAACACTTCCTGAGCGTTTACTATGTGACACACTCCTCTGTCTTGTTAGCAGCATCCATTGTTTTTTTGCTGATTCCCCCCCCCCAAAAAATTGCATTTTATTTCAAAGTTAAAATGGAATTGTTTCCTAGATGTCACAATACAAGATTTTCCTTTCTTCATTGTCCTTGATTGTTTATAATTTTCATATTTAAAGGATAACTTTGAAAGCAAAGACCCTAGGAAGGAAAATGTGAGCACTTTGAGACAGGACACCAGTTGGGAGACTGTTACTGTAACCTGATGACACACTTAGGCTGTAGCTGTGGAGAGGTAGACAAATATAAAGGAAAAAAAAGAAAAAAACATGTAGTAGGTATTTTGCACACTGATTAATCTTTTCCACCACAGCATATAGCACAGAGACAGTTTCTTAATAAATAGTGTTAAATGGAAAAGCAAGTTTGATGTGGAAAGTAGGGGAAAAGGAGAAACTTAAAAGGATTCCTAGGTTTCTGACTTTGATCATTATGTGGATATTTTTGTGATAATAGAAGAAATCAGAGGGAAGAAACATGTTAAGTTTGGGGATATATTGAATTTGTAATGCTCATAACACATTCAGGTGTCTGGCAGGAAGTTAGAGTATGGCACTCAGAATAGAGATACAGATTTTGGAGTGATGACCATTTTGTTGATAACTTAGTCCATGGAAATAGACAATGTATAGCATGAGAAGAAAAGGAAGACAGTAGGCAGACCAAACATATGCTAGTCTCCAAGCTTTTTCAGATGCTGTTCCCTTTGCCTGGAGTGACCTTTTTCCAGATAGCCCATGACCTCTCCTCCTTCAGGTCTTGTTGTTCAAATGGCATCTTCTCAGTGAGATGTACCATAACAACCCCATTTCTACTCTACCCCTTCTTGGGACTTCCCCTATTACCCTTCTTTATTTCCCCCCATAGTACTTAAAAGTATCTAGTACATTAAATATTTTATTTCTTTTTGTTTGTTTTGCCTATCAGTTTACCCCCACTAAAAGTTGCATTCCATGAGAGCAAGATTTTGTTTTTTCCTGCTTTGTTTATTGCTATAAACCTGGTACCTACAACAGTGTTAGGCATATAGAAAGTGCTCAATGTTTACTTATTGTATGAATTAAGAGCATGGGAAATCCGAAACAATGAAGGGGTATTTAGATTAAGCAAATGTCAAAGCAAAAACTGAGGGGAGACCAGAAAGATAGATGGAGCATCAGGAGAAACTAATGTCATGGAGGATTAAGGAGGAAGAGTTTCAAGCTGAAAATAGTGGTCAAAGCTATCAGAACATCATGGAGATAATAAGAAGGAAAAGACCTGAAATTTCACTTGGATAAAAGCCATAACAGATTTTAACTTAAATGGGAGAAAAAGTCCCCAACAAGCATCATGCATTCAAACTTCTTATGCATGTAAGAATTTCTTTGGAAACCTGGTTCTCACAATGAAGCAGGAAGTAAGGGAAAGTTGCAAGAGCATCTGTTCTCATGAGATTTTCAGACTTGAATCACAAACTAAAGGAAGTTTGGATAGTTCGGATAAAGTTCAGATACTTATCTGAACTTTGGGGGTGGTTATTTAAACCAAACTGAATACAATATGCAGCAGTTCATCTCCTAAAGACTAAAAATTCATTTGAGAACACTAACCGTAATGGTATTCATACCACATGTTTAGTTACTAACCTTTCATATTTGCTCTTTATAATAAAGTCGAAATGGAGAAAATACATAGATTTTGTGCTATCATTATATTTGTTAGAGGTGAAATTAAATAATCATGTTAATCTGTGTTTGCCCAGTGTTTAATGAACTAACATGTTTATGTACATCTTAGTTTTAAAATAATATTCTCATGAAATTTGAAAGTAATATCAGAGGTATTAAGACAACATTGAGAATAACTTTAAATCTCTCCCAGGTGCAGATCAATGAGAATTTTGATTATAGTACAAAACAATGGCTCACAATTTATCTTTATATACCTAAAAGATACTTTTTAACCATTTTTAATTTGAAATATAGTTAATATACAGTGTTGTGTTATTTTTAGGTGTACAGCAAAGTGATTCAGACATATATATTTATACACATATATATATATTCTTTTTCAGATTCTTTTCCATTTTAGGTTATTACAAGACATTAAATATTGTTCCCTGTGCTATACAGTAGGTCCTTGTTGTTTATTTTATATATAGTAATATCTGTTAATACCAAACTCCTAATTTATCTCCCCCCTCCCGTCCCCTTTGGTAACCATAAGTTTGTTTTCTTAAAAGACATTTCTTTTTGACCTACACTAAAAAACAAGGCCAATAATATGGAGTATAAATCATATGTTGGATTGCATTTCAGTCTGATGCAGGAAAACAGAATAATTCCCTTCTGTTTATATAATGTTTTGCTGAACTTCGTTTATATTTAAAGCAGTTGACAGATAGTGCGCACTCTGGGAAGCAGCGCAATGGGAAATGGGCTTAAATACACAGTATAAATCAGAATTGGGTGAATTTAACTGCATTTTTGGTTTGGCTAACACCTTAAACCAGTTTTCAAATATCTAGGTGAGGCAAAATTTGAAATATAAATTGTACAGCACAATTATCTCCCCTTTTTTAACGGATGGACATTTAACCGGAAATAGAATCTGTAAATCCTTCTGCTTTTATAGCTAATTCATCATCATACCTCATAAAGTCTATGCACTGTCCAGAAAGTCAACAGGTCCAGTTTTCTTAAGAAGCCACTTTCATAAGGAACACCCACAACTGAAACCTTAAGTTCTAAATTTATGAAATATTCAAACCTAAATTGATTACCAAGGCATTAGGTTCTAAAAACACTCTTCTATCTTTAATTAGATTATATTACAAAAGCAAGGGGAGACCTCTGGCAGAAACCCAAACCTAGAAGAGATGTCCCCTAAAACAGGATTACTCTACTTTCTACACTCTCTAGGAAGCTTTTTATTTCGGTTCTTCAGAGGCTAACATCCCAGAAAATCTTGTTATAGACAAACTAAGCAATTAGGATTACAGGCAAGGGCATTATTCGGTCTAATGGAAGAGAAGAGCCTTCAGTGAAGGGTAGTTTGTCCCCAAGAGGTCAGGGAAGGGCTAAGGCTCCACTTCCTCTCTCTGCTCTAGTGAAAGTTCCGTTTCAAAGGATCTTAGGGGAGAAAGGGCGTCATAGGGAAGGTTAAGGAAAGGCCTGGAAAAGAAGAGGATTGCAGAGAGGAGGTTGCGTAAATCAGCTAAGAAAAGAAAACAAGGCTGAGGATTCTTCTAATTAATGATGTGTTTCTAAGATTTTTTTTTAAGTGCTTGTTAGGAAGTGAGAGCTAAAAAAATGTGGGAGCTTTAGAGATGCAATAAAGGGATTTAGGACATTACAAATAATTAATTTGTAACCTTTTGTGTTAAGGTTTTAAACTATTTTTGAGCGATGACAAGAAGATTGCTGTTAAACCTGTACTTTGGGTAGTTACACAGCTGTATTTAATCAAGACATGGTTCTGTGAGTTTACTGAACATACGTGTCTGAGGCTTAAGGATTAGAGAATGTCACTAATGTAAATGGAGAAAAGAACTTTAGGGTTAGCTGAAGGCCTGAGCTTCGTATTTCTCCTGAAGTATTCAAAATACTCTGATAGCTCTGCTTCGTAGCTAGATAGTGCAGTGATAATCAATAGCCAAAGTTGGTTATTATTGATGATATGTATAAGAAATATTTAAATATATCTATCACATGCTCCCAACTCTACCTTTCAATAACTCTAATTTATTCAGTGTTCTTTCTGTGATATGGTCTGTCGCATACAACAGTGAAAAGTCCTCCAGAAAACTACAAAGGACCAAGGAAACTAAATAGGAAAAATGAAGAGATCAAAGTAACATAATGGAGAAGAGTTTGATTCAAGATTTTGAGAAGCTAAAAGATGCTAAGAAAATACGAGATGATAGAAAATTAAGTGGTTTACAAAATTTAAGGAGACCAATAGGGGTCACTTGAAGGAGGCATAATCATTTAGAAAACTGTTGAAACAGCTCAAAAAACAAAAACTACCTCGTTGATATTTGGACTTTCAATGCGAGGACTCAAGTCATTTTTCAATTCAATTCTGAAAAATTCTCAGGTGATACCTTGTTTTATCTTTTAATCGTGGTAATTATTTCTATTATGTGTGTATAACTTACTGTTTGATTTGTGTTAAAAAACAAAACTGAGTAAATTTGAAGGTCTAATTGGCATTATTCAATGATTCGTGAACCGGGCGGCATCCAATCTATCAGATAGAAAGGCGCTCCAAGGAGCTGTACCAAATGGAAAGCTTTTGTAGGTAGAGGAAGGAGGGAAGGAGTTAAAAGATAGATAATCAAGGGCTATCCTGTTATCAGGAACAACTTTGTCCAGAGAGTATAAGGATTTTTGTTGGGCAGCTCTTGCTTTAGCAGCAGATTCAGCAATATCTTCAGGAGTTAAGGAGATTTCCATCTCTCTAGGAGGTGGCTTTGTGACCACCTAGAGGAGTGGGATAGGGAGGGTGGGAGGGAGATGCAAGAGGGAGGAGATATGGGGATATATGTATATGTATGGCTGATTCACTTTGTTATAAAGCAGAAACTAACACACCATTGTAAAGCAATGATACTCCAATAAAGATGTTAAAAAATAATAAAGAAAGAAAGAATTAAAAGCAAGTTTTAAAAAAAAGAGTTAAGGAGAGGTTCCCATCATAGCTTCATTTGTACTTTCTCCTAGTCAGGGGATCAGTGATCTTACAAAGGAAGCAAATTTTGAATCATGATTACCTCTTGGTAATTCCCATTTGAGTCTGTGGCTCAGGGCTGAAAGGTGACAGCCAAGGAGGCCAGTAAAATTTAAGGGTCAGAGACCACACAGGTAGTTTTATTTTGGCTACTCTTGCTTTGTGTCCCTTTCTGGTATAGAATCTGGATGCAAGGTTCCCTAGGTTTGGAACTGTTAACCAGAAACAGGAAAACAGACCCCCAGGGTTAGAGAGTCTAACACAATAGAAAGGGGACCGAGTTTATTCCAGAGAAACTGAGGCATTGGAAATAAGGGCGAAAGTTATGATGGGAAGAACTACAGTATTATGGTAACATTGAGAATAGAAGGGAAATTGGTCACAGGGAGGACCAGGGCATCTCTAGCATTATGGACAGATCAGAGTTTCTGACAAATCCAGCAGTCTGAAAGATTACCCCCCCTTAGGAGTGGCTGGAGATATATGGATGATGCCATTATCTTTCCAGGCCAATGCCAGAGTAAAGGGAAGAAAGAAAAGAAAAGGTTTTCTGTTTAGTTAAAGTGGGAAGTCTTGACCCAGTGTCATGAGTGGAAGCAATCTACATCAGCGTCAGCTACTTCTCTTCCTCGTCAATTTGATTCAAAGGTCTCCAGTATCTGCACAGGACCAGATGTCAAGCAGACCCTTCTTTAACTGCGAGATGTGTACACGAGGTTCAAGTCCCTGAAGTTTAGCTTCCATCTGGTTAGTGAGGAGATTCTCTTGCAAGGAGATTCAAGGGAAGTCGTTCTTAGTGATTACAAATCCAAAGAACGGGAGGAAATTGGAAGCATTCGTTTGGAGAGCTGTAGACAGACATCTGAGGAATCTAGAAGAATTCAGGACCCAATCCAGCCATAAGTATATAACAAAACCTCAAAGGCAAACAACGTGGCCAGAATTCCACATAGACAAAAGTGCAAACACAATTTTTCTCTCTACCATTACCTCCAATTTTTTTTTTTTAACAAAAGATAATCACAGTGAAACTAATCTGTTTGCATTAAACTTGGCCTGATTATCACAAATGCAGCAAGAACAATGATCAACCATTTAAGACCCTTTCAAGACTGCTATTCTGGGACCTGAAACAAGCGGCTTCACTGGCTCCATAAAGTCAGCGTGACTTTCTTAAAACTGTCTGGTCGTATCTGAGTCTATGCACATCTGTCTCAAATGTGACACTGCAGTCAAAGCTTTGATAATATAGCCAATGTTTCCAATTGTGTCCTATTACACAAAGAATAGATTCTAATTGAACTTATGCAAATAACTAAGTTGCTATGAAAAGAATACTCAAGAATTTCTGAATTCTGGAGGAATCAAGTAAATGTTTCTTTTCCAGAGAAAAAGTAAATGTTCCATCTTTGTTTACAAAGGTGTACTTCAGAAACCTGTACTTGTCACAGTTCTTCCTATGAATCTCCATGAAGAGGATGCACTATTGAAAGAACACTTTTGCAAAAACAGTAACTGTCTGAAAAATGACAAAAGATGTTAAAAATGTTCATTGTTACAGATCTAATGAGAGTTTACTTGAAAAGGAAATGTAGTTATATCTTTGATATATAACATTTTAAGATAATAATTAGAATTACAAATGATACCGTTATACCAGGACATATGAGATTTCCAGGAATTTTACACAATTTCTGGAATACTTATAACATACGGAAATACAACATAGAGACTTAATATTGTTTCTTATTTGACAATGCTTCCCATATAATTTAACATATCAAATAAGCCTAATTTGTTTAGCATCTCTTTTTTATTGGGTTGGCCAAAAAGTTTGTTCCAGTTTTTCCATAACCCGAATGAAATATTTGGCCAACCCAATATAAGGGGTGAGAACAAATCTTCTGAGATGTTCCAGAGGCTTTCTGGAAATCCCAAAGTATTTCCAGGTCAAAAAAGTCTTCGTTTATATTTTCATTTGGGAGAGTTTGTCTTTAACAGAAAAACTCCAGTCTAGTTTTGTACCAGATTATTTTTGATATTAAAGTTTATTTACCTTAATTAAATGTAATCTCAGCCAGTTTGACCACATGTTAAAATATCTTTTGAAAAGATTTCTTTTCTACACCCTTTCTGCAATTTTTTTTTTTTTTTTTTTTTTACATTCAGATTTTCTGTTTTTTTCTCTTTCACCTTCTGAAACAAACAGCCTCATTTTAGGGCAAAACTGCTTCCTTTTCCCTCAACAATGACAACAAAATGCATCTCCATTCTTCATCCCTTCTTTTACTGAAAAACATGCATCCTGTTTTCCTTGTATAAGGAGATGTTCCCTTATTATTTCTAGTAGCTTTAATTACATATGTCAGAATTCTTAACCCTTAAAAACCTTAATTTCTAATGAAAATTTAGTAAGCAACTATGAATCATCTTTTATGTTAGCATTCTTTAACTTGGCACATTTATAAGTCCTTATAATTTCAAGAAACGTATGCTTTCTCATACTAAACTTTTTAGTGTGGCACAAAACATATTTACTAATAGACATCAATATAATTAGTTTCTCTGAAAAAGGAAGCCAAAAGTGGATAAACCCGTGTGTAGCAATTAATGATTTAGTATTTTATCTTATTTAGAAATGATCTAGATATTAAGTGACTTTTTATCATTTGACTTAACTCAGCAGAACCCTAAGTTTTCAAGTTACCAAAATATTTTAGAAACTACTTCTAAGTAAACGTTTTCTAAAGCCTCATTATCGTTGAAAAGTTGATTTCTATACTTTTGTACCACTTGCATCTATGTAATTCACTGCTCCTAATAATTATATATAGACTACCAATAAAAACTTCATGAGATACTAGACAAAATCAGCTATCATCCCAAGCTATTTTTCTTGCTGACAAATGTTGTAAGAGATAACATGAACTCATTTGACCTTGCCTAAACCAAGGTAGAATAAAATATTGTATTTAATGCTGAAAACTCTAATGACATGCCTGTTTTAATTAAACCCCCCAAACTAGCTTTAATACCAAATAAATTCCCAGATCACATAGATTTGAAAGGCTTTTGGATTAGTTACTTTTATATTTCTGAGAGTTTTAAGAATTCTTAATTCATGTAAGCCCTTAATCTTTAAGCCAATAAAATAGAGCTCTTTTACAAATTAATTTTAGTAATACCATTCATAGGTAGAAAATATCACATATCTACCTCACATATACATAGACACACATAAACGTACAGACACAGAAACCTTAAGGCTTTCATTTTAAAATTGTAGTCATCAATCAGGTGCAATAATACAAAACTCACTAGTTATAAGAGAACTTGAATCCAAGTTACGTTTCTTACAGGTGGAGTAACTTAAGGTTACCTGCTCAGATGGCTAAAGTTTTTTATTAATATTTGTAGAGAAGACACTTAAGATTTTTCATTTGTCTAAGTTTTAAAATAACCTTTTCCTCCTTTTGTTTTTCTTCTGATAAGAATTACCTCCCTTAAGTTTGCTTTTTTTTTTTTTCTTTTTTTGCGGTATGCAGGCCTCTCACTGTTGTGGCCTCTCCCTTTGCGGAGCACAGGCTCCTGACGCGCAGGCTCAGCAGCCATGGCTCACGGGCCCAGCCGCTCCACAGCCTGTGGGATCATCCCGGACTGGGACACGAACCAGTGTCCCCTGCATCAGCAGGGGGACTCTCAACCTCTGCACCACCAGGGAAGCCCTAGAAGTTTGTATTTTAAAGAGATGAACTAGATAAGAGTTCTTGGAGGGATCAAGAAGAACGTTTACATCTCAAAGGCACAGGGAAAGAATGCAAATTCCTCTAAGAAGGACTCTTGTTTCCTAAGGCCAGAATTTTTACAGTACCTATAAGCCTTTTGAGATGAATGGGTGAGGGTAATTGTTTAAAAGGATAGCTGACTCTGAATTGTTTCTAGAGCTACATTTCTGGCTTTGCAAAGATTTGTATGATAAAGACAGTTGCTTTTAATTCCTCAAATAATTGGGTTGCAGCTTATATGACATCACATGTTGTTCCACCCATTCAGCCACATTGTCTTTAATTTGCTTTTTATATCAGGGAGAAGATTTCCAACTAAGATAGAAATCAAAAGATTTTTATGTTCTGGGTTTAGAGCTGTTTGTCTTTGGAATGTTTTAGTAAATCCTTCCACAAAGGCTTTAGAACGCTTTTCTTTCCCTCTGGGTACATAGTTTTATTTTAGCTTCAGGGAGAAAGCCTAAAAAAATTTCTGTTAGGCTCTGAAACAGAATATCAGCCTTTAATTCGACCAACTACTTAAAAAAAATACTTTTAAATATCTTGTCAGTTTTCAGCAGGGACAAACAGTAAACGTTTCTGACAGTATTGTTAGGGGAATTACTGACCGAAACCACCGCCCTGGCCAGGCAAGATAGTAGCCACTTACATGAGTTCTCTTACAACAGGAGGTCCTGGTCAGGAATGCGGAACTAACAGGCTACCACCAAGGGGAAGAATTCGGGAAAGGTCAAAAGGAGAGAGGAGATGCGAGTCCACATGTCCCACCAACCTCCCAGAATCCTTGCTGGAATCCATCTTGGCTGAGTGATGCTCTTGGCACCAGGAAGGGCCCTGAGTCAGAATGATTGGCCAGAGACAACCCGGAAACGAACCCCATTACCATAAAATCTGAGACTGAGCCCCATGGCAAAGCAGTTCTCCTGGGCTCTCTTACCCTGCTGCTCTCCTCCAGGGCACCCCTTCCCAATCAAGTCTCTGGCTTTGTCAGCATGTGTGTCTCCTCGGACAGTTCATTTTCGAGTGTTAGGTAAGAGCCCACACTCTGGCCCTGGAAGAGTCCCCCTTTCCTGCAACAGTATTGCGTTATCCCTTAGACTCAAGAAGTGTGCCCAAAGATTTTCCTCTTTCTACAGACACAGATCCAGGAGAGTTGACTATGGTGAGAATTCTCACCCCTAGCCAGCTTCTGCCAGTTAAAAGTAGAGTGTTGCTCTGGTATCTACCAGAATCTGGAAAGATTTTCATTAATTTTAATCTTAGTTAAAATTAATTTAATTAAAATTCCCTTGGCTGTTTAAGGGAATAATGTAGCAGTTTACCAGAAAAACCCTCAGAATTCCTTCAGCTCTGGGAGATGCCTAAATGGTGGCCCACCTTTGAGGGTGATATGGACATTCCTATAAGGCCACTAACTCAGTGGACTTTTGCTTACAGTCTTGCAGTCTCTTTAGAGTGGAAAGAAAATTCAGACAGAGGATTACTAGAAAGAGAACTCATATAAAGGGGGGTAGGGAGGAACAGTACAAGACAGTCTTGTAGATCCCACTTTTGTCTTTAATTTTTCATTAGCCTTTCACAACAAATCTTCCAATGAAACCATTTTGGAATTTTTGAAACCTTTTGGAGGCTTCTGCATGCCATTTCAAATAGGTATCCCATTCCGTTTGTTTGATTTGGGAACCCTTGCTTTAAAGTGTGCTTCTTAAATAAATGATCTTGTCTAATTGGAACATTCCTCACAATGGCCATTGTAATTCCAGGTTGTTTTTTAGTAAGAATTTGTCATTTTCTAAGATATTTATAATTTCTGGAACCATAGTTCTTAGACATAAAATAGGCAGGTGTGCTAGAGGTGTCATGCTTTGACTCTTTAGAGCTTAAAGGTCACATTTCTTATTATTATCTATTAATTTTTTTTAGCTAAGTCTTTGGGTCTCTTGGAGGCAAACTAATACCTAAAAGGTTGTGTCACTGGGTTGGGAAATGTGTGACATTTTATGGTATATCTCATTGTATGGATATTTTCTTGAGATTGGTGGTGACCAACTTACCCTGACATGGGAGTCTTTGGCTTAGGTGGAAAGTACCTTAATAGCTTTTAAGTGCTCAATCAGTGCCCACTAATTTTTGTAGCATTTTGGCTTCTGAGATTCCCATTAGCAACAGCTTTTATCTACACAAAACAAGACAAATAAACAGGTGCACCTTAACGTACCAGCAGTATCCAGAGATGTTACTTTGTCCTGGCCAAGTAACACGCACTCTTCCAATCTCCCCAGCCTCCCATTTATTATTCTAGTTAGATCATAATTTTGGTGAGGTAAATATTGTTAACATTTTTATGACTATTGTTGGAGGACAGAGGGAACGAAGAGTGCCCACTGAACTGAGAAGACATCTTGAGACTAAAAAACATGAGACTGACAGCTCCATACAATCAATGGATCAGTTTATGATAGGGTAACTTACAGGGTGGGATCTGGATTGGGTAGACAATGATCCGGAAACATTGACAACTGCACTCACACTGCTGAGGGGCCATTAGGACAATTTTTTAGTTAACACAGGGTATGGGGTAAGGTATAGGTGCTTGGAAACAGGATGTGCATTCCTAACTTAAGATTTATGAATGGATACTAGTCTCATGGGTGCCAGGAACACATCAGGGAAGGTTTTCCTCAGAAGGTTTTCCTAAGGACTAACAGAGCATAGAGGCTACCAGGTCCTAATGATTATTAAACAATGTCTATTAACTACAAAGCACTTGATAACAGAGAAGTGATTTGCTGAGTACAGTCCTGGGTAGAGTCAGTGAAAGGAGAAGTTGTAAGGCCCCAATATGGTGTCAGTTATGCTAACAGCCATACAGCTATGTATATGTGTTTCATGGCTACATCATTTAGCATTCTTTGAGTACTCTCTTTTCTATACAGCTTGTTTTTCCTGTAATTAATAACTAACATTTTTATTTGCTTATTTTTCTATGTATTTTTAAATTACAAAATCATCCTAATACGAATAGTCTACATCTTTTTGCAGTGCATTCAGAATAGACAGTTGTTCTACCAATATAATCTTGAAGAAACCTTTATTGGAGGTTTCTCATCTGCTCCAATATGAACTAATTTCCTTCTGTCTAACCTGGTATGAAGCTGTCACTTGTGATCTTCTTCAATGCCCTCCTGAGATTCCTTTTCACTCTTTCTCCTGTATTGGATCTCCCATTTCTTTATCCATGTTTTCCTTCTTGGTTTACTTTCTCATTTTAGTAGATAACATTCTCTAGTAAATTCCTGAGAAAAGTTGCAATAGAAATATACTTTTTGAGGAATGTCAAAAAGTTTTTTCCCTGTTTAAAAATGTCGTTATTTTACCATCACACTTAAGTTTTAGCTGAGCTAGCTCTAGAATTCTAGGTTAGAAAATATTTTCCTTCAGAGTTTTGAACACCTTACTCAGTCATCTCTAGTTTTTAGTAATGTTGGTCAAAATTAAAAAAAAAATTCAGATTCCTAGTATTGTTAGAACTACTATATCATCCATCTCCAACATAGAATTTCATAGGTTCTACTCTTTGCTCCCAATATTAGTGGGAATTATGATTTTAAACCCCTGTCCCTCAGTTTGAAATTGTTTGGAATCATTTCATTGACAATGAGGTTACTAAGCCATTTTCTCATGTGTGCTCTCTGGATGATGTCCTCTGGTCTTGTCTTTTCATTTTCTTTCTTTTTATTTATATCTTTTCATTTTCCCTTTTATTTTCCATCTCTGTATTACTGCTCTACTTTGTGTGAATATTTTTACCTGTATCTTCCCTGTTTTTTATTGAGTTTTTCCCTAATTTGCTGTGAAATTTTACTTTCTAAAAGGTTTTTTAATTTTTTTACCAGTTGTTTTTATAGTAATTTAAAATATTTCTATGGATGCAATATATTTCTCTTTATCTCCCTGAGGGTAGTGATGATATTTAGGTTTTGGAGTCTTTATTTTTTGAATTGAAATATGATTCACATACCACAAAATCACCATTTGAAAGTAGAAAATTCAACATTTGTTTGTCTATTCACAATGTTGTGCAAACACCACTAATTCCAGAAGATTTTCATAATCCCCCAAAGATACCCCATGCCTGTTAGCTGTCACTTTCTATCTCCCCTTTCTGCAGCTGCTGGCAACTGACCTCCTTTTTGTCCTTTTGGATTTACCTATTCTAGACATTTCATATCAGTGGAATCATACAATATTTGCCTTTTGTATTTGGCCATTTTCACTTAGCATAATATTTTCAAGGTTAATCCAAAACTTGTAGCATGTATCTTTACTACATTCCTTATTTATGGCTGAATAATATTCCATCGTGCGGCTATATCACTTTTGTTCATTCAGTTGATTGACAATTGGATTGTTTCTACATTTGGGCTATTAAAAAATAATGCTGCTATGAACATTTGTGTATTTTTATATTAACATGTGTTTTCAGTTATCTTGGGTATATACCTAGGAGTAGAATTACTAGATTATGTGGTAACACTTCATTTAAATTTTTGAGGAATTGCCAAACTGTTCTCCAAAGAGGCTACACCATTTTACATTGCTAGTGTTAATATGTGAGGGGTCCAATTTCTTTACTTTTTTACCAATATTTATTATTTTTCTTTAAAAAAATATGGCCATCTTAGTTTGTGTGAAGTAGGATCTCACAATGGTTTTGATTTGAATTTTTTTAATGAATAATGATTTAGATCATCTTTTCATGTGCATATTTTCCATTTGTATATCTTATTTTAGAGAAACATTTATTCAGGTCCTTTGAGTATTTTCTAGGCTAGAGGCTCATCAATTTTATTGATCTTTTCAAAGAATCAGCCTTTGATTTTGTTGATTTTTTTATTTCTTCTTTTCAAATGTATTGATTTCTACTCTAATGGTTCTTATTTCTTTCATTCTGCTTACTTTAGATTTAATTTGCTCTCCTTTTTCCAGTTTCTGAAGGTAGAAGCTTAGATTTTTGATCTTCAATCTTTCTTCTTTTCCAGTTTAAGCACTTATTGCTGTAAATTTCTCTCTAAACACTGCTTTCACTGTATGCATCAAACGTTGATAAATTATATTTTTAGTTAGTTCATTTAGTTCAAAAAAATTAAATTTCTCTTGTGATTTCTTCTACGACTCATGTTATTTAGAAGTATGCTTTTAAATCTCCAAGTAATTTGTGATTTTCCTTTCTGTTATTTATTTCTAATTTAATTCCATTGTGGTCTAAGAGCAGACTTTATGGGATTTTTTTTTTAATTAGTTAAGGTGATTTTATGTCCCAGAACTGGTCTATCTTGGTAAATAATCCATGTGAACTTGAAAAAAATGTTGATTTTGCTGTTGTTGGATAAATTAGTCTATAGATATCCATTATATCCAGTTGATTGTCCCTTTTTTAAATTTATGCAATGCTCTTCTTTTTCTCTGTTAATTTTTCTTATTCTTAAGGCTGCTCTGTCTGAAACTAAAGTAAAGCTACTGAAGTAAAGCTACTTCACATTTCTTTCCTTTTCTTTTTTTCCCCAAATTTCTTTGGATTAGTGTTAGTATGGTTTATGTTTCACCATTTCTTTAGTATAGATTTGTATGTGTCTTTATATTTAAAATGGGTTTCTTGTAGACAGTGTATAAGTTGGCCTTAATTTTTGATTCATTCTGACACTATCTGCCTTTTAATTGGCATATTTAGCCCGTGACATTAAAGTGATTATTGATATATTTGGATGAAAATCTACCAAAGTTGTCACAGTTTTCTATTCACTGACATTGTTCTTACTTCCTGTTTCATCACGTGCTCTTTGTATGCCTTTTGTGGTTTTAATTGAGCTTTTTATACAATTCTATTTTCTCTCTTTTCTAGCATATCAGTAATATTTCTTTTTTTTTGCTCTTTTTAGTGATTACTCTAGATTTTGCAATATATATTTACAACTAATCCCAGTCCACATTCAAATAACAGTATATATATATATCACTTCACCAGTAGTACAAATACTTTGTATCAACAAACTATTCCTAAGTCTTCCCATCTGTTTCTTATATTATTGATTTCATTCATTTCACTTATACATGAGATATAATCATGCATATAGTACAAAAGCATAATCAAGCATATAATACAGAAGCATACGTAATTGAATACATTTTTGCTATTATTTGAACTCATTGTTATCTTTTAGATGAATTAAGACTATGAAACTGTTATGTGTTAGATTAATTAAGAACTTAAAAAATGAAGTTTTTATTTTTAAGTAAAGTGTTTTTGTTTTTTTTTTTTTTGCAGTACGCGGGCCTCTCACTGTTGTGGCCTCTCCCGTTGCGGAGCACAGTCTCTGGACGCGCAGGCTCAGCGGCCATGGCTCACGGGCCCAGCCGCTCCGCGGCATGTGGGATCTTCCCGGACTGGGGCACGAACCTGTGTCCCCTGCATCGGCAGGCGGACTCTCAACCACTGCGCCACCAGGGAAGCCCCTAGGTAAAGTGTTTTTTTTCTCCAGCATCCTCTAAGATTTTTTTCTCAGTTTTGATTTTCTCCATTTTGAATATGATGTTTCTAGTTTTAGGGCTTTTTTGGGCATTTATCATGTTTGGGCTTCTTTGAGTTTCCCATATATGTAGTTTGCTATCAGACATTAATTTGGGGGAAATTCTCAGTCATTATTGCTTCAGATATTTATTTTGTTCCTTTATCTCTTTATTCTCTTACTGGTTTTCTCATCACACATATGATACACCTTTTTAGTTGTCCAACAGCTCTGATATTTTATCTTTTTTTTCAATCATCTTCTCTTTGCTTTTCAGTTTTGCAATTTCCTATTGACATATCCTCACATATTCTTCCATATCCATGTCCTCTCTAGTAACTGAGTCTATCAAAGGCATTTTTCATTTCTGTTACAGTGTTTTTACCTCTAGTATTTCTCTTTGATTCTTTCTTAGAATTTCCATCTTTCTGCTTATATTACCTATTTGTTCTTGTATCTTGTTTACTTTTCCCATTAGTAGACAATGTGCAAATATGCTAAGAACTCTTAGCATATGAATCATAGTTATTTTAAATTTCTGATCTGATAATTCCAACATCCCTGCCATATTTGAGTCTGTTTCTGATGTATGAACTATCTGTTCCAACTGTGTCTTTTTACTGTTCGGTGTGCCTTGTAATTTTTAGTTATAGCTGGACATGATGTATTGGGTAGTAAGCACAACAGTAAATAGGCCTTTAGTAATGTGATGATAGATTGTGGAGGAATGAGAAGTGTTCTGTAGTCCTGTGATTAAGTTTCAGTTTTGGTGATCCTGTGCCTCTGGACTGTGAACTTTACCTATGCTTCTAGTACCCCCACCCTTTGGTGGGACAGGATGGCTACAGTAGGTAGGTTGGAATCAGGTGTTTCTCTTCCCTCATGGAAAACTAGGCAGAGCTGAAGTTGAATATTTCTCTTGAAAGGATAGAGCAGGCTGGAGTTGGATATTTTCCTTCACCCAGGTTGTTTAGACTCTGGTAAAGGGATTTCACTTGAGCACACACCTTGTTTGAAGAACAGATACTCTGGTATATTTCAAAATTGTTACTTTTCCCCTTATCCTACCTATAACCTGAGGGGATTCTCTTCCAATATTCATTGTGATAGCCTGATTGAGCTCCTAGAGGTAAAGCTCAGAAGAGTGTGGAGGCCCTCTTACAGCTGGTTCCCTCTGGAGTTTTTAACTCTCAGTCTTGTACACCCTGAGCTTTCCGATATTCATCAATTATAATTCAGATTTTCCTACCTCAGTACTGGTTCCCATAGTTTTCTGCCTGTGAGTTTCTGCTCAGGTAAGTTGTGATTCTGTGTATTTGCCTGTCCATCTCTCCACCTTGGCGGGTAATGGTTTCCCCTGTGACCTTACTTCTCTGAGGGATCTAAGATGAGTAGTTGATTTTTCAATTTGTTTAACTTTTTATTTATTATTAGGACAGAGTGGCTGTTACCGAGTCCGAGCTTGTACTGCTTGCTGCATGACAGGCCAATTAAATAAATAAGAGATGAGCTGTTGGGGCAAGGAATAGTGACTTTATTTGGAAAACCAGTAGACTGAGAATATGGTGGACTGGTGTCCCAGTCCTTGCCTGGGTTTGGATGCTAGTTGCTTATAGAACAAAGTGGGGGAGGTGAGGAGGTAAAGTAAAAAAGGTGCTAAGTTGCTGCAAGTATTTCCTGGTTCCAGCCAGATTCCAGAGAGGATGTGTTTATTTCTTCCTTCCTGCAACCATTCACAGGTGGGCCTGGTCAGGGTGTTTCCTGTGAGCTAAACAAAGGTATTTTAGCTTAACACTTAGTCATGGGAGGCAGAGTTCCTGGAGGGGGACCATTATGTGTACTTTAAGTTATAGACAACATCCCTTTAGTGATTGGCTTGTAGCAAAAGCAGTAGAATACAAAATTTTAAGTGAAAGGAACAGATCCAATGTGGAGTCAGATTTGTTCTTCCCAATTACATGGTAACTCCGAAGATTCTTATATGCTAGTCCCAAACCAGAAGTTTTTCTTTTTAATTTTAATAATAACTCACATTTTCAATATTTCATGTGGGTCCAGGTTCATAGATAGAAGACTCAACATCCTGAAGGTGTGGGTTCTTCTCAACTCGATTTCTATATTCAGTGCAATCCCTCTCAAAATTCCAGCAGGCTATTTTGTTTTTATCAACAAACTGATTCTTAAATTTATATGGAGAGGCAAAAGAACAGCCAGAATAGCCTACACAGTATTGAAAGAATAATTGGAAGGCTGACAAGACTTACTGTAAAACAACAGCAATCAAGACAGTATGGTTTGGTGAGAGAATAGACAAATAGAACCGAAATATACCCACATAGATACAGTCAACTAACATTTGACAAAGGAACAAAGGCAATACAATAGAGAATAGGTAGTCTTCTCATCAAATAGTACTGGGACAACTGGACATACACACAAACAAAACAAAAGTATTACTCTATACACAGACCTTACACCCTTCACAAAAATTAAGTCAAAATGGATCATAGACTTAAATGTAAAACTCAAAAGTATAAAACTCTTAGATGATAATATAGGATAAAATCTAGATGGCCTAGAGTATGGTGATGATATTTTAGATACAACACCAGAGGTATGATCCTTGAAAAAAATAATTGAATAGCTCTGCTTAAAATTTAAAAATTATGCCCTGCAAATAGACTGTCAAAGAGGGAGAAGACAAGCCATAAACTGGGAGAATATGTTTGTAAAAGCTCTCTCTGATAAAGGACTGTTATTCAAATTATTCACAGAACTCTTAAAAGTCAATAATAAGAAAATGAAAAGCCTGATTAACAAATGCACTAAAGGGCTTCCCTGGTGGCGCAGTGGTTGAGAGTTCGCCTGCCGATGCAGGGGACATGGGTTCGTGCCCGGGTCCGGGAAGATCCCACATGCCGCAGAGCGGCTGGGCCCGTGAGCCATGGCCGCTGAGCCTGCGTGTCCGGAGCCTGTGCTCCGCTACGGGAGAGGCCACAACAGTGAGAGGCCCGCGTATCGGGGAAAAAAAAAAAAAAAAATGCACTAAAGACCTGAACAGACCTTATCATAAATGATACCCAGATAGGCAAAAAAACATATGAAAAAGTACTCCATATCATTAGTCATTAGGGAAATGCAAGTTAAAACAGCAATGAGATATGCCTACATACCTATGAGAATGGGTAAAATCCAGAACACTGACAACAGTAAATGTTGGTGAGGACAGGAGCTCTCATTTATTACTGGTGGCAATGCAAAATGACACAGCAATTTGGAGGACAGTTTGGCACTTTCTTTTAAAAACTAAACATACTCTTACCGTACTATCCAGCAATCATGCCCCATGGTATTTACCCAAAGAGTTGAAAATTATGTCCACACAAAAATCTGCATATGGATGTTGATAGCAGTTTCATTCATAATTGCCAAAACTTAGAAGCAACCAAAATGTCTTTCAGTAGATGAATGGATAAACAGCTGTGGTACATATAGACAATGGAATGTTATTCAGTGTTAAAAAGAAATGAACTATCAACCCATAAAAACAATTGCAGGAACCTTAAATGCATATTTACTAAATGCATGAAGCCAATCTGAAAAGACTACCTACTGTATGATTTCAAATATATGATATTCTGAAAAAGGCAAAACTATGGATATAATTTAAAAAATGTGGTTGCCAAGTGTTGGGAGAGGAGAAGGAATGAATAGGTAGAACACAGATTTTTAGCACAGTGAAACTACTCTCTATGATATTATAATTGTGGATACATACCATTGTAAATTTGTCAAATTCATAGAATGTACAACTCCAGGAGTGAACCCTTATGTAAACTGTGGTCTTTGGATGATAGTGATGTGTCAATTTAGGTCATCAGTTTTAACAAATATCTCTCATGGGAGATGTTGTTAATGGGAAAGGCTATGCATGTGTAGGGGCGTGGAGTATATGGGAAATCTCTGTACCTCTGTTCAATTTTACTGAACCTAAACTGCTCTAAAAAATAATGTTTAAAAAATCTCATACTGATTTTTTTTCTAGTTTTTTAAAAATTAATTAATTAATTTTTCGCCGTGTTGGGTCTTCTTTGCTGTGCGTGGGCTTTCTCTAGTTGCGGCAAGCAGGGGCTACTTTTCGTTGCGGTGCACGGACTTCTCATTGCAGTGGCTTCTCTTGTTGCAGAACATGGGCTCTAGGAGTGCAGGCTTTAGTAGTTGTAGCTCGTGGGCTCAGCAGTTGTGGCTCGCGGACTCTAGAGCACAGGCTCAGTAGTTGTGGCACATGGGCCTAGTTGCTCCATGGCATGTGAGATCTTCCCGGACCAGGGCTTGAACCCATGTCCCCTGCATTGGCAGGTGGTCTCTTAACCACTGTGCCACCAGGGAAGTCCCAATTTTTTCTAGTTTTTGCTTCTGTTCTACTTTTGCTTCATATTAAATGTTTGTTCCTTTTGTATAGAAATTATGCTTTCATTCATGTCTTTGAACACATTAATCAATTTATTTCTAATTATTTATTAGACTTCTACAAATCAGCTTCATCTGAGGTAAAATATTGTTTAATTTTTGATTTTGGGTGTCCATTTCACTTTAATTTTTTTTCATTTCTTCGAGTGTTTTGGATTTTTAGTTTGCGTATTTATTTCCTATGTGAGATGTCTTATATTCTCTTTCTCTGAGTATTCTGTCTAGCAACTTTGTAACTACCTTCTCTCAGCTCCCTGTGCTCCAAGTTCAAACTCGGTAATATAAAGGCAGCTCACAGCTCCTCCCTGGTGATATTGAATATGTTAAAAATTCAGTTTCCAAGACAATAGGGCACTGTTCAGTTCCTGGGTGGGATGCTTTGTGTGTTCTCTGCAGTCTTAGATATGCAACTTATTAAAAGCTGTAACCTGAGGCAATGGTCAACGCCTTTTGTTCTGGTCCTCTTTTTATGATATGGGGAACATAACAGTTTCTTGATACAAACTGTGACCCTTATTTTGGGATCCTGCCTTGCACATAGACTTTTGAGTGAGTTTCCTTTACCTGACATGGCCAAATTCTCAGTTGTCACCTCCAATTCCAGACCCGAAGACCATCATTTATGGTCTTATGAGGTGGCCTTCCAACCTCACCAACATTTCTAGTTTTATGAAGATGTTTATGGTCCTTTTGAACTGCCCTATGTGCTTCTTTTTTCTCCTATTTTTTTCTATTTCATTAACTAATTGTATTTGTGGTGAAGGAAGTGAGTCAAAACATGGATTCAATATATCATCTGTACAAGACATTCTTTGACTAGCTATTAACACTTATTTTAACACTTAACCCCTAGCTCATTCTGTTCCTCTACATGTTTGTAATGTTTCTTGAATCCTTGAAAATGCCAAGCTCTTACCCACCTCAAATGAAGAAACAGTTTCCTCCACCTAAAACACTTCCATCTAAGTTCTTCACACGGCTGACATTTCATCTTCCCAGGTCATAGCTTAAGTCACCTCACCAGAGAGGCAGTCCCTGATCACACAATATAAGTGGACCTTCCTCCTGTTTCTTCTTCTTCTTTTTATTATTATTTTACCTCAGAATCTTGTTAGGTTTCCTCAGAGCATTCTTTAAGATGTATTATTTATTTATTGGTTTATTGGCTGGTTGTATGACCACCATACCCTCCATCAGAAGGTAAGTTCTATATAGAGCATTTCTATGAAAGTTGTGTGGTTCAGCCACTGCCTGGCATTTGTTGAGTGAATGTGTAAAATGAATCTTTTTGTGAATGAAGTATACCAGTGCTTAAACAGAATCCACTTTACACACACAAAATGTATGAGTCTAGATTGTTAAAACATTCTCTTTTTTCCTCTCATGAAAGTAAGGGGTGAACTAAATTCTAAATCAGTAAAGCCTACAGATAATGTGTGGTTATTTACATTTATAGATTACAAATCAAGCATGATTATTGAAAATTTATTTAGAATTATCATAAGAAATGATTCCTTGCAACCAAGGGTAATCCTTGGACTTATTTATGTTGCAGTTCTCAGTGTTTGCTTTAGGTCTTTAGAAACACCTTAATTTTCTCACTGCAAAGACTATAAAATTTGAAAGCTGTTGATGGAAAATTATTGTAGGATTTACTTTGAGCTCAGAAGCAAAATTTTAGATACTTATTCAAGACTTATCTTATTCACTGAAGCGCAGCACCTTGATATGATTAAAAGCCTCCAGTGACTAATTCCCACATGAATTTTCTAAGTTATTCTTTTACTTCAGAAATATTTTGGAACCTCTTAAAGGTTTAGACTGAGACGAAAAAAAAGAATAATTACTTAGAACTTCAGTTTCTAAGAGCTTGAGTAGGAATGAGTTAGATTTTCAAATTCAGGTAAGTTAATACTTAATTCAATAGCTGTTGACAAACATAATTGATGGAAAATGTGTTTGTAGATCATGTGTTCTATTTTCTTACCAAAATATGTGAATTATAACTGGAATTCTATGGTTTGGAACAAAGATGAACTTGAATTAGGAAATTTAATTAAATGTGGAACAATGGGGAAATTGTGAATAGGGAGGTAAAGAGAACCAAAACTCTTACACCATTCTATTATTTACCAAAAGCTGCCAAATTTTGAATCCTTGTATACCATGTGATAAAGCACAATATGAAAATTAAGCTTCTGTCTTAGTCATCTGTTCATTATACACTATATTAGCTTGGGACGTTAAAGAAATATTTTAGTAACACTGCAAGAATTGCAGCCAGCAATCTTTTCCGGGTTATGTGCAAAGTAAACAGTGACTAGGAAGAAAACTTACTCAGTGAGAGAACTTTTTAATTTTATAACTATAACGTCTGGTGTAGGGGGAGGAAATGAAATTAAATTGCAAGGCTATTAATGAATTCTGGTTTTGTTTAGGTATAGTATCTTTTCACCAAGAGGATATGCTGTATATCTTTTTAGCATGATAAGATCATAGAAAAAAATAATAAGTATTATTCTAATTTAGGCACAAACACTAGAAGAATTACTTGTGGCTTGGAAATGAAATAGTTTTAAACCAAGAGAGGGATTTTTTTGAGTACATGGAGGTTTCAGTTCCTTTCTACTCTGACGAGGAGCAAATGGACAGATTTTGCACCAAGAGATGTTGCAATAGAAGAACTGGGCTTTTTAATGTTCAATATCATTTTGTTTATATTTTCCCAAGATAATTGCATGTCTTCATACCCTCTCATATTTTATCTGTGTCATTTCTGATGCAGGCAGAGAATCAAAGCTTCATTCAATTCTTTTTGTAAAGCATCCAGTGTTGTTTTCAAATAAATGATGAATGAATATTTTTTAAAATATTCAACAATGTAAGAGGATCATTAGTTTCTTTATATGTTCATATTATGTTCATGAACTTTTCAAAATGTTGCTTATATTTCCTCCTCCAATTGCCATAGATCAGTCTTGCAGAAAATGTTCATTTGTCTCACTTTTATTGCACCCTCATCTGGCAAGCTTTCAGGTTCTATTAGAGCCACAGTAGTCATTTCCCTGGTGGTTTTGATACAATACAAAGAAACCAGATCAGAAGACCTGTTTATTTTATTTCGTCAGCTTTTCCCCTCAGTACTTAATATTTTATTTTCCTTTTCATTGAGATAGGTATCATTGCAATAATTTTACAGATCCAGGAAAAGTTAGATTCCTAATAGCCTCATTGCTGATACATGATTTTTGTCCCTGTACAGGTCTTTGATATTCTGAACTCTGGGGTTGTGATTTTGTTACATCATTACCCCATTGCTTTTGCCTTCATACTCACTCCTGTCTAGAGATCCTTATTTCCAATGAGAAGGGCTGGGAGGGAGTTAAGAAAATATTTACCTCATAACCAGGAAGGAAACTGGCTTACACCCTGAAACATTTGAGCTCAGAAAAAGAGACAAGCATACCATTAGGCTCATTTCATTAAAAAAAAAAAAAATCATCAGTAGTCATTCAACCTTGTTCACCCAAACTGGAGGTAGCACAGCAATGTGGTTGATAGCCCAACTCTGAACTATTAATATTTTGACAACCGAGATTTTTAAAAATCTATTTTTATTGAAGTATAGTTGATTTATAATGTGGTATTGGTTTCTGGTGTACAGCAGAGTGATTCCATTATACATATATATATATGTTGTTTTTCATATTATTTTCCATATGGTTTATCACAGGATATTGAATATAGTTCTCTGTGCTGTACAGTAGGACCTTGTTGTTTATCCATTCTATATATAATAGTTTGCATCTGCTGATCCCAAACTCCCAATCCATCCCTCCCCACCTCCCCTCCCTCTTGGCAACCACGAGTCTGTTCTCTATGTCTGTGAATCTGTTTCTGTTTCACAGATAAGTTCATTTGTGTCATATTTTAGATTACACATATAAGTGGTATCATATGGTATTTGTCTTTCTCTTTCTGACTTCACTTAGTATGGTAATCTCTAGGCCCATCAGTGTTGCTGCCCATCTTCTTTATCCATTTATCTGTTGATGGACAGTTAGAACAACCGAGACTTTAACAAGACATTAAACCTGTCCCCACCACTTCCTACCTAGGTAACATCAGACTTATTCTTTACTTATAAAAATATGAGGTCTATGGTCAATGGTTCTCCTTACAAAAAGTGTGTGCATATCATGTCGCTATTAATAATCCCCCTCTGTACACCCCTATAAACTGAGGCTTCATAAACATGCACTTTAACTGCACCCCTCTTTTTCTTTTCCCTACTAAAAGGAAACACACATACACATCCAAATAGGAACAAAATAAGAGCAATAAAAACAAAATTAAAAACTTAAATGTAGATTATAAAAGAAAATCCTGGTGCATAGGGAAAACCAGTAAAGACCTAAGTATAGTATACCACATGAAAAATTTTAAAGTCTTACTTTAAAAATGAAACCAAGAAAATGGAAAGATTGAAGAATCCCATTCAAGAGAAAACTATGGGTTGCAGTCTATATGTCAGGACTGAATTTTAAAGGAGAAAATCAGGAAAAAATAAAAAGAAAGATGGGGAATATAGTTATATGGTTGAATGTTGAACTTGTCATAAGTTTAGATGTGATGATTGCAGACGGATAAGGGACTGATTTATACTGGAAAACTTCTGCCCATTTTTTTATTGGTTTGTCAGTAAAGTATTATATTACCTCAACAAGATCTCATCTTATAGCCTTACATTTTAAATTAGAAATAATTGCTATCTCCTTGCCTGAAGGTTTAGCTTGATTATTAAATAAATAATGAGAAAATAATTATCATGGAAATAAATGCTTGAAACTGAGGTTTCCATTTTGATGATAGCTAATACTCTTGATAACTAAGTCTGTTTTCTGAAAAGGTCAGAAAAAAATTAATAAAGGAATGGTTTTTGAGAATGTGTGTGAGTTATTACTACTTAATTTCTCTGAGAGCAATGACAATAGTTGAATTTACTCATCCTTTAAAAATGTTTGTTTGGAATTAAAGCATGGACATAATTATAACAAATTCAAAATAGCCAGTTTTACCCAATTTAACCAAATAAGTTGTGAAATGAAGATGTGAGAATAATAAACTTCATTTAGAGGCTTCAGATATCATTTTTACTGTATTGACAGCTGTTCTCCGTCAAAGGCAGTTATAGAAGAGATGGGTTTTCAAGCTGTCTGCTTTGGTCTGATAGTCCTTGTGCTGCACTTCTTTTATCACAATGTGTCCTGTAATAATCAAATTCACAAAGCAAAGCAAGCCATATCCTAGAAATGATCACCTATTAAGCAATGGGAAAATGTAGTCAATACTAGAGAAAAATGTTTTGTTTTTTATTTCCTTTTGGTTTAATTTTTTCTCATTGATGAGAGTACACAGTTGATTCAGCATGTATTTTTTTTTCATTCAATAATCAGAATTTTAATATTAGAGTTACTTAGATTTAGAGAAGAAAAATGTTTCCTGTTTACTTCTGATGTTTGATTGTTTACCAGATTGCATAATCTGGAACTTTGAATTCATAGGCTGAGCATCTTCCTATAATTGACTGTAACATCATATTCTAAGTTCCAGAGAAAGATACTTTGTGTTTCACTTTTTCCCCCCAAATTATTAGTATCTCAGTTTGTGTTTACAACACCCTTGACAATAGGTATGGCAAGGGTTGTACTATTATAATTTCATAGATACAATATCTGAGACCCAATATAGTTGACCTAAAGTTCCTCCCCCTCAGAGTTTTTCCCACTAACCTAAAGAGAAAAATGCATCTTAATTCTTAATATGTTTAATAAATAAACAAATAACTGAATCGTTCTTACTTATCCAAGTTGATAGTCTACAGAGTCTGGGCCCCAGTCTGGTCTCAGTTGACAATAATGGTGTTAGGGAGGAAGCGAGAGACCAAATACCACTGACCCTGAAACTTCTGGACTCTTATCCATGTTCTGCACTGGATGAAAACATTTGCTTTTGCCTGAAGATACTGTTCAGAACTAAAAGAGAAATTTTATGGATACAGTCAACTGGCTAGCAGTCCCTAACTCAGCCTCCCCCAAATTCCCATTAAAATATTTATGCAGACTGTGAAAAATAATGAAAATTCCTCAACATCAAACACTTGGACTGAGCATCAATTTACTTCTAGGATCTGAGAGAAATGTCTGCTTGGCAGAAGACTCCTTTCATGCTCTTTTGCTAAGAACAGTTTTAGTTGCCAGGCATTAAAGGGGACAATTTTCCCTCTCCAAAAATCTTCCTGCTGGCATCTTATTTTCTTCTGATGGAATTTCTTCTCCTCTTTCAAGATATTGTTTCTTCTTGAATCCCATTGATAATGGTAAACATTAAAAAAGAAACTTTATTCTTTTTTCTAATAAATAATCTTCATTGTATATTCTTGTGAGGCTCTGGGATGATATTCTATTTTTTTTTTCGTTTTGCATAATTTTTCCACAGAGGCCCTAAGGTCTACACTTAAACAGAAAACTGGGCAGCAGTTTCTTTTTCGAGGAACCAGCTTTTCAGCTAACCCGAGTACCTTCTCTCTACTTCTTCTCTCTTAGGACTCACCTGTCATAGAACACTTGTGAAGACACTAATTTGAGCATATCACATCCTGAGGGGTAAGGTGAGGACAGGGCTAAAATTCCCTAAATAAAATAATTTGGAAGAGAGCAGAAGTTCAGGTAGCAATAAATGTTAGCATTACATTTTTTATGAGAACTAGGCAGTGAGTGCAGAAAGAGGCTTAATTTAGAAAATATGCACAAAATATGCATAAAATATCAATGCTGGGATTATATGAAGGATTCCTACTACTGGTTTCCAGTCTGACATGTAGGGAGCTTGGAAGTCACTACTCCATCCTAACAAGAAGTAAAAAACTGAACAAACGTAAAAATCATCAGTTTTTCTTAGATCACTTAGAGAAGTGAGATCACAGGGCAAGCTGCTGCCCCAGAACTTGGAGAGACACATAGGAGAACACAGAGAACCACAACTTAACTGGAGCAGACACTCATGAGCAGGAATGGCCCGATGAAGCAATGCTGGGTTAGGAGAAACTAAACTGTAATCAATTGCTGTAGGCTCAGTGTAGACAAATTAGATAATTTAAAACCCCGGGGGGGGGGGGTCCCAGTCATAGGGGAATCCCCACACTTTTGTGGGTTTTACCACCAGTTCAACTAGGATCTCACAATGAATATTAGAGGAAAAAAATTCCCTTGTACAACAGCAGGGGGAGGGAAAAGTAGCCATTTTGAAATATTCCAGAGCATTTTTTTCTTCTTAAGAAGGCCTGGGCTCAAGAGAAACTATTTTAGCAGAGTCTAATATACTGGATTTTTTTTTTTCCAGAGCCTAATCAACCTTGCGTAAGGAAAATACACAAATACAGCCCAGTCTTGCCTTCTATGTATGGGAAGGGAAATATCCCACTCCAGTTCCCTCTAGCCTTCCACATGTGGAGAAGAGCAATACCAAGTTCCATCCTGTTCTAGCCATTCTGTCCTACCTAAGGGAGGAAAACTGAGAAGCACTGGTGAAGTTCTCAATCCAAGGGTGCAGAATTATGAAAAAAACTGAGACCTAATTATAGAACTACAGAATACTTTCCATCCCCCCATAACTTACTGACACATTACTAAAGGCCTATTTACTGCAGTTCCTTTTACCCAGGACATGATACCCAGTTTTTACCAAAAAATTACAAGGCATACGAAAAGAATAAAATACAGCCTAAAGAGATGGAGCAAACATCAGAAACAGACTCATATATGGCAGGGATGTTGGAATTACCAGACCAGGAATTTAAAGTAACTATGATTAACATGGTAAGGACTCTAATGGAAAAAGCAGAAAACATGCAAGAATAGATAGGTAATGTAAGATGGAAATTTTAAGAAAGAATAAAAAAGAAATGCCAGAGTTCAAAATATCAGACAGAGTAAAGAATGCCTTCAATGATCCCCTTAATAGACAAGGCACAAGTATGGCGTCTCTGAGGATATGTCAATAGCAACTTACAAAACTGAAAAGCAGTGAGAAAAAAAGAGTGAAAAAAATGGGATAGAGTATCCAAGAACTGAGGGACAACTATAAAGAGTGTATCATACACATAGTGGAGCTATCAGTAGGAAAATAGAGAAATAGGTGTGAGGTGATATCTCATTGTAGTTTTGATTTACATTTCTCTAATAATTAGCAATGTTGAGCATCTTTTCATGTGCCTTTTGACCATCTGTATGTACTAATTGGAGAAATGTCTATTGAGATCTTCTGCCCATTTTTTTATTGATTTGTTTTTTTGATATTGAGCTGTATGAGCTGTTTGTATGTTTTAGAGATTAAATGCAGTCTCTTCAATAAGTGGTGCCAGGAAAACTGACAGCTACATGTAAAAGAATGAAATTAGGACATTCTCTAACACCACACACAAAATAAACTCAAACTTAAATAAAGACCTAAAAGTAAAACTGGATACTATAAAATTCCTAGAGGAAAACATAGGCAGAACACTCTGACATAAATTGCAGCAATATCTTTTTGGATCCGTCTCCTAGAGTAATGGAAATAAAAACAAAACAAAACAAAATCCAAAGGGAACCTAATTAAACGTAAAAGCTTTTGCACAGCAAAAGAAACTATAAACGAAATGAAAAGACAAACTACAGAATGGGAGAAAATATTTGCAAATGATGCAACTGACAAGGGATTAATCTCTGTCATTTTTTGAAGGACAGTTTTGTCAAAATCTTGGTTGGAAGTTTTTTTTTTTTCCTTTCAGCACTTTAAATATGATATCCTCCTGTCTTTTCACCACTGTGGTTCCTGATGAGAAATTGGCTGTTAATTTTATTGAGGATCCCTCATAAATGATGACTCACTTCTTTCTTGCTACCTTCAAGATTCTCTATCTTTGGCTTTTAAAAGTTTGATTATAATGTGGCTCAGTGAGGTATCTTTGCTTTTATACAACTTGGAGTTCACTTCATTTTTTATATTTGTAGAATCATGGCTTTTATCAAATTTGGGAAATTTTTAGCAATTATATCTTGAAACATTCTTTCTACAATTTTCTCTTTCTTCTCCTTCTGGACTCATAAGGTGTGTGATGGTCTGCTTGATGGTATCCTGCAAATCTCTTAGGCTACGTTCACTTCTACTCATTTTTTTTCTGTTATGCATGCTTGATGATTTCAATCACCCTGACTTCAAGTTTGCTGATTCTTTTTTCTGCCTGTTCAAATCTTCTATTAAATTCCTCTGTTGAATTTGTTTTTTATTTCAAGTATTGTATATCTTAGCTCCAGAATTTATGTCTGGTTCCTTTCTACACTTTTTTTTTATTCACACTTTTCTCAAACATCGTTTTCCTGATTTCCTTTAGTTCTTTCCTTATGACTTCCATTAGCCCTTTGAACATGTTTATAACAGTTTAAATCTTTGTCTAGTTGCTTTGATAACTCTGGGCTTCCTCAGGGATGGTTTCTGTCCACTTACTTTGTTCCTTTGAATGGAGTATACTTTCTGTTTATTTGTATGCTTTGTGACTTTTTGGTTGTTGTTGGAAACTGGACATCTAAATATTATGTGATAACTCTGTGATCAGATTCTCCCCCTTCCCTAGGTTTTGTTTTATTTGATTGTTGAAGACTGTGGTCCATTAGTTCAGATACTCTTCTAAACTATTTTTACAAGATCTATATTCGTTGTCCTGTGGTCACTGAAGTCTGTTTTCCTTTCTCAGGTTCAACAAATGTGTTGACAGATATGTCCTTGGATGAAAGGAGCCAAAAAGAAAAACAGAATGAAAAGACCCCCCCCCAAATGAGAAAAAATAGAAATCTAATGAGTAATCAAAATAGAAGAATTGCAACTATACACAACAACAAGGATTTATTTGCATTTTGAGCAGCCTTCCAGTTTTTATTTCATATTTATTTTAGTATCACCAACTTGTCAGTTGTAACTTTTTCTTTTTTTTTCCATTCAGACATCAGAAATATCCATTCCATTCTCTTTTATACAAATCTAAGATTGCAGGTCAACTATATATATTAGAAAGCTTTTAGTGTCCCAAAGAGATTCTACAATACTTTCTTTACCAGTTGTTTTTAGGCACTCAATTTTCTATCTTCCTAGTGACTTTCTCTCTTCCTCTTAACAAGCAAAAGGAAGAAACTTTCAAACAGGAAAAGACAAACAGCAATTTTTTTTTTTTTTTGCGGTACACGGGCCTCTCACTTTTGTGGCCTCTCCCATTGCGGAGCACAGGCTCCGGATAAGCAGGCTCAGCAGCCATGGCTCACGGGCCCAGCTGCTCTGCAGCATGTGGGATCTTCCCGGACCGGGGCACGAACCCGTGTCCCCTGCATCGGCAGGCGGACTCTCAACCACTGCGCCACCAGGGAAGCCGAGTAATTTTTCTTATGTTGACTATATTGTCACTAAATGACTGAACAGAAGTAGAAAGACAGTATACATCACAACAACTGACATCCAATAGATATTCTTTGTAGCTTCAAAGAATATAATAGATAATTATTTGTAGTGTCAGAAAAAGAACTAATTTTCCACTCTAAATAAATAAGAAGCATTCCCTCTTCTGACAATTATTTATAGATTGTAACTCTTCTACTAAGAGTTAATTGAAACATAAATTAAATGGCACATCATTTAGAAGTTGAGGTTGCTCCTGGCATCCTGTAATTTTACAAATTGATGAAATCCTTTTTGAAAGAAATTATATCTTTCACCACAGACCATTACATTTTGAGAAACATTTTAAAACAAAAACTGTAGCAGAGTTTATATAAATGGGTTCATCACTTTCTCTCCCCAAGTTCTCAATACAGCATGGTTCCATGAGTGTTTGCATATGCTCAAAAATGGACAAAGCCAAAAATAGCTGTCAAATGTATATAGTAACTTGTAAATTATACTAACATTTATTTTGTTCATTTAATATAACTTTTGTAGTAAGTCAGTATAATCCTCAAGAGTTAAATACATTATGTTTCAAATAAAACATAGTAAGCATTTAATCTGTTTACCATTATTAACAACACTCCATGGCTGAAATCTGTCATACTAACTACATAAAAGAAGCAATAGTAAGTCTGGATTAAACATATGAGTAATTCAGGTTTCATTTACTCTGGAAAAGCAAAGGTTGATATGTTTTATATGGGTCACAATTAAAATCATCAGAAAAATTTAATGTTGTTTTTGAGTGTGGCTGTATACTTTTCAATTTGTTCAAAAGGCTAAAAGTCACACTGGAATTTAAACATAGTAGAACATTAACCTTTCTTTTAGGTGACATGAATTTCAGCCAAGAATTACTTTTAAATGCACATGAATATATTCTATATGATTATTATAGTCTTAATGAAGCAAGCTGACTTTTGTCACTTACATCAAGTTGTGGATTAATCGTAAACACTACATTTTCAAATCCAAATTAATTCCACTTGAAATTGTCATACTCTTCAAATGTATATTAAAGTATGTAGCTATTTTCTTTGATTTTCAAAGAAAAATAATAAATCATGTATTGTATCTCTAAACCAAAAGCAAATGCAACCAAAAAAATTTAGTTGGTGCCATCCTTATATACCTGGGAGGGTAATATCTATGACCAAGGGAAGATGACTCATTCTCTATTTTAACACAAAATATGAATTTCTCACTTCAACAGAAAAACAAATGCCTAAAAATAGAAAGCTTGTATCATAGTCCATGTAGGTATCCCTCTGAACATTTGTATGTATTCCTCTCTTCATTTATTTATTCATTTATTAACCTCTTATATGTACCAAGCATCATGGTAGGCACTATAAAAATCAAGATCAAAAGAGGATCCCCAGCTTCTAGTAATGATACAGGAGCTTATATAAAACTAATCTTGATGACAAAATTATAGAGTCTGGACAAAACAAAATGCAGTAAAATGAAAATAACTCTTTAAGGGCATGGGAGAATGACTAAAGAAAGCAGAAGCTTGAAGGAAGAAAGTCATGCTGGATGAGATCCACATTTGACCAGTTTCTGAATGAGGACACTCCCAGTGTGTGCTGTATATGAGGAATAGAGGTCAACAAGAAAGTGTCATTCTTACTGGCCGACTAGTCAGAAATTGGAATTAGAGGCTGCCAGAATATCTGGGAACTGAGGAAGAAAAGCCCTGTGAAGAGGAATTCATAAAGGTGAGAGACCCAAAGATCTACAAGTGAATTCCCTCAAAGTTTTGCCTTGACCACTGAACAGTGAGTGCATGGTACAATACTCCAAGCACCTGAGAGCACAAACAACAGCTGAAATATTGAAAGGGGTAAGCAGAGATGGCAGTGGTTTGGATACAACAGTGAAATGGTTTTGGGTTCAAGTCTTACCAAGTTAGACTTGGAAAGCACCTCACACTTTTACAGTTATGCTTTAGGGGTGAGAATAATGTTCACTCTTAGGCTTTTGTGCTAAGAGTAAGGGAAATAGTGATAGATACTCCCTATCAGAAAGGAAAATAAGCTTCTCTTCAGAATTAAGATGACATACCAGTAATTTAAGCAGGAAAATAAAACATAATGCTTTTCATAGAATGATTAAAGCATTCATGGTCTCTAAAAAGTGAGGTACGCCAAGCATAACATTAAAAAATTAATAGACATGTGAAGAAGCAGAAAATGTAATCTATAATCAAGAGTAAAAATAATCAATAGATGTTGAAATTAGATGACAAGGAATTTAAAGTAACTATGTTAACTGTGCTAGAGAATCTAAAGGGAAACATGAATACAATCAGTGAAGAGATGGGTAATTTCAGTAGTGATACAGAAACTCAAAAAGAGTGAAATGGAAATCATAGAACTAAAATACGTATCTGAACTTGTAGAAGAAAGAGTCACCGAACTTAAAGACAGTTAAATAGAAGCTGTCCAAACTGAAGCATAAAGAAACAACATTTGCAAGTGAACAACACTTCATGATCCATGCAACAGTATCATGTGCTCTAGAAAGCACATGATTAGAGTCATAGAAGTAGAGGAGGTAGAAAATAGGGCAGAAAGAACGTTAGGAGAAATAATAGAAAAATTTCCAGATTTCACTAATATCAGTAACCCAGAAATCCAGGAAACAAAGCAATCACCAAGCAGGATAAAAAAATCCCACCTAGTCAAATCATAGGCAAACTGCTGAAAACCACACATAAAAAAAAAGATTTTTAAAAAATTGTTAAAAGAAGTTGTTAAAAGTAGACAGAGACATTGATAGTTATCCGTTACAGGGGACTACATGTAAGAGACTGCATATGGGGGAACAAGGATGCGAAGGACAGTTGATCTCTTATGAGAAATAACACGTCAGAAGGAAATGTAACTATTTTTGAGCTATGAAGAGAAAACTCCCTATCAACCTGGAATTCTATATCTAGCCATTTACCTTTCTAAACTGAAGGTAAATTAAAGCCATCTTTGAAATTGAAAAGAATACGAAAAACAATAGCAAGGTTGGAGAATTGTTGCAGATCTGTACTAAAAGGAAATTTTAGGCTTAAGGGAAATTATAGCAGATGAATTTACAGTTTACCCTTGAAGAACTCAGAGTTAGGGATGCTTACCCTCCATGCAGTCAAAAATGTGTGTACTGCTATCTCTGCTTCCAAAAAAAAAAACAGAAAAAGGAATTAGTAAAGGACTCACCCAAGGGCAGGAAGCCCTGATAGAATCAGGGCTCATATCGTGATCTCTAATTGAACACAAAGTTTTTCCCACACTTAGTTACTTTAAAAATGTTTAAAATAAAAATACAGGTACTGTATTTATTGGAAAAAACTCTAACTGTAAGTGGAACTACATAATTCAGACATGTGTTGTTCAAGAGTCAACTGTAAAGGAAAAAATGAATACTGGTAAAGGAAAACATGAGTAATTACTTTTAAAAACCTTTTTTGTTAAACTTCTTAAAAGTCAATTGGATGTTTAATGCAGAAATAATAACAATGTATTGTTAATACATATATAAACAGATAGATAAATATGTTTATATGTATGCACATGTATTTATACATCTCTATCAATATGTATAGTAGCAAAATATATAACAACAATAAAAAGGACAAAAGGGGTTGTAAATGGAGTTTTATTGTTTTGATGTTTTTTAAGTTTTTGCAAAATAGTGTAATATTAATACTAGGCAGGCTGTGGTAACTTTTGTCTGCCTATTTCTATCCCTAGGAAACAAATGAAAATATAATGCACAGAGATATATTTAAAAAGTCAACAGAGAAAAAATAGGATTCTAAAAGATGTTTGATTAACCTGAAAAGAGAAAATTAAAAAAGGAATAAAGACGAGAGAAATGGAAAACCAATAACAATGTGTAAACTTAATCACAATCATATCAATAAATACATTAAACATAATTGAATAAGTACTACAATTAAAAAGCAGAGGTTGCCAGACTGAATATAAAAGCAACATCCAACTATATGCTGTCTATAAGAGATACAAAGACATATACAGGTTGAAGTAAAAAGATAGTAAAAGAATAACCATAAAAAAACCAAAAACAAAGGTTTTAAGACAAAAGTATTATCAGAGATAAAGAGGATTCTTTCATAATGTTGAAAGGTCAATTCATCCAAAACTTATTGCAATCTTATGAACGTTAAAAAATCAAAACTGAAAAATATGTGAAGCAAAAATTGACAGATCTAAAAGGACAATTTGACAAATCAACCATATCAATAAAAGGTTTTGGCATCCCTCTCTCTAACAGAAAAGGAAGGGGAGAAAAAATGGTAAAGATATAGAAGATTTGAGCAACATTATCAACCAATTGACAGTTCCAAAACACTACTGCAGTCTTCACGTGCATATGCAATGTTCACCAAGAGAGACCACGTGTAGCTGTAAAATGTCTCAGGTACATTCAAAGGATTTAAATCATAGAGTGAGTTCTCTGATCACTCTAGAATTGAACTAGAAATTAATAGGAAGAAGAGTATAGAAAACTTCAAATCTTTACAAATTAAGCAACAGATTTCTAAACAACCTACAGTTCAAAGAAGAATCAGTTAAGGAAGTTAAAAGAATGTTTTGAACTGGATGATAAAATTTTGCCTACATTTGCAAAATATCTCAAAATTATTAATGAGAAGGAAATTTATAGGTGTATAAGTTTGAAAAGAAAAAAGGTTTAAAATCAATGACATAAGCTTCCAACTTACACTAGAAAAAGAGGAACAAATTAAACTCAGAGTAAGTAGAAAGAAGGAAATGAAAAAATAAGGGAAGGTATCAATAAAATAGAAGACAAATGATAGAGAAAGAAAATAAAGTCAAAAGATCTGTTCTTTGTAAAAATAAATAAATTTGGTAAACCTTTAGTAACTCTGATCAAGAAAACAAAAATAGACAACAGAAGTTACTAATATTAATAATGAAGGATAACACATTACAGAGCCTACAGATATTAAGAGAATAATAAGGAAATATTATGAATAATTTTAGGCCAATAAATTCAGCAACTTAGAAAAATTGACAAAGTACCAAAGCTCACTGGTTAATTAATAGAAGAATATCTGTATATCTATTTTAAAATTTAAATTTGTAGTTTAAAACTTTCCTACAGAGAAAAGTTCAGGCCCAGATTACTTTACCAGTGAATTATTTTACATAATTATGGAAGAAATTGTATCAATTTAAATAAAACCTGCATTAGTTTCCTAGTGCTGCTGGGAACAAATATTACCACAAACAGAGTGGTTATAAACAACAGAAATTTAATCTCCCACGGTTCTGGAGGCTGGAAGTCTGAAATTAAGCTATCACCCGAGCCATGTTCTTCCTGCAGGCTCTAGGGGAAAATCGGTTTCGTGCCTTTCTCTTAGCCTCTGGTGTTGCCAGCAACACTTGGTGTTCCTTGGCCAGTAGAAGCATCACTCCAATCTCCACCTTGTTGTCACATGGCACTCTCTCTGTGTGTCTCTCCCTGTGTCTCTTCTCTCTTCTTAAAAAATACAGCAGTCATACTGAATTAAGGCCCATCCTAATGTCCACATTAGATGTAACTTGATTACATATGCAAATCATGCCTGATTTCCAAATAAGGTCACAATCACAGGTACCGGGGGTTAGGACTTCAACATATATTTTGGGGGGACACAATTCAATCTACAACAAACTCTTTCTGAAAATAGAGGCCAACTCATGAGGCCAGCATAACCCTGATACCAAAATAAAAGAGGGATATTGCAAGAAAAGAAATTTACAGCACATAGCCCTCATGAACTTAGATGAACTTAGATGAAGAAAATCCTTGGCAAAAAATTAATCAAATTCCTCAATATATAAAAGGATAGTTCATCATGACTATTGATTGAGGTTTATCATAGGGAACAAGGTTGGTTTCCTATTGTAAAACCCAATATGTATTTCACCACATTAATGAAATAAATGAGAAACTATATCCTTTCAATAAATGAAGCAAAAACATTTGTTTCTTATTAAACATTGTCATGATAAAAACTCTCTCATCAAACTAAGGATAGAAAGGAGCTTCCTCAATCTGATAAAGTACATCTATGAAAAAAGGGCCTCTATACAATGAACCTGCCTAATGTTAAGAAATTGAGGAAAATGCAGCTTTCTTTTTAGGGAATTCTGTTCATCATGTATTGGAGATCTTAGTGCACTAAAGCCAAGAAAAATACTTTCAAAAGCATAAAAAATTGGAAATAAAGAATTCAAACTGTTTTTATTTCTAGACAATATGCTTGTGTATATAGACAATCCTAAGTAATTTACTTAGGATTTTAATTAAGAATGACAAGAATGAATAAATGCATTTAGCAAGGTTACAGGTCACTGAGGCACAATACAAAAAAAATTTAAAAAGCCAACCAGATCCCTGCCTTCCAATAACTCACAATCTGCAGAAAAGAAATCTATATACAAATACAATTGTAGAGTGATCTCAGTAAAATGGCAGAGTAAATGGCTCCATGTTCTCATTCCCCCACAGATCAAAAAACAAGCAGAAACTGTCAAGGCAACTTTGCAGAACTCTGGAAAACAGTCAGAGGTTTAGAGCCAACAAGTGAATGCTGAATAAAGGCAGAGGGAACTTGAAAATGGTAGGAAAGCTTTGTGGCATTTTTACTGGCTCTCACTGCATCCCTCTTCTGCAGCCGGTGTTCACAGTGTGGGACCCTGGTCCCTGGTTCTGGAGGAAGCAGAGCTGATCTTATTTGCAAATTATTGTGTTATGCCCATTCTCACTGGTCTAGGGGCTCTCTAAAGAACCAACACAAGGTAGTTTTGCCTAACTCAGATCTCAGGCCAGAAAAGCACTGTGCATTGCTGGAAAAAAAGAGCAAGGCAGAGTAACCAGCCCTAGGTTTTTGTGGCAAAAGATTACAGGTACAGATTTACCATAAACTACCTGAGGCCTGAGAGGAAAGCTGGGGGTGGGGGATTCTTTGGGAAATTAGGACATTCAAAAGCACCCTTGTATAAAGGGGAATTTAGAAAGCCATGCTCATGATCAGGGCAAGGCACGTGCTTGGAATAGAGACCTGCAAAGCCCTTGAGTTTTCACCTTGGCCTGACCACTAGGCTCAGTGTAAGCCTGGTTAAGTGGGAAGGAGTGACTATTTCACTATTTAATGATACTTCGATTTTTTTTCTTAGTTAGTTTCATAATTATACAAAATATTTACCTGAATCCAAAATTAAATCTACAAAATAAATTATGTATATTAAAAGAAATCAAGCTTCTATCCCTATACTCTCCACCACATTTCCTCCCTCTTTTAACCATTATCTTACCATATAAATTTGTTTTCAATTTCTCCATTTCTAACAAAGAGGGCACAATACATACTTTTTTCCATCTTTCTATTTGCATTCTACAACACGTCTTTGAAATGATTCCATAGTAATACATAGAGACATCATATCCATATTTATTACTGTATAGTACTCCACTGTGTACTATAGTTTATTCTAATCAGCCCCATATAGAAGAATATTTGAATTTTATTTTTTTTACATCTTTATTGGAGTACAACTGCTCCACAATGGTGGGTTAGTTTCTGCTCCCTAAAAAAGTGAATCAGTTATACATATACATATGTTCCCATATCTCTTCCCTCCGGCGTCTCCCTCCCTCCCACCCTCCCTATCCCACCCCTCTAGGTGGTCACAAATCAGCGAGCTGATCTCCCTGTGCTATGTGGCTGCCCCCCACTAGCTATCTATTTTACATTTGGTAGTGTATATATGTCCATGCCACTCTCTCACTTTGTCACAGCTTACCCTTCCCCCTCCCCATGTCCTCAAGTCCATTCTCTAGTAGGTCTGTGTCTTTATTCTTGTCTTACCCCTAGGTTCTTCATGACTTTTTTTCCCCTTAAATTCCATATATATGTGTTAGCATATAGTACTTGTCTTTCGCTTTCTGACTTACTTCACTCTGTATGACAGACTCTAGGTCCATCCACCTCATTACAAATAGCTCAATTTCATTTCTTTTTAAGGCTGAGTAATATTCCATTGTATATATGTGCCACATCTTCTTTATCCATTCATCCGATGATGGGCACTTACATTGTTTCCATTTCCGGGCTATTGTAAATAGAGCTGCAATGAACATTTTAGTACATGACTCTTTTTGAATTATGGTTTTCTCAGGATATATGCCCAGTAGTGGGATTGCTGAGTCATATGGTAGTTCTATTTGTAATTTTTTAAGGAAGCTCCATACTGTTCTTCATAGTGGCTGTACCAATTCACGTTCCCACCAGCAGTGCAAGAGGGTTCCCTTTTCTCCACACCCTATCCAGCATTTATTGCTTGTAGATTTTTTGATGATGGCCATTCTGACTGGTGTGAGAAGATATCTCATTGTAGTTTTGATTTGCATTTCTCTAATGATTAATGATGTTGAGCATTCTTTCATGTATTTGTTGGCAGTCTGTATATCTTCTTTGGAGAAATGTCTATTTAGGTCTTCTGCCCATTTTGGGATTGGGTTGTTTATTTTTTTGTTATTGAGCTGCATGAGCTGCTTGTAAATTTTGGAGATTAATCCTTTGTCAGTTGCTTCATTTGCAAATATTTTCTCCCATTCTGAGGGTTGTCTTTTGGTCTTGTTTATGGTTTCCTTTGCTGTGCAAAAGCTTTGAAGTTTCATTAGGTCCCATTTGTTTATTTTTGTTTTTATTTCCACTTCTCTAGGAGGTGGGTCAAAAAGGATCTTGCTGTGATTTATGTCATAGAGTGTTCTGCCTATGTTTTCCTCTAAGAGTTTGATAGTTTCTGGCTTTACATTTAGGTCTTCAATCCATTTTGAGCTTTTTTTGTGTGTATGCTGTTAGGGAGTGATCTAATTTCATACTTTTACATGAACCTGTCCAGTTTCCCCAGCACCACTTACTGAAGAGGCTGTCCTTTCTCCACTGTACATTCCTGCCTCCTTTATCAAAGATAAGGTGACCATATATGCGTGGGTTTATCTCTGGGCTTTCTATCCTGTTCCATTGAGCTATCTTTCTGTTTTTGTGTCAGTACCATACTGTCTTGACGACTGTAGCTTTGTAGTATAGTCTGAAGTCAGGGAGCCTGATTCCTCCAGCTCCATTTTTCATTTTCAAGATTGCTTTGGCTATTTGGGGTCTTTTGTGTTTCCATACAAATTGTGAAATTTTTGGTTCTAGTTCTGTGAAAAATGCCAGTGGTAGTTTGATGGGGATTGCATTGAATCTGTAGATTGCTTTGGGTAGTAGAGTCATTTTCACAATGCTGATTCTTCCAATCCAAGAACATGGTATATCTCTCCATCTATTTGTATCATCTTTAATTTCTTTCATCAGTGTCTTATAATTTTCTGCATACAGGTCTTTTGTGTCCTTAGGTAGGTTTATTCCTACATATTTTATTCTTTTTGTTGCAATGGTAAACGGGAGTGTTTTCTTGATTTCACTTTCACATATTTCATCATTAGTGTATAGGAATGCAAGAGATTTCTGTGCATTAATTTTGTATCCTGCTACTTTACCAAATTCATTGATTAGCTCTAGTAGTTTTCTGGTAGCATCTTTAGGATTCTCTATGTATAGTATCATGTCACCTGCAAACAGTGACAGCTTTACTTCTTCTTTTCCGATTTGGATTCCTTTTATTTCCTTTTCTTCTCTGATTGCTGTGGCTAAAACTTGCAAAACTATTTTGAATAAAAGTGGTGGGAGCAACCTTGTCTTGTTCCTGATGTTTGTGGAAATGCTTTCAGTTTTTCACCGTTGAGGATGATGTTGGCTGTGGGTTTGTCATATATGTCCTTTATTATGTTGAGGAAAGTTCCCTCTATGCCTACTTTCTGCAGGGTTTTTATCATAAATGTGTGTTGAATTTTGTTGAAAGCATTCTCTGCATCTATTGAGATGATCATATGGTTTTTCTCCTTCAATTTGTTAATATGGTGTATCACGTTGGTTGATTTGCATATATTGAAGAATCCTAGCATTCCTGGAATAAACCTCACTTGATCATGGTGTATGATCCTTTTCATGTGCTGTTGGATTCTGTTTGCTAGTATTTTGTTGAGGATTTTTGCATCTATGTTCATCAGTGATATTGACCTGTAGCTTTCTTTCTTTGTGACACCCTTGTCTGGTTTTGGTATCAAGGTGATGGTGGCCTCGTAGAAGGAGTTTGGGAGTGTTCCTCCCTCTGCTATATTTTGGAAGAGTTTGAGAAGGATAGGTGTTAGCTCTTCTCTAAATGTTTGATAGAATTCGCCTCTGAAGCCATCTGGTCCTGGGCTTTTGTTTGTTGGAAGATTTTTAATCACAGTTTCAATTTCAGTGCTTGTGATTGGTCTGTTTATATTTTCTATTTCTTCCTGATTCAGTCTTGGCAGGTTGTGCATTTCTACGAATTTGTCCATTTCTTCCAGGTTGTCCATTTTATTGGCATAGATTGCTTGTAGTAATCTCTCATGATCTTTTGTATTTCTGCAGTGTCTGTTGTTACTTCTCCTTTTTCATTTCTAATTCTATTGATTTGAGTCTTCTCCCTTTTCTTCTTGATGAGTCTGGCTAATGGTTTATCAATTTTGTTTATCTTTTCAAAAAACCAGCTTTTAGTTTTATTGATCTTTGCTATCATTTCCTTCATTTCTTTTTCATTTATTTCTGATCTGATCTTCATGATTTCTTTCCTTCTGCTAAATTTTGGGTTTTTGGTTCTTCTTTCTCTAATTGCTTTAGGTGCAACATTAGGTTTTTTATATAAGATGTTTCTTGTTTCTTAAGGTAGGATTGTATTGCTATAAACTTCCCTCTTAAAACTGCTTTTGCTGCATCCCATATGTTTTGGGTCATCGTGTCTCCATTGTCATTTGTTTCTAGGTATTTTTTAATTTCCTGTTTGATTTCTTCAGTGATCACTTCGTTATTAAGTAGTGTATTGTTTAGCCTCCATGTGTTTGTATTTTTTACAGATCTTTTCCTGTAATTGATATCTAGTCTCATAGCATTGTGGTCAGAAGAGATACTTGAAACAATTTCAATTTTCTTAAATTTACCAAGGCTTGACTTGTGACCCAAGATATGATCTATCCTGGAGGATGTTCCATGAGCACTTGAGAAAAATGTGTATTCTGTTGTCTGTGGAGGGAATGTCCTATAACTATCAATTAAGTCCATCATGTTTAATGTATCATTTCAAGCTTGTGTTTCCTTATTTATTTTCATTTTGGATGATCTGTCCATTGGTGAAAGTGGGGTTTTAAAGTCCCCTACTATGAATGTCTTACTGTCGATTTCCCCTTTTATGGCTGTTAGTATTTGCCTTATGTATTGAGGTGCTCCTATGTTGGGTGCATAAATATTTACAATTGTTATATCTTCTTCTTGGATTGATCCCTTGATCATTATGTATTGTCCTTCTTTGTCTCATGTAGCATTCTTTATTTTAAAATCTATTTTGTCTTATATGAGAATTGCTACTCCAGCTTTCTTTTGGTTTCCATTTTCATGGAATATCTTTTTCCATCCCCTTACTTTCAGTCTGTATGTGTCTCTAGGTCTGAAGTGGGTCTCTTGTAGACAGCAAGTACATGGGTCTTGTTTTTGTATCCATTCAGCCAATCTGTGTCTTTTGGTGGGAGCATTTAGTCCATTTACTTTTAAGACAGTTATCGATATGTATGTTCCCATTCCCATTTTCTTTATTGTTATGGCTTTGTTATTGTACATCTTTTCCTTCTCTTGTGTTTCTTGCCTAGAGAAGTTCCTTTAGCATTTGTTGTAAAGCTGGTTTGGTGGTGCTGAACTCTCTCAGCTTTTGCTTGTCTGTAAAGTTTTTAATTTCTCCATCAAATCTGAATGAGATCCTTGCTGGGTAGAGTAATCTTGGTTGCAGGTTTTTCTCCTTCATCACTTTAATTATGTCCTGCCAGTCCCTTCTGGCTTGCAGAGTTTCTGCTGAAAGATCAGCTGTTAACCTTATGGGGATTCCCTTGTTTGTTGTTTTTCCCCTGCCGCTTTTAATATGTTTTCTTTGTATTTAATTTTTGACAGTTTGATTAATATGTGTCTTGGCGTATTTCTCCTTGGATTTATCCTGTATGGGACTCTCTATGCTTCCTGGACTTGATTAACTATTTCCTTTCCCATATTAGGGAAGTTTTCAACTATAATCTCTTCAAATATTTTCTCAGTCCCTTTCTTTTTCTCTTCTTCTTCTGGAACCCCTATAATTAGAATGTTGGTGCATTTAATGTTGTCCCAGAGGTCTCTGAGACTGTCCTCAATTATTTTCATTCTTTTTTCTTTATTCTGCTCTGCAGTAGTTATTTCCACTATTTTATCTTCCAGGTCACTTATCCGTTCTTCTGCCTCAGTTATTCTGCTATTGATCCCATCTCGAGTATTTTTAATTTCATTTATTGTGTTGTTCATCGTTTCATCTTTAGTTTTTCTGGGTCCTTGTTAAATGTTTCTTGCATTTTGTCTATTCTATTTCCAAGATTTTGGATCATCTTTACTATCATTATTCTGAATTCTTTTTCAGGTAGACTGCCTATTTCCTCTTCGTTTGTTAGGTTTGGTGGGTTTTTATCTTGCTCCTTCATCTGCTGTGTGTTTTTCTGTCTTCTCATTTTGCTTATCTTACTGTGCTTGGGGTCTCCTTTTTGCAGGCTGCAGGTTCGTAGTTCCCGTTGTTTTTGGTGTCTGTCCCCAGTGGCTAAATTTGGTTCAGTGGGTTGTGTAGGCTTCCTGCTGGAGGGGACTAGTGCCTGTGTTCTGGTGGATGAGGCTGGATCTTTTCTTTCTGGTGGGCAGGTCCACGTCTGGTGGTGTGTTTTGGGGTGTCTGTGGACTTATGATTTTAGGCAGCCTCGCTGTTAATGGGTGGGGTTGTGTTCCTGTCTTGCTAGTATTTTGGCATAGGGTGTCCAGCACTGTAGCTTGCTGGTCGTTGAGTGAAGCTGGGTACTGGTGTTGAGATGGAAATCTCTGGGAGATTTTCGCCGTTTGATATTATGTGGAGCTGGGAGGTCTCTTGTGGACCAGTGTCCTGAAGTTGGCTCTCCCACCTCAGAGGCACAGCACTGACTCCTGGCTGGAGCACCAAGAGCCTTTCATCCACACGGCTCAGAATAAAAGGGAGAAATATAAGTAAGTAAGAAAGAAAGATAGAAAGAAAGAAGATAAAGTAAAATAAAGATAAAATAAAGTTATTAAAATAAAAAATAATTATTAAGAAAAACAAAGAACAAAACGGATGGATAGAACCCTAGGACAAATGGTGGAAGCAAAGCTATACAGACAAAATCTCACACAGAAGCATACACATACACACTCACAAAAAGAGGAAAAGAGGAAAAAATCATAAATCTTGCTCTCAAAGACCACCTCCTTAATTTGGGATGATTTGTTGTCTATTCATGTATACCACAGATGCAGGGTACATCACGTTGATTGTGGAGCTTTAATCCGCTGCTTCTGAGGCTGCTGGGAGGGATTTCCCTTCTCTTCTTTGTTCTCACAGCTCCTGGGGCTCAGCTTTCGATTTGGCCCCGCCTCTGCGTGTAGGTCGCCTGAGGTCGTCTATTCTTCGCTCAGACAGGACGGGGTTAAAGGAGCCTCTGATTCAGGGGCTCTGGCTCAGTCTGGCTGGGGGGAGGGAGGGGCACGGAGTGCAGGGAGAGCCTGCGGCGGTAGAGGCCAGCGTGACGTTGCACCAGCCTGAGGCGTGCTGTGTGTTCTCCCGGGGAAGTTGTCCCTGGATCCCGGGACCCTGGCAGTGGCGGGCTGCACAGGCTCCCCAGAAGGGGGGTGTGGATAGTGAGCTGTGCTCGCACACAGGCTTCTTGGTGGCGGCAGCAGCAGCCTTAGCGTCTCATGCCCGTCTCTGGGGTCCGCGCTTTTAGCCGCGGCTAGTGCCCGTCTCTGGAGCTCCTTTAAGCAGCGCTCTTAATCTCCTCTCCTCGCACACCAGGAAAGAAAGAGGGAAGAAAAAGTCTCTTGCCTCTTCGGCAGGTCCAGACTTTTCCCCGGACTCCCTCCTGGCTAGCCGTGGTGCACTAATGCCCTGCAGGCTGTGTTCATGCAGCCAACACCAGTCCTCTCCCTGTGCTCCGACCGAAGCCCGAGCCTCAGCTCCCTGACCCGCCTGCCCCAGCAGGTGAGCAGACAAGCCTCTTAGGCTGGTGAGTGTCGGTCTGCACCAATCCTCTGTGCGGGACTCTCTCCACTTTGCCCTCCGCACCCCTGTTGCTGTGCTCTCCTCCGTGTCTCCGAAGCTTTCCCCCTCCACCACTCACAGTCTCCGCCCACGAAGGGGCTTCCTAGTGTGTAGAAACCTTTCCTCCTTCACAGCTCCCTCCCACTGGTGCAGGTCCCGTCCCTATCCTTTTGTCTCAGTTTATTCTTTTTTCTTTTGCCCTACCCAGGTACGTGGGGAGTTTCTTGCCTTTTGGTAGGTCTGAGGTCTTCTGCCAGTGATCAGTAGGTGTTCCGTAGGAGGTGTTCCACGTGTAGATGTATTTCTGGTGTATCTGTGGGGAGGAAGGTGATCTCCGCGTCTTACTCTTCTGCCATCTTCCCCTCGTCCTCTTGAATTGTTTTCAGTCTGTTTTTTTTATAAAACATCCTGCAATGAATATCTTTGTTCATATATATTTTTATGGTTTTGCTACTGTATATGAGGAAGATTACAGAACATGATTTCTGGATTAATAGATAAACATATATTTATTTATTTACTTATAATTTTGCTAGATATGCCATATTGCCTTCCACAGGGAATGTATCTTTTAACATTTATCCCAGCAATATATGAAAGTTCCTGTTCCCCACAGCCTCACAGAGTATGTTGTCATACTTTTATAGTTTGTTACCAATCATCTGGTGAGAAATGGTAGCACAGGGTAGTTTTAATATGCATTCTTCTTATTATTAATGAAATTAGTCATCTTTTCCTATTATTAAGAACCATTTGTACATCTTTTTTTCTTCTCTGAACTGTTTGCTAGCTAATTTGTTCCATAGGGGAGTGAGATTTTGTTTCTTTTCTATTTTCAAAAATTCTTTATATATTAGGAACATAAACTCTCTGTGATATAATTTTAAATATTTTGCTCATTTCCTCATTTTATTTTGTGAAGGACCATTCTGTATACAAAAAATTGTAATTAAATGTATATACTTTATTCTTACTGCTTCTAGATTTTGACTCATCATTAGGACTGTTTATTACTACTCCAAAGTTATAAAGGAGTTCACCTATCATTATTTTTTAAATCTTGGTTTTATTTTTACACATAAATCTCTGTTTCATTTTGAATTTATTCTTTTGTATGGTATAAAAAATGAATCTGACTTCTGGTTTTTAGCTCTGATATATAAAGAGATCAGAAGTCATCACTCTCGTTCTTACTACAAGAAAATCTGCACAAACTGAAGATCAGTGAAATTTTTTAGACCCATGAGAGAACTGAGGTTGCTGGGCAAATAACCACCCTGAAATATGTAGAGACAGGAGAATCTAAAAAGTCACAGCTGAGTTCTGCTTGTTTGGAAGCCACTGGAGCCATAAACTGGTAGGAACTCTTAAATAGTAATTTTGGTGAATTGTCAAATTCCTCACTGCTGTGGGCTATACTCCAGGAACCCATACCAGGTTCTGATGTTAAGGTTCTGAGAAAGATCCTCTTATAGCTCTTACAGAACAATGGGAAGAATAACCATTATAAAATATACCCAGAGAGTTCTTTATAAGAAAGGGTTACTCTTCAGAGGACAAGATTTTTCTAGAATGTTACCTAGTTGAAAGGCATTCTTCCTATACAAACTGTTTCTAGGCTTCTTGTCTCTCACCTAGAAAGAGAAGGACAAATCTGTACCATTGGAGAAATATTTGTGAAGACTGATGTCTCCATCTGCAGATGCAGGTCCACTTAAAAATTAAGACAGTCATAAGACTATAAAATGCTTTCCCGTTCACATATCTTACCACCCTCCACCAACAAAGCTGCAGTAAACTCCAGTGGATTACAGCTGAAACAGCTGCATCATGCAGATTCTCTTTGATGAGCACTTTTTAGGGAAACCCAACGTCATCAGAGAAAACCCTAAGAACACCAGAGTAATTTGAAGCCTTGGGACACTCCAGTAAAAATTAAATATAGCACAACTCCTAAGCAGATTAACATACATCCTCACACTAAAGGCCTGTTAACATCAGTCCCTATTCTTGGTATAATATATCCAGTTTTCAAAAAAATAATAATAATCATGCCCAAAGATAAGGAAAAAAGTCTGAAGAGAAAACATACATCAGAACCATACTTAGGAATGGATTAAAATAACTGTGATTAATATGTTAAAAGAGCTAACAGAAAAAGTACACATCATTCAAGAACAGATGAGCAATGTAAGCAGAAAGGTGGAAACTCAAAGAATTAAAAGGAAATGCAAGACGTCAGAAACATTTTAACAGAAAGAATGCCTTTATGGGTTCATATATGAACTGCAAATAATCAAAGAAGAATCAGTGAACTTAAAGACAGGTCAATAGAGACTTTTTCAATCTGAAAAACAAAGAAAACAAAAACAAAGTAAAACAGAAGGCACATCACCTCTGTGGTTCCCCCCCTCCAGACCACATAACCTCAGTCTTAACATTAGTAAAACATCAGATAAATCCCAACTGAGGGATAATCTCCAAATATTTGATCAGTACTTCTCAAAACTGTAAAGGTCATCAAAAATAAGGGAAGTCTCAGAAACTCTAGAAGCCTAAGGATATGTCAACTAAATGTAATGTAGCATCCTGGCTGGGATCCTGAAACAGGGGGGAAAAAAAGGACATTAGGAAAAAAACAAAGGAAAGCTGAATAAATTATTTACTTTAGTTAATGTATTAAAATAGGTTCATTGTAACAAGTATACACTATAAGACATTATTAATAAGGGGAACAGGGCATGAGGTACATGGGAATCCTCTGTACTATCTTTGCAATTCTTCTGTAAATTGAAATCTATTATAAAATTTTAAAAGTCCATTTAAAAATAGGAACAAAAATTATAAAGGGATCTTAGTATTTTAAGTAAATTGAGCTTTTAAAAATAAAATGTAGGGAGATCGGGTCAAGATGGCGGAGTAGAAGGACGTGCACTCACTCCCTCTTGCGAGAGCACCAGAATCACAACTCACTGCTGAACAGTCAGCAACAGGAAGACACTAGAACTCACCAAAAAAGATACCCTGTATACAAAGACAAAGGAGAAACCTATATCAGATGGTAGGAGGGGTGCAATCACAATAAAAACAAATTCCATAACTGCTGAGTGGGTGACTCACAAACTGGAGAACACTTATATCACAGAAGTCCACCCACTGGAGTGAAGGTTCTGAGCCCTACATCAGACTTCCCAACCTGGGGGTCCAGCAACGGGAGGAGGATTTCCTAGAGAATCAGACTTTGAAAGCTAGTGGGATTTGATTGCAGGACTTTGGCAGGACTGGAGGAAACAGAGACTCCACTCTTGGAAAGCACACACAAAGTAGTGTGTGCATTGGAACGCAGGAGAAGGAGGAGTGACCCTAAAGGAGACTGAACCAAACCTACCTGCTAGTGTTGGAGGGTCCCCTGCGGAGGTGGAGGGGTGGCTTTGGCTCAATGTGAGGACAAGGACACTGGCAGCAGAAGTTCTGGGAAGTACTCCTTGGCATGAACCCTCCCAGAGTCCGCCATTAGCCCCACCAAAGAGCCAGGTAGGCTCCAGTGTTGGGTTGCCACAGGCCAAACAACCAACAGGGAGGGAACCCAGTCGCACCCATCAGCAGACAAGGGGATTAAAGTTTTACTGACCTCTGCCCACCAGAGAAACACCCAGCTCTACCCACCACCAGTCCCTCCCATCAGGAAGCTTGCAGAAGCCTCTTAGATAGCCTCATCCACCAGAGGGCAGACAGCAGAAGCAAGAAGAACTACAGTCCTGCACCCTGTGGAACAAAAACCACATTCACAGAAAGATAGACAAGATGAAAAGTCAGAGGGCTATGTACCAGATGAAGGAACAAGATAAAACCCCAGAAAAACAACTAAACGAAGTGGAGATAGGAAACCTTCCAGAAAAAGAATTCAGAATAATGACAGTGAAGATGATCCAGGACCTCGGAAAAAGAATGGAGGCAAAGATCAAGAAGATGCAAGAAATGGTTAACAAAGACCTAGAAGAATTAAAGAACAAACAAACAGAGATGAACAACAAAATAACTGAAATGAAAAATACACTAGAAGGAATCAGCAGAATAACTGAGGCAGAAGAACGGATAAGTGACCTGGAAGACAGAATGGTGGAATTCACTGCCGCAGAACAGAATAAAGAAAAAAGAATGATAAGAAATGAAGACAGCCTAACAGACCTCTGGGACAACATCAAATGCACCAACATTTGCATTATAGGGGTCCCAGAAGGAGAAGAGAGAGAGAAATGACCCAAGAAAATATTTGAAGTGATTATAGTTGAAAACTTCCCTAATATGGGAAAGGAAATAGCCACCCAAGTCCAGGAAGCTCAGAGAGTCCCAGGAAGGATAAACCCAAGAAGAAACACGCTGAGACACACAGTAATCAAACTGACAAAAATTAAAGAAAAATTATTGAAAGCAACAAGTGAATAATGAAAAGTAACATACAAGGGAACTCCCAAGAGATTAACAGCTGATTTCTCAGCAGAAACTCTACAAGCCAGAAGAGACTGGCATGATATATTTAAAGTAATGAAAGGGAAGAAACTACAACCAAGATTACTCTACTTGGAAAGATCTCATTCAGATTCGACAGAGAAATCAAAAACTTTACAGACAAGCAAAAGCTAAGAGAATTCAGCACCACCAAACCAGCTCTACAACAAGCTAAAGGAACTTCTCTAAGTGGGAGATACAAGAGAAGAAAAGGACCTACAAAAACAAACCCATAACAATTAAGAAAATGGTCATAGGGGGCTTCCCTGGTGGTGCAGTGGTTGAGAGTCCGCCTGCTGATGCAGGGGATGCGGGTTCGTGCCCCGGTCCGGGAGGATCCTGCATGCTGCGGAGCGGCTGGGCCCGTGAGCCATGGCCACTGAGCCTGCACGTCCAGAGCCTGTGCTCCGCGGCGGGAGAGGCCACAGCAGTGAGAGGACCGCGTACCGCAAAAAAAAAAAGAAAATGGTCATAGGATCATACATATCAATAATTACCTTAAATGTGAATGGATTAAATGCTCCAACCAAAAGACACAGGCTCGCTGAATGGATACAAAAACAAGACCCATCTATATGCTGTCTACATGAGACTCACTTCAGACCTAGGGACACATACAGACTGAAAGTGAGGGGATGGAAAAAGATATTCCATGCAAATGGAAATCAAAAGAAAGCTGGAGTAGCAATTCTCATATCAAACAAAATAGACTTTAAAATAAAGAATGTTACAAGAGACAAGGAAGGACACTACATAATGATCAAGGGACCAATCCAAGAAGAAGTAACAATTATAAATATATATGCAACCAGCGTAGGAGCACCTCAATACACAAGGCAACTGCTAACAGCTATAAAAGAGGAAATCAACAGTAACACAATAATAGTGGGGGACTTTAACACCTTACTTAACAACCATGGACAGATCATCCAGACAGAAAATTAATAAGGAAGCACAAGGTTTAAGTGACACAGTAGACCACATAGATTTAATTGATATTTACAGGACATTCCATCCCAAAACAGCAGGTTACACTTTGTTCTCCAGTGCACATGGAACATTCTCCAGGATAGATCACATCTTGGGTCACAAATCAAGCTTCAGTAAATTTAAGAAGATTGAAATCGTATCAAGCATCTTTCCTGACCACAATGCTATGAGATTAGAAATCAATTACAGGGGAAAAAACATAAATAACATAAACACATGGAGGCTAAACAATATGTTACTAAATAATCAAGAGATCACTGAAGAAATCAAAGAGGAAATCAAAAAATACCTAGAGACAAATGACAATGAAAACATGATGATCCAAAACCTATGAGCTGTAGCAAAAGTATTTCTAAGAGGGAAGTTTATAGCAATACATGCCTACCTCAAGAAACAAGAAAAATCTCAAATAATCAATCTAACCTTACACCTAAAGGAACTAGAGAAAGAAGCACAAACAAAGCCCAAAGTTAGCAGGAGGAAAGAAATCATAAAGATCAGAGCAGAAATAAATGAAATAGAAGCAAAGAAAAGAATAGCAAAGATAAATAAAACTGAAAGCTTGTTCTTTGAGAAGATAAACAATATTGATAAACCATTAGCCAGACTCATCAAGAAAAACAGGGAGAGGACTCAAATCAATAAAATTAGCAATGAAAAAGAAGAAGTTAGAACAGACACTGGAGAAATACAAAGCATCCTAAGAGACTACTATAAGCAACGCTATGCCAATAAAATGGACAAGTGGGAAGAAATGGACAAATTCTTAGAAAGGTATATCCTTCCTAGACTGAACCAGAAAGAAATAGAAAATATGAAGAGACTAATCACAAGCACTGAAATTGAAACTGTGATTAAAAATCTTCCAGTGAACAAAAGTCCAGGACCAGATGGCTTCACAGGTGAATTCTATCAAACATTTAGAGAAGAGCTAACATCTATCCTTCTCAAACTCTTCCAAAATATAGCAGAGGGAGGAACACTCCCAAACTCATTCTATGAGGCCACCATCACCCTGATTCCAAAACCAGACAAAGATACTACAAAAACAGAAAATTACAGACCAATATCACTCTTGAATATAGATGCAAAAATCCTCAACAAAATACTAGCCAACAGAATCCAACAACACATTAAAAGGATACTACAACATGATTAAGTGGGATTTATCCCAGGGATGCAAGGATTCTTCAATATATGCAAATCAATCAATGTGATACACCATATTAACAAATTGAAGAATAAAAACCATATGATCATCTCAATAGATGCAGAAAAAGCTTTTGACAAAATTCAACACCCATTGAGAAAAACTCTCCAGAAAGTGGGCATAGAGGGAACTAACTCAACATACTAAAGGCCATATATGACAAACCCACAGCAAACCTCATTCTCAGTGGTGAAGAACTGAAAGCGTTTCGTCTAAGATCAGGAACAAGACAAGGATGACCACTCCCGCCACTATTATTCAACATAGTTTTGGAAGTCCTAGCCACGGCAATCAGAGAAGAAAAAGAAATAAAAGGAATACAAATTGGGAAGGAAGAAGTAAAGCTGTCACTGTTTGCAGATTACATGATACTATACGTAGAGAATCCTAAAGATGCCACCAGAAAACTTCGAGAGCTAATCAATGAATTTGGTAAAGTTGCAGGATACAAAATTAATGCACAGAAATCTCTTGCATTCCTGTATGCTAATGATGAAAAATCTGAAGGAGAAATTATGGAACCACTCCCATTTACTCTTGCAACAAAAAGACTAAAATACCTAGGAATAAACCTACCTACGGAAAAAAAAGACCTGTATGCAGAAAAGTATAAGACACTGATGAAAGAAATTAAAGTTGATACCAGCAGATAGAGAGATATACCATGTTCTTGGATTGGAAGAATCAGCATTGTGAAAGTGACTATCCAAAGCAATCTACAGATACAATGCAGTCCCTATCAAATTATCAGTGGCATTTTTTACGGAACTAGAACAAAAAATCTTAAAATTTGTATGGAGAAACAAGAGACCCCGAATAGCCAAAACAGTCTTGAGGGAAAAAAATGGAGCTGGAGGAATCAGACTCCCTGACTTCAGGCTATACTACAAAGCTACAGTAATCAAGACAATATGGTACTGACACAAAAACAAATATATAGATCAATGGAACAGGATAGAAAACCCAGAGATAAACCCACACACCTATGGTCAACTAATCTGTGACGAAAGAGGCAAGGATATACAATGGAGAAAAGACAGTTTCTTCAATAAGTGGTGCTGGGAAAACTGGACAGTTACATGTAAAAGAATGAAATTAGAACACTCCCTAACACCATACACAAGAATAAGCTCAAAATGGATTAGAGACCTAAGTGTAAGACTGGACACTATGAAACTCTTAGAGGAAAACATAGGAAGAACACTCTTTGACATTAATCACAGCAAGATCTTTTTTGTTCTACCTCCTAGAGTAATGGAAATAAAAACAAAAATAAACAAATGGGACCTAATGAAACTTAAAAACTTTTGCACAGCAAAGGAAAGTATAAACAAGACCAAAAGACAACCCTCAGAATGGGAGAAAATATTTGCAAATGAATCAATGGAGAAAGGATTAATCTCCAAAATATATAAACAGCTCATGCACCTCAATATTAAAAAAACAAGCAACCCAATCAAAACATGGGCAGAAGACCTAAGTAGACATTTCTGGAAAGAAGACATACAGATGGCCAAGAAATGCATGAAAACCTGCTCAACATCACTAATTATTAGAGAAATGCAAACCAAAACTACAATGAGGTATCACCTCACACCAGTCAGAACGGCCATCATCAAAAAATCTATAAGCCTTAAATGCTGGAAAGGGTGTGGAGAAAAGGGAACCTTCTTTCACTGGTGGTGGGAATGTAATTTGATACAGCCACTATGGAGAACAGTATGGAGGTTCCTTAAAAAACTAAAAATAGAATTACCATATGACCCAGCAATCCCATTACTGGGCATATACCCAGAGAAAACCATAATTCAAAAAGATAGATTCACCCCAATGTTCATTGCAGAACTATTTACAATAGCCAAGTCATGGAAGCAACCTAAATGCCCATCGACAGACGAATGGTTAAAGATGTGGTACATGTATACAATGGAATATTAGCCATAAAAAGGAATGAAACTGGGTCATTTGTAGAGATGTGGATGGATCTAGAGACTGTCATACAGAGTGAAGTAAGTCAGAAAGAGAAAAACAAATATCGTATATTAACGCATATATGTGGAACCTAGAAAAATGGTGTAGATGAACTGGTTTGCAGGGCAGAAATTGAGACACAGATGTAGAGAACAAATGTATGGACACCGGGGGGGGGAAGTGGCGGAGGGTTGATGGTGGTGGTGGGATGAATCTGGAGATTATGACTGACATATATACACTAATATGTATAAAGTGGATAACTAATAAGAACCTGTTGTATAAAAAAATAAATAAAATTTAAAAATTCAAAAAAATAAAAATAAAATGTAAATACATTTATATTATACTAATCCATTAGGAGTTATATACTCAGGTCATTTTGGTGTTCTCAGTGGATCTAGATTACAATAACATAACCATTTTTATAATATATTTGGACCTTTTTTACATGAATGAATGTTTATGTTAAACTCACTATATATTTTGCATTGATATATATAGGAATATTTGAATGTTTTTTAACATAAGTGAGTATGGAATTTTGTCAATGCCTTTTCTCCATATAAGGATATGATCTTTATATCTATTAATATAACAGATTACATTAATAGATTTCCTTATTTCAAATCATCCCTGCTTTCTTGAAGTGAATACTTCTTGAATATGTTATTTTTGATGTGCTACTTGTTACTCTTTGCTAATATTTTATTTAAGATTTTTTGCATTGATATTCACACGTGAGATTGGTTTGTAGTTTTCTTTTTCAGTGCAATCTTTGACATGTTTTTGAAATCAATGTTCTATTTATTTTATAAAATAAATTTAGAAGTATTTTTTCCTTTTTCTCTATCCTCTGGAATAGTTTTAAGTAGAATTGAAATTTTCTGTCCTTTAAAGCTTAGATGAAATTTCCCTGTGTAACTTTCTAGGGCTTGTGCTTCTTTACTCCTTCTCGTTCATCTCTCATAATTGTATGAGATTATTTAAAGTTTCTGCCTCAACTGAGGACTATTTTGGCAAGTTGTAATTTTCAGAACAAAAAATTCATTTCATCTAGCAGTGAATTTCTGTCCTCACCTAAGCTAGAAGCTCTTGAGGGTGTATTCCAACAGCAGTTTTATGACATCAATTTGGTGTCCAGTGAGTCAGTTCAATACTAGCAATAATAGTATATTATGTATAAGTACCTAGAATTAAACCCCACAGGTTAAGGAGCTCAGTCTCATAATACTGTCCCCATTTGAGATTCCAGGAACAAGTCCCAGGTCCTCAGTCTACTTATAATTCTGACCAACTGTCTTTACTACAAGTTCAGGGGATCCCATGACCCCTCTTAAGGTTTGGTATTTTTCTAGAACCACTCACAGAATTCACTGAAAGCACTATACTTACAGTTATAGTTTTATTATAAAGAATGCAGCCAAATGGAAGCTGGAGCTGGGTGCAGAGCTTCCCTGCCCTCTCCAGGCATGCCACCCTCCCAGCACACTGATGTGCCCACACCCCAGAAGCTCTGAGAGCCTCTTTGTTTTCAGAGTGTTTATCTGGACATTCCTTACTAAAGCTTGCTTGATTAAATAACTGGCCACATGATTAAGCACAATCTCTAGCCCCTTTCCTTTCCCCAGAAGTCAGGGAGGGAGGTTGAAAGGTCTGGCCTTCTAATCAGGTGCTTGGGTATCATTTCTAGACAGCCAACCTCTCCCTAGAAACTAAGAGCCCACCCCGTGCATCACCTAGTCAGTGTAAACTCAGGTATGGTAAAGTGGGGCTCATTGTGAATAACAAAAGACACCCTTATCTCTCAGGAAATTCTATGGGTTTTAGGAGCTCTGGTGCCAAGAATGTGGGGCAAAGACCAAATACATTTTTATTATTATTATACTACTGGGAGAATACTGTATATTTCTTTAGTGCCTAGCTAGTATTCAGCCTAGCACCAGTAGTAGGTTTACAATCATTATATATTAAATTAGTGAAGACAAGAGTGAATAAGCTGTATTCGTGTCAGTTAGTAAGGCTGTGCTTTATTTCGGGAAGGAAACTTGAACTTGCCTTTGCACGTGTTATTTGGTAGCGCTAATTCATTAAATTCCCTCCAGGACCTCCCCAAAGTGCAGGTTATTCCAAAGCCCTGCAGTCCACAGACCTGAAGTCTTGATTTAAGAAACGCCAATGTGATCTTTTGATCAAAGCTTTCATTGTAACGTATCAAGTCTGTAGTTACATGAAAGCATGAATCTTGCGCTGACTAAAGTAGGAGACCATCTGGAATAAGGTCCAAACATCAGTTTTCTTCATTGCTTTTTTAATGGCACAGGTACATTTTGAGAGCTCTTAATTGCATTTTCCCTAAAGGTTGTAAAATCTAGATACAAATGTGTGTGTGTGTGTGTGTGTGTGTGTGTGTGTGTGTAATCTCACATTTTCTAATGGAAAAGTTCTAGTGCTCAGATGGAACCACTTGAGAACAGGAACCAATTCAATTTGACAGTCATACCTGATACTCCGTTAATCCTCAACATTTTAATCATCTGGATTTTGTAATTCTGTTGTGTTTTGTAGGAAAAGCAACTGTGTTATGTGAGAGATGAAACTTTGCAGTTTTCTCATGTTTTGTTTTTTCAAATCTGTCGTGGAGAATTTTTCCATCTGGATGACTAATGCAGAGGGATTTTTCTCTTCCATTGCTATCATCCTGTATGTGAATTATTAATATATGTTTTTATTTATAATTCATTACCTTTAAAATAGCGTCATGGATGAGCAAAGACCCAGCTGCACTGGGGCTCATCAGATGTCCCTAACTGTTTTTCAAAGTTTGAGCATATTCCCAAACTTGTTTCCATGAATATTCTCCCGTTATTTACAATCCCTTGTGTGTTTAAGGGAAATGTAAGCCTTATGTTTCTTTTTCATTTATACTTAACTCATCAAAATTGTTTAGTAAAGCAATTTAAATGTCCAAAATTTTTATTACTGATTTTCTTAGAAACAGAAAGTCCTATTTTGCCAATAGTAGAAGAGAAAAACACCTATATATAAGCCCAAGGACTAATGTTTGGTTCAAAACTTGAAACCAGCGAAGTTTTGATTGGGTTCTGAACTTGGCAAATCCTGCCCTAAATCACTTGTAGGAAATCTTCATCTGTTAACTACAAATAAGCAGTTTCTTGTGTAAACTAGTAATTTCAAGCCTTACTGCCCAGTTTGCTTGTGCTTGTATCTAGCTGTGAGCCAAACTATAGTATTTCAGAAAACAAGAATTAGAGGTACAAACCATGGAATGAGTTTATCAGCTAACCTGGGATGAAAAAGATGTAAGTTCTAGTTTGTAAAGAAACAGTAAGAGGGCTTCCCTGGAAGCGCAGTGGTAAAGAATCTGCCTGCCAATGCAGGGGACACGGGTTCAAGCCCTGGTCCGGGAAGATCCCACATGCCGCGGAGCAGCTAAGCCCGTGAGCCACAACTACTGAAGCCCGCACGCCACTACTGAAGCCCTTGTGCCTAGAGCCCGTGCCCCACAGCAGGAGAAGCCACCGCAGTGAGAAACTCGCTCACCGCAACGAAGAGTAGCCCCCGGGCTTCCCTGTTGGCGCAGTGGTTGAGAATCTGCCTGCCATTGCAGGGGACACAGGTTCGAGCCCTGGTCTGGGAAGATCCCACATGCCAGGGAGCAACTAGGCCCATGAGCCACAACTACTAAGCCTGTGCGTCTGGAGCCTGTGCTCCGCAACAAGAGAGGTGGCGATAGTGAGAGGCCCGCGCACCGCGATGAAGAGTGGCCCCTGCTTGCCTCAACTAGAGAAAGCCCTCGCACAGAAACGAAGACCCAACACAGCCAAAAAATAAATAAATAAATAATAAAATAAAATAAAAAAAGAGTAGCCCCCGCTCTCCGCAACTAGAGAAAGCCCGTGTGCAGCAACGAAGACACAATGCAGCCAAAATAAATATAAAATTTAAAAAAAAGAAGAAACTGAATTTTTCTGTGTCTTTATAGAGTTTTCCATGCTAATTAAAAGAATAGGAGTTATAAATATTTCATTTATTTAAAAGTTCAAAATGCTTTTCAAATCTTTTAGCAGCTTTTATCAATACGTGGGCAATCAGTAGAGTAACTCAGTTAATGTAGTTTAGTCATTAAAGTAAGCCAATTAAGCCTTCAGTTTGGCAAGAATAGTACAGATCGAATTATTTAGTATATTGGGGAGGAAAATAGAGACTGACCCTGAGCTTGGGAGGATGGTGGGGAATTTGATACTTTTTATGAAACACTGTCCATCTACCATTTAGTTTCTTCAAAACAGTGAAATTGATTTTGACTTATCAAATAAGGTACTTAAACAAATAGAGGTCTATTCTTTCTTTCATAACTTTTGAGGTTTGGGTTTTGGGTAAGGCTAGGAGTTATGACATCATAGAAAAAAAGTTGTATATCTGATTACTCATCTGTTTAACCACTCTGCACTGATTTTCCCATGTGTAAGTAGGAAAAAACATCACCTTTGCGAGGTTGCTGTGTAAAGAGTCTAATGTAATACCTGAAAATTGACAGGCACTCAGTAAATGCAAGTTCTCTGACAGCACAAGGGCTCCCAGCGACCAATGGTGTTTAAGCCTCAGTGAGCTCATTACCTGGTGGAAGTATTGTAAAGTTAGCCTCAGCATCCGGGTACCTGGACTTGATGATTTCAAGGCTCCTTCCAACACCAATCTATTTCTTTTCTTTTTTTAAAAATTTTTTTATTTATTTATGTTTGATTGCATTGGGTCTTCATTGCTGTGCATGGGCTTTTCTCTAGTTGTGTCGAGCAGGGGCTACTCTTTGCTGTGGTGTGTGGTCTTCTCATTGCGGTGGCTTCTCTTGTTGCAGAGCACAGGCTGTAGGCGGGCGGGCTTCAGTAGCTGTGGCACGCGGGCTCAGTAGTTGTGGCTTGCGGACTCTAGAGTGGAGACTTGGTAGTTGTAGCGCTCGGGTTTAGTTGCTCTGCAGCATGTGGGATCTTCCCGGACCAGGGAATCGAACCCATGTCCCCTGCATGGGCAGGCAGATTCTTAATCACTGCGCCACCAGGGAAGTCCCCCAATCTATTTCTTTCTGCTTCCTTTTTACCAAAGGATGCATCCATAGCTGCTTTTCAAGTACGTGTGCCCTAGACTCACATAGCATCATTTTGACTATGATCTATAATCTCATAACTACTAAAGTCAATTGAGAAACTCCATTTGCCGGTTTGACAGAAGTTAACACTCTAAAGTCCCTATTTTTTTTTTTTTTTTTTTGCGGTACGCGGGCCTCTAACTGTTGTGGCCTCTCCCATTGGGGAGCACAGGCTCCGGACGCGCAGGCTCAGCGGCCATGGCTCACGGGCCCAGCCCCTCCGCGGCACGTGGGATCTTCCCAGACCGGGGCACGAACCCGTGTCCCCCGCATCGGCAGGCGGACTCTCAATCACTGCGCCACCAGGGAAGCCCTAAAGTCCCTATTTTAACAAGACCTGAAAAGAATGCAGAAGGAGGCTTAGGGGAAGTGTGTTCCTCTCTAAAAAGCACATTTTGAGTACTCCAGTGCTGGTAGAAGAGGATTGTACTTCAGTGAGAAACTTTTGTTTGTTTTTTTGGCTAGGATTTTTTAAAGCATGAGTTCATTATAAAGAAAACAGGACAATTTTCTTTATAAAGCCATAGAAATAGAACAGACCCTCAGAGGAACCGATATGATTGTGTCCATTTTGCATCCATCTGGCTCTCTTACCTCACACCCCCAGAACAGACTTCGCAGGTCAGTCAGTCAGTCAGTCTTTTCGACCACTGTGCTCTTGCTAAGCCTGAAAGTGCTTTACAATGAACGCTCATTCCATAAATTTACTACACGTCTGTGGGTGCTCACAAGTGGACTTGTGTTTTTAATCTATGCCATTCTTTCACTCCTGACCTATTCTAAGTCACATATGTATCAACCTCATCTGCAGCGTTATTAGAAAACCAAAATTAAGTCACTTTCTTTATTATAAAAATTCTCAAAAGAGAAATTCTATGAAGAAATTCATTTTTGGTAATTGGCCTAGTTTGCTCAAATTGGCTGCCATAACTATCAGTAGTATACACCATGAAGACACTAACCTGATCAGAGAGATCCTGGATCAGCCTTGGCAGATATCCACTTACTAATAAAAAATGTACATGTACTTTCTTGTGCGTATTAAAAGGAGAATTTCTTTGTTGTTATACTTGTTACATGAGATACAAATCAATGTGGTACTAATTTATTGTGTTGATTGTTTTCGACCAGTGGTTAAAAATGTTTCATGAAAAAGACCCTCTAACTGTTAAACATGAAAAATATGGAGAAACCATGAAGGGAAAAACAGAAAATTTTAACTCCTTGAAAACATAAAACTCAGTACCTCAAAAAGACCAATATCACAGTTTAAAGACAAAAAGCACTGAAATAGACATTTATAATGTTTAATTAAGAACTAGAAACTTGATAAATAAATCTCACTTACCAATCAATAAGATAAAACTTAATACCCCAAAGAAAAATGGGCAAAAATTGTGAGTGGAAGATTCATAAAACAGTGACAGAAAAGGACTATAATGTGATTTAAAATGTTCAGCTCCTTTAATAAAAGAATTTTCAATTGAATGAACATGAGATTCATTTTTTTACATGTCCGATGAATAAATTAAAAAAATATATATGATAGTACCCATGTTGGTAAGTGTGTGGATAACCAGAGATTGCCATGCCCTGCTGTAAGGAGGATGCCTCACAACTGTTGAGAACCACTGGGGACTGTTTGTCAAGAAGCTTTAAAAGTTCAGTCCTCTTGCCTCAGTATTTCAAAATCTAAATGTCTCCTTAGAAATAATATGAGATAACATTGTTCACAACAATACTATTTATAATGAAAAATTGGAAACTGTATAAGTGCCCAATAGTAAAGAAATTCTTCAATATAGTACACCCATCTAATAAAATATCATAGAGGTATTTAAAGTCAGGTTTTTGATACATGCACTCCAATGTTCATTGCAGCACTATTTACAATAGCCAAGACATGGAAACAACCTAAGTGTACATCAGCAGAAGAATGGATAAAGAATATGTGGTACGTATATACAATGGAATATTACTCAGCCATAAAAGAACAAAATAATGCCATTTGCAGTGACATGGATAAACTTAGAGATTGTCATACTGAGTGAAGTCAGACAAAGACAAATATCATATGATATTGCTTATATGTGGAATCTAAAAAAAATCGTACAAATGAACTCATTTACAAAACAGAAATAGGGTCACAGATGTAGAAAACAAACTTATGGTTACCAGGGGGTAAGTGGGAGGAGGGATAAATAGGGAGATTAGGATCGACATATACACACTACTATATATAAAATAGATAACTAATAAGGACCTACTGTATAGCACAGGGAACTCTACTCAATGTTCTGTAACGGCCTCTATGGGAAAAGAATCTAAAAAAGAGTGGATATATGTATATGTATTACTGATTCACTTTGCTGCACACTTGAAACTAACATAGCATTGTAAATCAACTATACTCCAATAAAAATTTTAAAAAATAAAGTGAGGTTTTTGACACTTTTTAGCTACAGAGACAATGATAATGATACAAGTTTAAATGAAAAAAATCAGGTTAAAAAGGTTTGCTATAGCTGACATTTATTGAATACTTATTGCATGCCAGATACTTATTTATCTCATTTAATCTCCAGAATTACCACATGAGGTCTGTGCTATGTTTTATCACCATTTTGCAGATGAGGAAACTGAGGTTCAGGGAGGTTAGTTAACTTGCCCCAAGGTGCACATATAGAAAGAGACAGAATCACGGTTCTATCCTACAATCTTCCAGTAGAGCCTGCATGCTTAACAACTCTTAGCCTTGTCTCTGCTCGATTGTCTAACCATTAACAAAACTCTATGTGTACATTTACTAAAAATAAATGTAAATAGAGAAAAGAGTGAAAGGAAACGCACAGGACTGCTAATAGTGGTTATCTCCTGGGGCAAGATTTTTAATTTCTTTCTACATCTTTTATATTTTTCAAAAATTCTAATATGAATATGTATTATTTTTATATTTAAGAAAAAATCATATTAAATATAAAAAGTATAATTCCAGTATAACATATTTGGATATCTGCGTCATTCTGAATGCCACATGCTCATTCTTAGACTTTAATTTTAGAGTGGAGAAGGAGTAGTTTTTCCATTTCCAAGAACAGAATTGAGTCAAGTGGACAGCAGGATTGCAGAGGTGGGCAGACCCAGGCAAGGCAGGGATGGTTTTAAATCACTGCTATCTGTTTGTCATTAAGAACTGTTTTTCTTTCCCTCTAAGACCTAAATGTCTTTTAATTATAGGTCAACTGATTCTGTAACTGAAAAGTTGAGCAGCAGATTAAATACAGCCTGCTGTTACTGTAATGAGGAATGATTAGGATCTGAAACAGTTTTCTCCCTTGCCTGGAAAAAAGCACCAATTAGTATTAATGAATCACTGCTGGTAGGACACAGCCAGGTTTCCAGTTTTCCCAAAATATGAGAATGACTTAATCTTGGCCAAGATATTTTGTTCCCTTCTTATTATTATTACTTTATTTGTATTATTTTTAATGAGGTCTTTGTATAGCAGGATTATCTGAAGTTTATAGGGATACTCTTTAGAAATAATGCTTAAGATTGTTTGTGATTAAGAGTAGGTTTAAATTTCTCACGTTGAATAGAAATGTACCTAGGCCGAAAACTAGAGGTTTTTGTTTGTTTGTTTGTGGCTTTGGTTACATATCTGAAATAACCTGTGTACTTTTATTTTCCTAGCTTGGTTTAAGGTGAATTTTGTCTTAATGGAAAGGGAGATCCTGTTTGTCAGGGAGTATTGAAATAGTCGTGATTGTACATTTATGGTGTGTGATATAAATTTTATAAGCTTTAGGGAGGTATTTTGGCATTATTGTCAAAAACGTTAAATATGCTTATACTCTTTATGCAATAAAAGCATTTCTAGAAATATAGAAGGAAATAATGATAAACACACAAAGATTCACAGTTACATTGTGGAAAGTTGGAAACAACCTAAAATGTACAATTAGAGATTTCTGTTAGAGGTGGAATTTTCTTCTGTCTTGTTCACTCCTGTATCACAAGTGCAAAGAAAGTGCCTGTTCATAATAGATAATAAATATTTGTTGGATGAATAAATAAATAATATGCAATAATAAAAGTCATTTTCTCTGAAAATATTTTAGAGAAGTTAAAAAGCTAAGTGAAAAGGCCGGAAAATTTTGTATGACAGTATGATACTAAGCTTACTTAAAAATGAATATATTTTGGAAGGGTAAAGAATGAACTGCAAAAGTGGATGCCTCTGGGAAAAAGGACCGGGGATTTGGAACAGGAGAAAAGGATGACTTTCAACGCGTAACTTTTTATGTAGTTGGTACTTTATCCATGCATATTCTTTCTAATTTTAAAAAGCTAACTAAAAGTGGATGTTGAATTTTATCAAAAGCTTTCTCAGCATCTATTGAGATGATCATATGGTTTTTATTCTTCGATTTGTTAATGTGGTGTATCACATTGATTGATTTGTGGATGTTGAAAAATCCTTGCATCCCTGAGATAAATCCCACTTGATCATGGTGTATGATCCTTTTAATGTATAGTTGGATTCAGTTTGCTAGTATTTTGTTAAGGATTTTTGCATCTATGTTCATGAGTGATATTGGCCTATAATTTTCTTCTTTTCGTGATATCTTTTTCTGGTGTTGGTATCAGCATGATGCTGGCCTCATGGAATGAGTTTGGAAGTGTTCCTTCCTCTGAAATTTTTTGGAATAGTGTGAGAAGGATAGATGTTAACTTTTCTCTAAATGTTTGGTAGAATTCACCTGTGTATATGTGTAATTTTCTCTATGTGTAATATTTGAAGAATGAAAGCCAAATTTGAAAACTCTGCACTAATTTATATTTTTCTGCTTTGTAAAATTGCTGTAGAATTCTTTTCCTCATTATGCTTTTATGGTATTTTCCAACTTTCTCAATGAGCAATGTTACATTGTACTAAGACTCAAAAGATATAAAACAAGTAAAAAGATAACATCAGTGGAGACATATATCTTTCATACAGAGCAATTTACCTGAGCCGTGGGTTGTAATTCCTCGGGGGGAGGGGAGAAAGCAGCACAAGGGAAAGAGGAGGCCATTTTTATACTTGAGACTGTGGTACCTTGACAACTAAAATTAATAGGGCAAGTTCTTGAAAACAACAAAGCGTGAGAAATCTCTATGGGCTCTATTGAAGGATGGAGAGCTAATGGGGAGAAGAGGTTGGGAAAAACAATTTTGTAGCTTGATTCAGATTGGTACCTCTGCACCTCTGGTGGACCAGAAGCTCTTAAGGAACTCTGAGCTCTTTGTTGACTGCTGGAACAAACCTACTGGAGTCAGGACAGAGGACTGAAGAAGGACAAACAGATGGGAGTGAAAAGTGAAAATATGGGACAGAATGAGAGCTACAGAATGGTCTGTGGGGACCGTGATCCTAGGGGGACTGTGAGACGTGCTACGGTGTTAGTCTATTCTCGTAAAAAGTAGTTTGCAAATAGTCTCCGCTGGTGTTTTTCTAAAACTTTAGGCACTCCATTTGAAAAACACCACTGTGCTTCTCTACTCTAATTATAGTTCTGCGTACAACATGGTCTCCAGGCAGGAGTTTGTATGTATAGATGAATCTGGGGAAAGTGGCAGCTTCATTCTCTTGTGGGCAGCACCATGGTTCATCAACAAAAAGTGAAAGTGTTATGCACTCTGCTGGAAGCAAAATGGTAAAGGTTTGGAGTGTGACATGATACATCAGGAAAGATGTCATGGGCTTTGTTATGGCTAAGGAAGAGCTTCACTGCCTCCCCTTCCTCGTCGCCCCTTCACTGCTCTGTCCAGAGCGTTCTGCCTTCCGCAGAAATCAGAAATTGTCGATGCTCTAGCTGCTCTCATCCTGATTTCAGTTGCCTCTGACTATCAAGTTGGGAAAATGACATTTTGTATTCTTCCTCTTACTCTATCACTCTGAGGCACTTGCACCATCGACCGCTTTCTCCTTCATGAAATTCTGTTTATTTGACTTCTGTGACTTAAGTAGAGGTATTCCTGAGTGGTCCAACACTCGTTCCTCTCTCACTTTAAGTGCTGACTCTGGGTAATCTCAAACAGAGATGTAACTACCGCATACCCCTTCAGATTCCCATCCCCTGCCCTCAGCTCTCTTCTTAGTTCAATGCTCAGAGTTCTAGGTGCTTTCTGACATTGTGACCCCCATGTCTTACAGACCTAATATTTTAAAACTGAGCCGGCTTTCTTCCAGAAAATATGATCCTCTATCTTTATTTCTCTTAATTAATAAAGAAAAGATCTAGCCAATCTTCTACATTAGAATGCTAGAGTCTTCCTCCTCCCCTTGATTGCTCTCACCCACTGCCTTGCTCCAACCTCATCACACTCCCAACCCACAGTCTGACCTCACTCCACGTCACAGTTTCCTTCTCCATTGCCCTCCTTCTCCACTGCCCTCTCCACAGAGTGTATGTGTTTATCCCAATGAACCTGTCTGTGGCCCCTGAAAACATTACCTTATGCAGTGACACAAGATGCCCTTAAATATGTTCTTTCTTCTGCCTAAGATGACCCTTGCTGCTTTGCTCACCTGATGAAAATTTACTCATCCTTCCAGATCTCTGCCACATGTGCCTCCTCTCTGAAGTCTTCCCAGACTTACACTTCTGGAAGAATTAAATACTCTTGCATTTCTGGTTCTACACATACTATGTAGAGTTCTATCATAATTCACATCACACTTTATGCTTTCAGTGCTTCCTTCATGTCATTATTTTCCATAGTTCCATAAAAACAGGGATGCAGTCAACCTGAGAAGCTTTCCAAGAACACAAAAGAAAAGGAAAAAAGAGATGAAAGTAATGAAAAGAGAATATAGAAGACATGAAAGACAGAGAACACGCATCTAACGTGAGGATTATGGGTTTTCCAGAACAAGAAATCAAAATAATTGGAACAGAAGAAATAGCATAATTAAAGAAAATTTTGTGGAGCTGAAAAATATTTATTTATGAAATTCAAAAGCCTCAATGCATTCTTGGCAAAACTTCACATTCTTAAAAAAAATGTGACTGTTATTTGGGTAAAAATATAAGACAGCATGAAGAAACAAAATCAGTCTGGCTTTTCACTTCTCTCCCATATTGACAATTTTTGAGGAGGAAATTTGGTGATATAAGCATTTTATTTACAGCCAATTAGTTTTCATATGTGAAAGCAATAGAAAAATATCGTCAGATATACAAGGGTTCAGAAAATAAATTGCTCATGAACATTTTGAAAAATTTCCTAGAGATACAGTCCATCTTAACTATGCTATGAGTGAAAAACGAATGCTCAAGTTAGGAGTAATACTATAAAAGGACTGATAGATCTACCTACAAGACTGTCACAAGCCATGATAAACTGTCACTGCAGGAGTTATGATAACAGTTTGTACCTCAGCATCACAGATAACTGAACTGACCACAAAAATGAATCTGTAAAGAAATTTACAGCATGGTAATGCCTTTCATTGTTGGACCTGGGTGAAGATTAAACTGAAGCAATTTCATTGCATGTTCTTTACCTTATGAAAATAAACTGATTAGACACATTCATCCCTACTCTGACAGGAACCTCTCTCTTAGGCAGAATGCATCTCAGAGTTAAAGCTTCAGTTAATGTTAATATTATCAGATAGCATGACAACTATTTTTTTTTAATGCTGTGGCAGAGATTGTATTGCTCACCAGATCTATGCCATTCTCTTTACAATCACACAGCTAGACTAGTTCCAGGCTACCTAGCATTTGCTTTGGCCATATGACTGGGTTCCAGCAATAGCATTAGAGCAGAAATAATATACAACAGTTCTAAGTCTGGTCCATGTAAAACATGCAGTCTTTGCTTTTTTTTTTTTTTGTCCTCACTCATTGGCTGAATAGAGAGGAATCCAAGGTTATAGAAGAGGAAAGAGCCTCAAGATGTAAGGAAACTTTGTCCTTGAATGACTGTATGAAACAGAGTCCATCATTAAACTGTTATTGAGTTAAGCCACTGAAATTTTCTAAAGCTTTCTAAAGCTTTCTAAAGCTCTCTTATCCTTACAGACATAAGTACCTACAAAAACAGAGGTAAGATATCAAACTGTTGTTATGGTTGTGTTTCATTGTTTTATAATTTTCTTCTTTCCACTTGTTATTTATATTCCTTTTATTAGTATAATTTACATGAAGAATTCTTGGGTCTTGTATATGGTAGTAAGTTATATTGGTCTTATAATACCTCAAATGTTCTGTGCTTGAGCTACTTGACATATGTTTTGTCCATTCTTCAAGTCTCTTATCACAGAGGTAAGCGTGTGAGAGAAGTTTAGTAGTTGACATTAATTTATCTTGTAATTGTCCATATGGAAGATTTATATTTTCTGGATCTAGATACCAAAACAATAGATCCCAATCTTCCAAAAGATGCCAAGCATTATTCATGGGTAGTAATAAATGTTGAGTGTTCTCTTAGAGAAAACAGTTGTGGCTGGAAATATGGTAGGAACAAAATGAAGTTTCTACTGTCAGGACACTTAACATGCAGCCAACAGAGACAGACAAATAAGCAAATAAACACATAATATAATTTCAGGGAGTAATAACTTCTATGGCAAAAAAAAAATAAAGCAAAGTTAAGACAGGAAGGACTCATTTGGTGAGAGAAGGGGACTATTTGAGGCAAGTGTGATGTCTGAGCAGAGGCTGGAGAGACAATGAGTACATTCTGTTAATTCTGGTAGAAGGGAGCAGCCCATGTAAAGTTCTTGAGGCAGAAAGGAGCTTGGAATGTTCAAAGAGTTGAATAAGTTCCAGCATAAATTATAAAAACAATGGGATTAGATGGTATCAGAGAGACAGTGACTCAAGGCGCATACATAGCAAAGAGTTACACAACTGTCATGTGTAAGGAAACATGACAGTTTCCTTACACGTAAAACTTCATTTGATTGTCACAACAAACGTGAAAGGTGTTAGTATATTTGTAGTTTCACATGAAGAGAACTAGGCTCGGAGGGCTGTACCCCAAAGTACAAAATCAAAAGACCCAAAATCCAGATTATATCCTCATTCTGGTTGTCTCCAAATCCTGCTGTTCAGGTAACCACCTGGGAACCCTGCCTCCAGAATGCTGTCAAGCCCTTAAATGTGCCTAAATGTATGTTATGCCTCTCATATTCAGGATTACAAGTACTTCTCAGTCCCTTAAGCATCCCTGGTGGTCTAGATCTGTCCCTTCTCCTTGGCAAAAATCAAATGTTCCTCCTCCACACGAGAAGGTGAAGGAAACCTGCTTTGAATCAATGAAACCCAATTTCTTTGCTTTTGTCACTGGAGTATTCTTGGGATTTGAGGAATTTTCTATAAAAAATGTAAAATTTTACATGTTCGTTTGAGTGCTATCCTAAATAATACCATATCCTGGATTATCTGACCTTTTGAATTCAGTGTCTACTACATTGTCTGACCCCTTGTGAATTTAGTGTCTATATTAGTATGTATGTCTAGGATTTTTATGGTGCTCAAGCCAAGCTGGGCTATTTTATTGTTGAGCTAAGGGAGGTGGGGAATGAGTGGCAGCCAGCACTCAAATGATGGTCACTAGCAAACGAAGGCTAAGTGATATTAAGGTAATCTAAAGGAATGGACGATTTTTAGTATTTTAAGTTGAGAAAGTGTGGGGAGAACAGAGCCATCCCAGAATACCCACAGTTTTCCACGTATGCTTAATAGAAGGTACCCTGTGCCATGGTATTTAATTTCAACAAAAGCAGCACCATTTGACATATTAAATAGCCATTCATTCAAATTGTATCAGTCCTGAAGTTTTACCTATATGTTTGTTTGATTAGATTACTATCATTTTAGGAATTTATACCTATTTTATATTTGTATATATTAAGGAAGCACTTGATAAAAAAATTTAAATTCAAATTGGGTTCTTCAGAAATATTTTCCTTTAAAAGAGATTCACACATTTCTCAAATTTAAGAAACATTGATTTAAAATGTACATCACATATAAAGGAAAGAAATGTTAATATTCTTTGGTAGCTTTGTAGCATCAGGACTGTGACTCCAACATTTATAAAATTAATGTAGCTTAGTCCAGATGATTCATTTTAATTTAACTACAGAGGTGTCCACTGTGATGCTCTTTAGGATGGTAACTATTAGAAACAATTTAAACTTTTATCATTACAGGATTAATTGAATGAGAAACATTACACAATTGACTGTGTTTTACACTTCAAAATAATATTATAGATATATTTTTATTGACTTGGAAATATGTTTACCATATATTGTTAGGTGAAAAGACTGAACAACAAAAATGATATATAACTTTATCCTATTTTTATAAAAAATGTGTTTGTGTTATATGTATGTGAAAACATATGCATGTGACAAGCCCTGAGAAAACACATACCATGGGTTTTAGAGTGATCTTCTCTGGACTACGGGTTATGATTTTTTTCCTCTTTTGGTTTTCCTGTATTTTCTAACTTTCCCACACTGATCAGGAACTGCTTTTGCAACTAAAAATCATTTAAATTTTAAAATATAGTTTAAATGTTATAAAAAATTGTCCAAAATAACCATTCCATTTTAAAAAGAGGCATAAAGGAGGACTCTCATCAGATTACATACAAAAGATTAAAGAGTGGGTGAGGCAAAAGGTGGTCCACAGATTTTTTTTTTTTTAACATCTTTATTGGGGTATAATTGCTTTACAATGGTGTGTTTCTGCTTTATAACAAAGTGAATCAGTCATACATAAACATATGTTCCCATATGTCTTCCCTGTTGCATCTCCCTCCCTCCCACCCTCCCCATCCCACCCCTCCAGGCTGTCACAAAGCACCGAGCCAATATTCCTGTGCCATGCGGCTGCTTCCCACTAGCTATCTACCTTACTGCGTTTGTTAGTGTGTATATGCCCATGACTCTCTCTCGCCCTGTCACAGCTCACCCTTCCCCCTCCCCATAACCTCAAGTCCGTTCTCTAAGAGGTCTGCGTCTTTATTCCTGCTTTACCCCTAGGTTCTTCATGACATTTTTTTCTTAAATTCCATATATATGTGTTAGCATACGGTATTTGTCTTTTTCTTTCTGACTTACTTCACTCTGTATGACAGACTCTAGGTCTATCCACCTCATTACAAATAGCTCAATTTCGTTTCTTTTTATGGCTGAGTAATATTCCATTGTATATATGTGCCACATCTTCTTTATCCATTCATCCGATGACGGGCACTTAGGTTGTTTCCATCTCCGGGCTATTGTAAATAGAGCTGCAATGAACATTTTGGTACATGACTCTTTTTGAATTTTGGTTTTCTCAGGGTATATGCCCAGTAGTGGGATTGCTGGGTCATATGGTAGTTCTATTTGTAGTTTTTTAAGGAACCTCCACACTGTTCTCCATAGTGGCTGAACCAATTCACATTCCCACCAGCAGTGCAAGAGGGTTCCCTTTTCTCCACACCCTCTCCAGCATTTATTGTTTCTAGATTTTTTGATGATGGCCATTCTGACTGGTGTGAGATGATATCTCATTGTAGTTTTGATTTGCATTTCTCTAATGATTAATGATGTTGAGCATTCTTTCATGTGTTTGTTGGCAGTCTGTATATCTTCTTTGGAGAAATGTCTATTTAGGTCTTCTGCCCATTTTTGGATTGGGTTGTTTGTTTTCTTGTTATTGAGCTGCATGAGCTGCTTGTAAATTTTGGAGATTAATCCTTTGTCGGTTGCTTCATTTGCAAATATTTTCTCCCATTCTGAGGGTTGTCTTTTGGTCTTGTTTATGGTTTCCTTTGCTGTGCAAAAGCTTTGAAGTTTCATTAGGTCCCATTTGTTTATTTTTGTTTTTATTTCCATTACTCTAGGAGGTGGGTCAGAAAGGATCTTGCTTTGATTTATGTCATAGAGTGTTCTGCCTATGTTTTCCTCTCAGAGTGTGATAGTTTCTGGCCTTACATTTAGGTCTTTAATCCATTTTGAGCTTATTTTTGTGTATGGTGTTAGGGAGTGATCTAATCTCATACTTTTATATGTACCTGTCCAGTTTTCCCAGCACCACTTATTGAAGAGGCTGTCCTTTCTCCATTGTACATTACTGCCACCTTTATCAAAGATAAGGTGTCCATATGTGCATGGGTTTATCTCTGGGCTTTCTATCCTGTTCCATTGATCTATCTTTCTGTTTTTGTGCCAGTACCATACCGTCTTGATGACTGTAGCTTTGTAGTATAGTCTGAAGTCTGGGAGCCTGATTCCTCCAGTTCCTTCTTTCGTCCTCAAGATTGCTTTGGCTATTCGGGGTCTTTTGTGTTTCCATACAAATTGTGAAATTTTTTGTTCTAGTTCTGTGAAAAATGCCAGTGGTAGTTTGATAGGGATTGCATTGAATCTATAGATTGCTTTGGGTAGTAGAGTCATTTTCACAATGTTGATTCTTCCAATCCAAGAACATGGTATATCTCTCCACCTATTTATATCATCTTTAATTTCTTTCATCAGTGTCTTATAATTTTCTGCATACAGGTCTTTTGTCTCCTTAGGTAGGTTTATTCCTAGATATTTTATTCTTTTTGTTGCAATGGTAAATGGGAGTGTTTTCTTGATTTCACTTTCAGATTTTTCATCATTAGTATATAGGAATGCCAGAGATTTCTGTGCATTAATTTTGTATCCTGCCACTTTACCAAATTCATTGATTAGCTCTAGTAGTTTTCTGGTAGCATCTTTAGGGTTCTCTATGTATAGGATCATGTCATCTGCAAACAGTGACAGCTTTACTTCTTCTTTTCCAATTTGGATTCCTTTTATTTCCTTTTCTTCTCTGATTGCTGTGGCTAAAACTTCCAAAACAATGTTGAATAATAGTGGTGAGAGTGGGCAACCTTGTCTTGTTCCTGATCTTAGTGGAAATGCTTTCAGTTTTTCACCATTGAGGATGATGTTTGCTGTGGGCTTGTCATATATGGCCTTTATTATGTTGAGGAAAGTTCCCTCTATGCCTACTTTCTGCAGGGTTTTTATCATAAATGGGTGTTGAATTTTGTCAAAAGCTTTCTCTGCATCTATTGAGATGATCATATGGTTTTTCTCCTTCAGTTTGTTAATATGGTTTATCACATTGATAGATTTGCGTATATTGAAGAATCCTTGCATTCCTGGAATAAACCCCACTTGATCATGGTGTATGATCCTTTTAATGTGCTGTTGGATTCTGTTTGCTAGTATTTTGTTGAGGATTTTTGCATCTATGTTCATCAGTGATATTGGCCTGTAGTTTTCTTTCTTTGTGACATCCTTGTCTGGTTTTGGTATCAAGGTGATGGTGGCCTCGTAGAAGGAGTTAGGGAGTGGTCCTCCCTCTGCTATATTTTGGAAGAGTTTGAGAAGGATAGGTGTTAGCTCTTCTCTAAATGTTTGATAGAATTCGCCTGTGAAGCCATCTGGTCCTGGGCTTTTGTTTGTTGGAAGATTTTTAATCACAGTTTCAATTTCAGTGCTTGTGATTGGTCTGTTCATATTTTCTATTTCTTCCTGATTCAGTCTTGGCAGGTTGTGCCTTTCTAAGAATTTGTCCATTTCTTCCAGATTGTCCATTTTATTGGCATAGAGTTGCTTGTAGTAATCTCTCATGATCTCTTTTATTTCTGCAGTGTCAGTTGTTACTTCTCCTTTTTCATTTCTAATTCTATTGATTTGAGTCTTCTCCCTTTTTTTCTTGATGAGTCTGGCTAGTGGTTTATCTATTTTGTTTATCTTCTCAAAGAACCAGCTTTTAGTTTTATTGATCTTTGCTATTGTTTCCTTCATTTCTTTTTCATTTATTTCTGATCTGATTTTTATGATTTCTTTCCTTCTGCTAGCTTTGGGGTTTTTTTGTTCTTCTTTCTCTAATTGCTTGAGGTGCAAGGTTAGGTTGTTTATTCGAGATGTTTCCTGCTTCTTAAGGTGGGCTTGTATTGCTATAAACTTCCCCCTTAGAACTGCTTTTGCTGCATCCCACAGGTTTTGGGTTGTTGTGTCTCCATTGTCATTTGTTTCTAGGTATTTTTTGATTTCCTCTTTGATTTCTTCAGTGATCTCTTCATTATTAAGTAGTGTATTGTTTAGCCTCCACGTGTTTGTATTTTTTACAGATCTTTTCCTGTAATTGATATCTAGTCTCATGGCGTTGTGGTCTGAAAAGATACTTGATACAATTTCAATTTTCTTAAATTTACCAAGGCTTGATTTGTGACCTAAGATATGATCTATCCTGGAGAATGTTCCATGAGCACTTGAGAAAAATGTGTATTCTGTTGTTTTTGGATGGAGTGTCCTATAAATATCAATTAAGTCCATCTTGTTTAATGTATCATTTAAAGCTTGTGTTTCCTTATTTATTTTCATTTTGGATGATCTGTCCATTGGTGAAAGTGGGGTTTTAAAGTCCCCTACTATGAATGTCTTACTGTCGATTTCCCCTTTTATGGCTGTTAGTATTTGCCTTATGTATTGAGGTGCTCCTATGTTGGGTGCATAAATATTTACAATTGTTATATCTTCTTCTTGGATCGATCCCTTGATCATTATGTAGTGTCCTTCTTTGTCTCTTTTAATAGTCCTTATTTTAAAGTCTATTTTGTCTGATATGAGAATTGCTACTCCAGCTTTCTTTTGGCTTCCATTTTCATGGAATATCTTTTTCCATCCCCTTACTTTCAGTCTGTATGTGTCTCTAGGTCTGAAGTGGGTCTCTTGTAGACAGCATATATAAGGGTCTTGTTTTTGTATCCATTCAGCTAATCTGTGTCTTTTGGTGGGAGCATTTAGTCCATTTACATTTAAGGTAATTATCGATATGTATGTTCCTATTCCCATTTTCTAAATTGTTTTGGGTTCGTTATTATAGGTCTTTTCCTTCTCTTGTGTTTCTTGCCTAGAGAAGATCCTTTAGCATTTGTTGTAAAGCTGGTTTGGTGGTGCTGAACTCTCTCAGCTTTTGCTTGTCTGTAAAGGTTTTAATTTCTCCATCAAATCTGAATGAGATCCTTGCTGGGTAGAGTAGTCTTGGCTGCATGTTTTTCTCCTTCATCACTTTCAGTATGTCCTGCCACTCCCTTCTGGCTTGTAGGGTTTCTGCTGAGAGATCAGCTGTTAACCTTATGGGGATTCCCTTATGTGTTATTTGTTGTTTTTCCCTTGCTGCTTTTAATATGCTTTCTTTGTATTTAATTTTTGACAGTTTGATTAATATGTGTCTTGGCATGTTTCTCCTTGTATTTATCTTGTATGGGACTCTCTATGCTTCCTGGACTTGATTAACTATTTCCTTTCCCATATTAGGGAAGTTTTCAACTATAATCTCTTCAAATATTTTCTCAGTCCCTTTCTTTTTCTCTTCTTCTTCTGGAACCCCTATAATTCGAATGTTGGTGCGTTGAATGTTGTCCCAGAGGTCTCTGAGACTGTCCTCAGTTCTTTTCATTCTTTTTTCTTTATTCTGCTCTGCAGTAGTTATTTCCACTATTTTATCTTCCAGGTCACTTATCCGTTCTTCTGCTTCAGTTATTCTGCTATTGATCCCATCTAGAGTACTTTTAATTTCATTTATTGTGTTGTTCATCGTTGCTTGTTTCATCTTTAGTTCTTCTAGGTCCTTGTTAACTGATTCTTGCATTTTGTCCAATCGATTGTCCATTCTATCTCCAAGATTTCGGATCAACCTTACTATCATTATTCTGAATTCTCTTTCAGGTAGACTGCCTATTTCCTCTTCATTTGTTAGGTCTGGTGCATTTTTATCTTGCTCCTTTATCTGCTGTGTGTTTTTCTGTCTTCTCATTTTGCTTATCTTACTGTGTTTGGGGTCTCCTTTTTGCAGGCTGCAGGTTTGTAGTTCCTCCTGTTTTTGATGTCTGTCTCCAGTGGCTAAGGTTGGTTCAGTGGGTTGTGTAGGCTTCCTGGTGGAGGGGGCTAGTGCCTGTGTTGTGGTGGATGAGGCTGGATCTTGTCTCTCTAGTGGGCAGGTTCACGTCTGGTGGTGTGTTTGGGGGTGTCTGTGGCCTTATTATGATTTTAGGCAGCCTCTCTGCTAATGGGTGGGGTTGTGTTCCTGTTTTGCTAGTTGTTTGGCATAGGTTTTCCAGCACTGTGGCTTGCTGGTCGTTGAGTGAAGCTGGGTGCTGGTGTTAAGATGGAGGTCTCTGGGAGATTTTCGCCGTTTGATATTATGTGGAGCTGGGAGGTCTCTTGTTGATCAGTGTCCTGAAGTTGGCTGTCCTACCTCAGAGGCAGAGCCCTGCCTCCTGGCTGCAGCACCAAAAGCTTTTCATCCACAGGCTCAGGATAAAAGGGAGAAAAAGTAGAGGGAATTAGTAGAAGTATGAGGAAAGAAAGAAGGAAAGGAGGGTAGGAAGGAAGGAAGAAAGAAAGAAGCAAAGAAGGAAAGAAGGCAAGAAGGAAAGAAAGGAGGGAGGGAGGGAGGAAGGAAGGAAGGAGGGAAAGAAGGAAAAAAGACAGAAAGAAAGAAGATACAGTAAAAATAAAATAAAGTATAATAAAGTTATTGAATTAAAAACTTCTTATTTAGAAAAAAAAAAAAAAGGGACGGAAAGAACCTTAGGACAAATGTTGGAAGCAAAGCTATACAGACAAAATCTTACACAGAAGCATACACATACACCCTCACTAAAAGAGGTAAATGGGGAAAAATCCTAAATCTTGCTGTCAGAGACCACCTCCTCAATTTGGGATGATTCGTTGTCTAAAGGAGGGAAGGAAGGACGGAAAGAAAGAAAGAAAGAACGAAGGTAAAGTATAATAAGGTTATTAAAATTAATTATTAAGAAAAAAAATTTAAAAAAAAACATGGACGGATAGAACCCTAGGACAAATGGTGGAAGCAAGACTATACAGACAAGATCTCACACAGAAGCATACACATACACATTCACAAAAAGAGGAAAGGGGAAAAAATCATAGATCTTGCTCCTAAAGTCCACTTCCTTAATTTGGGATGATTGGTTGTCTATTCAGGTATTCCACAGATGCAGGGTACATCAAGTTGATTGTGGAGCTTTAATCTGCTGCTTCTGAGGCTGCTGGGAGAGATTTCCCTTTCTCTTCTTTGTTCTCACAGCTCCCAGGGCTAAGCTTTGGATTTGGCCCTGCCACTGCGTGTAGATCGCTGGAGGGCGTCTGTTTTTTGCTCAGACAGGATGGGGTTAAAAGAGCCGCTGATTGGGGGCTCTGGTGCACTCAGGCCGGCGGGGACGGAGGGGCACAGAGTGCGGGGCGGGCCTGCGGTGGCAAAGGCCGGCGTGACTTTGCACCAGCCTGAGGCGCGCTGTGCGCTCTCCCGGGGAAGTTGTCTCTGGATCCCGGGAACCCGGCAGTGGCGGGCTGCACAGGCTCCGCGGAAGAGGGGTGTGGAGAGTGACCTGTGCTCGCACACAGGCCCCTCGGTGGCGGCAGCAGCAGCCTTAACGTCTCCCGCCCGCCTCTGGGGTCCGCGCTTTTAGCCGCGGCTCGCGCCCGTCTCTGGATTCCGCGCTTTCAGCCGCGGCTCGCGCCCGTCTCTGGGGTCCGCGCTTTCAGCCGCGGCTCGCGCCCGTCTCTGGGGTCCGCGCTTTCAGCCGCGGCTCGCGCCCGTCTCTGGGGTTCGCGCTTTTAGCCGCGGCTCGCGCCCGTCTCTGGAGTTCCTTTAAGCAGCGTTCTTAAACCCCTCTCCTCACGCCCCAGGAAACAAAGAGGGAAGGAAAAGTCTCCTGCCTCTTCTGCAGGTGCAGGCTTTTCCCCGGACTCCCTCCTGGCTAGCTGTGGTGCACTAACCCCTTCAGGCTCTGTTCAAGCCGCCAACCCCAGTCCTGTCCCTGCGCTCCGGCCTCAGCTCGCAGCCCCGCCCGCCCCGGCGGGTGAGCAGACAAGCCTCTCGGGCTGGTGAGTGCCGGTGGGCACCGATCCTCTGTGCGGGAATCTCCCCGCTTTGCCCTCCACATCCCTGTTGCTGTGCTCTCCTCCGCAGCTTCGAAGCTCCCCCCTCCGCCTCCCGCCGTCTCCGCCCGCGAAGGGGCTTCCTAGAGTGTGGAAACTTTTCCTCCTTCACAGCTCTCTCCCACTGGTGCAGGTGCCGTCCCTATTCTTTTGTCTCTGTTTTTTCTTTTGCCCTACCCAGGTACGTGGGGAGTTTCTTGCCTTTTGGGAGGTCTGAGGTCTTCTGCCAGCCTTCAGTAGGTGTTCTGTAGGAGTTGTTCCACGTGTAGATGTATTGCTGGTGTATCTGTGGGGAGGAAGGTGATCTCCGCGTCTTACTCTTCCGCCATCTTCCCGACTATTCCACCGGTCCACAGATTTTGATAATTCTTTGAGAAATATGAAATACTATCAGAAATATTCATTGGAAATAACAGGATGGGGCATCACAAAACCACACCTGGGAGTAACTTACTTAAACACTAAAATGTGGATCTTTTCATACAGTCTGGGATGTAATTCTACTCTTTTATCTTCCCTAAATGAAAATAACAGAAACTACTAGAGTCAGGTTGCAATTTTCTAAGAACCAAAGGCATTTTTTTTGAAAGACTGAAGTTTTACAGTTATTTCCTGATAACTCATGGTCATAAAAAGGAAAATCCTAATCATTTATACACTTCATCATTTTGAGAAATAAAATGGCATGTATAAATCCAAAAAAGTAATGCTTGAAATGATTATCTATTTTCACCAATTATTCCTGTTAAAAATTTATAAAGTACAGAAAATTTCAAAATATAAACCAAACCACCCATACTTTTACCACTCAGGGAAAATTGTTATTAACATTTTAGTGCATATAATTTTGGTCATTTTCACTTACATTTTAATGATATTTAGATTTAGTAAACATACTGTTTTACAAACTAGTTTTGATTTAAAATATCCTCAGAACATTTTTCTGTATCAGAAAAGTCTTAGAAAACAAAAATGGCATTTCATAGTAATCTTTTATTAAATAATTTTCAGGCTGTTGTATTTTTGATTAAACTTTACTATCATAAATAATACAGAGAAGATCATGTTTGCATATGAAACTTCAAGCATCTCTTTAATTGTTTTCTTAGGTTAAATTCCAGAATTAGGGTTACTGGGTCAATATGTAGGCAGTTTAAAGGTATTTACACATATTACCACTTTTGTTTTCCTTCTGATAGACTGTATCTGCTGATACACCCATCCTTGTTGAATACATACAGTTTTACCCATCCCATGCTAAGTACCTTGCAGGAAGAAACCCTAGAGATTCTACTTTGATTTCTGCACACTTTTGTACTTCGTATTCAGATATGAAGAGGAAATAAAAGAACTATAATAATTGTATGTTGTTACAGAGCTTCATTACTGATCAGAAAGAATGATTGGAAAAATCTTCCCACCTCAGTTTTGCAGATGGCAGAAATCAAGTTTGACAGTTACCAGAGCTGACAACTTCTCACGATACCATTTCTGAAGAAAATGGAACACAGGACAGGGATCTTCTATCCCTTTGCCTTTGACAGAGTTATTTTCCAGATTACAATAAACATCCCAGGATGTGCTATTGAACTAAGTTAGAAATAAAGACCCCCAAGGCCTGGAAGCCATTTAATTGCTATTGAAGCATTTCTGGAAGTGCTTGGAGGCCCTCACAGGGAGGAAAATACCCTTTTACACAAGATGAGAGAATTGCTAATAACAGTGGGTGAGAGGAAAGCCATTCTTAAAGATAAGAATTGGCTTGGGATGCCGGAATTAAAGCATTCAATGTGTCAGGTCAACCTTCATGTTAAATTACAAATATTAACAGTTTCCTTTTCTTCTAAGAAGAGGAAATAGTTTTATGCTTGTTTGTTTCTTTGCTCATTTTTAATGTTGACTAGCCATTTCCTGACCTTGCCCCCTCCCCGCCTCTGGGGATGTCATAGAGAGATGCTCTACTAGGTAACATTGCATCTTTACGCCAAGGTATACCTTATACATCACAGGCACCCCCAAATGATTGGATGCCAGCCTTGCTAGCCCATGCCCAAACCACAGGGTTAGGTGAGCAGTGGGATAATATATGTGTGTCCTACTCTGCAGCTACACTTAAAGTCTTCAAGTGCTTTGACTATTGAATGCCTATCTCTGTTTGTAATGTTTTCCCCACAGACCTAGAGTTCCACAGGGGCTGAGTCTGTCTTTCTTACTCACTTTTATATCTGCTACACAGAAGTACCATTGAACTGGCAGCATGTAAGAGCACGTGCTTTCCCATAATCTTACCACCACAGGGAATTCATTTTGGTTTTTAACCTTTGCCAATTTGGTAGTCAAAAATGGAACTCATTGTGTGATGCTGGTGAAACTGAACATAAACTCATTTGTTTATTTTTCTTTTGTAATTTGCGTCTTTGTGTCCTTTGCATATTTTTTCACTTAAGAACTCCTTTTTCCTGTTGATGTAAAAGAATATTCTTTTTCTATAAATTAAGGATAGTAACCCTTTGTCCACCATATATTTTATAAATATTGCATCCCTAGTATATTATTTATAGTGTTTTTGATATAGAGAGAATTTTAACTTTTTTCTCAAGTATCAATATATCGTTTTCCTTTCTGGTTTTTGCTTTATGCTTAGAAAGCCCTTCTCTACTAGTGTCAGTTCTTATCTTATTTTCTTTTAATGGCTTAATTTTAAAATTAACCCAACTCACTGAATTCAACAAAATATTGTTTCAAGAGCTTTAATTAATTTCTTGCCTCAAACAATGTAATTTGTACAGTTGAATATTTATATTTCCAAGCCTGCTAATCTGCAAATGTCATGATGATAAGGACTCCATACTGGAATGTCTTTCTGTTGGCCCTAAATTCAAAAGAGGAATAACTCTAATAAGTATCACTGTTGTCCCCACTTGACTTCCTCTTTGCATGGAGTCACTTCACAGAAGCCTTGAGAAATAATGTCAACTTTTTCCTACAGTTTTTCTTAAAGGGTGTGAGGCAAGAGTTTTACTCTGAATGGCATGAGGAAAGCTTCCTAGAAATACTCTCTGGATAGTTTCCCCTTTCCCCAAAATTCCCCACGCAGAGTGACAGGTAAAAAATATCTACCACAGTTGTTCTCATTCAAATAATCCCTTCTACTCACTATTTCACAATTGTCCTATCCCTGCCCCTCTGAGACTAGGTGCTAGAGAATAAAATTTCCACTCTGCCTCTCACTGACTGTCTGGAGAACTTGCCTGTTATCCAGATTTCAGTGTGATAAAGAGCATGAAAGGTGACATAGAAATCCAGAATCCTTTCCTTTTAGAAAGTAGAGGAAGAGTTCCAGTTTCTGGTTCTGCACATAAGATGCTTGGAAGTTTCCACTCCATCCTAACAACAAGTAAAAAGCTGAAGAGAGTGAAAAAGCAGCAACTCTTCTTGGATCCGTAAGAGAGGGCGGACACAAGGCACACTACCAACTGTCTCTCCCAAGGTTGGAGAGACAGACAAGTCAGTACAGGGAGTCCAGGCTCTCCAGAGCAGAGACTCACAGGCAGAAACCACTGCAGGAATCAAAATCCTGAATGGGCAATTGATGGATTGCTGGAGGCTCGGCATGGACAACTCTAAGAGTCAAAAACTCCAGGGGGGTCCAGTCATAGGATGGTCCCCACAGCATTGTGAGATTCACCTCCAAGAGCTCCACCCGATTCCCACAGTAAATACCAGGGGAAAATCTCCTAGTGCTTCCTGCAGGGGGAGGGGGAAGAAGAACCGTTTTGAAATACACCAGAGCACTTGGTTCTTCTTAACAAGGTCTGCCGTGAGGGGAAACTAGTTAACCAGAGCCTACCCTGCTGGGGTATTATTATCAGAGCCTAACTGACCTGGGGGAACGGAAATAACCCAACTCCACCCATCTCTAGCCATCCTGCCCCAACTAAGGGGGTGGAGAAAACCTGAGCAACTCTTGTGAAGGTCACAGTCCAGGGGCACAGGCTCACTAAAAGACTGAGACCTAATCATAGACCTATAGATCGCTTCTCCCCCCACGTCACCACCATGTGACTAAGGCCTGTTTAGAATAGTTCCTTTTACCCTGTACCTTATGTCTGGCTATCAACGAAAAAATTACAAAGCATATCTAAAGGTAGAAGACACAATTCGAGGAGGCAGAACAAGCATAAGGACCAGGCATGGCAGGGACGCTGGAATTATCAGACGGGGGATTTTAAACAACTATGATAAATAGACTAAGAGCTTTAAGAGATGAAGTGGACAGCGTGTAAGAAAAGATGGGTGATGTAAGCAGAGAGATGGAAATCCTGAGAGAAAAAGAGAGGAAAAAGTTGAGAAGGAAGAAGTCTACAGATACAGATTTAGTAATAATTTTTGTTGCTATCACAAAGTAAAGCTACTGTTCCTGCACAGCAGGTGATGGTAATTTAACACCACCTTTGATGAAATGTAATGCTCATAAACTCTGCATATTACGTCATGAACTAAAGCCTCTTTCACTCTTATTCTCTTACAATGTCACTTATTACCCTACTCTCAAAGGAAGATTTTTGACAGTAAGTTTCTTGTCGTGTTTTATAAGCTTTCCTGGTTTTGTTGTATTCAAAGTTGAGTTTACTGATGGCCAAGCCCCCAGCTAGCTCACCTAGCACCTTTGATCTAATTTTTTTAAAGAATTGCCCCTCTTAGAGATGGATGCCAGGTGAATTCCTTGAGTGCAGGAGTGAGATCTCAGCCTCTAGGCCAGGCTCTCTTTTGCAGGGCGCACCCTAAACAATTGTACAGATTGGCAGGGATCTCGATGCCTCCTACTTAAGTGGAGAACATGATGTTGAAAAGTGGCAACATGGGGGGCAACCACCGTGCTAATTTCTTGAGCTGGATGAACCATGGCTCTAATCAAAAATTGGGGGCATTTTATTCTTGCAAAGAAGGCTGATACTCTGAACGAATGAAATCATCATTAAAAAACAAGCTATGCCACTTGGGTCTTCCTCTTCCTCAAATACATAATTTTTTTAAAAAGAAGTTTCTGGTTAACATAGTATAATTTTTGTTTTGTTTCACCTGTATCAAAACAATTTTTGATATACTTTTATATTGGGAGACTGAAAAAGTCTACATTTATTTTTAATTAGTGCTATGTCAATTACAACTCCATTCATGTTAAAAAGTACAAAAAGACAATAAAAATGTTCCTATTCCCGCTCTCTAAGGGAGATACATGGAGCACCATGGTTACACAAGTATCTGCGGAGAGAATGCACCTAAGACTGGTAGAAAATACCCAGCTAGCCTGGAGCAGGGTCTGGCTCCTGAGTTGCCTTAATTTAGCGTGAATTTCCTTGACGCCTGATTGCTACCATATCTCTTTGACTTGTGATTTGGCTAGACTTTGTTTTTGGGGACCATATGAAACACTTGGTAAGTATTTATGGAAACAAGATACTCTGCATCTCTCCAATTTCCTCTTCCATGTCTTTGGATTTGTTAATGGGGCAGAGAGAGCGTACAGTCAGGTGGGCCAGACACAAAGGAGATCTGTGGGTCCCAGGCCACCTGAGCACCTTGGGGAGGATCAGGGAGTGGAATGCACTGCATTTTTGATAAACTAGTCATGGGGAGCAAGCTAAAGGGCTTACTTGCTTTGTCATGGTAGGACTCAGTTGGGTGTGTGTGCCAAGATGAGAGCCATGACTGCTCCTCTGACCAAGTGGACTTTCCCATGGCCCTCACATTTGGTCTTAACCTTATTCTGCTCACTGATGTCTTTATGGCTGCCTGTGGGTCCTTTTAGGTAACTCACAGTTCTTTGAACCCTGGCTGATGGCAGAATTACTGGTTAGTGGTGCCTGATTAGTTTTGTTCCGTACTCATCAATAAAGATGAAATCATCCCTATTCAAGATCGAAGGGACCATTCCAAACTTTTAGTTATACTAGATTATGTTTTATAAAAGAAGCTTTACGTTCTCAAGGCATTTATTACTATAATCATTAAGACTGGCAAATGTTTCCTGTACTTCACTCTTGTCTCAGGTTGGTCAAGTCTTTGAGAGGGTTTGCATCAGATTCACTTTATGGACAGGTATTGTGTTTGAATATCTGTGCTAGCTTTAGACAGTCACACAGAAACAAAGATCAGAGAATAGTTCATTAGAAAGAATATTAAACTAGGTATCAAAGGACATTAGCTCTGATTCTGGCTATGAACCTTGAGAAAGACCTTGACTTCTCTCTTTCGGGTGCTTCATGTATAAAAGGAGGAAAAGAATGCTTGCCTTATCCACTTCAGAGCCTTGTTCTGAGAATCTTAAATGTGAAAGTACTTTTGCAAACTATAAAGTCCTACGTAAATTCACGGTTTTCGTATTAGGAGGCCCTGCTACCTCCCTACCTGAGGGAGCCTTTAACTGATCCTCCCCGGCCCCACCCATCACGGGCACTTTTGCGGCTCTGTTGAGAGAAACACAATTTATGGCGGCAAAGATACAGACCTGCATCACGGGGTCACTGCTGTGTTTCCATTACAAACACACAGGCTTCAGGCTTCAGCCCTTTCCACATGCTGAACTTCATCGGAGTCCCATGTGTTGAGAGCCTTCTGGAAGAAACCCAACAATTACAGAGCAGTGCACCATACAGACTTGGCCTGAATGTAATTTCAGCCTGAACTTTCTGGGGTTTGTTATGGGGTCCCATCCTGCAGTCTTTCAACATGAGAAACTCTCCTGGGCATGGCAGTTTTGGAAATTCTTCAAGATTGAGGAGTACCGCCTCTAGGATTGACCCATCAGGGAGGACCCTTTAGCCAGAATGGACCTTAAATCTCATTTCATGAGCCTGCTGCTTTTCTGTGTCTGTGTGGCCTTCTACTTAAAATGAATAACCAAAGTACATAGTTTTAAGTACAGTGGTTTCTGCACTCCTGGAGCTGATTTTTTCCTTTGCCCCCCCAGGTTGACGGTAGTAAAATAAATGGATCCAAATGGATTTTGCAGAGATAGTCAAAAAAGCCATGCCAACTTGGCCTCTTTTGTTCAGTAAGTACAGTATATGTAACTGCCATTTAGAGAGGATACGACCCCAAGTCAATTATTGATTGCTTTAGCTCCTCCTTCCTTAGGTCAGCCAACCACAGTTGCACATTGTATTCTAGCACCCAGAATGTGACCATGGAGAATGAGGGGCACATGTACACAATATTCTGCCAAGGCAGAAGTGTCAGCCCTGGCATAGAATGAATAACGGAACTGGGTCTCTGATCTACAAGTCAGGTTTCCATGAACCTGTGTCTTTTGTCACTTGGTTGTCCAGTGTCTCCATGTGGTGACATTTCCCATGAGTCCAGGTAGACACACAGACCCAGGGGAAGGCTGGGAATGAAAATGAAGTCAGTGGTATTCATTTATCTTCCTGTGGTAACCATAGCATTGCCATTGTGCTGACAGCATGGAGTGGCCCACACTGGGGCCCTTGGTTCATCCTCTGCATTATGGTACCCTTCCTTCATCTTTTCAAGATGCCTGCTGTGGCTAGTGATGTGGCTCTGCACATCATAGGCATTCTTTTTTTTTTCTTTTCTTTTCTTTTTTTTAATAACTTAGGTTCTCCTTTTAAAAAGCAGTAAGCCAATAATTCCCATGGGAAAATGAACCCTTTACATTAAAACATAATCTTCAAAGAAGCACATGGCACATGAATTAGAGGTTCCTCAGGAGACCTCTGTTCAGGCAGGAGTGAATAGGTAACTCAATTCCATAGGCCAGAGTTTGGTAAAATTTCTGTACAGGACCAGGGCCAGATGGTAACTATTTTTGGCTTTGTGGACCATAAAAGGTCTCTGCAGGGCTTCCCTGGTGGCGCAGTGGTTGAGAGTCCGCCTGCCGTTGCAGGGGACACGGGTTCGTGCCCCAGTCCGGGAAGATCCCACATGCCGCGGAGTGGCTGGGCCCCTGAGCCATGGCCGCTGAGCCTGCGCGTCCGGAGCCTGTGCTCCGCAATGGGAGAGGCCACAATAGTGAGAGGCCCGAGTACCGCAAAAAAAAAAAAAAAAAAAAAAAAAAAGTCTCTGCAGCAAAGACTTAACTCTCCATTGTAGCACAAAAGCAGCATAAACAATACTTAAATAAATAGGTGTGGCTCTATCCCAATAAAACTTTATTTACAAAAATAGGCAGTGAGCCAGATTTGGCTCACAAGCTGTAGCTTATGGACTTCTATTATAGGTTACAATGCATGGTAATACATGTGTGGACAATAAAAAATTCAGCAGACAATCATTAGTGCCTATTATGTGCTGTTGTAGATACGAAACTGAGTTAAGACTCCATTTTTTGCAGATCCATTATCATTTTCTGCCATCCAGCAGGGTGGGATCTGGTCCCTCGCTTTCCGTGTGCCTCCCCAGTGTGCTTGCCTTTCATCACTGCCCCTCTCCTGTGTCCTTCTCCCACTCCATCTACCCAGTGTGCCTTGAGGGCAGAAGATGGTTATTTCATCCCTAAAACAGACAACAGATTCACATTTAGCTTCAACTCATACTGTGTGAGGTACTCTCTCATGCCTTATCTTTAATCTTCAAAACAATGCAGTGAAGTAAACTCCATTATTCCTCATTTACAAATGACACAATATAGGCTCAGAAAAGTTAAGACAGGTGCCGCATGGATTTTACACTAGTTGGTAGTGGAGCTAGGGTCCAACCCAGACCACAAGAACATTACCACAGATGTCCTACATGACAGATTTTCTTTGAGCATAAATAGTTTATTTTGAACAAGAAGAAGAAAAAAGATAGGAAACATCTTATATCCAAATAAGGAAGCTGGAAAGAGGGCGGCTGGGTGTCCAAGACCACTTAGAGGGTGGGGTTTTGTTTTGTTTTGTTTTGCTTTGTTTTAACATTAACATTGTGGCTGTGTGCTGGAAAGGACATACATTCTTCATTTTTTCCATTACTTGAAAATTGTTGCAACCATTATGCAAAACCAATAAAGGGAAAACTTTTAAAAAAAATGTCATTTGGCAGGCAGTGCCCAGCTGAAGAATAGCACAGGTCTCACGGGAGAACAATATGCATTTTGTAAAATTTCTTAAGAGACAATTTATGGTTTTGAGAAAACAAAACAGGAAATTGAATTAAAAGGAGAAACATATTTAAATAATGCTTAAGTGATGACATAACCAACCAAAGTCCAAAAATCACAACCTAGAGTCAGGCATTGTCAGCTGCAAGAATTTTCTGGCATTGGTTGGTAGTGTCCAGGATGAAGAGAGATGGTTTATTCTTTAATTTGTACAACGTCACAACTTTGGAATAGGTGAAAACTAATTTCTTAAATTGGAAATTTAGGCCTAAATAACAGGCTCCTGGCATATCTTTACTGAAAACACAGAAATATGACCTTCCTTCTTATGTCATGAATTTTAGTCCTTGTTTCTGAACTGGCAGTTCTTGACCCTGGAATGAATTTAGACTATGTCAAGTGAGTATTCTTTCTTTCTATTATCCCATGCTCAATACATCTTGCGGAGTAAGGGATTAAAAAAAAACATCTATTACAAGAAAGCAGAGTTTCTATCAGAAAGAAAGAAAATCAGAAGTCATTTTCTACCATCGGTAGTAAATACACACACACACACACACCACACACTTTTTTCATGTTGCATCCAGTAAAAAAATGTTTCAAGAAAAGAAAGTTGATTCCCAATTCAAACCAGTATACTGCATCTACTACCTTCTTCTATTAATTTTTGTTTGGTTTTCCAAGATCCTTGAAAGGTAGGGGGTAAAGGAGAGAAACTGTGGACACGTAAGTAGTTTAGATTCTGGATCTTTCTGCAAACAGTTCTAAAAGAGAGTTGTTTTTCTTCATTAGTTATAAAATAATAGTTACAAATGAAGATGAAGATTTTTATACACTTCGCATTTTCTTTTCTCTATTCCACAATATAATTGTACGAGATAGATTTTAGTACAGCCTGTATTTTATGGTGAGAATATGGAGACATTATATATATATATTTTTTCTTTTGTATAGTCAAGTTCTTAACTACCACCCTAATCTGCTTCAAATGGGGATCAAAAACCTGTTCTGCCATTCAAGTGTGATGACAATATAATTAACTCAGTCTTAGCAAAAAAAAAAAAAAAAAAAAAGTATTTCGTGATTTGCTTGATTCTAGTCATTTGTTGTCATGAAGTAATGAGGTCGAGTTTATAAACAACACGTGTAATCTTTCTTGCCCAGTCCATTTTGTGATGAATGGCACACATCTCTGCAATGACTGGCCGGGTTCAGCAGTTCAGCTGAACACAACTAATTGCATCACGTGGTCATTGGGCCACTCACCATCCAGGAAATCTACTAAACTTCCGTCTCTGGCAGCAGTGCAATCACTTAGAGCAAGAGATGTATTAGTGGCACCTGAACACAGAGTATAGTAAGAAAAAAAATCAGCGAAATGAATCAGGAAGCTGAGTAGAAATTAAACATGGCTTAATTTATTCTTACAAATGTTTATGTGGCATGGTAGGGTATTTGCAGCATAGCTGCTATGATTCCTCTCTGTGTATACATGCCCCTGGTCTTGGCCACGTGACTTGCCTTGGCCAACAGAATGCAGTAGAAGGGATGGTGTGTGAACCTAATTCTCAGGAGGTCTTGCAGCGTGTGCTCTTGTACTCTGGAAACTAACCACCAGCCCAGCTCTCCTACTGGAGATATGTGTCCCAGGCAACGGTTACCACTAATCTCCAGAAATGTCAGTGAGGCCAACGGAGCCCATAACGCTCCAGTTTCGTCACTGGATGACTACAGCTGCATAAGTGACCCTAGGTAACAGAAGCAGAAGAACCTCCCAGTCGAGCCTAGCCCAAATGGCTGACATACAGAACAATAAACAAATAAAATGGTCACTCCTGTAAGTCAGTATGTTTTGAGGTAGTTTTTTTTATATAGCAATAGATAACTGATACCTATTAGCTTTTGAAAACTGAATATTTTTATCTGTCACACCCTTAAAGTGAATAAAAGACAATTTAATAATAAGAAACCAACTAAACAACAGCCATTTGAAAAACCTCTTACAGCCGAACACATCTCCATCACATGAGGGAGGTTCTTCAAAGATAATCAGCAGGGGCACTCTGTTCTTATTTTGTTTCTTTTTCTTAGAGGAGTCAGTGATATGAAACCAAATCTGCAGGTCAACCTAGGGGCATTTCTTCACAGATTGAGGACATGTGTTTTTGTTAGATCTATGTTTCATATTGTTCGATAATACATGAAGTGAAAAGAAATCTACTGATATTGTTTTTCTTTGGAATTTGATTTACAACAATAATAGTTCCAGGATAATAAACTTGGATTTGAGGAGTGGTCATTAGGGTAGAGTGAAAACAAAATAAAACATTAGGGGAAAGTCCTTCTGCCCATTAAGGTATGGAGAACTTAGACCATTGCGGAGTGTGTGGGTTTAAGAGGAGAGAAGTTTTAACTTACTTGATAAAATAGTAATAACATATTGACTGGGTGTAGGAAGAGGTCATGAGCAGTAACCACGTGCTAGAAGGCTGAGGGTCTTGTCCTGGGGGGAAAAGAGCTTCCATACTTTACAAGTCTTATAGTTTTCCTTAGCCAGATTGCTAAGCAGCAGATAATCACCCTCTTCTTACAAAAATTTTGCCAATTTAATATTACATATAGTACAATTACTATATACTTGGCAGTGAGTGAAACATTTTTTACACATTGTCTCAATTTCACAACAATTTTACGATGGAAGAAATATGGCCACTATTTTATAGTTAAGGAAACTGAGGCTAAGGAAAGTTGAGTAACTTGTTAATTTCACAGTTAGTAAGGAATTGGTTGAGATCTCAGGCCCAGGATGTCTCACCCCAGAGCACTTTTACTTAATCACAATATTAGATTGTTATCTAGAAATTAGAAGGTGATAAGAGACCCCGGGAAGAAAAACACCCAAAGAGCCATGACATCAATTCATTATAGAATTGCAAGGCATTTTAACTAAAAGTTTATTTTGCCCATATCCCTACCATCTTGACATCTAAATCATCTCAGAAGAAAATGTAACTTCTTATGAGGAAGACATTAATTCTCGCTAGTACTTTTTTTTTTTCTTTCAAAATACGAAGTGGAAGGCTATCCTTGAAATTTTTTTTTTTCAAACTAAAACAGTATTATTTTCAATAAGGATTTGCCATTGTGTAGAAATATTTTTTGTTGTTGTTCATTTTGTCAACTCTAATCAAGACTGAAACAAATTCCAAAATCTGTCCCAGGGATATTACTGAAAAGTACCAACAGATGTAAATTTTCTAATAATGCTGTACTACCCTGAGCTACGTTTTCTACTTCCAGTAAAATTGGGAAGACTTTATATCTGAGAAAGAAAATCAGGAAAATAAACCCCCTTCCTAAACTATCTCCACTAAGGAAATGCTCTGTGTTATACCATATTTGCATAATTCTTTTTGTAATTCAACGGCAAGTCACAGTATTCTGTTATAAACCTCTGGAATATAGAGTCACATAAATATGGAGTCAATATGGAGTTGTTACAGATGGCAGATGAAATGAGCTGAGTGGAAAAACTTTCCAAAACTCTGTTTATGCAACACCAAAGTTTTGATATCAAGTCAGTTTAGGGTTTATAAATGATAGTAAAATTTGGGTAGCATTGAGAGGCTTTCACCTACAAATTTCTCTTGTATTTCTTTTCTATTGCCCACAAAGATAGGAAAGCTCTCCAATTCAAAGACAATCAGCTATTAGTTGAGGTGCTTTTACCCCATAATAGAAGTACTGATGCTCCATCCAGAAGCAAATCTCTGTTGTAATTGATCCTAGGCTATAGGAGGAGTAGGAGCTATGCTATTAATTAATTGGTTCAGAATGCCCTTCTAGCGTGCCTTTGACATCTGTTAATACTATCTTTCTTCTTTTCAATTGTTGACTTGGTGTAAATACAGACAACTAGGGATAGAAAGAAAGGATGGAATGCAACTGGGGGTACTTTGGAAAGCTTGCATCTTGTGATGAAGTAACATCTATATAGTTGAAATGAAACAGACAGCCACTCGTGCTGTGACCACTTCAAGTTGTCTCAGTATAATGAGATCATCACAAATGGGGCTTTCAGTCCAGGTGTACTTGACAACCCTGCTTTTGCAGAACTGGCCGACCCAGCTCAATTTCCCAATTACTGTCCCAGCTGGCTTTTCAATTATTATTTTCTCAAATTTTGTTTCAGTTTGAGTCATCTTTGATCATTTTGAATAGAACGGTTAATATTCCTATCAGATAGGAGAACATGTTTTGGGAAAATCTTTATCTTTTTTTTCTCTTTGGTGATTTTTGGTAAGGTAAGGAGAACAGTAAGCAATCTGAAAATGCACTCCCTCTGTTCCAGGTTGCTGGGGTGTGAAACTTGGGAGAAAGAAGATGAAAGTATAAGATGATGGGTTTTCTCAGCAGCGTGGATGCTGAAATGTACAGAACACATTGTTTACAGCATCACTGGGCTGTGAATCAGCCGTGATTCCAGCTGGCTGGGGCAGAGCTGAAAGGGCAGCGGCATCAAAACCCAGATCATTTTTAAAAAACACAAATCCTTTTCACTGCCCGTGGATGAAATGACTGACTGACATGCTAAACCTATTAAATATGTATTTTGAAAATTTTGAAATGAGGAAAAATGCTATGTAAAAATTTTTACAGATGCTGAATGATTGTAAATGTGGTTAAAGATGTGGGACTGGCTCCAACTTTGTTCTTTCGTGGGTTGCTATTAGCTTACATTTGAAATCTCTGTTGGCCACGTAGTCCACATTGTTCTTCCAAATGTAATCATTTCTCTCTTTTATCTGATCTCCTACAGTCTCTCTGTTTTCATCAATATCTGACAGCAATTCCCAAAGATCCAATAGAGTCCACTCTAATATCCTTATGTATACTCTTTTCTCTCTTTGAAATCTAATACCTTAGCAGTGAAATAATTTATTGTGCTTTATTTAGACTTTTATTTTTTGCATGTGTTTTGATACTATCCTTTTGAAAAGAGTGATTTGGAAATTTAAACCAACTGTTCACCAAAAGTTATGAAAGCATGATTAAGAAATTTTCTCTCCTTTTAAATCCCTTCTTTAAACCTTCATTTTTTTTAGAGTGCTGTGGTGAATGCCACCAAGTCCATGGGTCTGGCAACGATAGGAAAATGAAGATGGATTTCTTGGAGCCCAGCTAACGGGTAAGCCATACAGAAGATCAAATGAGCCAGAGAAGTCAATGACAGTCCTATTTTTCTGGAAAACCATTAGATTATATGCTGGTCCCAACCTGGAGATGTTTAATTTATTGAATTTGACCTTCCTGGTGAAACGACGGTGGCACCAACACACTCGCCTAATAAATAAGTGGGAGGGATACTTGCTTTCAAATGGCATATACTGCATTTCTATTTGTCTTGAGTCCTAAAGAAATGCACTATCTGAGAAGAAGTTTTTATGGGTACATTACAGTCTAATATGTGCATTGTTAAATTAAAGGGAAAACTTGTTCCAGTGAAGTAGTTGGCAGAAAACTATAAATCTTAATGGATAGGAAAATATGCCTTTCAGTAAAAAGGAAAGAAAGAAACAGACGCGGAAAGCAAGCAAGAAACCCTGCTAAGGACGCCTCAAAAAATCAGGCCTTTGACCAGCATCTAGAATATTCGTCCTTTTCCAGTGTTTATGATCACTCCACTTACATATTGCCATCCCCTTTGCTCTTCCCGTCTATTTGAGAAAATTGTCCCCTGACTGTGCCAAAAATTTGAGGCAAGAATGAAAAATGTTTTGCTTTATTGCTAACCTGTGAAAATGTGTTTTTTTGCCAGTGCTATGATGGCTGGGATTTTTTTTTTCTTTCTCACATGGCTCTAATCCTAGCTGGATAGATCTTGACGTGCAAATAAAATTCCATCCTAAATAAGTAAACTATGTTTCTCGGTTGGAGGCTGAAAAACCCTATTTCTTATTCTTCTGCCTATGCAAGATATACTTTCCACTGCTTGTTCCTGAAGTTCAGCACCAGAGTGGACAAGCAAAGGGAATATCCAGGTTAAGGAAGCTGCTTCTTCTTCAACTGACACATGAGAATTTGAATTAAGTAGCCTCTATGGGTTCTTCCTGCAACTCTAAGCATCTTTTAGATATCTGCAGGATTCTCACTCTGTTGATAAAGTTTTGTCTGTAGAGACACATCTACATTACTGTACTTAGACATGAGTGACTCTGCTCACTCATGCAACAAATATGTATTGAGTGTCTTTAAGTGCTCTGGAATCAAACGTGAACAAAACAGTCCACAGAGATAGCTGTCTTCAGGGAGCTATTCAACTTGCTTAATGTTCAGCATTTTTAATTAATTGTTCAACCAATCAATTAATTATTTGACAGTATAATTAATACTGTCAAATACAGGTTGATCGAACCTGCCTTATGTACCACAGTCATGTTACTACTATGTTAGGTGTTAGGATTCAACTGCACGACCAGTTGATCCCAACTGTCAAGAAACTCTCAGTCTAATAGTAAAGAAAAACACCTAAGCCAATACATACAATAAGCTATAATTGCCGTGGTTGCTGGGAGAGAGTAAGTGCTCAGTACTAGTGGGTCATGTGAGTAGGGTAGATAGAATTTTTTAATCTGACCATATTATCTCCAATGGCCAGTATCTCCGTGAGATCTCTACCTTGCAACTTCTCCAGATATGCCACATAAGAGTTTGGTATTATTCTGATGTGGTTTAAGCTTTTCTCTCTTACCTATGCTTTACAAAATTTAATTGCTTTTCTGTATCGAGTTTAGTTCATCTCATAAATTCAGACCCCACCAATTCAAAAATTTTGATGCACCAGATACTTGCTATAGTAATTACTCTGGAGATATAAAGCAGATCAGTCTTGGTTCTCACACACTGAAGATTAGTTATTGAGCGACAAAAAACTAGCCTAAACATGTGTCTTTTTAGCAGCAGGGAACTCTCATAACCTGGAGTTCAGAGGTGGCTTTGTTATGTGAGCACCAGCTTAATTTAGACGTAGGATAGATTGAGTATCAATTACCACTGAGTATTCTAAGGATAAAATTCAATAAATAAGAGTGTGATGGCAGTGCTTAAAGAAAAGCTACTCTGAAGATACAGATTATTCTGGAAAAAAATAAACCAGGGTCAAGATATCTTTTATAGCATTTGACATGCAGCTGGGGAATGCTCTTCCTGGTTGCGTGTAGATTAGGTGCCCCTCCTAAGAGCTATCATGGCATCACACGTATACCCTGTTCTAGCCTTCACCATGTTGGAACTGTAATTGCCTGCTTTGATGCCAGCATCTCCCACCAGACTGCACACAATGACAGAACCAGTGATATCTATTTGATTCCGGCTGTGCCCGTAGTAGGTATTCAATATTTGTTCATTTTGAATGGACTCAACAGCAAAGGCTCTGGCCAGATGTTTAATTATCATTCAGTTGACCTTTATAGCGGTTTCTTTAACCCTGGTCAAGGACTCCAAGATTATTATGATAGGAAATGGGTACTAGACTTTAAAAAGTCCTACTAAGGCATAAAACTAAAAAACAGTTTTATTACGGGCAAGTATAGGTTTTAAAATCAGACAGTGCTTACTCTTAAAAGTTTATACTTCTGTTGGCTCTGACTCATCTTCATGCTGGTAGAATTGCCACTTGAAGGGCCTCGTGAAGTTAAAATTGAGACATCAAGGAATAAATTCAAGATGTTTGCCACATTTCAGGCAAAGAGAATGTACAAACATTGGCAGGGAGGAAATGTCATCTCTTGTCACCTTGTAAACTGCTAATATACCAAGATATGTCCAAGGATAAAAATCAAAACATTTTCAACAGCGTTCTATTTATTGGTCACATTCTTGAATATTTCATCTTGTCACTATCTTATCCCCAATAAAATATAGAAAGTGGTCTCAGAGATTGTCTTTGTTTTTCTTCCTGTGAGATGGCAGAACCGTTTTTGCTTAAGTTGGAGTAACACAACTTATGTTTTCCTTAAACTTTCTGATAAATTTTTTTAAATTCCAGCCTAGAATTTTTTTTAACCTTCCTTCCAATAAAAGTAGTGGATAATGGAATAATCTGTGTATTTATTTATGCACAAAGAACTTCTTGAGCTCCTACCACGTATGAGAGGACAGGAGGAATTGCTGTACAAAAAAGAAATTGCAAAATGATTACAACTGGTTTCTATTTAGAGGTTCACAATCTAATGGAGATGATAGACATAAAAACACACAGCTAGATTAAAATTAATTTGATCAAATTTATCCAGCAGTTGCTATGTGCCAGACATGAGGCTAGGCACCAGGAATATAATAGTGACTAAGATGCAGATTCCTACCCTCAGGGAGCCTACATTCAAGTTGATGAAACAGACTGTAAATGAATGAATGCAAAAAATGATTAAATATATCATCAACTATTAACTGTAGGAAGAAAATTAAGAGGGAGCTGTGATAGAGAGTGGTAGAGTTCATCATCACTGAAGATTCTTGAAGAATCATGAAGATTCTTGAAGATCATGAAGATTCTTGTAACTGGGTAACACTTAGGCAAATGCCTGAAGAATAGTGTCAGTCAGTAGTGTCGGAAAGAGTTGAGAAAGGATTCTGCAGGTAGAAAGAATTGTCATACTAAGGGCTAATGGTGTGATTCAGTTCAATTCAGTTCAAATGTCATATCCTTGTGTTTAAAACTTTCTGAAACCCTCTAGGCAAAGTAACAGAGTTATACTCCTTTCCCAGTACTTGATAATGTTGTAAATCCTGCAGCCCTGATCTATTCCACATTATGTTAGAATTATTTGTATATATACTTGACTTTCCACTAGACCAAGCTTTCATTCACCACTGCTCCAATGTACCTATTGCAACACCTGGTGTAGGTGTCATAATGTTTTAGTTTTTTCCCCTTCTCCTTTCTTCTGTCAGGTTAGAAGGCATACCAGGTGAGAATATGAGAAGGGTGCAGACTTGCTTGCATAATGCTAATAGAATAATTAATCAAGGCAGTGTGAAAAAAATGTTCTCACTGACCCCACACCCTGAGGGCAGAATAAGTTTCCTTTCTCTTCTACTCTTTTCCTATTAAAAAAAAAAAAAAGAACCTATAATAACCTGTGCCATTGAAGTAGGGAGCCATTGGGAACAACACTGACAACCAACTGGAAAAGGTGGGACCACAGGGGTGAGAAACAAAAAGGACATAGAGTAAATGAATGAATGGAAGAAGAGATAGGCAATAAATGGGAGTAAAACTTCTCTGTTTTTCTTAAATTACAGGAAGATACTTAAGAATGGAGAATTGAGATTCTTGAATCCAGTAGAGAATTTGGGCAATTACCTAAATCCCCAACTTGTCTTGAGAATTTTTTTATAACTTAAAGTATATGATCCCAATGTGTGAAGTTGGACAATATTATATAATTTCCTAGACACTGCATGTTTTATTTACTAACAGTGAATATGTGAACCACAGGTAGCCCTACCCTCACCTATCAAAGATTGGAGGGAAATGATAGATTTGTGAATAGTGGGGCGTTGATAATTTATCAGTGAATGTTAAATAAAAGCTCAAAGTAAAAGCGATTTAATTACTATTATAATTCTATTGAGTGTTTGAAATGAAATTAGCTTTATCAATGCAGGCTCCTGTGAGGGGAAGGAGTAGAGATAGATTATAGAGAGGGAAAGAAGTGCAGCATCATTCTATAACAAAATAAAATACTTACATGAAGAATTAGCTGGTTTGGTTTAAAGCTTTACGTTTTAAAAATATAAAATGTCTAGAATAATTTAAATTGCAAGGAAAAAAATTAAGGATGTCTCAATGGGCAGGAAGGTATGGTACTAATATTAAGAAAATCAGTGTTGAATAAAATAATCAATTAACTTTGCCAGGGTTACTCTTGTGAAAAGTACCATGACTAACAAATTTTATTTTGCAAGATCAATGTCCCACAGCAAATTTATGAAAGCCAATAAAAATGACATTATACTTTTAAACACCTTATATAAAAACTCAAGAAGCTCTGCTTCCAAAACAAACTGAATTATTTTAAAATAAAAACAAAAATACTGTAGTTGGTACCTTGTAGTAGTCAAGACAGCCTAAATCATGCTGCAGTACAAGTCGCTTCCTAATACCTGTAGGTAACACAAAGCTTATTCCTCACTCATGGGAGGTGTTACTTCTCAAAATAGCCAAGTAGGTCCTATTGGACTAACCCTACAGCAAGTAATACTTGTAAACACTGGATGAAATTTAAAGAACTAATACCTGAAGGCTCATGAAAATGACCAAACCAGGAAAATACTAGAGTGGACTCAACACTTAGAAGAAGGGAAGAACGCTGAGTGAGTTTCCAAATCTTTAAATACTCTTAAGGTGACAGCAGTCCCCAGTGTAAACTCTGTAGGACTGAAAATCATCAGACTTAGCTAGAAAATCACCAGACTTCTGGCTTCAAGAACAGACTCCAAACAACATAACAAAGGCTAAAAAGAATGGAAAAGGGAGTCTGCTGCTGTCGAGTGCAGGGTAGAGAGAATTTGTAGTTTGAGTTCCAGCCAGTTTAACTATCTGCTATAAAATGATTAATACTCTTTGAAGGAAATAACATAATCCAGAGTCTCCACAATAAAAAAAAAAAATCACAATAGGGCTTCCCTGGTGGCGCAGTGGTTGAGAGTCTGTCTGCCGATGCAGGGGACATAGGTTCATGCCCTGGTCCGGGAAGATCCCACGTGCCGCGGAGCGGCTGGGCCCGTGAGCCATGGCCGCTGAGCCTGCGCGTCCGGAGTCTGTGCTCCACAACGGGAGAGGCCACAACAGTGAGAGGCCCGCATACCACAAAAAAATAAAAATCACAATATCCAGAAAAAAAAATTAAGTTTGAAATTAGCAGGCAAGGATTATAAAGCAACTATTACAACTATGCTAAAAAAAAAAAGAAAGAAAGAAAACTATGTTCAGGGACGTCCCTGGTGGTCCAGTGGTAAAGAATCCACCTTCCAATGCAGGGGTGTGCGTTCTGTCCCTGGTCAGGGAGCTAAGATCCCACATGCTGCGGGCCAACTAAGCCTGCGCACCACAACTACTGAGCCCGCATGCCTCAACTAGAGAGCCCTCCTGCTGCAAACTATAGAGCCCATGTGCCCTGGAGCCCACACGCCACAACTAGAGAGAAGTCCTTGCGCCACAATGAAAGAGCCTGCATGCCTCAACGAAGATCCCAAGTGCCACAACTAAGACCTGACGCAGGCAGAAAAATTAAAATGAAAAGAAAAGTATGTTCATTATTATTGAAAAGATATGAAATCCTAACAGAAATATAAGCTATAAGAAATCAATATAAGCTTCTAGAACTGAAAAATAAAATATCTGGAATAAAAAAAATCACTGGATGGGCTTAAGAGCAGGTTGGAAATGATAGAACAAAAAGATAGTAAGCATAGAAATAGATGAGTTTAAATTATTCAATCTAAACAACAGAGGAAAAAACAGTTTTTTAAAAAGAAAGAACAAAGTCTTAGGGCCCAGTGGGACAATTTCAAAAAGGCTAATTGTAGCCTCATAAAAAGAGGAGATAGATAATAGAGAAAAAAGTTTGAGGAAACAATTACTGAAGTTAACCAAATTAATAAAATTTTTTTAAAAATTAATTTTAGATTCAAAAAGTTCTGTGAATGAGAAAGATATAAATGCAAAGAAAACTATGCATATCACAGTCAAACTACTAAAAGCGAAGATAAAGAGAAAATCTGGAAAGCAGGCAGAGGAAAAAAGACACAGTCATTCAGGTGAACAATTTGATTAAAACCATTTGTGACTTCTCATAAGTCACAGCGAAGGCCAGAAAAGAGTGGAACAACATTTCTAAGGGCTACATAGAAAAAACTCTCAAAGCAGAACTTTATATCGAGTAAAAATATTCTTCAAGAATGAATTATGCCTTAATAAAGCTGAAAAAAATGAATGAACTCAAAACAAAAACATTTTCAGATAAAAAGAAAGTAGGAGAGTTTGTCACCAGCAAACCCACACTATAAAAAGTGCTAAAGGGAGTTCTTCAAGATGAAAAGAAATGATGCCAGATGGGAACTCAGGTCTTCAGGAAGAAATGAAGAGCCCTGGACTTCATAAATATAATGTCAAATATAATAGACAATACTTTCCTCTTAGTTAAAAGAAGATTTTAAAGTAAAAATAACAATAATTTATTATGGAGTTTTGCAATGTATATAGATGTAATGCATGTGACAAATTTAGCATAAAGGACAAAGAAAAGAAGTAAATGGCCATACATATTTGCAAGCCTCTTACATTTTTGGGGAAGTAATGCAATATTAACACTAAGTAGACTCTAAAAAGTCAAAGGTTTGTTGTAATCTCAACAACAAAAAAATTTAAAGAGATATTGATAAAAATTCAATACATACATTATAATTGAATTCTAAAAATATTCAGTTAATCTAGAAGAAGTCAGAAAAGGAGGAACTAAGGAACAAAAATTGAGGGGACAACCAAAAAGCATATAGTAAAATGGTAGACCTAAATCCAACTATCTCAAAACTGATATTAAGTGTAGATACTCTAAGCACTCCAGTTAAAAGGCATTGTCATATTAGATTTTTAAAAAGACCCAAATACATTCTGTCTGTAAGATATGTACTTTAAATATAAAACACAAATAAGTTGAAAGCAAATGGAAAGCTAGAGTGACTATCAATATCAGACAAAGAATATGTCAGGACAAGAGATTCCCAGAGATAGAGGGATATTTCATAATGATGAAAGGACCAATTCATCAGGAAGACATATATGTGTACCTAATATCAATAACAGCACTTCAAAACGCCTGAAACAAAAATTGACAGAATCAAAGGGAAAGATAGAAAAATCCACAATTATAGTGAAAGATTCTTAATACCCTCTTCTAAGCAATCAATAGGACAACTGAAGGAAAAAGATATTACACATATAGATTTCAATAAACAATGCCATCAATCATCTTTACCTAATTGTCAGAAAACACTCCAGCCAACAGGTGGAGAATGTACTTTTTTTCAAATACACATGGAATATTAAATACTCACATTGAAAAAGAAAAGTCTAATATCAATGACCCAAGAAGTCATTAACACCTTTCCACCTTAGGGAGCTGGAAAAAAAATAATGCAAATCCAAAAGAGGTAGAAAGAAGGAAACAATAAATACAAGAGTAAAATAGTCAATGAAATACAAAAAAAGAGATTAAAAATAGAGAAAAATGGACAACGTTTCCTGTATAAATATGGTGGTAAGTGCATGACTGAATCAAGATTTGTTGTGAGAAAGTGAGATAGAGAATGGCATCCTGAAATACACATTGTGAGCATCAGTAATACTTTAATTTCAAGATATCACTCCACTTATTAAAGAAACAAAGTTCCTTATTAAAACCCTTTCCACAAAGAAAACACCAGGCTCAAATGGTTTTCCTGTTGAATTATACTCCTCACTTGCATGAAATCTGCTACAGGTTCTGGTGACTCTCCAGGGCAACATTTCCAGAGCTCAACAATGCAGGGGATTTTATGTCTCTAGCATCTCGGTAAGAGACCTCCTTGATCACTGAGGGAGAGCGATAGAGAATTGAATTTCCTCCATGTGGCACCTCATCCTGGAAGTGACTTGTCACTTCTGTTCACAATTTGTTGGCTAGAACTCATCCTATGCCTTCACCACCCTTCGAGGGGTGGGAAAATACAGCTTTTTATTATTTTCAGGAATGAGGAATATGAAACAGGATATGGTGAACATTTAGCACCATCTCTGACCCAGAACTCTTTTTCTATAACCATCCTTGTCAATTGATCAGAAAGTATCATGATCAGTGAGGCAAAATTTTCTCCAAATATTGTTTATTCAGACTGAACTTGAGAATCTGTATATTGTTTTCCAATTCACTTTCTTTTTTCATTTTTTTAAATCTTTACAAAGTTTCTGAACTTTTAAAAAGATGATCTTATTACTTAAGGGCATTTCTTTTGCTGAATTTGATCTTTTAGTCTTTTATCCATATTCTGAAAGGACGAGGCATAAAAACAATCTACTTTTGCCATACTCCCCAGGACCTACTGTGTTATACTGCTGTTGCTCTGTGATGGGGAAGAGTAGGGTAAGCAACAACCATCTTTGGCCTGTTCTTTTGTTTAAGGGAACTAATTGAAATCAAATTTTGGTGTGCAGATATAATTTTTTTTTTTAATTTTCAAACTACAAGTTGGCTAGTGAGTACTGCGTTAGGAAAATTGAACAGGAGCCTTAGTTGAAATTTTGTGCAGTCACTCTGCTCTGAAAAGGCTATGGGAAAAACCATTGTTTGCCTCAAGTATAGTACAAACACACTGAAGAAGGCATTGTCATCAAGTGTGTGGGAAGGTAAGCTTGGGTTGCTTTTGCTGATTTGATAACTTCAAATCTTTAGTCTGAGAAAAATAGAGCTGTGCAATTAGTCATCAACACACACGTAGCACTTACAGAACTATGAGAAGTGCCAAGGGGAGGGAAGGCATTGAACAATGCAGGGTGGGTAGTGTCAGCTAGAGGGCAGAAGTACAGCGGGAGAAAAATGACACAGTGACTTAGAGATCTAACTTTCAGATCAGACAATCAACCCCGGTTTCAATTCTTGTTTCTTCCTCTTAGTAGCTTTATTACCTGGTGCCAGTTATTCCAGTTCTGTAAGCTCAGTTTCTCCCTCTCCAAAATGGTGATAATCGTGCTTTCTTTGGAAGGTTCGTTTGGGGATTAACTGTGTCTGCATCTGGGACATAAGAAATGCTCAGTGTATCTAGTGACTTATTGTCAAAGATTCAGAAGTTATCAATGCTTTGGTTGGTGAATTCAGAAAGCTTTTGCCTGAAAAATGTTTTTAATTTGTTGGGACCTTATCATGGTTGCAATTTGTTTCAGTTCTCCTAATATTCATGGGCATAGCCAGAAGCAAAGTAGATTATGCTTTTTGTAGTTTTCCCTGTTCCTAATTTATTTACATTTTTACACACACACACATTCACACACATCTCTATCTTTTTTCCTTTCTCTGTGGTGGTTAGTGCGTGACTGAATTGAGACTTGTTGAGACAAAGCGAGACAGAAAATGAAGTCCTGAAATAAACAGTGTGAGCATCAGTAATACTTTAATTTCCATGTTTCATGGTTATGCAAGCCCACTGCTTTGGAATTTCAACAGAACCTTGAACCATCACCAACTTTAATTTTCCTCACACTTCAACCAGTAGTAATTGGGCCCTCCCTCCTGCTGCTGCTGGTGCTGGCATTTTTGTTGTTGCCTTTCCTGCGCTTTCATTCACTTGGTTTAATTCTTTTTGGCAGCTGCAAGAGCAAATGCCAGACTCCTGTGTTTGTCACTGCAGAGCCATGGTTCCCACTCTTGCAGCGGCAACGGACTGAACTAAGCCTCTGACTCTTAAAGAAAGAGTCAGCCCTTGATGAGATCCCTGGGCTCACCAAGACTCTTCTCCCAAGCTGACATGGAGAGCAGGCGCTTTAGGGTCAGGTACCACTGGGTTCAAATCCTGGCTCTTCTTCTCATTATTGTAATACATTGGGCAAATTATTTCCTCTCTGGGAGCCTCAGCTTTTTCTTTCCTAAAATGAGGATTGAAATAGTATTTAACTCAAAGAGTTGTTTGGGATTAAATGAGCTAGTGTAGGTCATGTGTGCCTGGAAGGTATGAAGCCCTCGATAAACGTTAGTTACGATTATTTCCATTTCTCATGGCGAAGCAGCTGTCCCCTTCAATCACCTCTAGTTACAGTGCTTTGACATCCATGACTTGCTGTTCATGGTGGAGCTTGAGAGCTTTGGGGACATTCCAACACGGGGCTGTGCTTCATTCCCACAAACGGGGTGTATTCATTTCATAGGACAGCTGGAGCAAAGTACCACAGACTAGGTGGCTTAAAATAACAGAAATTTATCCTCGTAGTTTGAAATCAAGGTTTTAGCTGGGGCCATGCTCCCTCTGAAATCTAGAATCCTTCCTTACCTCTTTCTAGCTTCCGGTGTTTGCCAGAAATCCTTGGCTTTTAGGTGCATCACTCCAATACCTGCCTCTGTTGTCACATGGCTGTCCCGGGAATCTCTGTGTCTTCACACGGCCTTCTCCTCTCTGTGTGTCTTTCTTCTACTCTTCTTACAAGAATGCTAGTCGTATCCGATTAAAGACACCCCCCCCCCATTCCACTATGACCTCATCTTAACTAACTACACTGGCAATGACCATATTTCCAAATAAGGTCCTCAGAGTTAGGACATATATTTTGGTGACAGTGGCAGGAGGACACAATTCAGCCCATAACCTCTGAACTCCTTTTGTTTTTACCAATTTCAGTTGCTGTCTGCAGCTGTTTGTGCCTCGTGGTGGGGGGGGGGGTGTTGTCAGGATCCCGTCATGGGAGGGTGTGGAATGGACTTCGGATTGGCTCAACCGGAAAGGACTGTGGGAATGACTGGGTTAGGATGAGCCATTGTTCTTAAACTTGGTTAGACATTGGAAGTAGCTGGGGAGATTCAGAAATGATGATGCCTAAGTCCTGCCTGCAGTGATTCCGATTAAATTGGCCTCCGGTAAACCCAGGCCTTAGGATTTTTTTTTTTTTTAACATCTTTATTGGAGTATAATTGCTTTACAATGGTGTGTTAGTTTCTGCTGTGTAACAAAGTGAATCAGCTATACGTAAACGTATATCCCCATATCTCCTCCCTCTTGCGTCTCCCTCCCACCCTCCCTATCCCACCCCTCTAGGTGGTCACAAAGCACCAAGCTGATCTCCCTGTGCTATGCGGCTGCTTCCCACTAGCTATCTGTTTTACGTTTGGGAGTGTGTATATGTCAATGCTACTCTCTCACATCGTCCCAAAGCTCCCCAGGTGACTGCAGTACACAGGCAGGTCTAAGAACCACTGAACTAGAAGAGCTCAAAGCTAATGGTGGCAGCTTTTCTACTTGATTGGATTAAAAATAATTGAAAGAATAGGCCTGTATTTTCTTTTCCAAAATCCTTTGAGCCAGATGCATTTGGGAATTCATATTTAGAAATTTTTTCAGAATTAAGAAAAGTAATAGGGAGCATATACAATATATAACATAAAACTCCTAGTGTTAAGGGGTGTCTGGACAGCACCCCTTAATATAATACAGTAATTTTTCAGTGAAACATGTAAATATTCACATTATAAAGAGGCCTATGTCAATTCAGGTCAGGTTTTGCTACCAGAAGAGAATTGGTACTCAATTTAGAAAAAAATAAAAAATTCAGCTTTCAGTTCTTTATAGATTCTAGAATTGAGGATAAAGGATTGTGAATGTAATTATAAAACTCTGTGTTCTAGAGCTCAAGTATTATATATCAGCACTATATACCTGACTGAAGAGGTCTTAGGTAGAAGGTATGTGCAAAAAGAGTTCTGATGTAGGGCCAGAAGGGTCAGCCCTGATCACCCTGTTCTTTCCACCAGAACCTACTCCTGAAGCCTCTGCAGGTTCACTTAGCTATTTGCAAATATTCCTTCAAAACAACAAAGAAATGGCAGGTTTTGATTTCTGGCTGCCGCATCATAGGGAACCTGTACTGGGTCGAATAGGGGCCCCTCCAATTCTTGTCTTTCCCAGAACCTCAGAATGTGACCTTACTTGGAAATGGAGTAATTGCAGATGTAATGTGTTAGATGAGGTCATATTGGAATAGCTTGGGCCCTTAATCCAATATGATTAGTATCCTTGTAAGAATAGAAGAGTCACAGAGACAGGCACGCACCAAGGGAAGACAGTGTGGAGACACAGGGAGACGGCCGTATGACCACAGAAGCAGTGATTGGAGCTGTGCAGCTACAAGGCAAGGATTGCTAGTAGCACCAGAAGCTAAGAGAAAGGTATTGGACGCATCCCCCACCACCAGACCTCTGGGGAGAGGATAGGCCTGCTGACACCTTGATTTTGGATTTCTGATTTCCAAAACCGTGAGAAAATACATTTCTGTTGCTTAAAGGATGTCATGTGGGATACTTTGTTATGGTAGTCCTGGGAAATTAACAGAGAATCCTAAGGTTAGCACTTAGGAGAGAAAGAAACCATTTCCTGTATTGTGTGGGATAAAATCCTTCTTCACTATTATTCTGTGATCAGCTGCACAAGGAGAGTGGTCTGACTAATCCCAGCGCAATTAATATTATCTATCTATATGTTTATTTAAGCAAAAAATTATACATATATTTGTACACATACATATAAGTGTATGAGAGAGAAACTGGGAGTGCATTTCCCTCTAATAGGAAGAAAAAGGGTCTCGAGGCACACCAAGACACTGGTGATATTTTTACTACAAGGAATTTTTTTGAAGTAGTATTTCACCCAGCCTCTAACTGGAGTGAAGCCAGCAAGAAGATCAGGAAAATGTCCAGGTGCCCAAGGGATTATTTCACTCATACTTATTGAACTGATCACTATGGGCAATTCACGAGGACAGATGATGATCAATGCAGAGTGTGTGAAATGGGGAATACATAAATAAATCAGAAAAAATGGTCTCTCCCATGGTTATGGTTAGATATCTCAGGAACGTGGCCAGGTAAATTGACTAATAGAGAGGGATGGAAATTACATCAAAGAAGGGAAGTCTGCTAATAGTTTTATTTTAAGAGACATAAGCCAAAGCTACACAAGTTAGATCTGTTTGAGCTTCCCCCTCCTTCAATCCATGCCTCCCCCAATACATATGCACCTCACTGCACATCCTAGAACTCAGCATCAGTACCCAGCAGTCATGGGCTCTCAGCAGTTCCCCTCTGCCTTCTCTCTCCAAGGGACAGAGGGTGTGATTAATCAGGTAAAATAAATATGGGAACCTGAGTGGAGTGGGATGGGAGGGGCTTTTCTGTCAAGCACAAGATGAATTCTGGGAGCAAACAGCCCCAAGAAATGATAGCCTAATTACTACCCTTGAGGAGCAAACTATCCATTTTCAGACAAAGAATATCTGCATTAAAAAGTGACTTAAGAATGCTTCCAATAGATAAACAAAGACCTACTGTATAGCACAGGGAACTATGCTCAGTATCTTGTAATAACCTATCATGGAAAAGAATCTGAAAAAGAATATGTGTATACGTATAACTTAATCACTTTGCCGTACACTTGAAACTAACACAACATTGTAAATTAACTATACTTCAGTTTTTAAAAATCTGAAAAAAAGAATGCTTCCAAAGAAACACAATGGCATGTATTGAAACAGTGCATTGCAGCTGTACAAGCATTTCCTATGTGTTATTGAATTTGATGCTGATAAGGAAGGTAAAGCTAATGTTATCAAAATCCATTTTACATATGAGGGAAAGTAGGCGACGTGACCATAGCTGGCAAGTGTCAGGCCAGGCTTGGAACTAGGTCCGGTGACTTTGGGTCCGGGGCTTTCACCACTGTCTACCAATCACGCCATGTACTGCAGCATATTGTAGTGGAGTGGGGACAAGGTGAGCTCTGTAGCCTAGGATTTAAGAGGTTGGACTTTGGAATAAGACGGACCTGACCTGGGTTTGCAAACCTGGGTGACTTTGAGCAAGTTATTTAATTGATTTCAGCCTCTATATATTTTCTCATCTGCAAAATGAGGTTTCTTCTAATTCCTCAAGGATGTTGGTGATGATTAATGGGTTAATACCCACAAATGTCTTGACTTAAGGATTGAAAGATGGTATTAATAATTGAAACATAACACAAAAACTTTTTAGAGGTACTGAGAGTATCCAAAGTAATAAAGTGGTCTCACAGCCAGGTGGGATATGCCAGGGCAGGAAGCCCTGTGTTCCTCCTTCTCTAGTATCTATTACTAGATATTTTCCTCATCTTGGCCTCAGTGAATGCTCTCTTGCCTGCTTTACCATCCAGTTTGGAGTGGGGAGGGTGTTTGGAATAAAATATATAAATATAGACATCTATATATAGTTATCAAACTATTATTATTGTCATCATCAAAATTCTTATCATGCTTAGATGACTGGTGGATAACAGTTCTTCCATGTTGAGTTTGGGTGGATCCCCATCCTGATCCCCACAGTATATCAAACTATACTTTGGTAATCAATAGCTCTGTCTCAAACCGACCCTTGTTTCAATGAAGGTTACTCTCTACTTCCTAATTATGCAAGTTATCATGGGATATGCCACTCACTCATAGGAAATAATATATAACCGTAGCCATGGAAAATGATTTCCTAAAATGTTCATTGCAAAGGAGAAATGGTATCCAGTGAAAGGAAGTGATCTTTTCAAAGAACAGGAGTGTGCCCAGCCGAATTCATAAAAATGATTAACCTGTAAAAAATTAATTATCGGGATTTCCAAGGGAAATTAGTCAACCAGTCTTGATTCAGGCTAAAAAAATTAAAAAGTGAAACTAGCAATAGAGAAGATTAAAAAAAATACAGATGTTACATAGTTGATGAATCTGCAAAATAAAATGGTTTGGGGTTAGCCACCAAAGTATTTGGTCAAGTCCTGCTGCACCTACTTGGCTTTTTCCAGGCTATATCTTGACATTTCTTCTGGAAAATTAAATAAGATGAGGGAGGCTGAGGGGAGAAAAAAGTAGCAACCTTATGCTGAGGAGGCACTAACAGAGTTGCTGATGTTGAATTACACAGCTTGATATTTCTCAAGTTAATCTGAGGCATCACATGAAACAGTAAGCACTGTATAAGCCCACAACTGTCTTTATAATGCAAAAGAGAAGACTTCAGTTAGTACTGTTATTGCCACCCCTAATCTTACTGGAGAAGAGTTTGAAATAAATAATATGCAAGTGAACAATATCCACTAAACTTTAGTTGTGCTGTAAAATATAGAGTACATGAATACATACATATAGAGCATACATAGATAACCCCATATAAATATATATATGTAGATAGAATAAATACATAGATTAAAAAATTGTAAAAATATCAAAATTTCTTTAACATATAAAGCTGTCTTTAGTTTATTGAGACACACTGATAGGATCCTTGATATGAATGGTGATGCCCCCCCAGAGTGTAGCCAAGATGGGCCAGATGAAAATAGAGCTGAATTACTCTACAAATAGAAAAGGGAATATCAAGTATTCAGGAGTATACTTCCCTCAACCTTTTAATCACTTTTTGTATTTTACAAATGAGAAAAGTGAAGTTTAAAAAAGTTGAATGATGAGTCCCACATGTTCAATCTACAAACATGTATTGGTTGCCTGTTGTGTGCCAGTCCAAGGGATTCCACCTTTGTGGAACTTATACTCTATGGAGTGATGGGGGACCAGACAATGAAAAAGTAAACAAGTGAATATGTAATAGAATTTACAGTTATCATAAATGCTATAAAGAAAGAAATTAAGGCCTAAGGGAATAAACAGAACCTGGGTAAGGAGTGCACATTCTAGTTTAGAGCATTTCAACCACTAAGAACCCTCACAGTATGGATTAAAATTAATCACAGATAATCATGTTAGGTTGAAGAAATCTAAACTAAATCATAGAGAATAAAAAATCTGGTGAAAGAGCATTCCATGTAGAAACTAATATCAAGTACAAACGCCCTGAAATGCAAAGAGCTTGTTGTGTTAAAGGAAGAATAAGAAAGTACTGGTGGCTGGAGCTTTAAGAAACAATGAAGAACGTGATTGGAGATGAAGATGGAGAAATAGGTGTCTGCACGATCACAGAGGACTTTATGCTTAAGGGTTTGGAGGAGGTGCCACTGGACAGTTTAGAATTAAGGAGTGATAATTTGTTCTTATGTTTTGGAGGGTCATGGTGGCTTTTGTGAAGCGATTAGAATGTGGAGTGGCAAGCCTGAAAAGAGTAAAACAATAGTCAATAAAATTGCTGTTGTCCAGGTGAGGGAATGTGAAAATATCAGAAGGGGTGGGAAATGCTTGGATTCAGGATATATTTTGAAAATAGAGCAGAGAGATTGCTGGATGTGTGGGAAAGGGAAAAATTGAAGATGACTTCTAGATTTTTAGCTCAAGGAATTAGATGAATGGTCTTGCCATTTTCTGAGATGGGGAAAATCACAGAAACAGGTGTGTGGAGGGGGACAGTCCAGCTTTGTGTACTTGAAGTGTGAGATACCCAAGTTGAGTATTGAAGAGGCATTTAAGAAATTTATCCCAGCACTCAAGGGAGAGATCGGATCTGGGAGTCATTGGCACATGTGCATCATAAAGAAGAGAGCAGCCCTTAAGACTCAGAATTTAACCAAAGCAGGAAATTGGAGCACAGGATGACTAGAGAAGTGACTAGTAGAAATATAAGCCCCCATTCTGTCACACCTGTTCCCTCTTCTTCAAGAATCCTTCAAAAGATCAAGAGGAACATTGTATGGGATGAGGCTTTCAGCCTTTTTTTTTCCCCTTTTAATCATTAAAGAATTCCAGGTGTCTGAGTGTTTGGGGGCATTCAGGATGCACCTACTTAGGTTATGATTATAAAAGCCAATATAGGACATCTATAGCTATATACACATGCTTTTTATACAAGGAATATTACCTGAATGTTTCATCTAAGGTGTTTTGAACAGGTTCATCTAGGTAGACAGGGTACTGAAATATTGGCTAATTGGAGATATGAGTCTGAATCTTAGAGGAGGACTCAGGGTCAGAATGTGAATTGGGGAACTATTTATGTAGAAGGTGGAGCTGAGATTCACTGATATATATAGGGAAGGTCAGATAGAGAAAGAAAACAGAATCATGTCCTTTGGGGGATACATAGACCTAGCATCTGGAAACAGCAAGAAGACAGAGAAAACATCAAAGAAGAGGACAAACAATAGGAGTGCAAAATGTAGTTCCAGTTAAGTCAGGAGAGAAGGAACTTAACATTCTATAGCAGTGGCTTTAATATGATAAATATTTTCTGCAATGGAGCACTGAATGTTCTTGAGGAATCTAGTTTTATTATACTCATTTTTGTGTTTGTTGGCAAAGTGCAGTGTAAGGCTACACCTTTAGATAATGTTTTCACAATAAGAGCTAAAGCACTTTTCCTGGTTAAGCTTCAGTGTTGGACTTTCTGAGGTGGAAAGAGAACCAAGTTGCCAAATCCCATTTCTGGTGACCATAATAGTGTAGGAACGGCATCCGCCCTAGGGATTCTGTGCAAGGGATTTAAAATAGAAACTCAGAAAGTCAGCAACTCACATCGAGCCTCCACCCTTTTCTCATCTTCCTTTGTTTTCATTTGCCTGTTACTGGGAGCCCTTGATCTAAGGAGGGTTCCCATCCTTCCTGGTCAACCCCTGAACTCTGGCCTCCTGCCCATTGCTGAATAGTAGTCCAGACTCCCTTCACTGGAGAGACGAACAAAACGTAGAGAGGACAAAACATGGACTGCTCTTTGGTATCCTTGGCTCATGACTTGTAAATAAAGTTGACATTAGGTACAAATGGAATCATTTGGCTAAAATCAGTCCTGTGATGTACTGAAACTGTCCAGAGTTTTCTCCTTAAATAAATCTTCAGGGTTTCTGCTTTTTGATGAAGATTTCTTTGTGTCTTAAAAAAAAAAAAAAAAAAGGAAAGGCAAATTACATTTTCGATTTAGAAAAAGTGTTTTCCAAATCATAAATAACTTTTAGCTGTTGTGGTCTTCAATAAGTTAAACTTCAGTTTACTGTCAAATGCTTAAAAATAGTTCAGTACATTATTCACTGTTAAAGTGCATTGAATTGTTAATGATATTATTTGATTATTCTCTCACTGAAATTTTCTATTTTTTCACTACTCCACACTCAACGCTTGCAGAAGGAAGCATGATAGTACAATGAGAAAATGCTGGTGGAAGAGAGTAGTGAAATATGGAACTTGGCTGACTTCAGGTCATGAGAGAGTAAAGGTCCCCTGCTACCTTCCTATTTCCTTTTCTGGCCATTTGGAAATATCTATTTCCAACTCAGTCCTAGGGCCATCACCATGTTCCCTTTGGTGACTCAAAGTCCCACATGTAGATATCCAGTTCTTAAATTGCCTCTGTAGGCAAGTCATAATCAATTCAATGAACCTAATAGAACTCCGTTCCCTTTGCCTTCAGTTTCTGGCTCACTTATACAGCTACATTAATTTAATCAGATTTACTTCTACCTCTACTTCAAAGCATATCACCAGTAGTTCACAGAAACATATCAAATCAATACAATAATATATATTATTTCCCTTCCTTTTCCCAACTCCTTTTAAAATATGTTTTTTCCTTAGAGTCCTGCTACTGTGGGCTTTAAAAAGTAAGCCCACCTAATGATTTTAAGGTAAAGTGAAGGATGTTATTAACTGTGGCATTTGTGAGGATGATGATTCATGCTGTTCTTGGGGAAAAATACATTAGAACTCCATTCTTGACTTTGACTGCTCCTCTTTGATTGCTTGCTCTTTATTAATTTTAGAAAGATCTTGACTAGCTGCAAAAGAGTTAGTATTTTAATTGTGATCTTATAATATTTAAAAACATAACTCAAGGAGATTTGCATCTTTTTTATGTTGAATTTTCCTATCCAAGACCCTGGTATGGCTTTCCATTAATTCAAGTCTATTTTTGTGTCTTTCCATATGGTTTTAAAGTTTTTTATTATATGGTTTTTAACACTTCTTGTTTTATTTTTTCTAGGTATTTTGTGTGTCTGTGTTATTATTGTAAATGAGGAATTCGATTCAATTGTATGTAATTGATTTTTATGATTATATTTTTATATAGAATACAGACTAATTACTCTAGTTAAATTTATATCCTACCTTTCTTATTATTTTTAGAAGTTTTTGCATTGATATTTAAAGCCAGAATTTAGGTGCTAGATATGCTCATTACTAATGGTATGTCATTGCTCATAAGCCCTATCAGCATAAAACTAATGAAATTATGTAATTGTACAGATACACACAAATACACACACACATCAGATATTTCAACAAAACATATTACATGAATTTTTGGTTTCCCAGTGCATATAAAAGTTATATTTACACTATACCGTAGTCTATTAAGTGTGCAATAACATGTCTAAATAAAGTACATATCTCAATTAAAAAATACTCATTGCTAAAAAATGCTAACCATTATCTGAGCCTTCAATAAATTGTAATAATAACATCAAAGATCATTGATCACAGATCACCATAACAAAAAAAATAACAATGAAAAAGTTTGAAATATTGCAAGAATTACCAAAATATGACAAAGACACATGAAGTGAGCAAATGCTATTGGAAAAATGGATCCAACAGACTTGCTCGAATGCAGTCTTGCCACAAACCTTCAATTTGTAAAAAATGTAGTGTCTGTGAAGCTTAATAAAGCAAAGTACAGTGAAACAAGATATGCCTGTACTCTCTTAACAACTTTCCAGTGTATCATACAACAGTGTTAGCTATAGTCAATGAGTAGTACATTACATCTCTAATACTTATTTGTCTTATAACTGGAAATTTGTACCTTTTGACCACCTTCCTCCGATTACCCATCCCCCATACCCTCTGCCTTTGGTAGCCACAAGAAAGTCTGACATCTATTTCTATGAGTTTGGTTTCTTGTTTGTTTGTTTTTTGTTTTTGGACTCCACATATAAGTGAGATCATAAAGATATTTGTCTTTCTCTGTCTGACTTATTTCACTTAGCATAATGCCCTCAAGGTCCATCCATGTTGTCACAAATGATATATATGTGTATATAAAATGGGATATTACTAAGCCATAAAAAACAAGAAAATCCATATATATATTTATTTTTATATACGTAAATGGATAAAGTTGTGATACGTATACATATATATGTATCAGTTTTATACATTTATACCAGTTATGTATGTATATACACATGCATAAGCATATATGTATGTGTATATGTGTATATATATATCCCAACTTCTTTATCCATTTGTCCATTGATGGACACTTAGGTTGTTTCCACGTCTTAGCTATTGTAACTAATGCTGCTATGGAGGTGCAGACAACTTTTCGAGTTAGTGTTTTTGTTTCCTTTGGATAAATACCAAGAAGTGGAATTGCTGAATCATATGGTAGTTCTGTTTTTAACTTTTGAGGATCCTCCATACTGTTTTCCATAGCTACTGTACCAATTTACAATCCCACCAACAGTGCACAATAGTTCCCTTTTCTCCACATCCATGCCAGCACTTAATATCTTTTGTATTTTTGATAATGACCATTCTTACAGGGGTGAGGTGACATCTCATTGTGGTTTTAGTTTGCATTTTCCTAAAGACTAGTGATATTGAACATCTTTTCATGTATCTGTTGATCTTTCATATATCTTCTTTGGAGAAATGTCTATTCAGGTCCTTTGCCCATTTTTAAAAGGGTTTTTTTGCTATTGGGTTGTATGAGTTCTTTAAATATTTTGGATATTAACCCCTTATTAGATATGTGATTTGCAAATTTTTTCCCATTCTGTAGGTTGTCTTTTAACTTTGCTGTTGATTTCTTTTGCTGTGCAAAAGTTTTTTAGTTTGACGCATCACACTTGTTTATTTTTTATTTTTTTAAGTGTTGTATTCAAAAAAGCATTACCAAGATCCATGTCAAGGATCCTTATTCCTGTGTTTTCTTCCAGGAGTTTTATGGTTTCAGATCTTACATTTAAGTCTTTAATCTACTTTGAGTGAATTGTTGTTAGTAGTGTTAAGATATGGGTCCAGTTTCATTCTTTTACGTGTGAATATCCAATTATCCTAGCACCATTTATTGAAAAGATTGTCCTTTCTCCAATGAGTATGCTTGGCTCCCTTGTCAAATATTAATTGATTGTACATGCTAAGGCTTATTTCTGGGCTCTCGATTCTATTGCATTGGTCTATTTGTCTGTTTTTATGCTAGTATTATACTGCTTTGATGATTATAACTTAAGAGTATAGCTTGAAATCAGGAATTGTGATACCTCCTGCTTTGTTCTTCTTTCTTAGGATTTCTTTGGCTATTTGGGATCTTTTATGGTTCCATATAAATTTTAGGAGTGTTTTTTCTAACCCTGTAAAAAATGCCACTGGAATGTTGATAGGGATTGCATTGAATCTATAGATGTCTTTTGGTAGTGCTGACATTTTAACAATGTTAATTCTTCCCATTCATGAATACAGGATACCTTTCCATTTATTTGTGTCTTCTTTGATTTTTTTCAACAATGTCTTGTAGTTTTTAGAGTAAAAATCTTTCACCTCCTTACTTAAATTTATTCCAAAGTATTTTATTGTTTTTTGATGAATTTCTTTACTTCCTTTTCAGAAAATTTGTTGTTAGTGTGTAGAAACACTACTAATTTTTGTTTGTTAAGTTTGTATCCTGCAACATCACTTAATTCATTGATTAGATCTAATAGTTTTTTGGTTGAGTCTTTCAGATTTTCTATATATAAAATCATGTCATCTGAAAACAGAGACACTTCTTTCCAATTCTGATACATTTTATTTCTTTTTCTTGCCTGATTGCTCTAACTAGGACTTCTAGTACTGTTTTGAATAGGACTGGTGAAAGTGGGCACCCTTGTCTTGTTCCTGATCTTAGAGGAAAAGCTTTCAGTCATTCATCACTGAGTATGTTAGCCATGGGCTTGTGAAAAATGGCCTTTTTTATGTTGAAATATATTTCTTCTATGCCTAATTTGTTAAGAGTTTTTATCTTGGATAGATGTTGAATTTATCAAATGCTTTTTCTGTGTCTGTTGAAATGATCATGATTATTTTCCTTCATTCTATTAATGTGATGTATCACATTGATAGATTGTGTATGTTGAAAGATCCTTGCACGCCAGGGATAAATCCCACTTGACCATGACATATGAACCTTTTAATGTGCTGCCAAATTTGGTTTGCTAGTACTTGATTGAGAATTTTTGCATCTATGTTCATCAGGGATATTCACCTGTCGTTCTCTTTTCCAGTAGTGTTCTTTTCTGGTTTTGGTATTGGGATAATGCTGGCCTTATAAAATGAGTTTGGACACTACTATATATAAAATAGATAACCAACAAAGACCTCCTGTACAGCACAGGGAATTACACTCAATATTTTGTAATAACCTGTAAGGGAAAAGAATCTGAAAAATAAAAATAAAAATATATGTATAGTTGAGTCACTTTGCTGTTTACCAAGAACTTGGACAGCATTGTAAATCAACTATACTTTGATTTTAAAAAAATGAAAAAAGAATAAAAGAAAATAAAGTGAGTTTGGGAATGTTTCTTCCTTTTCAGTTTTTCAAAGAGTTTGAGAAGGATTGGTGTTAATTTTTTAAATGTTTAGTAGAATTCACTGGTGAAGCTATCTGGTCCTGGGCTTTTCTTTGTTGGGAGATTTTTGCTTACTGATTAAATGTTCTTCTAGCAGTTGGTCTAATCAGATTTTCTATTCCTTCCTGATTCAGTCTTGGTAAGTTGTATGTTTCTAAATATTTTTTCATTTCTTCTTGGTTGTCCAGTTCATTGGTGTATAGTTGTTCATGGTAGCCTCTCATGATACTTTCAATTTCTGTGGTAGCCATTGTGATGTCTCCTTTTTCATTTATAATTTTGTTGATTAGGATTCTTTCTGTTTTTTCCTTGGTTGATGTAGTTAAGGATTTGTTGATTTTGTTTATCTTTTCAAAGAACCAACTCTTAATTAGATTATTTTTTTTCTCTTGTTCCTCTGTTCTCTATTTCATTTATTGCTGCTCTTTATTATTTCCTTTCTTCTGCTAACTTTGGGCTCAGTTTGTTCTTCTTTTCTGTGGTTCCTTAAGGTGAAGGGTTAGATTGTTTACTTGGAATCTTTCTTGCTTCTTAATGTAGGTATATACTGCTATGAATTCCCCTCTTAAAACTGTTTTGCTGCATCCCACAAGTTCTGGTATATGTGTTTTCATTTTCACTTGCCTCCAGAAACATTTTTATTTCTTCTTTAATTTCTTCTTTGATCCATTGGTTGTTCAGGAGAACCATGATGGAATTACATTTAAAAAATCATGAACTATTTAGAAATCCCTCAGATATATTGAAATTCAAAACCACATTTCTAAGTAATGTGAGTTAAAGGAGAAGTGAAAAGGTGAATCAGGAAAAAAATTCAAACCAAATGGTAATGAAAATAAAACATTTACAGTTTTGTGGTGTGCAAGCAAAAGAAGTGCTTTAAAAGAAATTTATAGCACAAATAGCTATTATAAAGGAAAAAAAAAGACAATTTCAATGACCCAAATTTCCAGCTAAAGAAACTAGAAAAATCTAGAAAAAAAAAGAAAAAGAACAAATTATACCCAAAGTAAGTAGAAGGATGGAAATAATATAACTAACTAACTAACTAAATTTTAAAAATGTTAATGAGATGATAGGCAATAGAAAGAAAACTAAGGAAGCCTCCTCTTTTGAAGAGGAGTAAAATTAGTAAATCTCTAGGAAGACTGATCAAGAAAAAGAGATGACAAAATTTACCAATATCAAGTTTGAAAGATGCACTATTATTATAGATCCTGTAGATTTTTAAAATACAATAGGGAATATTAGAAAAAACCTTTTTGCTAATAAATTAATCAAATTCAATAAACTAGATGAATTCTTTGAATAACACAACAGGTTTGGTACCTGGTTGAAAATTATATGAAAAATCTGAATAGCCTCAAAGGTATTAAATGATTTGTAATATTTAAAGAGAAAATAACATCACCTTACCCAAACTCTTTAAAAATATAGAGGATGAGGTAATATTTCCCAACTAATTTTTAAGACTAGCATAACTCTGGTTGCAAAACTTGACAAAGAAATTAAATGATATTATAGAATAGTACCCCTTATAAACATAGATACAAAAAAGTCAGCAAAATATTAGTAAATCAAATCCAGTAATATGCTTTTAAAAAGAATATATCATGACTAAATATGGCTTATTCCAGGAATACAAGGTTGTCTCAACATTCAAATGTAGCTCATCATGTAGGATAAAGGAGAATTGTCATACAATTTTATTAATAAGTATAGAAAAAGATTTGGTAAAATTCAATACCCAGTTATGGTAAAGCTCTAAGAAAACTAAGAATAGGAGGGAATATCCTTAATTTAATGAAGGACATCTAAAAAAAATACACATAACATAAGGATAAATGAAGATATATAGAATACTTTCCCCTTGAGATTTAAGCAAGGGAGGGACATTCATTTTCACCATTTCTATTCAACATTGTACTGGAGGTTCTAACCAGTGCAATAAGGCAAGGAAAGAAATAAGCACACAAATTGGACAGAAGAAATAAAACTGTCTTTGTACAATGACAAATTATTGTATACATAGTACATTAAAAAGAACCTATTTTTTGAAAGCCTATTAGAATTAAATGAATTTTAGGAAAGTTTCAGGACACAAGGTTAATATGAAAAAAATCAATTATATCACACTATACATTAGCATCACTATACATGAGTAATAATGTAGAAATATATTTAAAATATCATTCATAAATGTATCACAAAACATAAAATACTTAGGAGTATATTTAATAAAAGTTGTACAAGACCTCCATGCTTTTTGCATAGAAATTGACAGGCTAATTAAAAAATTTATGTGGAAATGCAATTAATCCTAGAATAGCCAAAACAATTTTGAAAAAGATAAACCTGATTTCCATACTTACTATAAAACTATAGCAATCCAAACAATATTATATTGGGGGGAAAAAGACAAAAAAGATCATTGGAACAGAATTAATAGCCTAAAAATTGACCCACAGGTATATGGTCAATTTATTATTGACTAAGGCATCAAATTCATTCAACAAATGATACCAGACATCTATTTGGGGAAAAAATGAGTCTGTATTCCTACGTAACACTATAAGAAAAAATTAATCAGAAACAGTGTGATAGTTGATCTCCTGTGTAAGCTTGACTTGTCTATGGAGGGCCCAGATATTTGGTGAAATATTATTCTAGGTGTGCCTGTGAGAATGTATCTAGATTAAATTACCCTATGAATTGTTAGTCTGAGTAAAATAAATTGCCTTCCCTATTGTGGATGGGCTTCATTCAGTCAATGAAGGCCAGAATAGAACAAAAGCCTGAATAAGGGAGTGTTTGCTCTCTCTACCTGATTGTCTTCAAGTTGAGACATGGGCCTCCTGCCTTTGGACTCAAACTTGGATTGGAACTTACACCATTGGTTCTCCTGGTTCTCAGGCCTTCAGGCTCAGATGGTACTACACCATCGGTGTTTCCACGTCTCCAGCTTACCAACTGCTGTTCTTGGGACTTCTCAGCTTCCATAATTGTGTAAACTAATTCCTTATAACCAATCTCTTTATACAGATAGAGATCAAGATGTATATTATGTCTCAGTCTCTATCTGTCCCACTGGTTCTGTTTCTCTGGAGAACCCAGACTAATACAAATGGGTCACAGACCAAAATATAAAAGCTAAAATGCTAAACATTTTAGTAGAAACCATTGGCTAAACGCTTTAGGTTCTTGGGGTAAACAAAGGTTTCTTAAACAGGACTAATAATAATGATAATAATAATAATAGCATAAACTATATAAGAAAAAATTGGAAAATCTAACTTCATCATAATTAAAACTTTTACTCTCCAAGGACTGTTAAGAAAATGAGAAAACAAACCACAGACTGTGAGAAATTATTTGTGATATGTATATGACAAAAGATTTCCACTCAGGGTATAATAAAGACTCAACAATAAGTATACAACCATCTCCATTTAAAATATGGGCAAAATATTTGAATAGACACTTTAGAAACAGAGGAATAAGAACATGAAAAGATGATTAACATTTAACAATGACACAACATTATTGAGTCAAAAGTCATCAGGGAAACACAGATTAAAAGCACACTGAGATACCATTTCATACTCCTTAGAATGGCTAAAATTCAAAGGTCTGATAAGTCCAATGGTTATGCAGTGAAGTACCTGGAACTCTCATACATTAATGAAGAGAGTTATAAAATGGTAAAATGTTTGGAAAAGAGTTTCATATAAACATGTCAGTATCATATGGCCCAGGAATTCCATTTCCAAGGTAAATGAATGCATATATACCCATACAACTGAGTAATTTATTCCAAGAGAGATGACTGCATACATACATAAACAGGCTTGTACATGAATGTTCATAGCAGTTTTATTCATAAAAGTTTCTTTTTTTTAATTGGGGTATAGTTGTTTTACAATGTTGTGTTCGTTTCTACTGTACAGTGGAGTTCCCTGTGCTATACAGCAGGTTCTCATTAGTTATCTATTTTATACATATTAGAGCAGAGCTCAGTAAAACTTTAATCCGCTTGACTGCTGATGGGTGGGACTGGGTTCCCTCCCTGTTGGTTGTTTTGCCTGAGGCAACCCAACGCTGGAGCCTACCTGGGCTCTTTGGTGGGCCTGATGGCAGACTCTGGGATGGCTCACGCCAAGGAGTACTTCCCAGAACTTCTGCTGCCAGTGTCCTTGTCCCCACAGTGAGCCACAGCCACCCCCTGCCTCTGCAGGAGACCCTCCAACACTAGCAGGTAGGTCTGGTTCAGTCTCCCCTGGGGTCACTGCTCCTTCCCCTGCGTCCCAATGCACACACTATTTTGTGTGTGCTCTCCAAGAGTTTAGTCTCTATTTCCCCCAGTCCTGCCAAAGTCCTGCAATCAAATCCCAGTAACCTTCAAAATCTGATTTTCTAGGGAATTCCTCCTCTTGTTGCTGGACCCCAAGTTCGGAAGCTTGACGTGCGGCTCAGAACCTTCACTCCAGTGGGTTGACTTCTGTGGTATAAGTGTTCTCCAGTCTGTGAGTCACCCACCCAGCAGTTATGGGATTTGATTTTACTGTGATTGTGCCCCTCCTACTGTCTCATTGTGGCTTCTCCTTTGTCTTTGGATGTGGGGTATCTTTCTTGGTGAGTTCCAGTGTCTTCCTGTCAATGATTGTCCAGCAACTAGTTTTGATTCTGGTGTTCTCACAAGAGGAAGTGAGAGCATGTCCTTCTACTCTGCCATCTTGGTTCAGGGCCCCCCTTGTCTCTTTTGACAGTCTTTATTTTAAAGTCTATTTTATCTGATATGAGTATTGCTACTCTAGCTTTCTTGTGATTCCATTTGCATGGAATATCTTTTTGCATTCCCTCACTTTCAGTCTGTATGTGTCCCTAGGTCTGAAGTTGGTCTCTTATAGACAGCATATATATGGGTCTTGTTTTTGTATCCTTTCAGCCAGTCTGTGTCTTTTGGTTGGAGCATTTAATCCATTCACATTTAGGGTAATTGTTGATATGTATGTTCCTATTACCATTTTCTTAATTGTTTTGGGTTTGTTTTTAAGGTCTTTTTCTTCTCTTGTGTTTCCTGCTTAGAGAAGTTCCTTTAGCATTTGTTGTAGGGCTGGTTTGGTGGTGCTCAATTCTCTTAGCTTTTGCTTGTCTGTAAAGCTTTTGATTTCTGTGTCAAATCTGAATGAGATCCTTGCTGGTTAGAGTAATCTTGGTTGTAGGTTTTTCCCTTTCATCACTTTAAATATATCCTGCCACTTCCTTCTGGCCTGCAAAGTTTCTGCTGAAAGATCAGCTGATAATCTTATGGGGATTCCCTTCTATGTTATTTGTTGCTTTTCCCTTGCTGCTTTTAATATTTTTTTCTTTGCATTTAACTTTTGATAGTTTGATTAATATGTGTCTCAGTGTGTTTCTCTTTGGTTTTTTCCTGTATGGGATTCTCTGTGCTTCCTGGATTTGATTAACTATTTCCTTTCCCATTTAGGGAAGTTTTTGACTATAATCTCTTCACATATTTTCTCAGGCACTTTCTCTTTCTCTTGTTCTTCTCGGACCCCTATAATTTGAATGTTGAATGTTGGTGCATTTAATGTTTCCCCAGAGGTCTCTGAGACTATCCTCAATTCATTTCATTCTTTTATCTTTACTCTGCTCTGCAGTAGTTATTTCCACCATTCTATCTTCTAGCTCACTGATCCATTCTTCTGCCTCAGTTTCTCTGCTATTTATTCCTTTTAGACTATTTTTAATTTCATTTATTGTGTTGTTCATCACTGTTCGTTTGTTCTTTAGTTCCTTTAGATCCTTGTTAAATGTTTCTTGTATTTTCTTCATTCTATTTTTGAGATTTTGGATCATCTTTACTATCATTACTCTGAATTCTTTTCAGGTGGACTGCCTATTTCCTCTTTGTTTGTTCAGTCTTGTAGGTTTTTACCTTGCTCCTTCATTTGCAGCATATTTCTCTGTCTTCTCATTTTGTTTAACTTACTGTGTTTGGCTTCTCCTTTCTGCAGGCTGCAGGGTCATAGTTCCTCTTACTTCTGGTATCGCCCCCAGTGGGTGAGGTTGGTCCAGTGGCTGTGTAGGCTTCCTGGTGGGGGGGACTGGTGCCTGTGTTCTGGTGGGTAGAGCTGGATCTTGTCCCTCTGATGGGCAGGGCCACATCCCGTAGTGTGTTTTGTGGTGTCTGTGGGCTTAGTATGACCTCAGGTAGCCTGTCTGTTAATGGGTGGAGTTGTGTTCCTGTCTTGCTAGTTGTTTGGCATGAGGCATCCAGCAGTGGAGCTTGCTGGCCATTGGGTGGAGCCAGGTCTTGAGGTTGAGATGCAGACCTCTAGGAGAGCTCTTGCTAATTAGTATTCCCTGGCGCTGGGAATTCTCTGGTGAATCAGTGTCCTGGACTCACTCTCCCACCTCAGAGTCTCAGCCCCGACCCCTATCTGGAGCACCAAGACCCTGTAAGCCACAAAGCGTGGAAGAAAAGAAAAAGAACAGACAAACAAAACAGCAAGACAAATGGTGAAAGCAAAACCAAACAGATAAAAACACACCAAGAAGCACACACATCCACCCACTCACCCCCCCCACACACACACACAAAGAGAAGAGAAATGAAAAGAAGAGAGAAACCAAGCAAATGAACGAACACAAAAATGGAAACAGACACTAAAAACTAAACTAACAAAAACAAAAAACCAAACACAAATCAGAAGCAGAAAGCAAACTCTAGGTAGGTCTCTGGACCTGCTGTGGGCACTGTGGGGCCAGCTCAGACTCTGACCTGGCCCAACTCCTGCGTGTACTTGCCCCCAAAGCCCACAGGTGCTCCCAAAGTCCACAGTATCAATTGTGGGAATACTCGTTGTCTATTCAGATATTCCATACATGCAGGGTTTACCAAGCCAATTGCAGGGATTTAACCCACTGCTCCTGTGGCCGCACAGAGAGATTTCCCTTCCTCTTCTGTGTTCGCACTGCCCCTGGGGTTTAGCTTTGGTTTTGGCCTGCCTCTGCATGTGGGCCACCCTCAGGTGTCTGTTCCCCACCCAGGCAAGTGGGGCCAAAAGCGGCAGCTGATTAGTTTTCACTTGCTCACTCAGGCCGCGGAGAGGGAGGGATACGGCAGTCACAATTGGGATGTGCGAGGAATGCCTGCGGTGGCAGAGGCTGGCAGGAAGTTGCAACAGCCTGAGGCACACTGTGCACTCTCCCAGCGAAGTTGGCCGCAGGTTGTGGGACCCTCGGCAGCGGGAGGCTGCACAGGCTTCCAGGAAGGTGTGGGCAGTGACCTGCGCTTCCTCACAGGACCCTTGGTGGCAGCGGCGGCAGCTGTCACGCCCACCTCTGGGGTCCAAGATAACAGCTGCCGCTTGCACCTGCCCCTGGAGCTCGTGTAGGAGGTGTCCTGCTGTCTGTGAGTGCATGGAGAAAGAAGCTCCTATGGCGGGCCCACCCCTCTCCTCACGCATCCCATAATGGTGGTCCCTTGCCTGTCTGGCAGGCCTAGGCTTCTTCCTGGACTCCCTCAGCTGTGGTGCATTAGCCCCCTCAGGCTGTCTTCATGCAGTGAGCCCCAGTCCTCTCCCTGGGGTCTGACCTCCAAAGCCCGAGCCTCAGCTCCCAGCCCCCACCCTCCCCAGCGGACAGATAAGTGTCTCGGGCTGGGGAGTGCTGGTCACACCGATCCTCTGTGTGGTAATCTCTCTGCTTTGCCCTCTGCACCCCTGTTGCTGTGCTTTCCTCTGAGGCTCCGAAGCTCCCCCCCTGCCCATCCCCACCAGTGAGGGCTGTTCCTAGTGTGTGGAAACTTTTCCGTCTTCACAGATCCCTCCCAGAGGCACAGGTTCTGTCCCAATTCCTTTGTCTCTTTTTTTTTCTTTTTTCTTTTTGCCCTACCCAGTTATATGCAGATTTTCTTGCCTTTTTGGAAGTCTGAGGTCTTCTGCCAGCATTCAGTAGGTATTCGGTAGGAGTTGTTCCACATGTAGATGTATTTTTGATGTATTTGTATGGAGGAAGGTGATCTCCATGTCTTACTCTTCCACCATCTTCAAGCCTGCCCCCCCTAAAAGTTTCAAATTAAAAGTAACCCAAATATCCACCAACAGGTTAATGAATAAACAAATTGTGATATAGTTACACAACAGAATACTACCTAGCAACAACAATGTATGAACTGCTGATACCTGCAAAAATAAGGATGAATTTCACTGACCTTATGTTGGGCAAAAGAAACTAAGTCTAAAATAGGCAACATTAGGGCTTCCCTGGTGGCGCAGTGGTTGAGAGTCCGCCTGCCAATGCAGGGGACATGGGTTCGTGCCCTGGTGCAGGAAGATCCCACATGCTGTGGAGCGGCTGGGCCCGTGAGCCATGGCTGCTGAGCCTGCGCATCCGGAGCCTGTGCTCTGCAACGGGAGAGGCCACAACAGTGAGAGGCCTGCGTACCACAAAAAAAGTAAAAAATAAAATAGGCAACATTAATCTATGGTTATAGAGATCAGAGCAGCATATCTCTCTGATGTGTAGATTAGCTGCAAGGGGGCATAGGGGAAACTTATAGGATATTGGGAATGTTCTATATCTTAGTTAGATTGTTGATTATTTGAATGTATACATTTGTCAAAATTCACTGAACTGTATACTTTAAAATGGTCTGATTTCTTTCTAGAAAAATTATACTCCAATAAAATTCATTGAAAAATTGGACCACTTCCTCAATAATGTAGCCTCATGGATTTTGGGGGGAAAATATGCATATAGGTGCAACTTTCTGCTGCTCTATGTCACTTTGTATAACCAAAGAACAGAAAGGGTAGCTTCTTTGACTAATATCTGGAGGTTTTAGAGATGCAATTTATTGACAGTGCCCTAAAGGTATTTCATTCTGAATATCAGTCCCTTGTCTTTTGATGAGATTAATGCAATCTAATTGAAATAAGTGAAAAAAGATCCTCATGTCTTTGGGGCAAATAATTTGTTCCACTAAACATATCAGGACTACCTTAAAGATAGGAATTGGCACCTGCTGCCTCATTTTATTCTCAATAGAGCAACAGATCTAATAAGAGAGGAAGAGAGTCAACATTAATTGAGCATCAACTATGTGTCTGGGCCTTACATATATGACCTCATAACAATTTTAGAAGGTAGGAGTCATTTTGTCATCCACTTCAGAAAAGAGGAAACCAAGTTTGAGTCCAATATGAATAGTAAGAGGCACAACATGACTCAAAGGCTGTGCTTTTGATCTACCCAGTGAATCTTAGAATTTGGTCAAAAGAATGTATGCATCAGAATAATCTATGGTGTTTTATTAACATGCAGATATATTAGCCTCATCCCAGACCTACTAATAAGAATTTCTAAGGATGGGCCTTGGGAATCTGAATTTTTGACACATTCTTCAGGTGATTTCTAATTAGCTCTACAGTTTAAGAACTGCAGTTGCAGATAGTACCCAAGGCATAGTCAACACCGAACAAATGCCCACTAATTAGCAACTGACTGCACATATTTACATGTTTTCCATCTGAACTTTGGATGGGAATTGTTCCTCTTACAGTTCAACTTTATATATCTATAAAAAATACATATATTTTTTTCCTTTTAAACTTGGCCATGATGGATTCTCAATGGTCTGGGAGACCTTTTTAAATTATTTATTTTTAAAAATTTATTTATTTTATTTTTGGCTGCATTGGGTCTTCATTGCTGAGTGCACGGGCTTTCTCTAGTTGTGGTGAGCGGGGCCTACTCTTTCTTGCAGTGCGTGGGCTTCTCACTGTGGTGGCTTCACTTGTTGTGGAGCATGGGCTCTAGAGCACAGGTTCAGTAGTTGTGGCACACGGGCTTAGTTGCTCTGCGGTATGTGGGATCTTCCTGGACCAGGGCTCGAACCCGTGTCCCCTGTGTTGGCAGGCAGATTCTTAACCACTGTGCCACCAGGGAAGTCCTAGATATATAGAAATCCTATATATCTAGGATTTCTCCATCTTGGATTCATAAATTCTTTAGTTTGCATTCTTTACTGCCTATGTGTACATATTATTTATAACAATTAAAAAGCAAAGAGCTTTTATTGTCATAAAACAAGCTCCCAGCAATAATATTAAATGCAAATGACCTCTACAATCCCAAACCTCTAAAGAGACAAAGTAAATTTTTAGGAGTTTCTGTTGTCCACTCTTTTTCATTGTTGTGAATCAATTTTATTTTAATAGTTTGGCTCCAGATTTTGTCCTGGTTCATAACCAGATAGGTTATTTCAGAGTCTGCACTTTTTCATATAGAACATTCCTCATTCTGTTCCACATGGAAGACAGCAAAAGAGCAAACAAGCATTGGATTCCAAGCATTTTTGTTCATCCTTACCTAATAAAATGGTTTTAAAGTTTCATGAACTTTAATTTATTCCTATTTTTCTTAGCCTTGCAGATAGTTTAGTGAACTTGTTGGCCCACTACATTTTTATTATGCTCATCAACCTGAAAAAGTTATTCTATCATTCAGTCTCCTTTGCCTCAAAGCACCATATCCACCAGGAACCACAGAAACAAGCAGCAAACATTTGGACATGTGCACTTTTCCCATCCATTGATTTCATTCTCAAAGTACATCTCCACTCTTCTGGTGCAAGAATATTCTAAATGGATTCAATCTAAATCATTTGCGTGTTTATCTTGCCACTGCACCTGAAGTGAAAAAAAGGAACTATTTAATGTACAGGCAGTGTCTTTTTTTTTTTTTTTTTTTTTTTTTTTTGCGGTACACGGGCCTCTCACTGTTGCAGCCTCTCCCGTTGCGGAGCACAGGCTCCGGATGCGCAGGCCCAGCGGCCATGGCTCACGGGCCCAACCACTCCGCGGCATGTGGGATCTTCCTGGACCGGGGCACGAACCCGTGTCCCCTGCGTCGGCAGGCGGACTCTCAACCACTGCGCCACCAGGGAAGCCCCCAGGCAGTGTCTTAATAATGAAAAAAATATTTAACCTCAAAATTCTCCAGATTGTTCTTGGAAAAAATCATAAAAATGAAAAGATTAGTTGACTTTTTCCTTCCAACAACTAATTCCTCTCTGCGTGTGAGTGTGTCTGTTTAAATGTAAAAACAGTCATAGTGCCTCAAACAATGATGTTTGTAAATACCCTGGACCTAAGTGCTTACTAGGGTTGGAAATTTACACCCAAAGAAGATAATAGTCCAGTTTTAAATGTCCTTTTTCTAAGAGGCTAGAGCATTTGAAGCTTATATTGTAGCAAGTTTTAAAGTTTCCCCTGCCAAATCTAACAGGCATTATGTAATTCTACTGTCATTCCAAAATCTTTCCAGGTGACTAACTTATTACCCAAGACTTGTAACATATTTGTTTTGGGGTTATCAGTCCTACAAAACTGTGTTCAGGAAAGTCTCTATGACCTATTACATCGCTTTTGAATTGGGTTTCAGGAGACTTCTATTCTCCTCTCTAGATTCTTCCATTTATGCTTTAAATATTAACCTCCAAATCTCTTCATACATAAAGGGAACATAATAATAGTTGTGGCAGTCTCCCCCTAGGAAATCTGTAAAGATTAAATTGTTAATTAGGTGAAGTACTTTGAGATCTTAGAAGAAGGTTTCATAAAGTGTAAGCATATCTTTATAATTTACGTGAGGTTCTGCTTTATGGATGGGTGTCCCCCTGTTTTGAAAGGTCACAGAAAGGGCTCACAGATATGTGAAATGACAACAATCTAAGCTTCCCTCTTGCACAGCTCCCTGTCCCAATACCATTTTCCCCTGTTTTCTGGCTCTCCACCGGCAGAAGCCTTCAACATTGAGCAACCTTCTGGCTTGGAGAAAAACTAAGTGCATACTTGCCTATATTCCAAAACCAAGATGATGTATACTTCCAATTGAACAGATGTGGTCAGCTGTTGATTGGGCCCAGAGGAGAAGAAATTAAAGGCATCCAAAACAACAGTGAGTAGGAAATAGGGGTGAGCAAAGGTGAGTAGATACACAATGTCTTTCCTTTGGGATCCTTGTGTTTCCTTTCCTCATACTTGTCCAAGTTTCCCCTTTTTCTCTGTAAGGAGATTTTCCGAGTCTTTTCTCTCCTTGGCTTTCTTTGCTTAGTCATAATCATAGGTGTGTCCAGGATAGCAAATCTTTCTCATTACCTTCCAAGCTGTCACAATTGAGCTAGAATTTTGAATGATGCTCAATAAGTGTTGCCAGTTTCCATAATTCAGAGACTTATACATCCATTAAGAGGGTATCCAGGCCCCATGGCGTTTCTATTAGCCATTTCATTGAAAAATCACCAACTAAATTTATGGAATCATAGAATAATTAAGTTGGAAGGGGATGTGGAGTCCTCAGTCCAAACTCCTTCTTTCCCTCACCCCATATAACAATCCCCACCATGCCATCTCTGCAGAATTTCATTCAGCCTCAGCTCAGACAACTCCAAGCACTGGGAGTTCACACCCATCTAAGACATGTTTGTCTAGCTCTAATGATGAGAAAGTTCTTCTTCATCTTGAGCCAGAATCTGCATTCCTATGATTTTTCACTTATTCTTAGTTCTCCCTCTAGAGCAGCATGGAATAAATATAATCCTCCTTTCACACTCAATTTCTCCTAATTCTTTCCTCATCTGGATTAGGCAGCCTCAGTTCTTCCACTGTCTCTCTGTGGAAAGTCCAGTGGGTTGTCCAGTTTGGCACACTTGACTTATACTGAACTTGAAGTCAACTATAAGGCCTTTGTCTTTTCCAGATTCTTTGCTGTAATCAACCTCTCCCTCATGTTACACCTTATCCAGATGATTTTTTTGACGCTAAGTGGGAGATCTTTATTTTTATTTTCTTCAAATTTCATTGTTAGTTTGCACCTATTATTCAAGCTTTTTCCCAGTATTGATCTAGTTTATTAGCTATACCTCCTATGTTTTTGAGTCATTCCACAGATATGATATCTGCTTTCAATATATATCTTCAGTTGGCTGGCAAGAATGCTGAAAAAAACAGGGTCCCTATACATGTGAATGAAGATGTCCTTCGAGGGAGTGGAATGGCAGCTGTCGCTACTCCTCCCAAATCCCCCCAAATCCCCTTTCTTTTTCCTACACACTGGTCACGGGTAGGCTTTTCCTCTCTCAGCCAGCAGCCATCTCTTTGCTGGAGGGCTGTGTCCTCAGGCTATCAGAGCCCATGTTGCCTGTGCTCATGGCGAGCTTTTCTGGGAATTAATGTTTTCCTGTGAAATCTAAAAATATGGTACAAATGAACTTATTTACAAAACAGAAATAGAGTCACAGATGTAGAAAACAAACTTATGGTTAACCAAGGGAGAAGAGGTGGGGGGGAGGGATAAACTGGGAGACTGGTATTGACATATATGGACTGCTATATATAAAATAGATAAACTAATAAGGACTTACCATATAGCACAGGGAACTCTACTCAATACTCTGTAATGACCGATATGGGAAAAGAATCTAAAAAAGAGAGGATATATGTATGTGTATAACTGATTCACTTTGCTGTACACCTGAAACTAACACAACATTGTAAATCAACTATACTCCAGTAAAAAAAATTAAAAAAAAAGACTTGAGGTGGGTAATAAAAATAAAATAAAACAAAATGTTTTCCTAGGGGTAGCCCTTAACCAATGACCATTGAATACACTGGAGTATAAATACCCCAGCTCTCTTGTACTTAATGCAACCACCTCTGAAGTGTGACCTCTACTGCTCAGAGCCCCCTGCATGATTAAGTCAAAGCAGCCTCCATGCCTGAAAACATGCCCTTGCTTAGCCTCCCTGTGTGTGAGTGTGTGTGTGTGTGTGTGTAAACTATATAGAAAATCATCATCCCATCCCTAATTTAATAATCTATTCTTTCACCATTTGTGTTCAATGGCTCCTTTATCATATATACTTTTTGTCTTTTAGAATAATCTATTTCTTTTGTTGATTGATCTGTCAGTTCTACACTGATAGAAGAATATGTGGTAGAGAAAGTTCTTTCTTCATCCAGTTCTTTTAACCACAGCATTTTGTATGCCTTTTTAATTTGAAGATTGTTCTCCTGAATAGAGAATACAGAGCAAAAGTGGAATTAAGAAATTCTGCCTTTTTATTTATCTCTTAATATTATATATATATATATATGCCCCTAGTATTAATGCTTCTTAATTATTTCTTTTATTCTGAATGTGATTTTAAAAGGCATTTTAACTATTGGTACCATTTGTTACAAACAGAAGTCATTCTGGAGTATATCATCCTTGACTATTTTTACCATCTGATAGGTAAAAAGTCCATCAAGGCAAAAATCAAAGAGGTTTCAGATATTTATTGGGATGAGGTGGCAAGAATCTGTGTAGCTATTTGAAGTTCTCCATTTCTACTTGCACGTGCTCTGTATTAAGAAAGCATAATGTGTCCTCCTTCTGACAAACAGCTTATAGACTACTTTTATGAAAATAACATCTATATTACTATAGCAAATGCTTTCTATCCTCATATCAAATGTCTTTCAGTTTTTCACAATGCTTATATTCTTGGGTGGGGTTTCCAAGCAGTGAAAGACAGTATTATCCCTTTATCTATCTAACAGATACTTCTGGATTGACCTAGGTAGACTATTTCATCATCATATGCTAGCTCTGGGAACATTACATACGTTCTTATTCTTACCATTAACAGATCAAGTCTGAAGCCTTGCATTTAGTGCCCAGACGTTTTTTTCCTACTGTTTTATTAGTGAATCTGAATATGCCCTCCCTGGCTAATCTTATTTCTAGGTTAGATTTCTTCTTCCCCTTCTCCTCCTCCTCCTCTTTCTCATCCTCCCCCCTCCCCTCCCCCTCCCCCTCCCCTCCCCTCCCCCTCCTCCCCCTCCCCTCCCCCTCCTCCCCTCCCCCTCCTCCCCTCCCCTCCCCCTCCCCCTCCCCTCCCCTCCTCCTCCTCCCCTCCTCCCTTCCTCCCCCTCCTCCCCCTCTTCCCCACCTCCCCCTCCCCCTCCTCCTCCTCCTTCTCTTCCTCCTCTCAAAGTAAGCCACCCACCTCAACTGCTCTTTTATAATGTGGTGAAGATGTAAATAAATAAATACATATGTGTGTGTATATATATATATATATATATATATATATATACACACACACACACACACACACACACACCACACATACAGGGTAAATATTGATAGATGAGTTATATTTGTAATCTCTATTGTATCCACATTAGTTATTTTCCTCTTTTTTCAATCAAATTTTAGTTTTATAGAGTAATAGAATTTTAAGCCCCAAAAATGCTTCAGGTAAAATCTAACATAACCCCATAATACTTTTGTAGATGCAAAAATTGAGAATAAGAATTTATGTAGCTTATTCAAGTTCACAGAGTCAGTTATATTGAGTGGTCTAAACTTAGAATTCTAGTTTTCTGTTAAACATTCTTCTTAATTTACCATATTGCTTATCCCACCCATCACCCCAGGAAGGAAGAGACCATGAGAATGGAAAATGAAAGAAAATAGAGTTGGTCATTTTATCCCCCTGGTTAAGTAGAATAAAAACACTGAGCTGTAGCACTATCTGAAAAGAAATATTTTAACGAAATTTGGGAATTGCTTAATGATTTTCAGTATCAGTGCAAACCTTGCCCTTTGTTAGGTAGAATAAACTACAAAATGGCTGTGTGTTTTAGAAACAAAACATCTGCATTTTTTACGTGTCAGCAACACCTCAGCATAGCAGTAATACGGTTACAGAAGCACTAGGTGTGAGCACATATCTGCTTATGTTCCCTGCTTCTTTTCTTGGCTGGACAAATTAACCAACCAGCAGAGAAGCAACATATCGAATGCATGGGGGAATGCACGGGGAAACCCAGTTGTTAAATGCGTCAAAATGCATATTTTAAAATGTTCATCAACTCACTTTGAAAAATGCTCTACCACCTAAACTCAATGTCAGTGAATGACAGCAAGTGTTCCAGATGGTGGCTTATGAATGTCTGTGGGAGACATGAAAGCAAATCAAACCGAAGAGAGACCTGTTTTTTAGTTGGGAGAGGGGGTGAAGGATAAATTTCAGGCAGAGGCAACATTTACGTTGCATTTGAAAGGTAGATGGGATGGACCTTTAGTGTTCATGCCCAAGCCTTTAGTGTTTGGATTGGGCTCCAGAGACCTGACTAGACTAGAGGTAATTGACTAAATTTAAACACCATAATTAGGCTGAGAAAAATTCAAGAAGAATATATATTTTTTGGCTTGTCTTTCAGGTGACCTGAGGCACTATATATGCTTGGGTTTCCCTATTGATGTCAGTAACGTGTGTGTCTTTTTGTTTTCAACTGATAAGTGGAATAACCTGACAACACCCAAAGTTAAGAAGTTTCTCACATACTGGGTATTTTTCTAAAAAATTCTGCACATATTTCTTTCCATCACATATATTTAGCAGAATAGAGTGTTTTTCCATCTAAAAATATTATGGTGAATCCCTTTACTAAACAGTATTAATTCATACATGTATGCTTTGGATAAATACGAATTTTTTAATGTATAGTTGGTTTGAAGTGGAGTAGATTTCTTTTAACCCACTCAGATATTGCTAGTAAAGCAACTAATATAAAGGAGCATAGATATAAATGGTAGGGAACAAATACAATCCCTACTCTAAGAGAAACATCTAATAATGTGTGAAGATATTTCAACCGATGTCAGAGAGGTTGTGAACAACACTGGTTTTGTTTCATTCTTTGAGGGAAGGACTAAAGAGGGGAGAGAATAATGTCCTTTTTTTCCTACTTGGTTGTGAGACTGTCATCAACATTGGCTTTAATCCTGGATAATCAACTTTTCTAGCAACAGGATAGAAGGAAGGAGGGTTTGTTAGTGATTTGAGCGATTTCCAAAGTAGAACTGACTTAGTTTTTTCTGCTTCCTGACATATTGTCAAATCATTTTTATGAGCCCTTATGTGATTCATTGAGCCATTTGGAGAGGGTCAGAGGGCAAGGGTGCCATTTACCAGAGCAGGTTTAAGCTGAAGAAGGTGAGGTCAGAGGGGAAGAGAAACCCTCATTACTCTGGGAGGATTATGGGGGCCGGCTCTGAGCCTGCCTGACTGTGTTAAGCTCACATGGAGTGTTTGTTAGCACAAAACGGTGAGCTGCAGGTGTTCTGTGCTCTACAGAGTCTTCAGAGATCAGCCTCAAATGTTTCTGTTACTATAAAGAGAATTAAAAGGATTTAAAAACATAGCTGACCTGTCCAACTGCTAGCATATTTGCCAGCATTTGCCAAGAGGAAGGAAAAAAGTGTAGGCTATATCAGCTACAAGTCCTGGTAGTTGGGGGAAACATACTTTTCAGGTTTCTTTTTTTCTCCTTTTCTCCTTTTTTTTTTTTAAATAGCTTGAATGTAGAACTGTAGCACTTTCAACTGGAACTCATTAGAAATTCATGGAGCAGAAAATGTAAGGAGTTCTGGAAACAGGGACTTTGAAAGGCCAGAAGTGAGCTATAAATAAACTGTGCTGATATTCGTTTTTTTCTGGTGGTTAAATACACTTACTACACCAGAACGTTAACGTGGAGTGAACCAGGTGATTTTTGACCTGAAAATCCAGTTTATGCTGAGAAGCATGTTGACATTTATGGACTCACTTACCACATATAGATATCATAACAACCATTACACATTCTCAAAAAGCACTTTTGCTCTCCTGTATGGGCTGCAGAAATTGACAGCCGTCGCCTGCAGGTGAAAGCATGAAGACCACACATCTGGAATCCTTGTTAAGGCACCACTGTTACTTCTTATTGTTAATGGTTTTTAACATCAAATTGCAATTTCTTTGCTTTCAGCTTAGCCCTAGTTCAATAATCTGCCTTTAGTGGTTCTTATTCCTCTATAGTGATCATTGATTTTCAACAGGTTCCAGAGAAGAAGCAGAGAACTGAGTTAGCTCTGTGATCATAGGTAAATCAAATAACCTCTCTGAGCTACCTTCCTCATTGATCAAATGGAGATAATAATAAATTGCTCTATCCCCCTACTAAGCGTCAGCATTTTAAAAATAGGAATAAGGCTGAAACTAAAGAAAACTTGCTTACTTGTACTTATAGGTAAGCTGTGAAAACATACACACACACACACACACACACACACACACAGAGACAGATCTTCCGTTCGCATTACACCAAGTCTCCAATATCTAGGGTAATACTGTAAAAGTTTGCTTGTATAAGGGGAGTCGATTTTGGGGGACACCATAGAAACCTTTGATTTGAAAATGTCATATCATGTAATGTTTGTTCTAGTAATTCCTAACCTGGGTCCACTGACACTGCAGACCCAAGGACTTAGAAGTCCACACCCCTAGAAACTGAATGCAGACATTTAGTTTGCAATACAAGCATTTTTCTGGAAAGACATTCCATAGCTTTTATCTGATTCTTTTTTTTTTTTTTAATCTACTTTTTGGCTGCATTGGGTCTTCATTGCTGCGTGCAGGCTTTCTCTAGTTGTGGCGAGCGGGTCTACTCTTCGTTGTGGTGTGCGGGCTTCTCCTTGCAGTGGCTTCTCTTGTTGTGGAGCACAGGCTCTAGGCGTGCAGGCTTCAGTAGTTGTAGCACGTGGGCTCAGCATTTGTGGCTCGCAGGCTCTAGAGCACAGGCTCAGTAGTTGTGGTGCACAGGCTTAGTTGCTCCACGGCATGTGGGGTCTTCCCAGACCAGGGCTCGAACCCATGTCCCCTGCATTGGCAGGTGGGTTCTTAACCACTGCGCCACCAGGGAAGCCCCTTTTATCTGATTCTTGAGTGAGTCTGCAAGCCTTGAAATATTTAAGAACCAATATTCTGTAAGTTCTAGGACTGTAAGGCAGTAGGTGAAAACATAAGCTGTCTCTCCAGGAAACAGGTAACTCCTGTCTCTTCAAAGAGATAGACAACTCTTGGTTTTTCTCACAGCTTTTCCTCTTAACCACTCTTTCCTCCATCTCATCAGTTTTTGGTAATGCTCAATAAGTATTAGCTATTGTTTTAATATGTTGATATCATGTAGCATCTTGATAGGCAAGTGAGACATGGAAGGAGATTTTGCCCTTGATTAACTTGCTCTTGAGTAACTTGAAGGGATCAGATACATTAGTATGAAACCATCAGAAACAATGATGAGATTATATGGAAAGAACTCAAAAGAATGATACAGATCATTTGGCATGTATTGAGATTGAGGAGCAGTCTGTGTAAGTTAACATAGGGACACTGGATGAAGAGAAGTTGGACAACCCATCAGGAGATTGGCGGGGGGAAGGAGTCAGCTTCAGGTTGAGAAGGATCCAGAGGTAAATTTAGCCAAACAGGTCAAAGCAAGAGTGTCCAGAAGAGAGTCCAGAATATGTGGAATTCAGATTTGACCTGGAGGTGATGGGAGCCTTAAATGGCTTTGAGAAGGAAAATTACATGATGATAACACTATTTTCAAAGCATTAATTTGGCATATGTGGGTGAGATGGAGTCATGTGAAGAGGGACTGGAGTTGGAGAGCAAGCTGGGAGCCATGGCAATAATTGAGGTGTGAGGTGATGCAGACCCGCTCCAGGATGGGGTTGTTTGTGAAAGGAGTTGGGGCAGGAGGTGAGCATTGTATCCACCTTAATTGCTTGTTTCCTACAATTTCTACTTCTAATCACAGTTTGCCTTGGCTATTAAATCTTCCTGACTGAAATATTTGTTCCCGTTTTCCAACAGAGGAAGGAAGGAGAGAAGGAAGGAAGTGAAAGAAGGAGGGAGGGATGAAGGGAATTGTTGGAGCAGACGAGGGCTCTGGTGTGGGGACTGGATTTTAATGAACAAAGGTGGTCTCAGGGAAGGAAGGAGGAAGGGGTAGGGATGTTCATTTGAATTTATTCAATTTAGGAATAACTTCCTTGGAACTTCTCTGGTGGTCCAGTGTTTAAAACTCCATGCTTTCACTGCAGGGGTCATGGGTTCAATCCCTAGTAGGGGAACAAAGATCCCACATGCCACCTGGCCCAGCCAAAAAGAGAAAAAGTTAAAAGGAATAACTTCCTTAAAAAGAACCAACGTGAGTGCAGAATGAGTGATTCTGTTCTCCTGTTGACACCAGAAAAGGCCATAAGATGCTGAGAAAGGCATTTGCGCTTCTAATTGAGTACCTAAAGAGATGGCTTTCAAATTTTTTTGACCAACACTCCATGATAAAAAAAAAAAAATTCACATTACAATTAAACACACACATATACAAATATAAGCATAAACATAATTGAAATGCAAGTTATCTAGAACATTCCTAGTCTTGTTACCTGTCATACACTCTGATACTTTTCTAATCTATGTATGTATGTTTGCATTTTTACAAAGGATCATTGTGGCTCACTAATCAACTAGTGGATTGCAGCCTGCTCCTTACAAACCATAGGTCTCTAAGACCCTGGGACTCAGCGCCAGGATCAGGAGATCATGATTCACAGGCATAAGGGAAATGAGTTCGTTGGCTTCTGCTTTCCACCCACCTGCCCCACCCAAGCCTTTCTTCTCTCTGGAGTTTCAAGAACTGAGAATAAAGGGAGACAGCTGTTCCATTAAGTTTAAAACTCAGTTTCTGAACCTGATTTCAGATTCAGCGGCTGTACCCAAACCCTCTGGCAGTGCCAGTCCACTCACTAGCTTGAGGGTTCTCACTTGGGACATGAGGCCCACACACAAAGATCCGTCAACCAGGTTCACTCCCTAATGAGACCAAACCCAGACACAATGGCCACGATTGGTGCAGACATTTTAATGTCTTGGGCTGGTTCCTTGTATTATCCTTGGCTCTAGCGGACCAAGGCACACACAGTAACATTCTTTACCTGCAGTTAGCTGGAATTTCAAACTAGGTGGAATTCTTTCCTACCTTTGAAACCACAAAATAAAATCAAAGAAATAGGATCTTTTGCAAACCATGGCTGTGCATTGATGCAGAGGGGGGAAAGGAAGCACATGGCCTCAGGTTGGAAATACTTTTTAAACGTCTGATTTTGATCATGAGGCCAAATTATCTGGGCGCTCGGTGGTCATTAAAGCCTCCTGTCTAGAAGCCCCTCATGTGCGTATATACTTACCTGTGATTTAGCATTCTGGCTCAATGGCATGTAGAACATCGAAGCAGAGAAGAAAAAGTGAACGAAGGCAATGAAAATCAATCTGGTTTAAGGGAATTGGTTCTGGCTATGAACTAAGCTAATTATCAATATCCTGGAAAGAAAAATGCAGAGTATCAAATCTAGGAGCCATAAATCAAAATAGTGGCTACAGTTATGCTCACCTGTTTTTCTAAAAAAGGCAAAAGCTGTGAGGATAACTCTGGTGGGAATGAACTCTAGTATTTTTTCAGTGGTCATTCTTCCTTTAGGAACAGTGACCCACTTGCAACCTGACCTTGACCATTTCCCTGGAAATTTAAGTTTATATTGGAGACAGTATTGAGTATCTTGGTGGGGCCCTGGTTTCCTTTACAGTCAGAGGATTTGGTGGATGTGTCGTCTGCTCAATTTCCAAGTAACTGCCCGCCCCCCCCCCCCCCCGCAAAATGGTTCTAGAACTGTGGTACATTAATCCCCACAGGAGGAAGTCACTGGTTGAGTTTTGGAATTGCATGGAAAATTTTGTGTGTATGTATGGGCATGAATTTTCCTAGGAAGAGGGCCATATCTTTCATTGATCTGCCAAAAAGATCTGTAAAAAGTTTACAAATCACTGCCCCAGAATATCACCAACACCTAGAGGTGACAAAGTAATAGGATCATCAGGCTTTTTCTTCAGGGACCACTCAAACCATGAATCAGAAAGTGAAAATACCAAAGGCAGTTGTGTGTGACCACATGGAAAGTGACTTCAGTCAGGGTAGTGCTGAGGTAGCCTGGGACATGGTTTGGGTTTCTGTGTAGGCCAGCTTCCCTCTGCCCCATGGCTATGCATGATATGGCAATGAACTTATAATGTGAGGGACCTATTGTAAAGAAGGGACGATTAGGAGAAAGACGGTTTAAATCCACCCCTGCCACAGTGAACTCAGCTCAAAACTCACGTTCAGCTGACAGCAGCCCGTAGCCATGAGATAATACCAGAGTTTTAGTATTGGAAGAAACTTGTGGACACCCAGGTGAATCTCCATTCAATATAGCAATGCTTCCAAACCGTTCACAGTCAGTGGCGCCCACACTCCTACTTGACCCTCGTCGTTGTAGAACAGCATACAAGGATTTTAGGACCTGGATCCTGGCTGTCCCTCCATTCTCTCCTGACACACTCTGCTTATCTTATGCCCTACTCTACTGGATGCTCTGGTGGCTGTAGAATGTATCCTTGAAGCCTGAACATGCACTTTCCCAGGTGCTTGGAGTGTTGGCTGCTGATGAATCTCAGATAAATTCTTTTCCAGGGGGCTTCCCTGGTGGCGCAGTTGAGAGTCCACCTGCCGATGCAGGGGACATGGGTTCGTGCCCCGGTCCGGGAAGATCCCACATGCCACGGAGCGGCTGGGCTCGTGAGCCATGGCCGCTGAGCCTGCGCGTCCGGAGCCTGTGCTCCGCAACAGGAGAGGCCACAACAGTGAGAGGCCCGCGTACCACAAAAAAAACAAACAAAAAAACAAGAACAAGAACAAAAAAAATTCTTTTCCAGGAATTCTTCAGTCAGAGAGTGCTGCCTTCCCTAGGTTACGCCCCCTGTCCTGGGGCAGCCCTCATCCACTGATCAATGCAACAGTGCAAAGACCTGGACCATTGTAATCAATTTGGGATGACTCTGAAGGACCACCTCAGCTCTAGAGTCCCCCTCAAGTTTGACCAAAGTCTCTGTGGTACCACTGCTTCTCAACTGAACATCCCTCTCTGCCCAGTCCTGTTCCCTCACTCTCTTCCAGGTTATATTCCCGGAGCAGTGCTCGATGAACCTCCCACTTACAAACCTCTGCCTCAGAGTCTGTTTCCCAGAGAACCAGACCTAAGACTCCCATTGACTGAACTGTTTACAGTTCCCTGGAAATCTCATATTCCTTCATACCTCCTCATTTTTTTTCCTTTGTCTGACTACCTTCCTTTCATTAGACATCTAGGTAACGTCAAGACAACCTAGATCTCATGATTTGTCTCAGACACTCTCTCATACAGAAAGTCTTTCTGGAGAACTCTGTATGCTTCACTGGTGCTTCCATTGCACGCTGTTCCCCACTCTGTAATAGACGTTGACGTTGCTGTTTGATATTAAAGTCATCTGCCTCTTCAACTAGATTACTCAGTAATTCTGTATTAACCTGATTTCTCAGACTAGAGTCCAGCATCTGCATTTCCATAATACATTAAGGTCAGTAAAGATGCTTTGACTGGCCTACCAATTGCTGGTGGTTAAAAGATGTGGTGCATTCAGGGAACATTTGGGCTGTTCTAAACCAGGAGGTAAATCTTCTTGGAACTATAAGTCAGAGTTCCATAAACCTACAAGAAACTACTAAGACAGGTCCATTAAGCATTGAAACAAAACCTAGGAATTTGATGAGTACCTGCTGACGAAAGAAAACTAGCTGAAGAAGGAATGTTTGCATCTTGTGGAAATATGGGTCTCTGGAAGCAGCAAAATTTAATAACAGTGTTCTTCAAGAGTCTCAGAAACCCTCATGTAAAGAATCCCTCAATGACCAGAAAGCTGTCCTTGAAGACCTCAGAAGTTCCCACATGATGGCAATACCTAATAATACATTTTCTCCTGATACTAAGCCATTTACCCCTGAATCCCTGAAGTCTACTGTGATATTTATCATCCAAGATGGCCCCCAATGACTCTTCCTCCTCCCTTGTGCAGTGTCCTGCCACATTGAAAAGTACTGATCTGTGTAAACAATAGAATATCATGGAGTGTGATGGAGAATGATTTCCAAGGCAAGGTCATAAAAGTCATTTCATTATCGTTGCTGCCTTCCCGACTCTAGGATAGCCTGTTTTGGAGGAAGCAAGCTGCCATGTTGTGAGGACACACAAACAGCCCTATACTGAGGTCCATCTGGCAAGAAACTGAGACCTCCTGCTAACAGCCAGCACTGCTTGCCAGTCGTGTGAGTGAGCTGTCTTGGAAGTGAATTCTTCAGATGCCATGACCCTGGCCAACTTCTTGACTGAATCCTTTTGACAGACCCTTGGACAGACCACATCCATCCAGCTAAGCCACTCTTGAATTCCTAAGTTTTGAGCTAGTTTGTTGCACAGCAATAGATAACTAACACATCTGTTGAATAAAATAAGTGAAACCTATCTCTGTCATATGCTTCAGATTCACATTGAAACAAAAATACAGATCACCTAATGTAATGCCATATATATATATATATATATATATATTTTTTTTTTTTTTTTTTTTTTTTTTTTTGCGGTACGCGGGCCTCTCACTGTTGTGGCCTCTCCCGTTGCGGAGCAGAGGTTCCGGACGCGCAGGCTCAGCGGCCATGGCTCATGGGCCCAGCCACTCCACGGCATGTGGGATCTTCCCGGACCGGGGCACGAACCCGTGTCCCCTGCATTGGCAGGCGGACTCTCAACCCCTGCGCCACTAGGGAAGCCCGTGCCATATATTTTGTGAAGTGATTTAAAATAAATTGTCTTGTTAACTTTTTATGGTAACTCCATTATGGAGGTATAATTAGCCTTATTTTTACATAGTCGAGAGCTGAGGCTCAGAGAAGTAAAGCAATTTAACCATGGTCTCACATCTAGGAAGGAAGTTAGAACTTTCACCCAGTTCTCACTGATCAGAAATCCCCTAACTATTGTACCTGCTAGTTTCAAAGGACAGAGGAAACCAAAAGAGCCATAACAGAAGGATGTGGTGTTCAGTGGTTGAGATAACACTAGATCTTTACCTTCCTGTACTGGTACAACTAATTATTTTATACCTTGACTAATAATGTGACACAGCTGCATAATTTATTTTCTTTTATGTTTCATTTTATTTTTCCAGAATTCTTTTTTAGACAAAATATCAAGTGAAAAAATATTGATTCTAGTGAGGGAGTAGGCTTTGAGAAAGTCTGTGTGAAAACTGTTAATTATGTGTTTTATCTGGGTATTTAGACACAGGGATAATCTTCATCTCTTCATACGAACATTGTCACATTTAACAGCTCTTGCAGACATCTATATACCTGATTGCATAAAAACAAATGAAATCCACATCAGGACATAGGCCGTGTTTTATTTTCACCACTGTACCCCAATGCCTAACTCCATGGATATGGTAGATAATGTTTGTAGACTATTATAACATATCATAGGCTGCTTTATAAAACAGACTTTTACCTTTAAACCAAGGAAAAGACTGTCACTGTAATATTTACATATATATTTTCTGCTATATAGAAAGAAACACAAGAATCTGAAACAGATAATTCAAACATGAACACATTTCTTCATGAGGATTATTCAAATCTTATACAATAGAATAGTGAATGGTATCTGAAGTCTGAACCCTATTATCTTTAGTCACATTAAAGAAAAAGTTTAGGTAGAACAGTAAAGTATCACTCTTTTTTTTTTTAACATCTTTATTGGAGTATAATTGCTTTACAATGTTGTGTTCATTTCTGCTGTATAACAAAGTGAATCAGCTATATGGATACATATATCAACATATCCCCCTCCCTCTTGCGTCTCCCTCCCACCCTGTCTATCCCACCACTCTAGGTGGTCACAAAGCATGAAGCTGATCTCCCTGTGCTATGCAGCTGCTTTGCAGTAGCTATCTATTTTACATTTGGTAGTGTATATAGGTCAATGCTACTCTCTCACTTCATCCCAGCTTACCCTTCCCCCTCCCAGTGTCCTCAAGTCCATTTTCTACATCTGCATCTTTATTCCTGTCCTGCCCCTAGGTTCGTCAGAACCATTTTTTTTTTTGATTCCATATATATGTGTTAGCATACAGTATTTGTTTTTCTCTTTCTGACTTACTTCACTCTGTATGACAGATTCTAGGTCCATCCACCTCCCTACAAATAACTCAATTTCGTTTCTTTTTATGGCTGAGTAATATTCCATTGTATATATGTGCCACACCTTCTTTATCCATTCATCTGTTGATGGACACTTAGGTTGCTTCCATGTCCTGGCTATTGCAAATAGTGCTGCAGTGAACATTGGAGTACATGTGTCTTTCTGAATTATGGTTTTCTCTGGATATATTCCCAGTAGTGGGATTGCTAGGATGTATGGTAGTTCTATTTTTAGTTTTCTAAGGAACATCCATACTGTCCTCCATAGTGGCTGTATCAATTTACATTCCCACCAACAGTGAAAGAGGGTTCCCTTTACTCCACACCCTCTCCAGCATTTATTGTTTTTAGATTTTTTGATGATAGCCATTCTGACTGGTGTGAGGTGATACCTCATTGTGGTTTTGATTTGCATTTCTCTAATGATTAGTGATGTTGAGCATCCTTTCATGAGTTTGTTGGCAATCTGTATATCTTCTTTAGAGAAATGTCTATTTAGGTCTTCTGCCCATTTTTGTTTTTTTTTATAAATCTATTTATTTAATTTTGGCTGTGTTGGGTCTTTGTTGCTGTGCACGGGATTTCTCTAGTTGCGGCGAGTGGTGACTACTCTTCATTGCTATATGCGTGCTTTTCATTGTGGTGGCTTCTCTTGTTGCAGAGCATGGGCTCTAGGTGCACGGGCTTCATTAGCTGTAGCATGCCGCTCAGTAGTTGTGGCATGCAGGCTTAGTAGCTCTGTGGCATGTGGAATCTTCCCAATCCGAGGCTTGAACCCGTGTCCCATGTATTGACAGGTGAATTCTTAACCACTGTGTCACCAACGAAGCCCTTCCGCCCAGTTTTGGATTGGGTTGTTCGTTTTTTTGATATTGAGCTGCTTGTATATTTTGGAGATTAATCCTTTGTCAGTTGCTTCATTTGCAAATATTTTCTCCCATTCTAAGGGTTGCCGTTTCCTGCCTCTTGTTTATGGTTTCCTTTGCCCTGCAAAAGCTTTTAAGTTTCATTAGGTCCCATTTCTTTATTTTTGTTTTTATTTCCATTTCTCTAGGAGGTGGGTTCAAAAAGGACCTTGCTGTGATTTATGTCATAGAGTGTTCTGCCTATGTTTTCCTCTAAGAGTTTTATAGTGTCTGGCCTTACATTTAGGTCTTTAATCCATTTTGAGTTTATTTTTGTGTATGGTGTTAGGGAGTGTTCTAATTTCATTCTTTTATGTTTAGCTGTCCAGTTTTGCCAGCACCACTTATTGAAGAGGCTGTCTTTCCTCCATTATATATTCTTGCCCCTTAATCAAAGATAAGGTGACCATATGTGTGTGGGTTTGTCTTTGGGCTTTCTGTCCTGTTCCATTGATCTATATTTTATAGTTCTGTTTTTGTGCCAGTACCACACTGTCTTGATTATTGTAGCTTTGTAGTATAGTCTGAAGTCAGGGAGCCTGATTCCTCCAGCTCTGTTTTTCTTTCTCAAGATTGCTTTGGCTATTGAGGGTCTTTTGTGTTTCCATACAAATTGTGAAAATTTTTGTTCTAGTTCTGTGAAAAATGCCAGTGGTTGTTTGATAGGGATTGCATTGAATCTGTCAATTGCTTTGGGTAGTATAGTCATTTTCACAATGTTGATTCTTCCAAGCCAAGAACATGGTATATCTCTCCATCTGTTTGTATCATCTTTAATTTATTTCATCAGTGTCTTATAGTTTTCTGCATGCAGGTCTTTTGTCTCCTTAGGTAGGCTTATTCCTAGGTATTTTATTCTTTTTGTTGCAATGGTAAATGGGAGTGTTTCCTTAATTTCTCTTTCAGATTTTTCATCATTAGTGTATAGGAATGCAAGAGATTTCTGTACGTTAATTTTGTATCCTGCTACTTTACCAAATTCATTGATTAGCTCTAGTAGTTTTCTGGTAGCATCTTTCGGATTCTCTATGTATAGTATCATGTCATCTTCAAACAGTGACAGTTTTACTTCTTCTTTTCCGATTTGGATTCCCTTTATTTCTTTTTCTTCTCTGATTGCTGTGCCTAAAACTTCCAAAACTATGCTGAATAACAGTGGTGAGAGTGGGCAACCTTGTCTTGTTCCTGATCTTAGAGAAAATGGTTTCAGTTTTTCACCATTGAGAACGAAGTTGGCTTTGGGTTTGTCATATATGACCTTAATTACGTTGAGGTAGGTTCCCTCTATGCCTACCTTCTGGAGAGTTTTTATCATAAATGGCTGTTGAATTTTGTCAAAAGCTTTTTATGCATCTATTGAGATTATCATATGGGTTTTATCCTTCAATTTGTTAATATGGTGTATCAGATTGATTTGCATATGTTGAAGAATCCTTGCATCCCTGGGATAAACCCTACTTGATCATGGTGTATGATCCTTTTAATGTGCTGTTGGATTCTGTTTTCTAGTAGTTTGTTGAGGATTTTTGCATCTATGTTCATCAGTGATATTGGCCTGTAGTTTTCATTTTTTGTGATATCTTTGTCTGGTTTTGGTATCAGGGTGATTCTGCCCTCATAGAATGAGTTTGGAATTGTTCCTCCCACTGCTATATTTTGGAAGAGTTTGAGAAGGATAGTTTTTAGCTGTACTCTAAATGTTTGATAAAATTCACCTGTGAAGCCATCTGGTCCTGGGCTTTTGTTTATTGGAAGATTTTTAATTACAGTTTCAATTTCAGGGCTTGTGATTGGTCTGTTTATGTTTTCTATTTTTTCCTGGTTCAATCTCGGGCAAGACTGTGCTTTTCTAAGAATGTGTCCATTTCTTCTGGCTTGTCCATGTTATTGGCATATAGTTGCTTGTAGTAGTCTCTCATGATCCTTTGTATTTCTACAGTGTCAGTTGTTAATTCTCTTTTTTCATTTCTAAATCTGTTGGTTTGAGTCTTCTCTGTTTTCTTCTTGATGAATCTGGCAAATGGTTTACCAATTTTGTTTATCTTCTCAAAGAAACAGCTTTTAGTTTTATTGATCTTTGCTATTATTTCCTTCACTTCTTTTGAATTTATTTCTGATCTGATCTTTATGATTTCTTTCCTTCTGCTTTCTTTTGTTTTTTTTGTTCTTCTTTCTCTAACTGCTTTAGGTGTAAGGTTAGGTTGTTTATTTGAGATGTTTCTTGTTTCTTGATGTAGAATTGTATTGCTATAAACTTCCCTCTTAGAACTGCTTTTGCTGCTTTCCATAGGTTTTGGCTCATCGTGTTTTCATTGTCATTTGTTTCTAGGTATTTTTTTTTTCCTCTTTGATTTCTTCAGTGATGTCTTACTTATTTAGTAGTGTATTGTTTAGCCTCCATGTGTTTGTATTTTTTACAGTTTTCTTTCCTGTAATTGATATCTAGTCTCATAGCATTGTGGTTGGAAAAGATACTTGATACGATTTCAGTTTTCTTAAATTTACCAAGGCTTGGTTTGTGACCCAAGATATGGTCTATCCTGGAGAATGTTCCATGAGCACTTGAGAAGAAAGTGTATTCTGTTGTTTTTGAATGGAATGTCCTATAAATATCAATTAAGTCCATCTTATTTAATGTGTCATTTAAAGCTTCTGTTTCCTTATTTCATTTTGGATGACCTGTCTATTGGTGAAAGTAGGGTGTTAAAGTCCCCTACTATGTTTGTGTTACTGTCGATTTCCTCTTTTATGGCTGTTAGCATTTGCCTTATATATTTAGGTCCTCCTATGTTGGGAGCATAAATATTTACAATTGTTATATCTTCTTCTTGGATTGATCCCTTGAACATTATATACTGTCCTTCCTTGTCTCTTATACTAGTCTTTAAAGTCTATTTAGTCTGATATGAGAATTACTACTCCAGATTTCTTTTGATTTCCATTTGCATGGAATATCTTTTTCCATTCCCTCACTTTCAGTCTGTATGTCTCCCTAGGTCTGAAGTTGGTCTCTTGTAGACAGCATATATATGGGTCTTGTTTTTGTATCCATTCAGCCAGTCTATGTGTTTTGTTTGGAGCATTTAATCCATTACATTTAAGGTAATTATCAATATGTATGTTCCTATTATCATTTTCTTAATTGTTTTGCATTTGTTTCTGTAGCACTTTTCCTTCTCTTGTGTTTCCTGCCTAGAGAAGTTCCTTTAGTATTTGTTGTAAAGCTGGTTTGGTGGTGCTGAATTCTCTTAACTTTTGCTTGTCTGTAAAGGTTTTTATTTCTCCTTTGAATCTGAATGAGATCCTTGCTAGGTAGAGTAATCTTGGTTGTAAGTTTTTCCCTTTCATCACTTTAAATATGTCCTGCCACTCCCTTCTGGCCTGCAGAGTTTCTGCTGAAAGATCTGCTGATAACCTTATGGGGATTCCCTTGTATGTTATTTGTTGCTTTTCTCTTGCTGCTTTTAATATCTTTTCTTTGTATTTAATTTTTGTAATTTGATTAATATGTGTCTTGGCATTTTTCTCCTTGGATTTATCCTGTATGGGACTCTCTGCGCTTCCTGGACTTGATTGACTATTTCCTTTCCCATGTTAGGGAAGTTTTCAACTATAATCTCTCAAAATATTTTCTCAAATCCTTTCTTTTCTTCTTCTGGGACCCCTATAATTAAAGGTTGGTGCATTTAATGTTGTCCCAGAGGTCTCTGAGACTGTCCTCAATTCTTTTCATTCTTTTTTCTTTATTGTGCTCTGCAATAGTTATTTCCACTATTTTATCTTCCAGGTCACTTATCTGTTCTTCTGCCTCTGTTATTCTGCTATTGATTCCTTCTAGAGAATTTTTAATTTCATTTATTGTGTTGTTTATCATTGTTTGTTTGCTCTTTAGTTCTTCTAGTTCCTTGTTAAACATTTCTTGTATTTTCCCCATTCTATTTCCAAGATTTTAGATCATCTTTACTATCATTACTCTGAATTCTTTTTCGGGTAGACTGCCTATTTCCTCTTCATTTTTTGGTCTGGTGGGTTGTTACCTTGATCCTTCATCTGCTGCATATTTTTCTGTCTTCTCATTTTATTAACTTACTGTGTTTGGGGTCTCCTTTTCACAGGTTGCATGTTCATCGTTCCCATTGTTTTTGGTGTCTGCCCCCCAGTGGGTGAGGTTGGTTCAGTGGCTTGTGTAGGCTTCCTGGCGGAGGGGTCTGGTGCCTGTGTTCTAGTGGGTGAGGCTGGATCTTGTCTTTCTGGTGTTCAGGGCCATGTCTGGTGGTGTGTTTTGGGGTCTCTGTCAACTCAGTATGATTTTAGGCAGCCTGTCTGCTAATGGGTGAGGTTGTGTTCCTGTCTTGCTATTTGTTTGGCATGAGGCATCCAGCACTGGACCTTGCTGGCCCTTGGGTGGAGCTGGGTCTTAGCATTGAGACAGAGATCTCTGGGAGAGCTCTCACCAACTGGTTTTATGTGGGGCCAGGAGGTCTCTGGGGGTCCAATGTCCTGAACCCAGCTCTCCCACCTCAGAGGCTCAGGCCTGACACCAGGCCAGAGCATCAAGACCCTGTCATCTACATGGCTCAGAAGAAAAGGGAGAAAAAAGAAAGAAAATAATAATAAATTTTAAGAAATTGTTAAAATAAAATTTTTTTAATAATTATAATAAATAAAAGAAGAGAGCAACCAAACCCATAAACAAATCCACCAATGATAACAAGTGCTAAACACTAAACTAAGGTAAACATAAAAATCAGAAATAAATCAGTAGCAGGCAGCAAATCCCAAGTCTACAGTTGCTCCCAAAGTCCACCGCCACAATTTTGGGATGATTCGTTTTCTAATCAGGTATTCCCCAGATGCAGCATACATCAGGTTTCTTGTTGGGATTTAATCTGCTGCTCCTGAGGCTGCACAGAGAAATTTCCCTTTCTCTTCTTTGCGCAGCTCCTGGGCTGCTGCTTTGGTTTTGGTCCCTCCTCCGTGTGTAGGTCACCCTCAGGCATCTGTTCCCCACCCAGACAGGAGGGGGTTAATGCAGCAGCTGATTACGGGGCTCTTGCTCACTCATGCCGGTGGGAGGGAGGGAGGGAGGGAGGGGTACAGTAGTTATAATTCGAATGCAGGGTGAGCCTGCAGTGGCAGAGGCTGGCATGACATTGCAACAGCCTGGGGTGCACCATGTGTTCTCCCAGGGAAGCTGTCCCTGGATCACGGGACCCTGGCAATGGCGGGATGCACAGGCTCCTGGGGCAGTGAGGAGTGTGGATAGTGACCTGTGCTTGCACACAGGATGCTTGGTGGCTGCAGCAGCAATGTTAGCATTTTATGCCCGTCTCTGGGGTCTCCGCTGATAGCCACGGCTCACGCCCGTCTCTGAAGTTCGTTTAGGCGGTGTTCTGAATCCCCTCTCCTTGCGCACCCTGAAACAATGGTCTCTTGCCTCTTTAGCAGGTCCAGACTTTTTCCCAGGCTCCCTCCCGGCTAGCTGTGGCACACTAGCCCCCTTCAGGGTGTGTTCATGCAGCCAACCCCAGTCCTCTCCCTGGGATTTGACCTCTGAAGCCCGAGCCTCAGCTTCCAGCCCCCACCCGCCCCGGAGGGTGAGCAGACAAGCCTCTCAGGCTGGTGAGTGCTGGTCGGCACTGATCCTCTGTGCAGGAATCTCTCCACTTTGCCCTCTGCACCCCTGTTGCTGCGCTCTCCTCCGCGGCTCCAAAGCTATCCCCCCTGTCCACCCCCATATCCGCCAGTGAAGGGACTTCCTAGTGTGTGGAAACTTTTCCTCCTTCACTGCTCCCTCCCAGAGGTGCAGGTCCCATCCCTATTCTTCTGTCTCTTTTTTTTTCTTTTTTCTTTTGCCCTACCCAGCTATATGGGGATTTTCTTGCCTTTTGGGAAGTGTGAGGTCTTCTGCCAGCGTTCAGTAGTTGTTCTATAGGAGTTGTCCCACGTGTAGATGTATTTCTGATGTATTTATGGGGAGGAAGGTGATCTCCACATCTTAATCCTCTGCCATCTTGAAGGTCCCTCTCACTCTTTCTTTTTATGCCATGACTACATGGCATTTTTTTTTTATACCTCATACTGGATAAACTTACTTGCTTTTCTCTATTCTCTGTTAACCTTAAGCTGTCCCGGGTAGTAGTATCATTTTTGTTAAGATAAATATTTCATGAGAAGCATGTAGCAAGTAGCATCTAAACAAGTTATGTTCCCCATAAAAATTGTCCCTGTTTGCTGTGTGAACACTTGTTAGTTACATAGTTATAAATACAAGCTTCTTCAGTATTTTCTATTAGTTACGGTAGAGAAATGAGTGGATTTTAGATTGCATGTTTAAGTGTTTTAATAATTCTAATTAGTCTTCCATTCTTTTCCACTATAGTCTGTCATATGTCAAATTCTGTTTGGAAGACAAGGATTTTTCTGTTGAGAAGAAAATAAAACAGATTTCTTTAGTTTAATGTGTCATTTCAAATAACTAATAATGGTATCACTGTATGTGATAATGATGACATGATTCTACTCTTTTTGAGAAATTTCAGTTCATACAATTTCCTGCAAAACCAGGACCTACTAAGAGGATCCCATTCACTGAAAAATAAGTAAACAGGAAATTTCAACAAAACAACCAGTGTTTAATGCTTAAACAGATTAATAGGAAGACAATAAGGCAGTTCTGTGCTAATGATTGCTTGATTTCTGGGCTTTCAGGAAAAAAAAAAATCTGCCAGTTAGTTTTTTATGTAGTTAGATAGAGAGTCTGAAGAAGTCACTTTGCCCAACTTAGATCACTTAATCTTCTTCCATGATGAAGAGGAAAACTTGGAGCCAGCTGCCCTTGTTAAAATTCTGGCTCTGCCACTTACTAGCAGTTATGATTTCCAGTGAGTTGCTTAACTTCTCTGTGTCTGAGTCCTTGTCAGTAAAATGAGGTTAGTTATCATATTTACCTCCAAAGACCTATGATAAGAATTCAGAAAGTTGATGCATGCAAAAATACTTACACTAGAACCTGACACATAGTAAGAGCTCAGTAAAATGTATCTGCCATTCATTCATTCCACAATAATGTTATTGTTATTGTTGTTTAACAATTCTAATACAATGTCTGTAACTCAGGGATCTCTTTCACAGAAGGTATCTTCTTTCACTAAATATGGTCACATAAGTGTTTTAAATTACCATTGGGGGTTCCTATAGCAAACGGAAGAATTCGAATGGATTCCCCTAGACTCCGTCAAGAGGTCATGGGAAAAATTTTCCCAGCCCCATGCAGTTGATAAAAGCTTATTTCTTTTCTTCTCTGCAGCATCTGCTACTTATGGCTAGATAGCATTCACAAGTGTTAGGAAAGAAACTCTTTCTGTATTGCAGGAGCTAAGAGGTGGAGGAGGGATAGTTTTGCCCACTCCTTCCATATGGTGGAAACTTTTTTCTTTTGTTTTCCTTTTTTTTTTTTCCAACTATGAATCACAACTAATTTATTTTTTTTAATTTTTATTTTATATTGGAGTATAGTTGATTAACAATGTTGTTGTTACTTTTAGGTGTACAGCAAAGTGATTCTGTTATACATATATGTGTGTCTATTCTTTTTCAAATTCTTTTCCCATTTTGGTTATTACAGAATACTGAGCAGAGTTCTCTGTACTGTACTGTAGGACCTTGTTGGATATTTATTTTAAATATAGCAGTGTATACCTGTCAATCCCAAACTCCCAGGCTATCACTTCCCCTCACCCTACCCCCTTGGTAACCATAAGTTTGTTCTTTATATGGTGGAATCTTTACTAATGTAACACTCTTAACCTCTCTCTACCTTAACTCACTTAAATGTGGAATGGTTGTATTTGTAGAGTGAAATAGACATGCATGTTTTTGCATGTCTTTACATTACACTCAATATTTCAAATCTGCTGTAATCTCATTGCCTCGTTAGCTGGCCAGTTTCACTTAGTAAGTGGGTAGCAGGAAGTCCAAGTCGAAGGATCCACAGTAGGATTGTTTTACTTCAGAGATGGAAAAACAACAGAGGCCAAGGCCCATAGGCTTCCTGAAGACCAAAAAGCTTGCCTTAGTAATGCATTAAAATCATGTTTCTTGGCTTCTTATTTTAAGCATACTCTCCAAATGACAGATTATTTTGTTCATTTATATGAGAAAAAACCCTTCAAACATTCATGCAATGTACTCTCTACAGGCCTCTTTTCATATCTATGAAGTAGGGATATTCATAGAGGATATGAAATCAAAAGAGATGATCTATATGAAGTGCTTAGCAGTTAGCAGTAGGAAGAAAATGCCCAGTTAATGTTTGTCACTATTATTATTATTATCATAATTATTAAAAACATGCCAGAAAAAAATGCCATATGCAAAGGAAAATTGCTACCAAAGAACATAGAAGCTCCAGAGACCAGAAAACTGTTGGGTTTACTGGTCTATTACGTGCATGACTGGCAGTATCAGGAAATGGAGCTGTAATCTGAAACTGAAGCATGTTCAAAGTCTTTTAAAATGTTAAATTTCATCTTATAGACAAGGGGAAGTTGCTGACATTTTGATGTTAAATGTGAGGATTTGATTTTAGAAAGAATTCTGGCAGTAGGATGGAGTTTATACTGAAAGTGTAATTGTCTGGAGGCTCTGGATAGGCACGTCCAAAAGATCAGAGATCTGATTCTTTTTTAAATTTTTTATTTATTTATTTTTGGTTGCATTGCGTCTTCATTGCTGTGTGCGGGCTTTCTCCAGTTGTGGCGAGCGAGGGCTACTCTTTGTTGCGGTGCGCAGGCTTCTCATTGCAGTGGCTTCTCTTGTTGCGGAGCATAGGCTCTAGGCATGCGGGCTTCAGTAGTTGTGACTCGCGGACTCTAGAGTGCAGTCTCAGTAGTTGTGGTTCATGGGTTTAGTTGCTCCACAGCATGTGGGATCTTCCCAGACCAGGGATCAAACCCATGTCCCCTGCATTAGCAGGTGGATTCTTAACCTGTGCCACCAGGGAAACCCCAGAGATCTAATTCTAATTAATAAGATACAGTAGAGAAAGGTCTTGGATTCTTCATGTTAAGAACTGGTCATCTGGGACTTCCCTGGTGGTCCAGTGGTAAAGAATCTGCCTTCCAATGCAGGGGATGCGGGTTTGATCCCTGATTGGGGAACTAAGATCCCACGTGCTGCAAGGCAACTAAGCCCGAACGCCACAACTACTGAGCCCACGCACCTCAAGTAGAGAGCCGGCATGCTGCTAACTACAGAGCCCACACACTCTGGAGTCCACATACCACAACTACAGAGCCCATGTGCCCTGGAGCCCTGCGTGCCACAACTAGCAAGAAGCCCGAGCAGATTGTGTGCCATAATGAAAAGATCCTGCATGCCTCAGCAGAGATCCCATGTGCTGCAACTAAGACCCAATGCAGCCAATAAAAAGTAAGGAAAGTAAATAAATATTAAAAAAAAATGAACTGGTCATTTAAGTCTTAACAAAGCTTATTTAAAAAAAATACAAGCTAACATGGTATGTCTCATCCAATTTCCTAAAATGCTTTAAAAGTGTAAATATACTTTACAAAATCATATAACTGATTAAATTATGAAATGATTAAATGTGACTCAAGAGAAACATTTTGGATGCTTATAATCAATATATTTTTAAAAATTTTTATACTATTTCTTATTCAAGTATAGTTGATTTACAATATTTTATTAGTTTTAGGTGTACAGCAAAGTGATTCAGTTATACATGCATATGTATATATTAATATATGTCTATTCTTTTTCAGAGTCTTTTCGATTATAGGTTATTACAAGATATTAAATATAGTTCCCTGTGCTATATAGTAGGACCTTGTTGTTTATCTATTTTATATATATTGGTGTGTATCTATTAATCCCAAACTCCTAATTTATCCCACCCCCACCTTTCCCTTTTGGTAACCATAGGTTTTCTTTCTATGTCTATGAGTCTGTTTCTGTTTTGTAAATAAATTCATTTGCATTACTCTTTTAGATTCCACATATAAGTGATATCATATATTTGTCTTTCTCTGTCTGAGTTACTTCACTTAGTATGATAATCACTAGATCCATCCATGTTGCTACAAATGGCATTATTTCATTCTTTTTTATGGCTGAATGGTATTCCATTGCGTATATATACCGCACCGTCTTTATCCATTCATCTGTCGATAGACATTTGGTTGCTTCCATGTCTTGGCTATTGTAAATAGTGATTCTTTGAACATTGGGGTGCATGTGTCTTTTCAAATTAAGAGTTTTTGTCTTTTCCAGATACATGCCTAGGAGTGGGATTGCTAGATCATATGGAAACTCTATTTTTAGATTTTTAAGGAACCTCCACAGTTTCCTTAGTGTTTTCCATAGTTGCTGCACCAATTTACATTCCCACTAACAGTGTAGGAGGGTTCCCTTTTCTCCACACTCTCCCTAGCATTTATTATTTGTAGACTTCTTGATGATGACCATTCAGACCAGAGTGACGTGATATCTCATTGTAGTTTTGATTTGCATTTCTCTAATAATTAGTGATGTTGAACATCTTTTCATGTGCCTATTGGTCATCTGTATGTCTGCTTTGAAGAAATGTCTATTTAGGGCTTCTGCCCGTTTTTTGATTAGGTTGTTTGTTTTTTTGATATTGAGTTTATGAGCTGTTTGTATATTTTGGAAATTAATCCCTTGTTGGTCACATCATTTGCAAATATTTTCTCCCATTCCATAGGTTTTCTTTTCATTTGTTGATGGTTTCCTTTGCTGTGCAAAAGCTTTTGCGTTTAATCAGGGATTTAGCCCAGGGATGCAAGGATTTTTAAGTATTCACTAATCAATCACTGTGACACACCACATTAACAAATGGAAGAATAAAAAACATATGATCATCTCAATAGATGCAGAAAAAGCTTTTGTTAAAATTCAGTATCAGTTTATGATAAAAACTCCCTAGAAAGTGGGCATAGAGGGAGCATACCTCAACATAATAAAGGCCATACATGACAAACCCACAGCTAACATCATACTCAATGGTGAAAAGCTGAAAACCTTCCCTCTAAGATCAGGGACAAGATAAGGATGCCCACTCTCATGACTTCTTTTCAACATAGTTTTATAAGTCCTAACCACAGTAATCAGAGAAGAAGAGTAAATAAGAGGAATCCAAGTTGGAAAGGAAGAAGAAAAACTATCACTGTTTGCAGATGACATGATACTATACATAGAAAATCCTAAAGATGCCACCAGAAAACTACTAGAGCTCATCAATTAATTCGGTAAAGTTGCAGATACAAAATTATTCTACAGAAAACTGTTGCATTTCTATACACTAACAATGAAATATCAGAAAGAGAAATTAAGGGGACAATCCCATTTACCACCACATCAAAAAGAATAAAATACCTAAGAATAAACCCACCTAAGGAAGCAAAAAGCCTGTACTCTGAAAACTGTAAGATGCCAATTAAAGAAATTGAATGCCAATTGGATTGGAAGAATCAATATTGTGAAAATGACCATACTAACCAAGGTAATCTACAGATTAAATGCAATCCTTGTCAAATTACCAATGGCATTTTTCATAGAACTAGAACAAAAAAAATTAAAAATTTGTATGGAAACACAAAAGACCCCAAATAGCCAAAACAATCTTGAGAAAGAGGAATGGAGCTGGAAGGATCACATTCCCTGACCTCAGACTACACTACAAAGCTACAGTACTCAACAGTATGGTACTGACACAAAAAGAGACACATAGGTCAGTGGAACAGAATGGAGAGCCCAGAAGTAAACCCATGCACTTATGGTCAATTAATCTATGACTAAGGAGGCAAGACTATAAAATAGAGAAAAGACAGTCTCTTGAAGAAGTGGTGCAGGGAAAACCGGACAACTACATGTCTGGTATGAAATTAGAACCTTCTCTAACACCATACACAAAAATAAACTCAAAATGGATTTAAGACCTAAATGTAAGACCAGATACTATAAAACCCCTAGAGGAAAACATAAGCAGGGGCTTCCCTGGTGGCACAGTGGTTGAGAGTCCACCTGCCGATGCAGGGGACATGGGTTCGTGCCCCGGTCCGGGAAGATCCCACATGCCATGGAGCGGCTGGGCCCGTGAGCCATGGCCGCTGAGCCTGTGCGTCCGGAGCCTGTGCTCCGCAACGGGAGAGGCCACAACAGGGAGAGGCCCGCATACTGCTAAAAAAAAAAAAAACACACACATAAGCAGAACACTCTTTGACCTAAATCATAGCAATATTTGTTTGGATCTGTCTCCTAGAGTAATGGAAACAAAAGGAAAAAATAAACAAATGGGACATAATTAAATTTATAATCAATATTTTTTAATAATAAAAGCACACTTCTAAACAAAGTCTAATAGGCATAGAAATTATGTTTGATATACTGTGATTTTGATGATTTAAATTTTTCATTTCAATTCCTAAAAGATAAGTAAAATTTTTGTGTGTTCACTTTTGTTCTCAAATAGTCAGGATAGTGGTTCTAGAACCCCTGAAAAAATAATGAAAAGTTTTAACAATTTATTCTACAAAGAAAATTTTGTGTGTGCATTAAACTTGAATTGTTTTGGAGTTGGAGCAATTAGATTGAGCCAAGTTTTGGTATTGGGTTTTTTTTTTCTTTTATTTCATAGACTTCTTAGAGGATAAAACATAGTCAATTACACATAAGTTATTTCTTCCAAGGCCCTGGTGTGTTGACAGATACCTGTAATTGGTGTTCAACCACATTTCTTTGTTACCTTTGGGTGACAGATCCTGGCATGTAAAACTCACCAAATTAAGAAGCGAATCTCTGACTGCAGCTTCAAACCTGTTAAGCAAACTATTAAGACACTTTTCTTTCTTTAAAAAATGTTGCAACAGTCAGAAGTTATGATTTTTATCAAGTTTTTAAGTAGAGTATATTATCATCATCATCACCATTATATTTACTTTAAGGGACTATCAGGTTTGTTTTTGCCTTTGTATTTGATTTGGTCTGGCTTTATTTTGTAAACCTTTCCTCAGAATCAGAGTTCAACCCTTGGATAAAGTCAGTTCCACAGATTGAACTGTATATGTTTCAGGCTACTCTCTCAAGACATTCGTCAGTTTTGAGAAGTCATAAATATTCATTGAAAATCATTACTACCTTAAAATATGAATGATTATTTTCTTCTCCTTTAGTTGTTCTTTATTTTCTAAAAATTCTATAAAGAGTAAAAAAAAAAAAATCCATCATAATTTGAGCCCAGAAACTTTTGGAAAGCTTTCTCAGACATGGGAAATCTATGTTTGAATCCCACTTCACTAAAGTAAAAGCCAGACACTCACTCTTCCAGTCCCTCTTGCAGCTGTGGTGCAGGCTCTTCCACTCAGATGTACCCGTGCAACAGTTTAATTTACAAGATAATAATGTGAAGGGGATTCTCCCTGGAACTGATTTTTCTGGCAGTAGTGGCAAAAGTCTGAAAAGAACATCCCTGACCCAGCATCTGCTTGGAAAGCTGGAGTTCCAACTCTAATAATGCAGGTAGTGATCACCACTGGAGCTTTCTAGGTATGTTCTTGGTTGTCCAACCCCCAAGCCCAATCCTGTGACCATCCCAGACATTCTTTGAGCTATTCCCTATCATTTAATACATTTATTTTCTGTTAAAAATAGCCAGAATGGATTCTGTTGTTTGCAACCAAGTACCCTGATATGTATGTGTGTTTGTTTACATGGAAGCATACAAACATCTTTTAAAATACAACACCATTGCCACCGGCACACCACCTCTGTCTCCTAGGGCAGTAATTATTTATTTATTCATTCATCTGACAAAAAATATATATTGAGTACCTGCTATGCACGAGGCACAGCACTAGACATTGACAGTAAAGACATGGTCTCAGCCCTCTGAGCATACAATCTGTGGTCCATATATCCATTCTCACATCAATGCCCACCTTTAAAACACAACATCCCTATGCATATCTGCTCGTACTTGTGTCACATAAACCATGCTCACTGCCTTATTTGACGTTAGTCCCTCATTCTTCCATAGTATCAGAAACCATGGGGGATCACCGATAAGATGATACTCTAACACAAGGAAAATAAGAATTCATTACATTTCTGAAAAATACCAAATTGTATCTTTATGATTAAGAATAAAAAGTTTTTCAGTAAGCAAAGTTAATTACTGTATGTATATTGAATAGCTATTTTATACCTAGCAATATGTTAGTTGCTTGGAAAAGGGGAATAAATTCAAAACCGAAGGTATTACTTTTTTACTTACCTTAGCACTCGAGTTGACGAGACAAGATGAGCAAGCATTAAACTATCAGAAAAGAAAATTAGGTATAGCAAAGTAGAACTTTGCAGGTTAAGGATAACACATTGTAAAATGCTAATTGCATTACACAATAATAAGTATAACATGAGGCTGAGAATGAAGTAATAAATGTGGGCTGGAAAAATCAGAGATATTTTCATCATGATACAGATGTAAGCTATTCTTTGGTAATGGTAGTGTGGGTTTAAATTCTGGTTCTGGCACTTACTTGTTGTCTAAACGTGGACAAGTTACTTAACCTTTCTGGTTTCAGTGTTCTCATGGATAAAATGGGGTAATAATATTATCTGCTTCTGACATTGTTTTAAGGATTAAATGATTTAATACATGTAAAGTATTTCCAATAGTACATACTAATACATTTTTGCTATTAGTAGTTTATTTTGGCTTTTAATATTATTAGTGTGTAATGTATCTTTGCTATTAGTATTGCTTTGAATAGGTAAAGAGGGTGTATACTAGGGAGGTGGAAAGGTAAGCAATAAGAAGTAGACAGGACTGAACATCATACCAACATGTTAAACTTGCCTATGCCATCAAAAAATGCATTGCCCCCAAATTTCTGTCTTTAATCAATAATTACTTCTTTATACTTATGTTAGTAATCTCATTCTTCTTTACTAAATTCATTATTTTATTTTATTTATCTTATTTTATATGTAATTGTTTTTATTAACTAGATAACCGTGATCTATTCCTAATGGCAAACTGCTTGTATAGAATTTTCTACTCTTTTATAAATCATAGTGGTTGGAATAATCTTACATTCCCCTTTGGCCACTTAGGTGACATTACTCTTTCTTTAGTGGCTATTCTGAGATGCTACTAATAAATTGAAGGAAAAGTGGGCACATAAAATACAGAGCTTGTGGTGTAAATACAGAGTTTGTAGTGGAGATCTGTGTTCTGATTCCCTCACAGCATCCTTATTTAGTGAAAAACACTGACTTCCCATGGAATTGATTCTCGCCAAGTCAGAACATGAACCCATGCCAAAGGTGAAACACAAAACCTAGACCTGACCAAACTGGCCAATATAATGGGTTCAGGGATGGGCTTATGACTTATGATCTAAGTCCTGCCAATGGGTGTATTCCCGGAATTGTTGGGAGGAAAACACACTCTCTTGTTGCCAATAGAATATAAGCTTAGAGCTCCTGGTGGTCTCTTTGTTACCTCTGGGGGAAGACCTGCTAAAGAATGCACATAGAAAAGTGCAGACAGGAATAGAAGAAGAAATATTGTTGATGACATCAACTGGGCATTCATATCCAGTTGGAAGACTGGACTTTTCAGTTACATGACCAAACAAACTCTCCTTTTTGCCTAAGCAAGTTTGAGTTTGGTCTATCTCTTGTAACTAGTAGAGTTCTAGTACATCTCTATACCCTTTCAGATCTTATTTGTGACTCTTTTTGGAGTATGGAATGGAAGCTATTCTAAGGACAAAATGATATATCTAATGTCTAGGTCATAAATTCTTAGGTGGCAAAATCTATATCATTATCATTTTTATTGTTACTTCCTAGTACAGTTCCAAGCATATATAATAATTCAATCAAAATTTATTTAAATAACCCAAGAATTAAACTATAAAAGAATGGGAAAAAGGCATAACACATATATTATTGAGCACCTGCTTTGTGTCAGTCACCCCTCTGATAGCTCAGAAGCACAATAAACAGACAAAATTCCTGTTGTTGTGTAAGCACAGATTCTAGTGGAGAGACGCCCAACAAACAAGGAAACACAAATAAATATAGCTTCAGCTAGTGTTGTTAAGGTTATGGAGAAGAATAAAGCAGGAGAAGGAGGCAGAGAGAGGTGGTGGTGGGTTTTAGGTAGAGTGGAACTGAAAGGTCTTTCTGAGAAGTGACGATTGGACAGAGACTTAACACAAGTATGGAAATGAACATTTCAGGCAGAACAATATGTTCAAAAACACTGAGATGGGAATGAGCTGAAGAACAGCAAGATGTAAACTGGCTCTTGCACTGTTAGCATGCTCATTTTTATTGACTCAAAGGTTGCGTATGCCACTGCAAACTGTGAAGGGAGGAGATGCAGAAGATGCAGGTGTCAAAAAAGCTACTTAATTTACCAAAAGATGCTTATTGTGTTTCTCATTTTTATATACTGCATATGCATGCATGGATGTGAGGAGGATAAAGGTGTGTTAACCCTTTGATGATGTGATTGTATATTATCTGCTTTCTACTATGGAACTGATAAGAATATGGCCTCAGAAGGAAGATGAATGGAAGAGCTCATTAGGCCTCCTTATTTGAGACTCTAGAAAGTTAAATAACTTGTCAAAGTTATATAACTTGTTACTGTTGAGCTAAGTATTGGACTTAGATTAGGAATAATTTCCTAGGCACATCTTTCACATGACATTTCATTGACTGTTCAGTAAATCTTACCCATCTACCTCTTTGTAGGGAGTGGAGGTTGAATAGGAGGGATGATAACATTGATAGTGCAGCAGAAAACAAAACACAAGAAAACCCCTAACACTGTTTGTATCAGACTTTCAGTGTATTATATAGTTTTGCACGGCAACAGGTTTCTTTAATAACCGCACTTCTCTTAGGCTATCACTTAGTTTATAGTCCCTCAGACCACAGTTAAGCATATAATATTGCTAATTTTTTAGAATTAGATGATGATATATTAACAAATGAATTAATCAACACTGATAACTCTTTAGGAAGTCTTGGAACAAAATAAATGTTTAAGTACAGTATAAAATAAAAGGAGCATTTGACAGTTATTAATTAATCTGTTAAGAATTAAACACCCACTGTCTTCATTAATACTATTACATGTACTATAATGGAAATTATATATTCATTATACATGTAAAATTGTTCTTGCTCTGCAGAAATTCATAGTCTAGCCAAATGAGCCAATTGTTAAGCTATTTATTGTCTCTCAGTTTCAACCCACTCTCCTATACTAGCTCTTTGATGCAAGAGCTGGGACTCTGTAAACCACAGTTCTGCTTTTCCAGCTGCTGCCTGGTAGGCTCTGCTGTCAGGGGGTGCTAGACAAAGCATCCAAGGCTGGAGAAGGAAGAGAGGACATAGTTTCTTGTTTACTTTCTGTTTCTTATTTTGCTTCCTGTGCCTGGTCAGTGTTATTCTAGCAACATTTCTTCATCCTGGAAGGAGTAGTTCGTTCAAGTTGCAGTAACTGATACTATTGATAGTTTGCAGCATTTTCAGAACTCAGAATCAGCCTCATCATGCCTCTTTAAAGACATCAATATCAGCTGGGCAGGTCCCCCTTCTCAGAGGTCCGACTGTCAGCTCCACTGGGCTTCTTTTCCAAGGAAGGGGTATGGGGAGCCGCTTCCTGCAGTTATCAACTCCATAGTATCTTCGTGTTCACTTTATGCCTCTTCAGTTTTCAATACCTGTGTAAGAGTTGTTTGCTTAGGGATTTTAAGGTCCATGCATATAAAACAATACACATAAGTACAACAGATCTATGAAAGAACATAAATCAATGCAAGGTTGCGAGAATCATTTTTTGCTAAAACACATGAATGTGTTTGTTGGGTAATAATATTTAAAAAAAAATTGCTTCTAGTTCTAAGTATTATAATCCATCTTGCAAATTTTCACATGTGTACCAGAGAGCATGAAATGGATTAAGAGGAACATTTAATGAGCTGATGTTGCATTGATGCTGTTTTCTAAGAAATGTCAAAAATCTGTGTTGCCTCCCAATGTATGGAAGCCATTTTCACTTGGCTTATGCCTCTCTCTAAAAAGATTTAAAACAGTTTAGATTTTACTTGCTGGGTGAAGAAAATACAGCTTAGAAGGAGAGTACACATTAGCAATTAGAATATGGAGATTTTTGTTTGTTTTGTATCTTTCTGTATTAAGAATATCTCGTAAGTGGCATGCATTATTTTTATAAATGGAAATAAAATATCATTTTAATGTAAATTAGTGAAGAAACAAAAAACTGAAAGATTATAAAGGGAAATAAAGGAAGAAAGGGAGAGATTCTAGATTGGTGCAGACTGACAACAAACAAAAACTACATGAAAGACAGGAAAGTGTCATCAGAATTAAGAAAACAGAAGGACAGACCAGATCAGAAGAAGGCAGTCATCTGAATTATATGACCAAATAATTTTCACAAGAAATTTGGTGAGAAGAATCTGGAAGTTTCTATCAAAACGTCACATTAATGTGTTTATAGTTTAAGGTTTGGGGGATTTAAACCCATTGTATTTCATTTCCCTACTAAACCATGTTCCCTCATAACCTTTGCCACTAATGCTGAGCCCTGTCTTACCGCCTATAACAAAGGCAACGTCATCACTAGCCTCTGGGCATCAGCACTGGCCTTTGGAATCCCGGTTGTCTTGGGAGGAGAGAAGAGGATTCTTAAATATTTTTTGAGTCTTTCATATCAAAAGCTTGGCTGATTTAATCACAAAGTTTTACAAAAGAGAAATCTGTGCCAAAGAGAAAAAAGTGAAAAGCCTAACTCTTTTAGCCAAGTGATCTGTGGAAAGATGGGAGTTAAATGTAGAATGTGGAAGCATTCTTACACCTTTGCTTTCTCTTTCTTAAGATGGGAATCCAAAGTGGGGCCATGGTAGATATATACAAATTAATAAGGAGGAGATCAAAAACAGATGTAAGAGGGGAGTGAAATACATGAAGGCTTCAAGCCATGGAACTATTTCATCACCATGGGGAAAATAGCACAACTGATAGGTAGTGCTGTCTACATAGATGAGCCCCATACAGTATCCTGGCTCCTCATGGAATGTGTAGCATGTAAGAAATTTAGAAATCCCCATTTGCTCCTATGAAGGGGAGCAGAGTGTTGAGAGGCACAATGGACAAGCAGGGGCCTAAGTTTGGAAAAAAGAGGCTGCCATGTGTTGGGGACTCAATGGCTGGGACAGATGTCTGGGACCACAGCCTGCTGAGGTGAGTGCCAACATGTCAGGCAGGACCAGTTTTACTTCAGCCATCACTAGTCCAGGGAACCAACCAGAATAGCTATGTCACTCTGAAAGTGAGAGGATCCAAAATCTATGGCCTCTATCCTTTTCCACAGCCAGGGAACAGGGTGCCATGAAGCTTCCCCACTGACACCAAGCATCATCCCCCAGGAGGAGCAGAGGACAGAAGGAGACATCTGAAACACTGCAATTAAATTATGGACAGAGCATATTTATGAGATTGGATGACATCTCTTTTTCTCTATTGACAATAAGATGGAGGCTCCTGAGGAAGATTAGAGTTAGAGAAAATTACAGAAGTTAAATTTTCTTTGCGTATGTAAGAGTAATGTAAGCGAATTTTTACCTCACTAGAATTGTATGCAACTTTGCATCATAAAATGTGTATGTTCCTCATTGTCAGTAATTGATTTATAATATTTATAAGATCTCAAGCTAAATAACTGATCAGATAGTATTTAATCTGTTGGTTGCATTCTCCTTAAATAATTTCTATCAAGATTCTGCTACCTAGAAGGAAAAAAATCAGATAAGTGGCACTTATTAATAGAGTGTTGCCTTATCTGGGTTTACTTTGAATTGCTAAGACGTAAGTAAAAGTTTTGGTGGCCCATCCCATATTCTACCTATTAGATGTTTCCTTGTCTAGTTATGTCTTTCTTTCATAAGTTTCCAAGTCCTTCAAGGAGCTGTTTAGTGGTTGTCCTGATTGTGGCTATTGGAATTAAACTACTAATATTAATGTAGCTTAATATTTTTATTCTTTAACAAGCATTTAAAATACTACAGTTCTTTTCAGACAGTTAATGTAGTGCGTGTTAATGTTTACAACATGTCATAGGACTAACCACAAGGAAAAGTCCACTGTATCTCTACCAAAAATCGATCAAAGGAAGGGTAATTGAGTTAGCCTTCTCATGACTTAACATGGCATGTCCATATTAACAAATTTGCCTTAATAGTGTAGTCACGCATTGTCCCCAGGACATGGGGTAACGATTTAATAAAATGAAGCAGAGTAAGATTAATGACTAACACATGAATCGTTGTTTATGCCAATTGTTTGGTGTCGCGAAAAAGAGCCTGGAACGTAGAGTCAGCTGACCTGGGTTTGAGTCCCTGCATTTCCAGTGTTTTATTTGTGTGACTTGGGGAAGTTGCTTATTCTCTCTGAACTTCAGTTGGTCCATTTGGACGATGGAAGGCATACCGCGAAGGACTGATGGAATTGTGTAAGCCGCGATTGGAGAGCAGGGTCTCCGTGCAGTGCTTTCAAACACTCCATGAAACATCCACACATTCATGCTCATCACACCCTCCATCAGAGGGGAAGTGGGTCCATTGCCCAAGGTGAGAAGAAAAGCTCTCTTCATTTCTATAGAACATCGATGAACTCTTCCTACTGGGACTTTAAAAATTGTATTATTCAAATACTACTTTTTTGCTATAAAGTCACATTTTGCTCATGCACTACTTGAAAAAATGATGTGACCATATACCAAAATTGTCAAATACCTCACCCTTTTTGACTTCAGCAATCACTAGGAAAGGGTCTATTCATAGAGTACGGGAGAACAGGAAGAAATAAGAAATGATGAAAAAAATACAGAAGGAAATGTGGTTTATCTCTTTGAGTTGGAAAATAATGAGACCGTCTAGATCTCACAAGATTCTTCTATTTTTACCAGACCTGGTTCTTCAGCTGTGTTACAGGCAACACCCTCCTCTCTGGTCCCCCCTTCCCCCATTCTCAAAATCATCTCCCTCAGTATTTTAATCATCGAATTTTCTTCCTTAAATCCCCATGGGGGTTTCCAATTCCCTCTTGAATCAAGTTAAAATCTTCTGATCATTCATAATGAATATTACTCTCTTACCTCCTAGGTTCTGAGTTCCTGCTAGAGAATGATTTACCCCCATTGGGAAAGTCACTCAATCATCCTCCCATACCTGTCATATCTCTTTCCCTCTCAGGCAATTTAATGCTGTTCTCACTGCCTGGAATGACCTTTCTCATCCTCTGTCAACTAAAATTCTGCTCAAGGCTGATTATCTCCAAAACCTTTGTCAGATTATTCCCTTTTGTCACTCAGTCTCTCTACCACTACATACAAAGATGCATTCAGTTACATATGTTTATTCCTATGTTACCTCCATTACAGTATTCTGTGGGGTTTACCGCTCATATTATGTATAAGCACCAAGTAGAAGAGATCCCTGCTCTCTGAAGCTCACAAAAATTTCCACAACAAAGTCAGCTTTAAAAATCTGCCAGGTGTTGAGAGTGGGTGGCTATCTTATGTAGTACCTGTTAGTAACATCTAACCTACATTCTCCACTGCTGTGCTGAAGGGGACAAACAGGGTGAATAGGAGCAGGGAGCGAGGGGAAGGGACAGACCTCTTCTGCATGAGGAGCTCACCTGCAGCAGTACCAGCTGGGGGTGGGGAGAGGGGAGAACATTTAGATTGAAATCAAATTTGAAGTTTTGATTATTACAGGGGTTGTCACTAGACACAAGTAATTACTGACTTGAGATAGTTTTTACCTTTGTCTTATTTCCTAAGAGTGACCAGGAAACCAGGCTGCTCAAGATTTTATGCTAAGTGAGGGGAAGGATATCCCCACTGAGCCAGTTTAAGGATACTACGGAAGACAGAAATAAAGTAGCTTTTATGATCGAGTCCTCAGGAGTCCTGATTGTATAACATGATGTGATTTCCCAGCTTTCTGTAGGATTTATCTTTACAGCGCAGGTTAAAGAAATGCACCAAATCTTTCCACCCTCACCTACCTTGTTTCTCTTGTGGTGGAAAGTGTCTATTGGGAGGTATCTGACTGAAGATTAGAAGCTGAGAGTTGAACCATTTCCAACTATAAATTCAATTTATACTCAAAGTTGGAATGAATTACTGATTAAATGAACACTGAGCTGAGCTGAGCATCCTTACAAAGAAGTAATGCCAACATTTTTGTTTTGTTTTAAAATCCAGTGAGAACTTCTGCACAGAAACCAACCCTATATTTTTGAAAGCCACTGAACCAGAATTAAACTAGAGCATCAGAATAGTTTCTGAAATAAACTTGAACCAAATTGATATTTTATTAGGTCCAAGTCCTTGTTAAGATAAAGTGTGTGGTCATGTACCAGAGCAAAGTTAAATAGCCCACCCAGAGATTAACTATGTGGCCTTTCACTCATTAGTACCATATTTTAAAACTAAAACAACTGAGATGGCTTTTCACAAACCACCACAATTTACAAAAAGAGAGAGCTGAGGATCATTTCTCTAGGAAGGAAGGTTTGAATCTAAAACTATTCAGTGATTTAACTGAGATCATGAAGAATGTCAAAGAAGAGTTCGGGATGTTTCAAACACTGTTTTCCTTTGGTTTTTGTCAAAGGGGGAAGAGGCAGGCTCAAAGCTATAACCTAATTCACATACACTCACTAACTTTGGGAATACTTCAAGTTATTGACCTTGATAGCTACCCATGGTAGAGGCTGTTGAAAAGACAATTCTCATTCTTTTTATTAAATGAGTAAAGCTGTGAAGGAAAGCTCCAGTGATTCTACTTAAACATAGTTAAATCCATGCCAATTCCTTTTCCTCTCAGAACAACTAAAAAGTGAGTAATATTTTCCCCCAGATAAATTGATTGATGTTATCTCCACCAGAAATTTAAAAGCTTCCCCAATTGACTGACTTACATATGTCAGAATTTCTGACTTGATTCTCGCCGCCTGTGACTCAGTGTACTGGAACCACGACCGAGTTTAACTAGAGAGAGCTCTAGGTATGCCCTTGACTTTGTCACAGGATCCCAGCCCTGGGACATCTCTGGAGGACATCTGTGTGGCTGTGAATTACAGTTGCCACCGTTCTTTTTATTTATTGAATGTAATAAAGATATACCTACATGTGTAGGGCAAGTGACTCCTTTTGTCTTACTGGAAGCTGTCATTTTTAAGAATTTTAAATACTAGAGCTTTATTCTCAGGCTTTTTTCTTCACATATTATAGAAAAGTAAAGACTGTTTGGGGTTTTTTTTTGAATTTTTAAATTTAATTTATTTTTTATACAGCAGGCTGATTGGGATTGACATTTATACACTAATATGTATAAAATGGAGAACTAGTAAAGACTGTTTTTAAAAGACATTTATTCATAAAAAATGACAGCCCAGGATGCTCTAATTAAACAAAGTGCGTGTGGATGTATGTTCCTCCAGAACATTTCAGGGTGTAATATCGAAGGGATGACTCTGTTTTAAAAAGTAAATCCCTTGAAATTAAAACTTTTTTCCAGTAGCAGTTAATTATTTGACATGGACAAGAAGTAAGCATTTATGTGTCATTTTCTCTTTAGAAACTCAGTTCATTTGTCAGTTCACACCTGGTCATTGTTGAACTGTCTTGCAGAAGGCATCTCAAACAGGCTGTAGGGTGTTTATGACTTCCCTGTTGAAAAGTTGCTACTCTTTCATAACAGAAAATAAACACTATCTAATCCTGAATGTTTTGTATTAATGTGATTATTAATAAATTCACTGAACATTACTTTATTGTCTGAATAGATCACAAGTCTAGGTAATAGTATTGTAAAATGTATTACTTTTTCCTCTGGTGTTCAAGTACATTTCTAATCCTATATGATGTTTCAGTAGCCATATTTCCTGTGTCTAATCTCCTAGATCATCATCCCGGCACGTATAATCTACTCACATGAAGGCAACTTTACATGTGGCTCAAGTAAGCTTCCTTCTGAGTGCCATGGCATCAGGGGTTCCCAGAGAGTCAACAGTACAAAAATGCCTCTCCTTCCTTTCCATCCCCTACATTATAAGTCTGCAGCTGTCAATTATTCTTCCAATAGGTGGTGGATTTTCTGTGTGGCTTGTGAGGAGAGGTCCATTTTCCATCTCTTTGGGAACCTACCTGTTTAGTGCATTGCATGTATCCCCTGTTCTCTTCTGCCTGTCTTTGCTCCTCAACCATGGACTCAGGGGTCAATTTGTCACTAAACAGAAAGAAGTTAAGGAGATCTAGATCGACAGGATGCAACATCCATTTTCTTCTACCTTACTTGTGCTTATTCTATGTATAAATTCGAAGCCAGCCATTCTTGGGACAGAGTTCCTATCCTAACAAGTAGCATACCGAAGGGAAGGCAAATTATAGGTTACAGAGGATATTTGCTCAGATAAAGGGCTTTCTTTCTTGAAGCTGTGTTTTTACTCATATGGCCTAAATAAACTCTCTGGGTTTCAATTCTCTGTTGCCTGATCTCTAAATTTGTAATGTCTGAACTCCCAGAATGGCATAGTTACCACTTACTATGTCTTCAGAGTTGCCCTTGTCCTTCACAATATGCTAACACATAGAGAATTTCAACCTAGTGTCCACTAGCCACTTGTTATTCCTGTGAATCTTACCTATACTGTCTCACCTACTTCTGACATCTAACACTGTTCTGAAGTTAGATTTATGGAAACACCTTTACACCGGAGGGCCTACCTAGGTCCAGACATCTGTATCCCTCTTGCCTGTTAGTTTCTGAGACCTGCTGAGATTGTGTATCTCCTCCCATCTCTGGAGGGCTTCTGTGTGGACTTTTGCAGATTCGTAAGCATCGTGCGGAAAACGACTTCGTGGTCCTCCCTATAGTCATGGCAAGGGGAAATAGTGTGAAACTATTTTTTTAGTCTATAGTTCAGTTAATTATTATTTTATAAAAATCTGTAGATCAATTAATTCAATTTAATTGTATTCATTTCAGATACATTTGGATTAATTCTGGAAATTAATTTCTGATGTGTAACATTGGTATTTTAAATTTGGTTGTCAATTTGTGATGTTTAGCAGTTAAAATACTAAGAATTTTCCCCCTAATTGTATGGTTTTCTAATAGTATTTCCTATTTGACTGGTCTTATTGGTGCCAATTGACTATTTATTTACCTTGTTTCTTTGGATAATCCCAACCTGGTGGCTGACTTTTATTTCCTCTTGTTACTGCTTAGGTTTTTATTGATTAACAAGCATTGGATAGTGTCATTAACTTCACTTTTGTCATAAGGATACTATCCTTCAGCAATACTGCTCTGTCTCTGTCTCTCTCATTTTCTCTCATTCTCTCTCTCTCTCTCTCGCTCTCTCTCTCTTTCTCACTCACACATACACACACACACACACACACACACACACACACACACTGTGAAATTAATGACTAATTGCCAACAATCCCAGAGCCTGATGGTACCACTGTGTTAATGATCTTAAGCGCTCCCACCACCAACACACACAAGACAAATTGTTAAATGTTTCACGCTATAGTATATGGGTGAACATCTTGAGAAGATTGTATTGTAAAAATAATGACTTACATTTATACAGGTATTTTCAGTTTATAGAGTCTTTTGCATCACCTTATTTTATTCTCACTATAACCCAGTAATATACAGAGGGAAAATCTTATTATTCTTCACATGCATGAATATGGGTGCACGCATGTATACATGCACATGACATGCGCGTGCACGCACACACACAGAATATCTTGCCCAAGTTCATGAAATTAGATAATGGTAGTGCAGGAACTCAAATCAAATTCTATTCCAGTGCTCTCTCCATTACAATAACATATCTTTCCAGTTTTCAGCAGCATTATTATTATGGGTGTACCCCAGTGGATATACATGGATATATACATGGATATTATTATATGCTCCATAAAAGTATGCATAAGATTTTACAGGACTAATTTATTCTAAAATGTATTTACTGAATTTACTGTGAAGATTCCTTTTCAAATGTGAATCATTTCTCCCTAATTTATCTTTTGCAACAAAAATATGAATTTTTATATAGAGGATTAAAAAAAATGTAACTCGTATTTATCTTCTACCTCAATTTCACATATATTTGATACCCCAAATGAGCTGCAGGCTAATGTAATCATAGAAATATTTTAGGAGGCAGAAAATCTAAAGTGTATTCTTGATTTCCTACTTAACCTTCCCTACCATACTTAACCTTTCTATTGGAACTTCCTCCATCTGCAAAAAATTCTGTGTAACTATACCACCTTATTATCTCATCAGTATGCAGGAATTCGAAGTTCTTCTGGAAACAAAGGAATACCGTAAACTCTAGGACTTGCTATCCCCCAAAACAGGGTGGTGAGATTCTGTTACAATTGCCTAGGGGTGGCAAAACACTGCTATCACTGTAGCCACCACCACCACGACAAAGTTCACTTGTAAGCGGGGTCACTCTTTCCCCAAAAGTCAGGATTTAGTCCCAGAATCTCCTTTTTCAACATAGCATTCCAGGCAGCCACTGTAAAATTGGCGCTCTGGATCGTTACATCTCAGAGTATCGTCTGAAGACCAGCAGCATTGCCCAAGAGCTTGTTAGAAACGTAGACTCTCAGGCCCTGTCTCAGATCTACCGAGTCAGAATCTTTATTAAACGCGCTCACTAGGCAGTCTAGGTGTGCTTTGAAGTTTGAGAAGCAGTCTGCATATGAAATATTTGTTCCATTTTTTAACACTTTCATTGTTGGCTTATCTAAGAAACATGTCAGCAGGAATGAATGGATGTGTTCTTCTAATTGGGGGCTATTCGCTTAGACAGGAGTTGGAGATAATCCTCCGTGGCCTCTGCATTTAATTGTGATAGAAAAGAAAATAGCAAAAGGACTCTCACTAGTGGTTCCCACTGGAATTCTTCAACCTTCCTGGACGTTGTTGCCTGTATTGGGTGAGTGACAGCTGTCAGTCTCTTTGCTGTAGAAGAAAGTACTTGAACTTGACACAGTTTGGGCTGCCTCTGTTATATACAGAAATACTAATGGTTAAATCAAAAGCATCTGTTTAAAAAATGTAAGTCTGTTGCAAGATGAATTATGATCTAAACTTAGCTCCAAATAGAATTAAAACTGGGGTGTTTCTTTTCAAACCGTCAGTTTGTTTATGCAGTGGCTTCAGCCCTGAGCAGTATCACCTTCAAAGAGAAAAGCAGTTCTGGCTTAGAGCTGCCAGTTCGCATGAAGCAACCCTAGGTGCCGGGATGCTCCAGGCCCTGATTTGTTTGTGTGGTGTAACTTATATTTATACAGTAACGCAAATGTAATACATACCCAACATCTTCCATTAACTTAAAAAGTCAAATGGGTTAACAACCTTTGCAGAGCCATTCCCTCTTTTGATCAAATTTCCAGTTCTTTCTAAAATCACTTGTTAGGCTTCACAGTGCATTTTCAGATATTCTGGAAATTTTCTGATTAGACTGTAAGAGTGTTTCAGATTCTAAGGAGATGTCTCTGGTCTCTCCTCACCATCAGTCTGGGATGACATCACTTATCACGGTGAATCTCTATCTAAACGATGAGGCAGCAGACAAAATTTGTTGAGTCTAATTTCATTCGGAGTAGCATAGGTGCAAGTGTTAGTGAAAGAAATATTTATTTTCTGCTGTCCAGGAAATAACCCCCTTGGCATTTGAACTCATTCTTTTTGTCATTACCCTCTCTCCTGCCATATATCTATGGGTGTTGAGTCTTCATAAATCATAGTACAAGATTTTCCAGGATTGTCCAACAGTCATGGTGGCAATATCCAGATTTGCAGAGTTTTAAAAGAAGCTTCTGAATATAGGTTGCAATGTGGGGAGAAAGTATTGAGGACATGCATGCTCCGTTATAACCTGGTTTGACCTGGTGTGCTTGGAGCCCATAGAAAACACTAGAAGCCTGTAGAGGATAAGACCAAGGAATCTGCAATGTTCTGCCTCACACATTCACTTTGGGATCATTAAATGTTTCTAATACAGGGGAAAGGGTACAGGTGTTTACAAAATTCTTTCTTTCATACCTGTAGCAGGGGCAAAGGAACAAAGTCAAAATAGTCCTTCAGTTGGCTGTATTGTAAATTCTAGGACATTTGTGCAGTAATATTAATGGCTAAATCCCTTCTCTGAACAACTTCTTTTCCCCAACAGAATGCCACAATGTGCATAAGAAGCACGTTTTCACTGACCCCAAAACGTTTTTTTCAGCTTGGTTTGATTTAGAGAATGAGAACTTTGTAACCCCATGTTTCATTATAAACAGTTACATTTGAAAAGTACATTGATTAAGGTCTAACTTGTTCTACTGTACTAACAATCAAGAGAGGAAAATGTGGTTAACTGCTTCATTTTCATGATGTGCTGACCAAGAGTTTGCAGATTTTCTTCCAAAGCATTCTCTGATTACAAAACAGTGCCAATCAATAATTCACTCTTTCTGTTAATGTTGAAAAGTAAAGAACAAAAGCCCACGGTGCCTGCAATTTATCTTAGGTATTTTGCCCAAGAACAAAATTCCTTTAAAAGTTACAAAGCAAACCTTCATTTCTGAGTTCGGGTTAGTTACTTGGAGACTTGATATTTTTAAGTCATATACGTGAGGATTGGGGGAAGGATAGAGCAGCAATCATTTTCAAATATTGCTTCACTGAAAGTAACCCACTAGTCTGTAAGTTTCACAATGGTGGAAATCTCATCTTTGTTCTTCATTCCCTAATCCTCGCTACTTGGCACAATATCTGGCATAATGTTACATTCTCAGCAAAGATCTAGTGAATGAATCAATGAATAATAAATCAGTTAATCAATGGCCAAGTCCAAGTTGATGGTTTACAACGGGGATCAGCAAACATTTTCAATAATGGGCTAAAAAATAAATATTTTTGTCTTTGCACTATATGGTCTCTGTCACAACTAGTCACCTCTGCCCTTGTAGCCAAAAACAACCATAGACAATATAGAAACAAATATGCATGGAGTTTTCCAATAACACTTTATTTACCAAAACAGCCATTGGGCAGTATTTGGCCCATTGACCACCATTAGCAAATCCCTGGTTTCTGGGATAAAATGTCCTGAGGCTCAGTTATCCTATCCTTGGCTTTATTGTCTTTCCCTTGACTTTCATACATTATATGTATTCACTCATAAATTTCTTAATATTTATTGAGTAAAGTACAGTCCTATGGCTGTGAAGAATATCTAAATATACATGCTTTCTAACCCCAAGGAACTTTTAGTATAATAGCCCTGCTTCCAAGTTCATTAATCAAATAAGTCACTCCTCACTCCAGAATCAGTATAATAAAAAGTAAGGGTTATACTAACTGGTAAATCTCCATTGATTAAAAAAAAAAAAGAAATCAGGTGTGAGGGAGGATTTACCTCCCAAAATGTGTTAACACATTTTCCTTCTTTTTTTATAAATTTTAAGTGGACTTTCTATTCAAGTGTAATATCCATATAGAAGTAGGCTGAAATCATAAGTAGATTTGGAAGAATTTTCACCTGAAACCAGCACCTACATCAAGAAATATAATGTTACTAGCATCCCAAAAGTCCTTCAGACATTACACTGCAAATCCCCCATCCACCCCCAAGTTAGCCATTATCATGGCCTTAACTACATAGCCTACTTAAGGCGTGCATCTCTTAAGATGTTACCAGAGAATCCATGTATTACAGAATTTTGCTTTGAAGATATAATTGCTTCCCTCTTTTAGCCCATGTACTTCAGTTGAGAATGACTTCCTTTTCACGGCAGCTGGGTAGATTCTGCAACATATACCAAGGCAAGCAATGCATTCTCATTTCAATCTGTTTGTGTTTTACAACAAGCAGGGAAGTAGTTTCTCCCTCTGGTTGTGCAGGGAATGATGAGAATGTGATTCTGAAGCTCCCAGGGATCACGACATAGTCTTAGGATACAGCCGGCTCCAAGGATCTGTAGCCCTGCTTTCAACTAACTCTACTTCTGTAGTGTTCAGTTTACTGAGTCAAGGCATCCTCCCCTCCTGCTTTCTTATGCCTTAAATTAGTTTAGAGAGAGAGCGAAGGTCCTGAGACAGAGGACCAAGCTGGAATTTGTTCTTATTATGGTAAAATTTGAAAATTTTGAGCACAGATATGATGTGTAAGAGTAAGAATAAATAAATAGAAGTGGGAGAAAGAAAATCTGGGAAAGAAAAAACAAAACAAAGCCAAACACTGTAGTCAGAGAGGTTCAGAAGAAAACCAGAAACCTGCAGTGACATGGATGCTGAGGGAGCAAATTCAAGTCTTCTGCAAGGGTGGCAATGCTCCAGAGAGGTTAAAATATACCATGGAATTCATTCATTTCTTCGTCCGACGTCCAATCATAAGCATCTATTGAGTACTACTGTGTGCCAGAGATTCTAATAAAGTGCTGGAGATATACCAACATGTAAAAAAAACAAGGGTCCCTGCTCTTGTGGGGCTTATGTTTTAGTCAGATCAGAAAAATCCTTAGATCTGATCTTATGGAACACTCCTGGAGAGAATTATTTAACTAAGCAAAACACACATTTCTAAGAACACAAGGAGTGAATGCTGGCAAAGAAATGGAGACAGCATGTCTCCTGATGCCCGGGCTTACCACACAGCTCACAGACTGCCCAGTCACCATGCTTTCTGTTAGTTATCTTTATTCACACTAGTTTCCTTTTAAGTAACACCATGGAACTGTAAATATTTGTTAGTTTGGCTGTTTCTCTTTACAACTGTTGAATTCCAATGAATTCTGTTAGCATATTGACTTTATTTAGTAGCATTGTATGGAAAGATCTCAAGTCTCTCCCTCTATCCAGGGCCCACAGTCATTAGTACAGAGGCCAGGGTGATCCTCTCACTCTGCTTCATGTGAATGGCACTACTGACATGAATAATGCTCTCAAGTTTTGGCTTTTAAAACTGGCTCAAATGTGATGAGCACAGATGTATGATGACTCTCATAATTCTAAGTCTCTTCTCAGATTTCTGAAAGGCTGGGAGGGCTTTTGATTTTTTGTGAGGGTTGCAGGTGAATGGGAGGTAAGAGCATTCACGTGTTACTCTTGTTCTTCCCAGGAGGTAAAAAGATCAGGACTGTCACTGACAACTCCAAACAAATCAGTCTTAAATTGTATCATAACCACTTTGGCAGGCAAGCATTTTAGTTTTCTACTTGTCTAGGGGCCTCTGGTTAGTTACTGACAGACTGAATTTCAAAAGTAGACTCCTAAGCAGGGAGCAAGAGTCGGTGAATAGATCTTGTTATTTACAGTATACCCATACCCAGTTCAAAAGCACATTTGAAATCGGATAAGGAGACCATAGAAAAGCCTATGTTGCATTTTATGGGTAGTGGCTATGCTATTCAAAGAGATCATTTAATACCCAGTTACTGTGTAAAATATACAGACATTATCAATTTCTAAGGAAGACAAGTGCACTAAAAATATACTAAAACTCAGTTAAACCTGATTTACTCATTGATGATTCAGAAGTTACTGAGAGATCTAAAATTACTGAATTAGAAACTACTGAAGGCTGAAGTGCCTTCATTTTAAATTTCACTCAGCTTATACTCTATAGATAGGCAAAAGTAGTTGTTTTGTGTATGATGGAATGCCAGATAATCCAACATTTGCTATAGATCTTGAAATCTATGCATCTAGCTACATAATAAGCACAGTATTCGACAATACCAATGAACTTTAGGAAGTACTTGGTCTTTGATGACTCACATAAGTGAATTTGAAAGAAAGAAATGCAGATAAATTTTGTCAACTAGAAATTTCAAATTCGTCTAGTTAACAATTAATAATTAGTGGAAGGGAAGAAGTAAAACTGTCACTATTTGTGATTCTGTATGTAGAAAACTCTAAAGTCTCCACCAAAAAACTATTAGGACTAATAAATGAATTCAGTAAAGTTGCAGGTACAAGATTAATATACATAAATCTGTTCCTTTTCTATACACTAATAATAAACTATTAGAAAGAGAAAGCAGTAAAACAATTCTCTTTAAAATCCCATCAAAAAAAATAAAATACCTTGGAATAAACTTAACCAAGGAGATGAAAGATCATACTCCAAAAACTGTAAAACATTGATGAAGGAAATTGAAGACGATACAAAGAAATGGAAAGATATCCCATGTTCATGGACTGGAAGAATTAATATTTCTAAAATGTCCATAATACCTAAAGCAATCCACAGATTTAATGCAATCTCTATCAAAATACCCATGGCATTTTCACAGAAATAGAACAATTAATCCTAAAGTTCATGTGGAACCACAAAAGACCCTGAATAGCTAAAGCCATCTTGAGAAAAAAAAGAACAAAGCTGAAGGTATCATACCCCCTAACTTTAGACTACTATAAAGCTACAATAATCAAAACAGCATGATACTGGCACAAAAGCAGACACATAGAGAGAGCCCAGAAATAAACCCATGCACTTATGGTCAATTAATCTATGACAAATGAAGCAAGAATATACAATAGAGAAAAGACAGTCTCTTCAATCAGTGGTGCTGGGAAAACTGGAGAGCTACATGTAAAAGAATGAAATTAGAATATTTTCTAACAACACTGTATTAAGAAAAAAAAAAAACCTCAAAATGGATTAAAGACCTAAATGAAGATTGGAAACCATAAAACTCCTAGAAGAAAACACAGAATGCTCTTTGACATAAATTGTAGCAATATTTTTTGGGTCTGTCTCAGGCAAAGGAAATAAAAGCAGAAATAAACAAATGGAAACTAATTAAACTTAAGAGCTTTTGCACAGCAAAGGAAACCATTAACAAAACAAAAAGCCAACATACTGAATGGAAGAAATATTTGTAAATGATATGACTGATAAGGGGTTAATATCCAAAATATACAAACAGCTCATACAACTCAACATCAAAATGAACCCCAAACAACCTGATTGAAAAACAGGCAGAAGACCTGAATAGACATTTTTCCAAACAATATATACAGATGGCCAACAGGCACATGACAAGATGCTCAACATTGCTAATCATTAGAGAAATGCAAATCAAAACCATAATTAGATATCACCTCACACCTGTCAGAATGGCTATCATCAAAAGAACACAAATAACAAATGTTGGTGAGGATGTGAAGAAGAGGGAACCCTAGTACACTATTGGTGGAAATGTAAATTGATACAAACAGTGTGGATGTTCCTCAAAAAGCTAAAAATAGAGCCAGCATATGACCCAGAAATTCCACTACTGGGTAGGTGTCCAAAGTAAACAAAAACACTAATTCAAAAAGATATATGCACCCCAATGTTCATAGCAGCATTATTTACCATAACCAAGATATGGTAGCAACCTAAGTGTCCATCAACAGATGAATGGATAAGGAAGATGTGGTATATATATTAAATGGAATAGTACTCAGCCATAAAAAATAATGAAATTTTGCCATTTGCAACAACATGGATGGACCTGGGGGGTATTATGCTTAGTGAAATATGTCAGACAGAGAAAGACTAATACTGTATGTTATCAGTTATATGTGGAATCTAAAAAATGAAACCAGTGTGAATATAACAAAACAGAAACAGACTCATATAGAGAACAAACAAGTAGTTAACAAGCGGGAGAGGGAAGGAAGGAATGGAAATATAGGGGTAGAGGATTAAGAAGTACAAACTACTATATATAAAATAAATAAGCTACAGGATATATTGTACAGCACAGGGACTATAGTCAGTATTTTATAATAACTTTAAATGGAGTATAATAAATAAAAATATTGAAAATATGTTGTACACCTGAAACTAATGTAATATTGTAAATTAACTATATGCAATAAATTTTTCGAATGAAAAATAACAATAATTAGGATGTTATTTGACTGGAAACAAAACATTATTATACCAGTTAATATGGATTAATAGAGAACATACACCCTGATTAATACTGACTAAAAACAAAAAAACAGATCAGAGCAAAACAAAATTAGAATGTTAGGTGATTGTTAATCTTGGCTCACCCACTTTTCTTATTGTAAGTTATACACATTTTGCATGTGTAGATTATAGTCCGATTGCTTTGCTTAGTTCTGTTTTGCAGACAGAATGAATTAAAATATGTTCAAGGTACAAAGTGGGGCCCAGGCTTGAACCCAAATTCTGTCACCTTGATCTGTTTGGAGGCCTGGGAGGTAGCCTAGCATGAGTCTGTGTGTGAGGATTCTCTGAAGATTTATCCATAGAATAAGGTGCTTCAATGGAGGAGGGAATGAGTCCGCAGTGATCACTGAGCCCAGTGACTATGGTTTTCTTTGTTACTCAGCAAAGCCCCATGAAGTCCTAGGCCAAAATGAAGGTTGAACAAAATGAGAAGAACTGCTTTCACTCAAATCTTCATGACTTATTGAGAATGCAAGGCAGACCTCTTTTTGTAGTATTAAAAGGAGGAGTCACCACATTTTAGGGTCTCTAGCAGCTGAATTTGGACATTTTCTGAGCTCCTGAGACAGAAGAGACAGAAGTCAGACCACAGTGGCAATAGCATTGAGAAGGTTGCCTTGAGGCAACATGGTGGCTTTGGAATCACAAAGTAATCAAACACCAAAGATAGTGACCAGTGAGGGATGCAAAAGGCCCAGATGGGAGGAAGGGTTAATGACTTAAGCCACACAAGGGTCTCAGAAATAATGGCCTGGGGCGCTTGGCAGCAGGCTTTTGGTCTCAAAACAGAGGACAAGTGTGAGCCAAAGAAATCTGATTTCATTGGTCCTATAATTTAACTTTCTATATCTCACAGCTTCCATAGTGTCATCCAAATAACACTCCTGACATGTGTCCATAAAGCCAAGAGATCAGAGAAAGGAGGAACCTGATGTCTTAAGTGCTTCCTTTTCTAAGAAAACACAAGGCTATCTCTCCTTAATGATTTGCAATTAAAATCATTCAGGTAATTATGTTGAAGGAATAATGTATCTCTCATCTCAAGGCGTCCTGAATGAGTCAGAAAGGAAATATTCTTGCAGGAGATAAATATGCTTGTGTCTGTGGTTGGGCACACCCTCCTCTACTCACCTTTTCCTTTGTCTCCTGTCCCCTCCAAGGAACAAGAGATTTCATTATTGGACGTGGATGAGTCAGAGCTCCCTGGGTGGTAGACAGAGAGGCCGTGAAGGGGGCCCTCGTCTGGTAGATTAGACAGCCGCTGGTTCTGTGTTTATGAGATCTCTTCCTCTCACATGACTGTTAGCCAAGCCTCTTCACCTGTGAACCTCTACACTCTGTGCCTCAAAAATCACTGTCAAAACTCCCCAGGCAGCACTTGATGTGTGGAACCAGATTTGTCTTGGATCCTCTGTAAGTGTCCTCAGCCCCTGCCTTTTCCAGCCCCACCTTCCCTCATCACTAGTTTAGGACACCAGGATCTGGCAACCTACAAGATACTCGTTTGCACTTAAAACATACACACACACGCACATAGAAGGAGAACAGAAAAGAGATGCAAAGCATATTCTGATCCCCTGAGTCCCACTGAATGATTTCATGAGGGCTCTTGTGGATTTTTTTAGGCCCACATAGATCTCTCTGAGACCTGAAGCTCTAAGCCAGTGCCTCTGGCCAATGGGTACTGCAAAATCCTTTTTAAGTGTGTGTACACTGCTCTTCCTCCTGCAGAAAGAGCCTTTCTAAAGGGACCTGTACAGTTCCTTTCCAAAACTTTGAGCCCCAGATGTTCTCATGGGCCAAGAGCCGTTCTCAGAATTCAAAGGAGAGTGAGTGCTTTTATGGAGCTGAGTGATGGCAGGTGTCCAGCACGACTCATGTGGTGAAGTTCACTGTGCTGTGATTTATAAAATGTCCCCAATAAAACTAAAAAAAAAAAGAAAAATGAAAAATCTGTTCCTTATTTACCCTACAGTGAAAAAAAAAAAGGCACCATAATGCATTTCTAAGAATGCTTAATCTTATGTGTGTGTGATCATAATCTTTTAAACACTTGCTAGCGTTTTTTCAGAAACCTTTTCTCCCTTAAAAGGACCAAAACATTTTCCCCACCTTGACTGTCACAAACAAAAAATAATGAATATTTTGTTCTATGAGAAGCCTGAAGGGCATTTAACTATGTGAAATTTGAAGGGGAAATTTGAAAGCTGAATTTTTAAAATTCCTACTTTCCAAGAAAAGACAAAAGTGGATCACATTTAAATTAATATTAGAAATTGACAGAGTTGAGAAGGAAGGACAAAGGAAATTCCAGTTTTCCTTTCTCCTAGTTTTTAAATATAAATCACTGGATATATTTTTAAAAGAATATGTATATATCCATTCACAGAATACTATACCCATGATTCAGTAACTATTTTTATATCACTGGCAGAAACTTGCTTCTCCTGGGCTCTCCAGCAATGGTAATATGAACCCGATAGAGACTTTGGTTCAGGGCAGAGGCAGAGCCGAGGGGGCCACAGATACCTCACTGGGTCTTTTCTGTGAGCAACTCAGTTCCCTGAATGAGCCCCAGCTTTAAAAGAGAACGTCGAACAGCTGAGCAATTAAATGTTAACTTACCATCAGGCTAAAGTAAACTGGAGTTTGGGAAGTCCTCAGGAAAAAAAGATGGTAACAGTAAGGCACTCTCATAGGCTTTACTTAACCAATTCAATATCAGATCTTGGGTTTTTTAATTGTAAGGGTGATGTATTTATTTCTTCTAAATACACAGAGTATCCCACACTTTTTTGGGATGTGGAGCAATTTGGAACAAAAATGTCTAATTAATGTCGATACTTGGCATAGACAAGAGGAAACCATTTATGGCTATTGTGAGGAGTCTTATAAGATATATCTAGGACAGTAGTTCTCAATGGGGGAGATTTTTCCCCATAGGGGACATTTGGTAATGTCTGGAGACATTCCGATTATCACAACCGGGCACTGTTACTGGCATCTAGTGGGCAGAGGCCAGGGATGCTGCTAGACTTCATACAGTACACAGGACAGCCCCTCACAGCAAAGAACTGTCTGGTCCCAGATGTCAATACTACCACTGTTGAGAGACCCCGGTCTAGGGGGACAAAATATTCATTAGCATGATAGTGTCAAGGTTCATTTTTTGCAAGGTACAGGGTTAATGTCATGTTAAGCAATCCTTTTCTCCAATGAGCTTAGAATGATGACTACCAAAACAAAAAAAGTGATGCTCCCCTTGGCAAATGTCCATGGTGCTTCTTCTGTAACTAGGAGGAAATCAGCTACAGCTCTCCATGATGGAGAGACTGAACTGGCATCAGAGTGCCCACCATCACCATTGACCATAGGACCAGAATCCTCCCCTTGCCATCAGGAGTCAAGCAATATCCAGGCCAAAGAATATTTTCAGTAGTATTTTGGCAAAAGCCAAAGTGCTATGGTTGACAGAATTAAAAAAAAAGAACACGAGGAGAAAATTTGTTAGGAATTTCCGTATGGGAGGGGGTGGGGTTGATACAAGACTAGAAGCTTTCATGGGTCTTTGGGAAAATGAGGGGATGATGAGGTAGAGAGACACATCTGGAAACTGGGACACATCCCTTGGGACTTTTCCCTTTTGAGTCACTCTTTGTGAAGGCTTAAGTTTCCAAGGCTTTTTTCCATGTATGTTACTAGAGAACAATTTATATAAAGTTGAAATGTCTCTTCATCCTACTTTGGGCTGGTTTTGAGATATAGCTACTCTTTCAGTAAAAGCACTTCTTCATGTCCAAGAGTGAAGAAAACCAGCAAGACAGGGAAGTTCTTGAGAAAGGAATGTGACCATTGGTGTACATCACTGCAAGGGTCCCTGTCCCAGCCCCTTGAGAAATGACTAAGGTTCTTGGCAGAGATGGTAGGACAATAGGACCAACAGACCAGTGACAGCAGATAATGAGCCTTCTGGAGAAGCAGTAAGACCCATTTTCCCCTTTTCTGATTGCCCTCCCCTACAATATTTCAGCAAGAAAAAAACAAATGGGAGTTATGCCACTTTGTCACCCGTACATGAGCATCAAGGGGCTAATTAGTATAAATTGATTCTTCAGGAAATGCTGGAAAAAGTGGACATGATCACAGAAATCACAAGCTCTCAACACACGTTCCAGAAGGATTTTTATGACAGTTAAATACTTCGTATTCACATCATTCTGACCTTTGTCTCATTATTGATTGCATAGTACCTTTTCCTTGAAAAACTATTTTAGTCAACTTGGTCATTCACATAAAAAATTCCAAACCCTGATAGAACTCAAATTTCTTTATTTTCCCAATAGTCCATTTGGAATCATAGTATTTCAAGCCGGAAGGGAATTTGGAGACTGTATAGTAATAGGAAAATCTTTTACATATAAGGTAACTAACAAAGGCTCTGAAAATCAAGTGTGTTACCCCAGGAAATGCTGAGTCATCTTGTCCTTTTAGATCCTGACTTTCTGATTCATGTGGTCATTTTCCCACCTAGGGGTAAATCTCTCATAAGAGGAGTGATATAATCGAAGTTTCAGACCCGTGAAACCATCATTAGCCTTATATGTTTTTCCCAGTTGAAACATTGAATTTCATTGAACTTGCTGTGGTCAACACAAACTCTATTTCATCATTTGTGGACCCTCAGTTTCTTGCACTGATCCTTCAAAGCTGAATTAATTGAATCCAGCACATCCATTTTAGCAAGGAAGTTATAGAAAAGGTCTCTTACTATTCTGTAAGCATATTCCACTGAAGATATTTTTCCCTTGAAACAGATTTACACTTTTGGCACTCAAACCACATGTAATTACATTTAGTAGAATCCAGAGCAAGTTTAAAAACATTTGGAAGTGTTTCAAAGCAGACCTACCCCTAGCCTACATTAAATATCATCAACTATCAAACAATCCAGAAAAAGGAAATGCTACTAAGCAATATAAAAATTAAAAGTGTGTGGGGGGGATAAATTAGGAGTTTGAGATTAACACGTACACACTACTATATATAGAATAGATAATCAATAAGGACCTACTGTATAGCGTGGGGAACCCTACTCAATATACTGTAATAACCTCTATGGGAAAAGAATCTGAAAAAAGAATGGATATATGTATATATAGATAACTGAATCACTTTGCTGTACACCTGAAATTAACACAACATTGTAAATCAACTATACTCCCATATAAAATAAAAATTAAATTAAAAATTAAATGTTGTCATAGCAAAAACAAACCAAAAAAAAAAAATTGGAAGAAAAAAATGCCAACAGTGGTCATTGTTTTGGAAATTCATAAAACTAGAAGAAAGCTGGACAATTCACTTAACTCATCCCCATGTCTTTAGGCAAGGTTGCCCTAAATAGTCTGTAGAAAATGCTCAACTTCTTAGACAACCTATTTCAACCAACAGTATTTGGCACCAATTCCAGAGAAGTAACTGTTTTTAATACCCACTGTGGCTCACCCACTTGACACATTTAGCATTCTAAACAATTTTATAAAGGATATCTGTAACCCACATATAACAGAAACAGCAAAACAAGATCACCAGCAAAATGCAGCCATGTGACAACTTGGAGATAATGTAAGGCACTCAGTTTAGGATTTGTGCACACACACTGTGCATAGAACAATGGCTCACTGGAAATTGTCGCAGTTGCAGATCACCTGATGGGGACAGAAATTATTCAGGGCCATTAATAATCTCTGGGACATGTAGGTAAAAAATGCTCAAAAGTCATCAAAACAAATTCTCAAAAACTTAATGCCTCACTACTCCATTTATTATGGACATTATTTCATTTATTGTCCAGATAACTTAATGCCTTTATTTCTAACAGATTTGTTTTCAAATATGTTGATACTTTAGTTAGTGCTGAATGGTTTTAGTCACCCTAATATATCCTAAAGCCATGAACAATGATATCATTTTTTAGTCAGAATTTGAGTAAGAATTGTTATACAGCTGTGTATACTGGTCAATGGGGAGGACATTATAGAAGAATTGGGCAGGTTACTTTTAAAATATGCTTTTATTGATTAAAAATAAGTTTAAATGTAATTATTGAGCCCATCGTATTTCCCCTGTATTTTTCTTAAATTCACTTGCTTTTATATTTAACAATAAATCTCTTGCTTTCCGAAATAAACTTCATTGATTTTAAAATTCTTAATTAAGCTCTTTTTATATTTGTGACACCAAAGTACATTTGTAAAGGGTTGACTTTTGCACCTGATCCTTAGTGATAAATACAATCATATGAAGGCAAAAGAGGGGAAAATATGAGAATAGCAGTGCAGGCATTTTGAATTGATTGATACTAACTTCAAGTCCACCATCCCATTGCACAGCAGTAATGGGAATAGTTACAAGTCTCAGTTAAGTTACAATCCTAAATTTTAAAAACAGAATTTGAATCATGCTAACCAAGCGAACTAATGAAGGGTGTGGGTGTGTGAACCAATTTGGCTTCAAGAAAAAGACCACATTTTCTTGATTTTCTGGCCCCAATTGTCTTTATCTTATTCATATTTGATGATTAACAAGTCCACATTTTATCTGTCAACTTACTAATTGGATACTGCCACTTCAAACAAGAAAAAATAAAAGTTTAATGCAGTAAAAACATTTGCTGCATTGAAGATGTATCAAAAATATAATCATTCTGTTTTAACATTCACTTCCCTCAATTCCATGTTATGTCTTAACCTCAGTGACAGATGATAAAATTGTGTCTGTCTGCCACTTAAGCCTAAGATTTTATTGCTTCTTTCCAAAATGTTTAAGAGTCAAACATACTAATACATGGTGCTTGGCTAAGCTTTTAAGAGTGATCTCAGGGCTTCTCTGGTGGCGCAGTGGTTGAGAGTCTGCCTGCCGATGCAGGGGACACGGGTTCGTGCCCCAGTCCAGGAAGATCCCACATGCCGCGGAGCGGCTAGGCCCGTGAGCCGTGGCCACTAAGTTTGCACATCCGGAGCCTGTGCTCCGCAATGGGAGAGGCCACAACAGTGAGAGGCATGCGTACCGCAAAAAAAAAAAAAAAGTGATCTCGCATTGTATTTGTATTAAGCCCAAAGATAGATTTCAACGTCAGTCAACAACTAATCAAGATAATTACTTTACCTTGTAGTAATCAAAGGTGTAATCTGAATTATATTTTGTTTTCCTATTTTTTGAAGAGCTAGCACTAAGACAGCATATAAACCTGCCTTCTAGATTCCTAAGCTTTCTGGGGTGCCCTCACTGTTTATCCTTCATTACCTCTCCTGAACCTCCACTGAGCTTAGGCCCATGACAGCTGAGGAGAGGAAGCTACAAACATCCAGCCCAATACAAATTAAAGGTAAAAACTATTATCACAAGTGGAATTTTCCAGAAGCTGCTAACTTCCAGTGTTTTTTCAATTTTGAATAGGCTTATCTTCAAATCCGTTGCGAATAGCAAAGAAAATGAACTTTTATAGGATTATTCATTGAAGCAAGTCAAAGGAAGATGTGATTAAGACCCATTTCTCACCTTCTGTAGGCTTAACAATGGCCAAAGGTATCTACAAATTAAACACATGGTTAAGCGGTGGAATGTGTGTGTGTGTGTGTGTGTGCTTGCACACAGCTTGTGTTACCTCTTATTCTTTTCACCCTCTGTCCCTGCCGCCCCTGACTTCCTACCCTACACCCACCGCTGCCCCTGACCTTCCTCCTCCCCTTTCTCCTCCTCCTTCCTGCCGCACCCCTTCCTCCAAATAATTTCTTTTTATCTTTTTGTCGAATCGTAAAACACTGACTCTGCAGGATCAGACGAAATTGATTTTGTAATCATGCATTTAACGGAGCTGGTATAGGTAATCACTATCTATACTAGCTATGTGAGGTCCTTAGATTAATTGGGGACTGTATCAGGCAGATTAGCTACTTGCCAAATTTCTCATTTACCTAGATGTTCCTCAGATTGTGCCGCTTAAATAGAATTCCTGTTGGGCATTAGTCTTTACTTTCTCATACTGCATTAGGGAGGGAAATATTTTAATATCTTTTGCCTTGCTGATAAAGGGTTTTCCTTGTGAAAATGCTTTTTTTAACCTAGAGTCAAGCAGATTACTTAATGTTTACAACTGTGAAGGTTTAGTGATACTTCTGCTTTTTTTTTTTTTTTTTTTTTTGAGGTACGCGGGCCTCTCACTGCTGTGGCCTCTCCCGTTGCGGAGCACAGGCTCCGGACGCACAGGCTCAGCGGCCGTGGCTCACGGGCCCAGCCGCTCCGCGGCATGTGGGATCTTCCCGGACCGGGGCACGAACCTGTGTCCCCTGCATTGGCAGGCGGACTCTCAACCACTGCGCCACCAGGGAAGCCCACTTCTGCTTTTTAAAAGGAGGAAAGAACCTGAATATTTATTGTGGACTTAGCACAGTCTGGAGATCGGTGATCTTCATATACTATGTCATTTGGCCCTTATCACAACTGTCTGAGGCTGATAGTATTGCTTACTTTTTGCAGATGAGTAAACTGAAGACGAGAGAGGACCAATTGTCAGAGCAAATTCAGGCGCGTCTTTCAAGCTCAGGGTTTACTATCAATGCGAAGGCCTTAGGTTTCTACATCAGGGTTCCTTTCCTTTCAATTCAATCAGTAATTGCGTTGCTTTTTGGAATTATTTTACTTTACAGTGCTTTTTATTTACCTCAGGGTAAGTTTACAAAGACAATTTTTATATATGCATTTATTTACTCAAAACATGTTTATGATATCATATCCATGATATGCCAGGCGCTGTGTTAGATGCTGTGGAATCAAAGTAAATAACTCCATTGCCACATGTAATTCTCCTGCATTCTGGTAAAGCCAGGCGTGTAATCGGATCACCGTGGTGAGGCGCCTGTGCAGACTCTCGCACCAACAGAAAGGCAAATCTTGGCAACATGCAGGAGTATCAGTCCTTGAAGTCCACATCCGTATTGGATTACTGACTTTCTGAGAAGTTCTGAGAGAGCCCCCTGGATACCCCTGGACCTCAGATCTCAGCTCTTTTCCCCCATAATGTGCTTTACAAACTGTTCACTTCCTTTCCCAAAGAAACAACAGCAGTGAGCCAACTTTGTGGCTAGAAGTCAGTCTGTTTCCCTAGCTTTGATTTCCTGTATAACTTCAGGCTGCTCACTTAACCTTTCTTTGCTTTGGTTAATTATTTGCACGATACAGGTAATAGCTACCTTAGGGGCTGCTGTGGGGCTTAATTAATTAAGGTTTATAACATCTTTGAAAATGTAGCATTGAAGCTACTAAGTAAGTGCAGATTATTATCATTATTAGCCTTGTCATCATCATCCTCCATCTATTTCTCGCGTAGCCAAGGGCAGTCTCCAAGAGGTGAATCATGGTGCTTGTCTTCAGGCCTGGCTCCATCTTCTAAGCTTGATTGCTTGATCTGAGAGTCTGACCCTAACTGCAGGCAATTAGAAATAGAGCAATTGAAATAAGTTGTCTGTCTCTGAAAAGACAAACCATCCCCAGCTTCCGCTTCCTTGACTCTGTTTCTGCTGCTAGTTGCCCAAATTTTCTTCTGATTACACAATCATGTCTATGTATATAATACAATATGTAGAAACCCTCCTTAGCAACCTGACCTGGATCCCCTGGGAGTCCTGAGATCTCATCCCTCTAATTGTGTAAAGCAGGGGACTGAGACCGAGGACAGTGAGTCATAGATTCAAACTCAAAGTGTGAATGAGCCCATCTTTGGTTTAGCAGTTGAGGCTGTACCTGTATGCATAAGCCTGTTTGGAAAGAAAAATTACATTAAGCCACATAAACATTATTTTGAATAAGGTTATTTAGTAGCTGATTGCTAAATAGTTATTTGACTTATTTCAATCTGTTGTTTCTGAGAAAATGCTAATTATTACAAAAATTCAGTTATTTTAAATAGTGAAAAAATTTTACTTTTACTGATGCATTTCCTTGTGCCTTTTTTTTTTTTTACTGGACAACTCTTACATATTCTTCATGCTCAAATTCTTCCTCATTTAGGAAAATTCCCTATATCACTCTAGCCTGTGACGGATTTCCCTCTCCTGACTATGTGATAGACTTGTCTACATCATTTATTTAGTAATTATTCGCTGCTCTCTGACAATCTCCCATAGTTTTCTTTGACAACTTTTTCAGATGTTTATATCTCCTTTTTTCAATTACTTTACACAGTCCTTGTGGGTAATAAGAAAGGGGTGTACATCTGTGCATCCTCTGAAATGCCTAAGTTAGATCATTAGAAATGGGACTCAATGACATTTATTTTTTTCTTCACATTTATTTGAGGAAACAGCCCCAGACTTTATATCCAAGAGATTATTTGTCATTCCCACTGAATATTATGTCAAGCCTTCTCTACCCTTGTCCCTTCCTCCTGGGGACATGGCTAGACTACATTTTGTAGCATCTCTTGCAATTAGACTAGGTCATGTGATTGATGTTGGCCAATGCAATATGGTAGACATGATGCCATTGCCTGAAAAGGCCTATATGTATATTTCTCTTGCTCAAATCTCCCTGCTTGCCTGTACTCTCTTTATTCACTAGCAGCCTGAATAGATAAAACCCTAAGGACCTAGAGAAAGGCAGTGCCATAAGATGAAAAGACGGGTCCCCAAGCTACCACTTAGGGAAGAGTTTCCCAGGAGACTTATGTGACCTGGAAGACCTATGGTGGTCTGTTGCATAAGTGAGAAATAAACTTTCATTTTGATAAATCACAAAACTGGGGGGGTCGTGTCCTACAAAAGCCTAGGTTGACTCATAAAAGTAACTTACAATCATCTTGTCCTTACTATATTCAAAACTGAACTCTTGTTTCTTTTTCCCCTTCATTCCCCAAATCCAGTGCTTCAGCAGTCTTATCCAACTTATTCTCAAAGTATATGAGAAAACACATCAGATCTGTCCATATCTCTCCATTTTTCCGTATCACCTCCATGATCTTACATTTCTCATTATTTCTCATCAGGATTCTATAACTGCTTCTGCTGCTTCCCTTCTTACATTTTCCTTCTCTTCAGTCTACCCGCTACACAGCAACCAAACTCATCTGTTTAGAATACAACTTAGACCAGCCACTCCCTTACTTAAAATCCTTCAATAGCTTACCATTGCACCAAAAATAATATCCAACTCCTAACCTTCACCTGCAAGATCCTGCATGTTCTGGCCTCTGCCTAGCTCACCAACCTCATCTCAGGCCACTTTCCAACTACCTACAAAGTCTAGTCACCTGGAATTATTTCAGTTTCTCTAACAATCTAAGTGTTTCTCTCTTCCGGTATCTTCACCCATGCTCTTCACCCACGCAGATTACCTTGTTGTGAAGGTTTTTCTCTTTGTTCCTCACACAGCCAGTTCCTTCCTACCCTTCAGATCACTATTTCAATATCGCTTCTTCAGGCGGGTTTTGTTTGTTAACAATATCTAAGGAAAGTGTCTACCCTTCAATATCTTTTATTGCAGTATTTTGCTTTTTTCCATGTTAGCAATTACCAGAATTTTAAATTTCATATTCATGTAGCACATACAAACCTCAGGTCACAAGTTCAAAAGTGTAAGAATCATAGCTGTATTTTCCATAAATGGATGCAATTTCCTTCTCTATTCTATTTCAAGACCCCGTTCCATTTGTATATTGGTTATGATATAGGTTCCAGATGCTATAACAAAGAACCAAAAAACAGTGATTAGCATAGCTTTGTTAAACTTAGTGGGTCTCGTATATTACAATTTTTATTTCTCTCTCCTTTTATAGTCTGGGGATAAGCAGTCCAAGACCGATAAGGCAGTTTTGAAATATCAGGGATCCAAGCTCTTTTTCTGTCACTCTGCCTTCCTCATGATGAGTCTTCCACACCTGGGTACATGATACATGATGAAATGTAAGTTGGTGTGGTAGGCAAGGGCAGTGCATAGCTGAGGAAAAAACTAGGGGGAAAATAGCTCTGGGGTGCCAATTCCTGTGGCCAGTGGATGCTCTTATATCAACAAGGTCTTTAAAGGTTTCTAAAGGAGGTGAGATTTAGAAGGAGATAGACATTTTGGTATAAGATGTAGAAAAGGATGAAGAAAAGGAGAGGTTAAGTAAGTATAATGACAGTGATCAAAAATCCATACTTTGTTTTTCTCCCTCCCAGTTTTGATATATGGTAAAAAAACTAAAAATGCTATAGTAATAAGTACATGTAATATATTAAGAAATATTAATATAGGAATAGGTAATAAGTATAAAACAGTAAAAAGTACCTAATTACAACAGAAATGAAATTAGATGTGATTACAAATACATGAAATGACTACCAAGTCCAAGCTCACACTGCTCGCTGCACGACAAGCCAATAAATTGAGACAAGTTGTTGGGACAAGGAATAGAAACTTTATTTGAAAAGCCAACAGACCAAGAAGATGGTGGACTAGTGTCCCAAAGAACATCCCTGTATTAGAATTCAGCCTTCTTTTATATTAAAAAGGGAGGAAGTAAAGTCAAACATTTTCTGGTTCCGGTCAGCCTCCAGAGGGGATGCGTTAATTTTTTCCTTCCTGCAGTCATTCACAGGTGGGCCTGGTCAGGATGTTTCCTGTGAGCTAAACAAAGGTATTTTAGTTTAACACTCATTACCTGCAAGGAAGGGTTCCCAGAGATGGGTCATTATGTATAATTTAAGCTTATAGGCAGCATCACTTTAGTGATCAACTTGTAATAAAATACAAAGGTTCTTCCCTATTACAAAATGATGAAAAATCAGGAATATACGTGGAATACGGAAAGAATCATTTTACGGAAGGAATGATTCTGAGCAACAAAGAATAACTTAGCCTGGAAAAAGGACTGGACTTAAAAAATCAACAGGGCTTCCCTGGTGGCACAGTGGTTGAGAGTCCGCCTGCCGATGCAGGGGACACGGGTTCGTGGCCTGGTCTGGGAAGATCCCACATGCTGTGGAGCGGCTGGGCTCGTGAGCCATGGCTGCTGAGCCTGCGCATCTGGAGCCTGTGCTCCGCAACGGGAGAGGCCACAACAATGAGAGGCCCGCATACCGCAAAAAAAAAAAAAAAAAAAAGAAATCAACAATTTTTTTCTGCCAAAGACAGACAAAGATTGTGGCTGAAAGTCAGGTTTTAAGTATCTGGCTAGAAGATTAGCATCAAAGTCACAGATCTAATATTAATTGAAGAAAAGGCTTGGAGTTTGTTTGAGAATTTGAAGTCTTTGTTGATAGTGCTGTGGTGGAAACTTTCATCACAAAAGTTACATAAATTCAAGGAGAGTGAGTTTGAATCCACACAATTGGCAAGATACCACATCTCTCAAGTTTTGTTTTTGTTTTATTTTCTGTGCTGTATTATCTCTACTTAGCCACAAAGAGCTCTCCATCCCTATCACTTAAAGATCATTTCAACCACTGCTCTGTTTGGCCACCATTCTCTTTCTCTCTACAGCAATGGTGAAGTGGACACCTTTCCCTTGGTTAAGAGAAATCCATGGTTTGTTGTGTTTGCCAAGAACAAAAATGTTGGAAATCCAGATTAGCAGAGCTGTCACCATTGACGTTTTTCACATCAACCACATCCAAAGGGCCAGGATATCTCTCTGTTGGTGATCACATCAGTTCTTCCCAGGTCAGTACCACCAGTCGCCAAACCCAAAGACAAAGCCATTGTGTGCTAAGGTAACAGTTGTGATATGCCAACTTAGATTCAACAGAACAGTTTTAATGTTCACATTAAATTAATGTCGTAAATTTGAATTTTTATTGCATTTTAGTGTTTAAAATAGACTTTTAAAGTTTAATTTGGCTTTATTATGATAAAAATGTATAAATGTAAAAGAGTCTATACTTAGTTTATAGTTAGTACGATGTGATTCACATATGGGTATTCCCAGACTTTCCCAGCAAACTATTTGCTCACTTAACTTACTTCTGTTCCCTACTCTCCCCCACACTCCAGAGGAGGGTCTGCTTTTGAGCAGATAAATGGAAAAGACAATACCATGGTGGTGAAGCCTAGCAGACTTGGCCCATCAATCATAATGAACTACTGCATGCAGAATTTAGTTACTTTATCTCCTGTCAGGGCATACTTAAGTCTGTTCCTTAAGAAAATTTTGAGGGGGAGACATTCTCTCACCTGGGGGGACTGGTGGATGGACAGAGAGCAAGCCCACTGGTCAGCTTGTCCAGCATCCAATACCCTGGGGCTACTACCTGCTTCAGGTGCCCCTTTGGACTACAAACTGTGGCTCTATAGGGGCAAAATGAATGTGAGAAGTTTTATAGCTTTGGAGAATTCATCAGAGGGGAAATAATCTACCTAGTGTTTTCGAAAATAGACAAAAGGTCTATTTTAGAGAAAGTTACACAGTGGACATTATGTCAGCATGGAGGAAAGAAGTATAGTGGGTTTAAAAGCTTTCAAGTGTTAATATTTCATACGGAAGAGCTTAAAGCCATCTTATTCTCTCTGGACTTAAGGACAAGAGGAGCCTCTGTTGTTGGACAGAAAGGCTCCTTTAGTTTGATACGACTGGAGCATCAGGCATTTATGATGAGAGCCCAGGGAGGAGGCTAAGAGTTAGTGAGGAAGCCAGGTCAGGAGGGACCAATATTCAATCCTGAGTAGCCGTACAGTTTTTGCTAAATCTCGGTGTGACAGTTTGTGTGAATGGAATATCCAGTAAGTATCTTTCACTCAATATTTATTTATAATCTCTTGAGTTTCCTTTTTAAGTTTCCTCCATTATTCCCATGCTTTATGCTTATTTTTTTTTCTAAAAAATAAAACTAAATTTTGTCAGAGGAAGGATTTCATTTTCTTGCCAATAAAAAGAAAAATCTTGAACCTTCTAGTACAATTTCATTAATAGTGAACTATAGAATAATATGTTAATTTTCATCTAGTTTTTTTTAATGTACAAAGACCAAATTGCTAATTAAAAGTTCCTAAGCATGCAAAACTTAAATACCAAGATTATTAGTTTATTAATAGAATAAACCTTGTAGTAATTTTCAGATCTCAGAGTCATTTATTACCTTCTACCACAAAGGGCTAAATATAGAATTTCCTTACTCCTATAGGAAAAATGGATAAATGATTCAGACCACACATGAAGAATAGTTTTGCTGTGGTTTTTAGGTATATTCCCACATTTAATGATAAAAACAGAAAGTAATTTAAGAACATTTTCCATGTGTATTCCAAGTGGAAGATACCGTGTCCTCTATACAAAAGAGGCAGCAGTTACTAATTCTGAAGTGGGCAGTTAATTCATATCTATGTGTACAAAAGCTCATGGGGTGTCCGGGAACACAAACACACACTCAGTGAGCCTACCAGAAATTTTACATTGTTTTTATTTGTGCAGTTTTTCAAATGCAGTATATTCCGCTAGGAAGAACTGTTTTCCCCATGGTTTCTGCATACAAATTGGATCAAGGCAGCCATTTGATTCCACTCAAAGGACACACACACACACACACACACACACACACAAAATGACCAAACAACACAGGTGCATAAAATCATGTGAATTCTCCAGCACTGTTTGACACATAAGAAAACGCTCTGAAGTACATATTACATCAGCATTTTCCCAATACTGCAAATGCAATTCACCAAGTGGGACGTATCTAGGAAGGATTGGATGTGTCTGGAGAGAGGCAGGCAGTTGTTTCTTATGAGTTGCTATCAGTTCTCTCTCTGTTCTGAAAAATGAAGATTATTTCTCAGGCCCATTAGATGTACATATCTTGACTATGAATTCAGTTGCTGTTTCCAAAACAATTCGCTTTTTTGAAGGGGGACAAGAACTTCAATTTTCTCACCCTCTTTTCCATTCCACCCCACTCCACTATTATGACCACTAGTAAATGAAGCCAGACAGTGAAGATGTTTTGAAAGTGTTCCATCTTTGACAAGGTAAAATAAAATATTACATGATTATGTATCACAAATGAGATTTTGATTGTGGCCACACAACTCAAAATGGTTCTGTTTTCGCTCTTTGTCTCTTATTTGTATTGCTCTCCAAGGCACAAATAAGAGAGTGAAAAGAACAAACAGCTTTCCAGGAGGATTTTTCAAGAATTTCAACCAAAGATCTAAAAGATAATAGCAGAAATCAGATTCAAAAGAAACAAAAAAGGGAGAGATCATAGAATGTTCTGGAAAAACAATTGAAGACTGTGGTCATCTACAGGCTACAGCAAAGATTGGGTAGGAAGCTGAGAAGTAGCTCACATTGTTCAAGGGAGCAAATAAAAGTTTTGTAAACAGGTGTCATTCATTGGGAATTTTAGGAAGCTCTAGGACTGATTGAGATGGTTTAGGCATTAGATCACTTTTCCATGAAATGATTCTAGCAGCTTTCAAGATGTGAGAGATGATATATTATTTTTGTATAGAAGCAAACTCTGATTTATTGAGGAGAGTATAGGTTAGGAAAGTGACCACCCATGCTTTCTTTTTTATCTTCTTTTCCAGATGTATTTTGCGTTTGTATTCTGTTGCTCTAATGAACTGGAGTATAATTTTGCAAATTTTTGCCCCCATGATAACGTACGATGTTTATATAAACCCTAAAGCACCTTTTAGACCTTAAATGACAAATTTGCATCAAAATCTAGTTAGGAAGGAATAGTCATTGTTAGTAAATAATAATTCATTGAATTCATCTAGGAGAGTGTTTTGTTTTTATGGGTCTTCCCTGATTATTAGTATAGAAAACTTTAAAAAATTTTATTGAAGTGTAGTTGATTTACAACGTTGTGTTAATTTCTTCTGTACAGTAAAGTGACTCATAGATATATACATTCTTTTTCATATTCTTTTCCATTATGGTTTATCACAGGATATTGAATATAGTTCCCTGTGCTACTATAGAAAATTTTAATTTTCAATCTATGAGGCAGAAAGTTAAACAGTCATAAACAAATTAAATAAGTTCAAATAAGGCCAAGATGGAACTGAAGTTTGGTCAGTTTAATTTTTGGCTACTCTTCAATTTAGTTTAAACCACAGTTATCACTGATCCGTTCAGTTGCATAACTCATTCTACTGAAGAATGTTCGTCTCTCCCATGCCACACAAGTAGAGCTGGCTGGATTTTCCCAGAAATGGGGATGCTAAGGAGAGTAACGTGGGCAGGATCAAGGTCTAGGATAAAACACTTCTACCATGAAATATGCCACAAGAACAAAGGTGGAAACCTTCTGATCTGTTCCACAGAATTATTCTTCTTAAAATGTAATTAGCATATGATTTTATTGACTGTGTACTTGAGATTAAAACTGCAGATACGTATTATCCTATATGAAAAAGAAGTGCTTCTTATTTTGGTCAACTTGATAATGTATCCCTAATGTTCTAGAAAAACTCTTTGGAATCCTGGTGCCTGGAAATGAGAAACATACCTAAGCTCTAAATTTCACATATACTTAGAACATTCAGGGTAGAAGAGATCAGTTTCATTTGAAATTCTTTCTCAATTTAGTTGACAGCACTGGGGTATCATTTGACTTGCATGTTCTCAGCATATATTGGGCAGTTACTGGGCTAAATGAGGTGAAGGAGGAGTTCATGGTAAAATATCCCTGCCCTTGAGCAATGTATAAACATGTGTATTCTTAGAAGCTTTGTTAACATAGGACAATGTGCTGGTACATTTGTAACTCACTCAAATATTCTAGCAAACAAGATGTCACAAAGTTATATAGTATTCTCATGGCACAAAAATGTAGACATTTATGATGTGTTGTTTTATGTTTTCAGTGGATTGTTCCATAATAATTGCTGTGTGTGGGTAGCTGTGGTGAATTAGCATTGAACAGAGGGTAAGACATTTTCCTCTTCCTCCCATTCCAATAAGCTAACTCCACCTTGCTACCCAGGCTGGTCTGCAAGGTTTATTCCCACAAGACTTTTCCCTTGACAAATTCGCACTTGCTGTCTTTGATTTTAAGCTCCAACAATCACCTGAGACATATTGTTTCACTTCTGTATCCCGCTTAAGTGCCTGTCTCATAGTAAACTCCCAATAAATAGTCACAGAAAGGAGAGAGGAGGAGAAAAGGATGAAAGGAAGAGAGGGAGGGAGGGTTCTATGTTCTGTGTACATTGTGGTCACACTGAATACTGTGTGTAGCTCAAATAGTCATAGATCTCTCCCTGTGTTGTTGGTTGACATGTCCTGTTCTTAAGGTGACTAGAACAAACAACCTGCAACTAGGGAGCCAGTCACCATTTCAAAGATCAAATTCCAACAAATATCTACCTGTCCGATTCGCTGTTGCATGCTCCATAAAATTTGGTGTTCAGAGCATTTGAACTTTACTACCTCAGGTCACTTTTTAATAATTTTTCTTTAAAAGGAGTACATCTGGGCTTCCCTGGTGGCACAGTGGTTGAGAGTCCGCCTGCCGATGCAGGGGACACGGGTTCGTGGCCCGGTCTGGGAAGATCCCACATGCCGCGGAGCGGCTGGGCCCGTGAGCCATGGCCGCTGAGCCTGCGCGTCCCGAGCCTGTGCTCCGCAACGGGAGAGACCACAGCAGTGAGAGGCCTGCGTACCGCAAAAAAAAAAAAAAAAGAGTACATCTTTTTTGACTACTGAACACTAGGTAACTGCGTAATTTCAGTGTTCAGGGTGGTTTCATGCTTAGATCCTAGATTGATTGAGAACGATGCTTATATCATGTTTCTGTGACATAGATGTACGCCCGTAAAGGCAGTCCCACCAACTGGAAGGAAATAAGGAAAAGAATCTAGTTATGAAAAACTTAGGTGATTGAGGAGGGGAGGGAATCTAAGACATGAGCAACTCACTCTCTACTCTCTTCCTGCACCTACTGCGGGTCTGTTTGCAGGGGACCCGCCCATCTTATTCCTACCACAGGAAGCCCACCTACACATCTGGCAGCTGACAAGGTGAGTAGAGTACTCAGGGCTCTGTGAGTTATGCACTACATAAGCGTGGGCCCTCTACTCACTGTGGAAGTTTTTTGTTTTAATTTTTATTAGAGTATAGTTGATTTACAATGTTGTGTTGGTTTCAGGTGTACAGCAAAGTGAATCAGTTATACATATACATATATCCACTCTTTTTTAGACTTTTTTCCTATATAGGCCATTACAGAGTATTGAGTGGAGTTCCCTAAAAAACTAAAAATAGAGCTACCGTATGATCCAGCAATCCCGCTCCTGGGCATATATCTGGAGAAAACTATAATTCGAAAAGATACATGCATCCCAATGTTCATTGCAGCACTATTTACAATAGCCAGCACATGGAAGCAACCTAAATGTCCATCAACAGAGGAATGGATAAAGAAGATGTGGTACATATATACCATGGAATATTACTCAGTGATAAAAAGAACGGAAATAATGCTATTTGCAACAACATGGATGGACCTAGAGATTGTCATAGTGAGTGAAGTAAGTCAGACAGAGAAAGACTGTGGAAGTTTTGGTTGGCTCAGGCTCCATTCGTCATGTTGCTGGGGAAGATCAGCTGGCTGTCCGCTGAGTGGTCTCTTAGGCCAGCATTTCCGGTAGTGAATTCTCCTTTGCTAGGCAACCGGTCCTCAAACTTTTAATATCAGAAAAGTTATCTTGCTAATATTTCATAGTTTAGTGGACTCAGGAGATATGGACAAATGCTCACACAACTTCCAAGACAAGCTTTAAAATATTACCAATTGTTAAATATAGCAAGTAATGTGACTATCACATGGACCCAAGGACCAAGATATATGCTGTGACACGATGGCACATTCTGTCCCTGAAGTCAAAACACATATAAAGCCAAATTTGTTATCAGAATTGTGCTTAATTAACATGGGATCAGAAAATAGCAAATTAGCTGTATGATTCAAGGGGCTGATACCTTCCAACTAGTAATATTAGATATATCTGTTTCCACAGTGTTACATATATAGTTGGATGGAGGAATGAATAGACAGACAGATAAACACATATACATAGATAGATATAGATACACACATTCATATGTATTATACACATAAGTATATATTATATATACACATACATTCACATGTGGATAGATAGATATAGATGTAGATAGAGACATAGATATAGATGATCTAGATATAGATAATACATATGTAGAGAGAGATATATCTCCATAGGATCAGAACATGGAATCGAATCTATGGGCCAAATAACTTGTCTTCATTTGGGTAGAGATTGGAAAAGTACTAGCACTCAGTAGCATACTTTAACTTGGGAAAGAGGAGGACTGACTTTTGCCCTGAGCCCTCAATTTAAAAGGCCCCATTCTGAACTTCTTATCCATATTCATTGGGCTTGGAGTCTGTGAGGCCATCTGGAGTTCATGCCCACCCAACGTTCGAGACAGCGCTCCAGGTATTAAAAACTTCCAACTTCCCTGCCTAATTGTCCCTGAGCCTACTTCCAGGTCTCGCAAGGGCCTCTTGCCTAGGTCTGTCCTCCTGAGGGTGGTCTCTGCCACTGCTACACACAGCACTAGATCCCAAAGAAGTCAAGGGGTGAACAGAGCTTAGAGAGTGTGGACTGAGACACGCACACCGGTGTGCATGAGGCCTCTTTTGGTGCAATTGGAGCAAATTTGGAAATAGAAGGGGTCGGGGTGGTGGTCCTGTCATAGGTTCAGGACTGGGGAGGAGAAGCTAGATGTCCCTGCCCTGCCAAGTTGCAGCTTGGAGTCCTAGGGGTACCAGAATTATAAATTCAAACCTACCCTGGAGGTCCTTATGAAGGTGTATTTTGTCAAGATAGAAGGTAGAAAATATTTAATCTAATAGCGTGTTAACCTGATTTATCTTGCCCAGGGTCCTGCAGATTCCATCCTGTTTTTGAACCTTAACCCCCTTTTCCTTCATTTCTAACCATTTTTCTCAGATATATTAATATCTAGTTTTTTTCTTAGATATATGAATATCTAACTTTTCTTGTCCATTTTATTCAGTGCTGCATCTCCAGTGTCTAGAACAGTGTCTGACACATGATAGATGCTCAGTAAATATTGATTAAATTAATGAATAAATGCTAATATAATAAATCCAGTTTAAGTCTAAACATAATTATATCATGTCAGGGAGACTTGGTTATTATGATGGAATTATAGTTCAACTTGTATGGTGGAAAGTTATTCATGACATTAGCATTTTACAAACAGATGTAAGATGTTAGGTGTCATATTGATCTTTTCCCAGGTTAATTTGAAATTGTCTTTTCTTCTTTTTTTCCTTTTCTTTTCTTTTTTTTTTATGAGAGAGATTTTTTTCCCTTATGGTTGATAAGTTTGAAGGAGAGCTTATGAGAAGTTAGGTGAAAACTGAGGGTAGGAGAGAAATTCCTCGTCTCCCCCAAATGAAGTAAATTATGCCTTAAAAGATCAGAGTCAGGGACGTTCTGGATGCTTCTTCCAGCAGCTTCCTGTGTAAAATGTCAGGTAAGCAAAAACAAAACAAAAAGGCTATTCTGAAGAAGCAGTGCCTCATTGGACACTCTGAATGATTAGTAGAGTATAACCAGATCTTGGAAGTAGAGACAGAGATATAATACATGAGGAATTGAGAAACAATATTTGTATCAGTTACCTAAGGCCAGTTGGATAACAGGGAGATTATCTGAACAAAATAATATCTTTAAATGGACAGAATAATATTTATCTCCCTTTCTGTTATAAGCCATTGTGTCTCCTTTATTTTTTTAACATCTATATTGGAGTATAATTGCTTTACAATGGTGTGTTAGTTTCTGCTTTAGAACAAAGTGAATCAGTTACACATATACATATGTTCCCATATCTCTTCCCTCTTGCGTCTCCCTCCCTCCGTCCCTATCCCACCCCTCTAGGTGGTCACAAAGCACGGGACTGATCTCCCTGTGCTATGCGGCTGCTTCCCACTAGCTATCTATTTTACATTTGGTAGTGTATATATGTCCATGCCACTCTCTCACAACTTACCCTTCCCCCTTCCCATATCCTCAAGTCCATTCTCTACGTCTGTGTCTTTATTCCTGTCTGTCTCCTTTAAATGTTACTTGGCATTGGCGTGGGAAAGAGCCTAGTAGATGAAGAAGAGCCACAGAGTTATGGTCTTGTGTAACTTCTTACCAGTCCCTTTAAATAGTTCTTATGTGACGTGGTGTTTCAACTCATCCTAGACTTTGTCAGTGGGTACATTATAAATCTCCTTTTACCCATTAAGATATTAAACGTGCTCTAGATCAACCTAAGTATAAATAGTACATGACAATCTTATCTGAAGCATGGAATCAAGATTGTATTTGTTCTTTAATTAAATTTGGTCAAAGAGCTAGGGTCAGACATCCACTCAAATATGAAAAATCATTCAAGAATCAAAGCTGTCAAAATATCAAATAACTATGAGATTCATCCATCCTTATTGTTGTGTGAAACAATAGTTCATTCATTCTTATTCAACTGTGAGAATATATTATAATTTATGTATCCATTCTACTGTAAATGGACGTTTGATATTTTCAACTTAAGGCTATTATAAATAGGACTGTTATGGATATTCTTAGCATGCCTTTTAGTGCACATATGTACACATTTAGATTTGGTATATGCTTAGGAAGGAGTACAATTTCTGGGTCATAGGGTGAGTTTATGTTTATTTTTACTAGATAATACCAAACAATATTCCAAAACATTTGTAGCAATATTTACTCCCACAAAAACTATATGAGGATAAAAGAAGCCAGGCACAATAGAGTACATACTGTACGACTTCATTTTATATAAAATTCAAAACCAGGCAAAACTAGCTGATGTTGGCAGATAGTGGATAGTGGTTATCTCCAGGAATGAATTGAAGGGGAAAGAAACCGAAGGGAGTTTCTTGGATGCTATTAATGATCTATTTCTTGGTAATTAAAATGGAGAGTTCATTACAACTGCATCAAAAAGAATAAAATACTTAGGGATAAATTTAGCCACGGAGGTGAAAGGCCTGTACACTAAAGACTATAAGACATTGATGAAAGAAATTGAAGAGACAAATAAGTGGAAAAATATTTCATGTTCATGAATTAGAAGAATTAATATTGGTAAAATGGTCCATACCACCGAAAGCAATCTACAGGTTCAATGCAATCCCTTTCAAAATATCAATGGCGTTTTTCACAGAAATTGAGAAATAATCCTAAAATTTGTATGGAACCACAAAAGACCCCAAATAGCCAAAGCAGTCTTGAGAAAGAACAAAGCTGGTAGCATCATGCTCTCTGATTTCAAACTCTACTACAAAGCTAGAGTAACCAAGCCAATTTTGTTTATGTTTTTTGGCATAAAAGCAGACACATAGGTCAATGGATTAGAATAAAGAGCCCCAAACTCAACCCATGCATATATGGCAATTAATTTATGACAAAGGAGGCAAGGATACACAACAGGGAAAGGACAGAATCTTCAATAAAGGGTGCTGGGAAAACTGAACAGCCACACGCAAAAGAATGAAACTGGACCATTAATTTACACTATACACAAAAATCAACTCAAAATAGATTAAGGGCTTGGACATAAGACTTGAAGCCACTAAATTCCTATTTAGGCAGTAAGCTCCTTGACAGCTGTGTTAATGATGATTTTTTTTTTTAATTTGACACCAAAAGCAAAGGCAACAAAAACAAAAATAAACAATTGGTACTACATCAAACTAAAAAGCCTCTGCAGAGCAAATGATACCATCAATAAAATGAAAAGGCAGCCTGTGGGATGGGAGAAAATATTTGCAAAACATATATCTTATAAAGGGTTCATATCCAAAATATATAAGGAACTCATACAACTCAATAAGAGAAAAACCAGCAATCTGAGTTAAAAATGGGAAGAGGAACTAAATAGACATTTTTTCCAATAGAAGATGTATAAAGTTACCAACAGAAACATGAAAAAGTGCACAATATCACTAATCATCAAGGAAATAAAAATCAAAACCACAATGAAATATCACCTCACACCTGTTAGAGTGGCTGTTATTAGAAAGACAAGAAAAAACAACTGTTGGCCAGGATGTGGAGAACAGGAACCCTTGTGCACATTTGATGGGAATGTAAATTGGTGCAGCCACTGTGGAAAAAAGTATGGAGATTCCTCAAAAAAATAAAAAATTAGAACTACCATATGATCCAGCAATTCCACTTCTGCGTATTTATCTTAAGGAAACAAAAACACTAATTCAAAAAGATATCTGCATCTTTCTGCAGCATTATTTACAATAGCCAAGACAGGTAAACCACCTAAGCATCCATCAATGGATAAATGAATAAAGAAAATGCATCATATATATAAATATAATGGAATATTCATTATAATGAATTATATTCATCAGTGAAATATAATGATATATATGTATATATATAATATTCCACCAGATTTATGATCCATCATGTATATATGATGGAACATTATTCAGCCATTGAAAATAAGGAAATCCTGGCATGTGCCACAACGTGGATGAAACTTGAGGGCATTATGCTAAGTGAAGTAAGTCAGAGAGAGAAAGACAAATAGTGTATGATCTCACTTATATGTGGATTCTTAAAACAAAGCAAAACAAAACTGAAGTCATAGGTACAGAGAACAGATTAGTGTTTGCTGCAGTCAGGGAGTGGATGGTGGGCAAAATGGGTGAAGAGGATCAAAATATACTTAAGCAACAAGGATTTACTGTACAGCACAGGGAATTATATTCAATATCTTGTAATGGAATATAATCAGAAGAAATAACTGAATCACTGTGCTGTACTCCTGAAACTAACACAATATTGTAAATCAACTCTACTTCAATAAAAAAGTACAGGGCTTCCCTGGTGGCGCAGTGGTTGAGAGTCCGCCTGCCGATGCAGGGGATACGGGTTCGTGCCCTGGTCCGGGAAGATCGCACATGCCGCGGAGCGGCTGGGCCCGTGAGCCATGGCCGCTGAGCCTGCGCGTCCGCAGCCTGTGCTCCGCAACGGGAGAGGCCACGACGGTGAGAGGCCCGCGTACCGCAAAAAAAAAAAAAAAAAAAAAAAAAAAGTACAAACTTCCAGTTATAAAATAAATGTCATGGAGATGTAATGTACAGCATGGTGACTATAGTTAATAACACTATAGTGCATATTTTAAAGTTGCTAGGAGAGTAGATCTTAAAAGTTCTCATCAGAAGAAAATAAAATTGTAACTATGTGAGGTGATGGATGTTAACTAGACTTTGTGGTGATCATTTCACAATATATACAAGTATTGAATCATATTGTACACCTGAAACTAATATAATATTATATGTCAATTATACCTCAATAATTTTTTAAAATAAATCAAGTAGACAGGTGATCCTTAGGAACAAAAAAAAGTTCATATTTTGAACATTCATCAAGTGTACACTTATGATTTGTGAAATTTTTGTATGTTTTTATAAACTCGGTAAAAGGCTCTTTAAAAATATATCTATTAAATAAGCTGCTTTGCTTATTTAAGGAATGAGGAAACTAATCCTCATTTTAAGCATTGGTTAGACAAATAGTTGGTAGGAAATTTAAACATTTTACAGAAGATTAGATGAAGTGACTTTTGGTTATGTAATATTTTGACTCTTAGGTTATGTAATTTTCTGATGCTAGGCTAAAATTTCCAGTATCTTCAATCATTCTTCAGATAACTTGGTTTCATGTCCATCCACCATCATGACCAATTTCTTCTGAAGGCAAATGGTCCAAGAACAGATCCATCAGCTTTTTTGTTCTAATTGCCACATATTATCCTCAGATTTTATGAAGTTTCACTGAAGTGTTTTGGTACTTCTGCTGTGGGTCTTTGTCAGACAGTCCCCAGTAGCAGAAAACTGGAGCCCATTCACCCTTCATGTTGCCCACTTCTCTCCCTCATTTTCCAAGCTGTGCCCACTGTTCAGTGTTTTGGGGCTGCTGTTGACATGTTGTTTTCTATTTCAGTCCTTTTGGTTCTGGGCATGTGAAGGGAATACTAACAAATACTAAAAAGAAAAGGAGGAGTGTAAAGGCAGGCAGAAAAAGAAAGTCCTTTCTTACAAAGGGAAGCTAGAAGTAATTTGATGGAGGAGGTCACAGCAGAGAATCCAAAGAATGGGATTCATGAGATAAAGTGACTCTCAGTGAGAACAAAGTGTGACAGAGGAAACTCAGTCCTCAAGAGGTCCTGGTAAACTATAAATATGGAGCACAACTAAATTTTAAAATCTTGCTTGGAAGCTACTAAGAAAAATTAAAATATAGACAGTCTATATCAAAAACAAACAAACAAAAAAAGAGTTTAGGAAGCTTCTTGAAGATTTATTCACAGAAAAAAAGCAATTTATCCCTTTATGTTCAGGTTGGGGTTTAAAAGATGCCATCCATTTCACTAGGTGCCACTGAATACCTGGAATACAGTTTCTATTTATACATATGTTTGACTATTCCTGTCTTGCCTTCTATGAGGCCTTCCCATATCCGTAGTTACCTATTTTTTGTGTGCCTTAAATGGATTTCTGTCACTTGGAACCAAAAGAATACTAGTACTCAAATTGGCAAATATTTAAAGAAAAACAGAACTTTGGAGAAAATATGGAACTAACTCGTGAGGACTGGGAGCAGTGAGTATTTCCCCATTCTAGGATCAGAATGAAAAACAATTAATTTTTGGTAACGATTACCTGATTTCTCTCTTGGGATTGGATAGTATGCTCTTTGAGGCTGAAAGTTTAAGAATTTTGTGGGAAATTATTAGATTATCAGAGTTACTGAATATTTCTCATGGCCTCCATAGACATATTTCAAGAGGGCAAGAAGTTCCTGTCCAAGGTTACTTTGCTGAAAAATAGAATCGGAAATAATAGGGTAAGTATATAACTTTGTTATAAGGAAGATCTTAAAGTGCTTAAGATCAGATCATCATTGGCTTTCTGAGCTGCAATATTAGTATAGTGTTTTTTTAATAGACTCTGCTTCTGATGCTAAAGATAACACAGGGTTACAGTTTAAAATATAAATACACAGAAAAAGAGGAGGTGAATCAGAGAACCCTAATTTCATAGTCTCTTGCTATCAAAGCACCTTTTGATAATTGCTATATTATGTAGTTCTGGTTGGGAATTAACCTTGGCATTGGATCATTCTAGAACTGTGCTATCCAATATGGTAGCCATTAGCCATGTAAATTTAAATGAATTAAAATTAAATAAAATTTTAAAATTTAGTTCCTCATTGGTTCTAACCACTTATCAAGTGCTCAGTAGCTATATGTGCCTAGTGCCTACCATATTGGATAGCACAAAATAAGAAATTTCCATCATTGCAGGACATTTTATAGGATAGCTCTGATCTAAAATAAATTCATATATGGGAAAAAATATCTAGCTGCCCCAAGTCAGCCTACTGTGTTTTATTTATGCTCCAAGGCTGATAACTTTAAGTAAATATTAGGAAACTGGACAGTGTCTCGAGTTTGTAGTTCAGTCCATATTACACGATATGATTTCCTATAGTGCTAATTAGTAAAGAGTGTCTACAATAGTGATATTGAGCAACAGCCACTTAAATTCTTAGGGTAACTGTATGATCAAAAAGATTCTTAGGGCTGAAAAGAAGATGACTGCATTTCTCAGCATCTTAGGCAATTCACAGTCACCAAAATGACCACCAAGAGAATTAAACAGGTAGGGGACAACCCGAGGATTCCACAATGCCTTTTTCATGGATGGTCCTGAAAACCACAGGGGAAATATTTCCAGGAGTCTGATCTTGGGGTCCATATTGACCATTTATGAGGCTTAGTTAATCGTTAAAGAAGTAAGTCACTCACCCAATGTCCATCTTGCTACCACCATCTATAAGTGTACAAGGTATGGTGTGCTCCTCTCTCTAATTTTTCAAATGGGAGTTTTCACTGCTGCCCTCTTCCCCTTCCCACCCCACACACCATTGTATACTGGGCTGTATTGGGGGAGGATGTTAAGTCCATATATTTTATGCATCTCAAGAGCCATATTTGAATCTGACTGAGCCAGCTAGAGAAGGAATCCTGAGTTTCTGAACTTATAATGATCATATCACTTATGGAACATTAACAGGATGTAATCTCTAGTTGTCTTATTTTGAGTTGGGTTGAATGGACTTGAGGTTCTGTGTGGAACAGGTGAATTAGGTCAAGCAAGGGCTCATTAGGAATTTTGTATGCAAATGAGGAAATGCATGTGTTAGAGCAGCCATAACTTTTTAGTTGTGAATAATTCCAAATCTGGTAGAATATCTCTCCACAATCTGACATGCTGTTGGTTTTTTACAGCATGACCGCTCTTGGCTCCAGTAGACTGGCCAAACTGTCACTTATCCTAAGGCTTTTCCCAGACTCTACCCTGTAGCCAGAGCTGATCAGTCTAAAGATGAGCACCACACCTAGGCATGATAAAATGAGGTAGAAAAGTCGAGAATGGGATCATGAAAATCTTTCAGAAAAAAAGAAACTAAGATTAGGAAACCCAAGTCTAGTCATAACTCTGTCAGTTTATTCAGCCTGGGACAAGTCACTTTATTTCTCTGGACCTAAGTTTCTTCATGTGTAGAAAGAAGGGTTTGGTACTAAAATATCGTTATCTCCTAGTGTATTTTCTATGGAATGTTAATGACCATTATGCAAGGGAAAAATTGTGTTTGTCAGATCTGCGTTTACTGAAGCTTCTTTGCAGTAGGACTTCTCAAAACATTTAATAAATTAATGTGCACTGTGAATCTTCTAGAAAGATCCAAATGTGCAATATTTCTTTAATTTCTTTAATATCAGATCATTTTCTTCCCAAGGAGCCTTTCACAAAGCAATGTTTCCATGGAACATATTCTGAGAAATGTAGGGTAAGATCACTGACCCTTTGCTGCTCCAAGATCCCATGGATTTCATGGTCCCAACTTTTTTTTTTTCTAATTTTTATTGGAGTATAGTTGATTTACAATGTTGTGTTAGTTTCAAGTGTACAGCAAAGTGACTCAGTTATGCGTATATCCACTCTTTTTTTTTTTTAGGTTCTTTTCCCAACTTTCACTGGCTTGTGGCACAGCCCACTGGGGAAGAGAGCATTTAATGTTGGGTCTACATAGTTTGAAATCAGCCCCTCACTTCAGTGAGAAATCTTGTGAGGCACCCAGATGTGTTGCTCGCATAGTGCCAAAGAGGCAGCTTGACTGGATTTTTGTTCAGATCAGGCGAGCCTGTTGGCACGGAGTAGACAGAGTATGCATTCCTGGCCGCCTTTTCCATTAGCCACGCAGCAGCTGCAGCCCATGGCTGAACTGTTCTGCGTCTTAACTGGGCATGTGTCCAGTAGCACTGAAGAATATAGACAGGGAAGAGAGGGGTGATGGATTCCCTTTTAGGATCTGAAGGACAGCAGGCTGCTACCTCTCCTAAACTAAAGCAATCCTAGAGCACTTACCCAAGGGTTCCAACATTTGAAGATATTTGAAAGGTCATCTCACCTGGCTACTCAGTGGATACCTTACTTCTTTTTTGTCACACTGTATTGGATATTTTCATTAAGAAACACACTAACTACAAAACAAACTAGTGTACCCATAGAGGTCTAATAGGCAGAAAATGCTCCTTAATTGGGGGTTAAAATGTGACTCCCTACAGATTTCATCTGTTGGTTTGTTCTACCTTCTAGGCTCATTCAGAATGAGCCTAAACCTGTCTGATGTGACAGACTTGAAAATCAGAAGGTGGGTCACCTTGTAGTTCTGAAGATCAGATGAAATGCCAGTGAAACTGCTTTGAAACTGTCCAATGACGTGACAGGCAAATATAGAGTATTATGTTGAGCATGTGTCATACCCCCCTTGTACTGTCTTCTCTCAAAGTTGGGGTACACAGTTTTTGCCTAGGTCACAGGATATCTGTATATACAGCTAAAAGAATATCTATATAGCTAATTATGCAATATATGAAACATAGTGCTTTTGTTAGCATATGAGTAAGTAAATATTATGATTGACATTGAGAAAGATAGAAATCCCCAGATATATATGCAGCAGCTGTAGTAAAATCATACACTGGCAGTGAATCATTGTCTGAAGGTGACGCATATAATAAACTGTGTAATGGTCAGTGGGTGAAGCAGTCAGAGGAGGGGCCTAGCAGGGATCAAACAGTCTGGGGAACTGTTTGATCTGTTGCCAACTTGGTCACAGATATCGATTACAGAAAATTCTATGAGATATGCATATCATTAACTTAGTAACATAATATTTTGGTCTCTACAGTGTTTCTCTTGAGTGTAGAAATGTAAGTAACATGTGTTTCTGCCAACGAAAGAGATTTTTTTAGGTGAATCACTGTAAAACTTGGGGGGAGTAAAGAGCTTTCAAATATTTTAACTACAGAAACTAGACATGCATTAATCAATCCTTTTGAAGTTTTTCATGAATCACTTCATACCCTAATGGACTTGGGGGAAAAAAAAACAAACCTTGGAACGCCTATAGATAAATTGATGAGTTGCTCATTTGGCTAAAGCTTTTCTCAATACCCCAAATGTCAGCAAAATAGCAAATTAAAAGTTTCTGGAATCTTTGGTTTAATAGAGTTTGTTATTTCTTCTGTTCAGAGGAGAATTCTATATATTTTGACCGTGTCCCAAGGAAAACGTAGGCCAAATGATTCTTCTTCCCATTTTAGCCATTTTAATAGATCATCTTTATAGATTTATGTGTTATCTCAGAAAAGGAGTTCTTCGTTATTACCTCAGCCAATTTGCCTCAAACTACCATTCCTTTTCTTGGACAGTTTTTCACTAAGACTTTTGTCAGAGGTAAATGATCAATCATTCGTTACACTTAGCAAATCACATACTTTCTAGTAAATACTTTGGAAACAAACATATTGAATCCTCTTTAGTCTTCTTAATTTTTTTTCTCAAAAATTGAATTTTATTTGGTTTGTTTGTTGGCATGGAACTGAAAACATCACTTAAAATTACCAAGAGTGCTCTGAAAAATATATATGTAGAACAACTTATATCTAAAAGTTGAATAGAATAGACCTCCATTATTATCTGTAAAATTTTCCATCCAATGCAGGAATATAAAGAATTTCTGACAGGTTAATATTCAACCAACCTTGCTTCCTCCCTCCCTCCTTTCCTCCTTTTCTCCCTCACTCTTCTCTCCTTCCTTCCTTCCATTTGTCTGTTAAGTTTAGATAGATAGATAAATGATTGATAGGTAGATAGATAGATAGGTAGATTCTGACAGGAATCACAAATCTCTGGATCAGGAAACAGATTGTTTATTACCTACAGAGCATTTTAGCATCAGTTTTCCAGTCCCCTGTAGAGCAACACAACAAGGGCAGATGTTCTCTTGAGCACTTATTAGGGTCGTACCATAGTAGAGGAGCCTGGAAATTATGACACTCAAAGCTTATATAGGGTGGCTGGCACATGAACCCATCCTCCCTTCCAGAAAGAGAAAGTCCTTCACTCTAGAATATAAACAAATTCCTGAGGAGGGGAGGAGAAATTTCCTGGGTTTTCACTAGCCTGGGGTGTAAACAAATGACTCTGGGGCAGACAAGTCTTAAATCATATTCATTATACATTATCTTTCACATCCAAGACTTGCTTTTTATTCAATCCATCCTTTCACCAAGTTTACTAGTGTGCATTCTCAGATAGCCTGTACCATGCAGAAACATGGAAATATTCATTCTAGTGGTGAAGACAAAGTATAAACAAGATAAAATAAGTAAAGTATAGTGTACATTAGAAAATGAAAAGTGCTAAGGGAAAAAACTAAAGCAGAGAAGAGAGACAAAAGTGTGAAAGTTGGGTGGGGCAAGTTGAAATTCTAGGGAGGATCAAAGATGTCTGAAAGCTCTCATTCTACTGTGTGCCTCAATTTCAAATTACTGATCCCTTTGAAATTAAAGGAAAGATTTTAGGAAATTTTCTTTAATAATTTAGTTTGCTGTTGATGTCGTTGTCTTTTTACCCAGAAATTCTCTTTACACCTCTCTAGTCTTTCTTTTCCTCTGTCTACACCAGCTGCCATTGTAAGAGACAGTTGACGTGGGAAAATCTAAGGCCCCCATTTGATGGGAATTCTTAACAATTTTGCAAGAGGACACAAATCAAGTTAGAAAAAAAGACCTCACCTCCGAGCACTAAAAAGCAAGAATGTGTGAAAATTTGACAACTTGGAACTAAAATGAGGAAATCCCAGATGTTTTGAGGCTATTTGTGTTTGGCCACAACAACATGAAAGTGATTGAGGAGCGTTTGCCATTTTTTTTATCCTAGGGTGGCTTCGCTCGCCACCATCCAGTGCCGAGTCAGGTCTCTGCTCTCTTGCGTGTGCTCAGAGAATACAAGCTTATTTTACCATTAACCTAAACACACCAAAATGAGTAGGACAGATAGACTTCAAGTAATATCACACATTTTATTCCAATTCCAAAGTAAATTATTTTTGAGTTATTTCTTTCCCTGACACAAATAATTGTGACTTGATTAAATGCAGATATTTCAAGTGACAACACTGGCTATTTTGACCTTTTTATTGGGAAATAGGAGATAATATGAAGACGACTCTTGATATTTCAGTGTAGTCACCTGTCAAAATTCTGAATGAAACTTCATCTCTCAGATCACATCTCTCTTCCCTCATGTAACCTATACCAATCACACCAGCTCACCCTGAAATCTCTATCTTTTCTTCCTCTGGCACTTATTCATACATGTCTAGATTTGTTCAATGTTAATGTTTTGCCTTATTCCTCTAATAGGTAAGATCCTTAAAGCTAAATTTTTCTTAGGTATTTTCTTTTTTTTTCATTCGTGTTTTTTCATGTATTCAGTTAAACTTGAATAAATGAATCCCTCACTTCACAAGGGTTCATGACAGTCACAGGAACAAAGAGAACAGACTGACAATTAATAAACTGAAGTACAAGCCTTTGAAAGGGTTCCCATAAGCCTGCTTTACTTAACGTGAAACAATTCCTCACTGGGAATGAACATTTTTTCCCAGTTTTATTGAGATATAATTGACATGCAGTACTGTGTAAGTTTAAATGTACAACATAATGATTTGTCTTAATACATCATGAAATGGTCTAGTGAACATTCATCATCTCATATAGATGCAACATTACAGAAATAGAAAAAAAATTTTTCCTTGTGATGAGAACCCTTAGGATTTACTCTCTCAGTAACTTTCATTTATAACATATGGCAGTGTGAATTATCTTTTTTGTGTTGTACAGTACATCCCTAGTACTTATTTATCTTATAACTGGAAGTTTGTACTTTTGACTGCCTTCATTCAATTCCCCCTCCTCCCAGCCCCCATCTCTGGTAACCACAAATCTGATCTCTTTTTTATGAGTTTTTTTTTTTATTTTTTTTTTATTTTTTTATTTATTTTTTTTTTTTAACATCTTTATTGGGGTATAATTGCTTTACAATGGTGTGTTAGTTTCTGCTTTATAACAAAGTGAATCAGTCATACATAAACATATGTTCCCATATGTCTTCCCTGTTGCGTCTCCCTCCCTCCCACCCTCCCCATCCCACCCCTCCAGGCTGTCACAAAGCACCGAGCCAATATCCCTGTGCCATGCGGCTGCTTCCCACTAGCTATCTACCTTACTGCGTTTGTTAGTGTGTATATGCCCATGACTCTCTCTCGCCCTGTCACAGCTCACCCTTCCCCCTCCCCATAACCTCAAGTCCGTTCTCTAGGAGGTCTGCATCTTTATTCCTGCTTTACCCCTAGGTTCTTCATGACATTTTTTTCTTAAATTCCATATATATGTGTTAGCATACGGTATTTGTCTTTTTCTTTCTGACTTACTTCACTCTGTATGACAGACTCTAGGTCTATCCACCTCATTACAAATAGCTCAATTTCGTTTCTTTTTATGGCTGAGTAATATTCCATTGTATATATGTGCCACATCTTCTTTATCCATTCATCCGATGACGGGCACTTAGGTTGTTTCCATCTCCGGGCTATTGTAAATAGAGCTGCAATGAACATTTTGGTACATGACTCTTTTTGAATTTTGGTTTTCTCAGGGTATATGCCCAGTAGTGGGATTGCTGGGTCATATGGTAGTTCTATTTGTAGTTTTTTAAGGAACCTCCGTACTGTTCTCCATAGTGGCTAAACCAATTCACATTCCCACCAGCAGTGCAAGAGTGTTCCCTTTTCTCCACACCCTCTCCAGCATTTATTGTTTGTAGATTTTTTGATGATGGCCATTCTGACTGGTGTGAGATGATATCTCATTGTAGTTTTGATTTGCATTTCTCTAATGATTAATGATGTTGAGCATTCTTTCATGTGTTTGTTGGCAGTCTGTATATCTTCTTTGGAGAAATGTCTATTTAGGTCTTCTGCCCATTTTTGGATTGGGTTGTTTGTTTTCTTGTTATTGAGCTGCATGAGCTGCTTGTAAATTTTGGAGATTAATCCTTTGTCGGTTGCTTCATTTGCAAATATTTTCTCCCATTCTGAGGGTTGTCTTTTGGTCTTGTTTACGGTTTCCTTTGCTGTGCAAAAGCTTTGAAGTTTCATTAGGTCCCATTTGTTTATTTTTGTTTTTATTTCCATTACTCTAGGAGGTGGGTCAGAAAGGATCTTGCTTTGATTTATGTCATAGAGTGTTCTGCCTATGTTTTCCTCTAAGAGTTTGATAGTTTCTGGCCTTACATTTAGGTCTTTAATCCATTTTGAGCTTATTTTTGTGTATGGTGTTAGGGAGTGATCTAAGTTTGTTTGTTTTTAAAGTATAATTGACCTGCAACACTATGTTAGTTCCTGGCACACAACCTAGTGGTTTGATATTTCTATGAATTTCAAAATATCACCATGATAAATCTAGTTGCCATCTGTCACCATACAAAGATACTCTTTTCTTATGCATTTTCAATATCCTTCGTTGTACCTAACACAAGTTTTGCTCAACAACTGCCTTCTGGTTGATGGATTAATTCTTCTTCTTACCTCGCTTGTGGCAGCACCCTTTCTGTTCAACATGGTAGCAGTGCAGTGTCACTGTGCATGGGTGGGAAATGACAGAAACAACTAGACCAACTGGAGTCCAGACATCAGGGGCAGTGGTGAGGTTGAGCCTATGTTTTCCTCTAGAAATTTAATGGTTTCAGGTTTTAAATTCAGGTCTTTACTCCATTTTGGATTAATTTTTGTGTATGGTGTAAGATAGTGGTCTAATTTCATTCTTTTGTGTGTGCTGTCCATTTTTCCCAACACCATTTATTGAAGAGACTGTACATTCTCCAGTGCATGTTCTTTGCTCCTTTGTCATAGATCAATTGCCCATATATGTGTGGGTTTATTTCTGGACTTTCTAGTCTGTCCATTGATCTACCTGTCTGTTTCTGTGCCATACCATACTGTTTTGATTACTGTAGCTTTGTTGATACAGTTTGAAATGAAGGAGTGTGATACCTCCAGTTTTGTTTTGCTTTCTCAAGATTGCTTTGGCTATTCAAGATCTTTTGAGTTTCCATATAAATTTTAGAATTATTTGTTTTATCTCTGTGAAAAATGCCATGGATATATTGATAGGGATTGCATTGACTCTGTAGATTGCCTTGGGGAGTATGGACATTTTAACAATATTTATTCTTCCATGAATGTGGAATATCTTTCCATTTATTTGTGTCTTCAATTTCTTTCATCAGTGTCTTATAGTCTTTGGTGTACAGGTCTTTCACCTCCTTGGTTAGACTTATTCCTAGCTATTTTATTCTTTTGGATGCAGTTGTGAATGGGATATCTTTCTGATATTTGTTATTAGTGTATAGAAACACAACATATTTCTGTATATTAATTTTGCCCCCTACAACTTTACTGAATTCATTTATTAATTATAATAGTTTTTTGTTGGAGTCTTTAGGGATTTTCTTATATATAGTATCATGTCATCTGTAAATAATGACAGTTTTACTTCTTTCTTTCTGATTTGGATACATTTGAGCTCTTTTTCTTGCTTAATTGGTCCATGTAGGACTTTCAAACCATGTTGAATAACAGTGGTGAGAGTAGACATCCTTGTCTTGTTCCTGATCTTAGAAGAAAGACATTAGGCTTTTCACCATTGAACTAGTTATGTTAACTGTGGGTTTGTCATATATGGCCTTTATTGTGTTAAGTTACATTCCCTCTCTATTCACTTTGTTGAGAGTTTTTTTCATAAATGGATGTTGAATTTTGTCAAACGTTTTTTCTGCATCTACTGAGATGATATATGATTTTTATTTCTTATTTTGTTAATGTGATGTATCACACTGATTTGCAGATCAACATAATTTCTTATGGCCTTTGCATTTGTGTCATACACATAAAGATCTCTCATACACTGGGATTATAAAATAATTTCTTTCTCTATTAATTTTATGCTTTAATATTTTTACAGTGGACTCTTCAATTTTCTCAAATTCTCTTATTTTAAGTGATAAGATATGAATTCATTTTTTTCCAGATGACTTCCCTCTTGTTCAAGAACCATTTATTGAATCATCTATCGTCTCCTCCACTGATAGATGATATATATTATATAATGCCACCTTTACTATATAGTGAATCCTTATGCACTTATTTATTTCTGGAATTCCATTTATCTGTCTGCTCATGTGCCAGTGCTGCCTTTTTTTAATTGTTGAAAAGTTTAATAGTTTTAAAATATCTGATGGGCTATCCCTTTAACAATACTCTTCATTTCTAAAGTTTTTCCTTTTAAAAATTTTATATGAATTTTAAAACTAGTTTCACAGGAAAAATTATTGTTATTTATATTGGAATCAAGTTATATTTATAGATTAGTTTAGGGAGAACTTGTATTTTTATATTTTTTTCCATCCAAGTCTATTTGTCCAACACTTCCTTTCTCCATTGATAGCATGTTAACATTTCCTTTATACAGATTTTGGGCCTTTCTTGTTGAGTATATTCCTGAGTATTACCTTACTACTTTTCTTTCTTAAGGGTACTAACTACAAAGTATAACAGTTAAAACCACAGCCTATGGATTAAGACTCCCTACACTTAAAATGTGTTTATAACTGTATAAACACAAGCAAGTTCCTTAAACTCTTTGCATCCATTGTCTCATCTGTAAAGTACAGTTGTTTTGAGGATTAAATGCAGTAGGCCTATGAAAGCCTTAGAAGAGTACCTAGCACATAATAACATTCAGTATTCATCAATAATAGCATTTAATATTAACTCTCATTCTCGCTATTGTAGATGATTGTCTTTTTCCATTAAATCTTCTAACTCTTTATTGTTCATATAAACAGAAACTATTGGTTTCTGTGTATATTTTGTATCTAGCCAGCTTATTAAATTCTCTTCTTGTCTTCAATCATATTTTCAAATAATTTCTAAGTGTATAATTATACAAGCTTCAAGTAATATTTCATTTCCTCCTTTTCAATTTTTATATTCAAATTTCTTTCTGTTTACATTAATATTTCCATGAAAATATTTAAAACTTTAAATTTATAAATAAAAATCACAGTCTTTCTTCCCTTAGTTTCTTAGAGTGAAGTTTCTCTTGGTAATCTGCTTATGGTACTTTGAATAGGCTTATTCAAATTTCAATTAATACTTATAATGTAATGGCTTACAAATTACATATCCATCCTAGATATATTTTCTACAACTTTAAATCTACATATCCAACTTCCTATCAGGCATGTCCATCAGAACCTCATAAATACTTATTATCAACATGTTCAAAATGGAAGTCATCCTTACACACACACACACACACACACCCCACACACACTTTCTTTTATGGCAACCAGATAAATATAGTAACTAGAGCTAGATACATAGGTTTTATCCTCAGCTCATCCTTTCTCCAATACTTTAAACCCATTAGCCACTCAGTTCTGTAGCTTACACTGCTCAAGGTCATTCCTTCTCCTCTAACTGAAGTTCTCATTTCCTTTTACAGGGACTATTGCCACAGTCTTCTGACTTCTTAGTAAGGTGATTATGTATCACAGTTTGCTTGGAATTTAGAGCTTTCCCAGATGCAATACTCTTGGTACTTAAACCAGAAGAGTCCCAGGCAAACTGGGATAAGTTGGTCATCCTACTTCCCAGCCTTCAATATCATCCTCTTTCAGTGACTGAAAGTCAAATGTATGTTATGGGCCTTCTCCCCAGAAATAGTATATAGGTACACAAATTTTGTATGCAGTTGTAGGAGTTTAACAGACCCTCTGAACCTATAGGTTAAATGATCACAGATTTGAAAGATTCAAGTTTGAGTTTTTAACTAATCCTTCAAATGGCTGCCAGAATAAGCTGTCTAAAACCACAAAACTGACAATGCTATTTTCCTTCTAAATGTATTCTAATAGCTTCCCATTGCCTACAGAGTGAACACCAAATTCTACAGCATACTTGCAAGGTACAGTTGTCCCTAAGTATCCGTGGGGGATTCATTCCAGGACCTCCCATAGATACGAAAATCTGTGGATGCCCGAGTCCCTTATATAAAGTGATGTAGTATTTGCAGATAACCTACACATATCCTCCCATATACTTTAAATTATCTCTAGATTACTTATCACACCTAATACAATATGAATGCTGTGTAAATAGTCACCAGTGCATAGCCAATTCATATTTTGGGTTTTGGAAATTTCTAGGATTTTAAAAAGTATTTTTGATCCTTGGTTGATTGAATCTGTGGATGCAGAACCCACAGATATGGAGAGTGATTGTACTCTGTGATCTAGGACTTGTCTTCATTTATCAGTGTACTTCCTGGGACTTTGTTGCTCATACCCTACACTCTTGTCATATCAAATGACTGACAGCTTCCTGAAGGTGCCAAGCTGCTTCATGCCCAAGTATTTTAGCACAAAACCGCCTTCCTTCACCATTCTCAGAGTGGCCTTAGAATACCTATTCTAATTTGGGAAATTAATTCAAAGATCTTCTCCTCTCTGAAACATTCCCCTCTCAAATCCTCCCAATCAATTAATTGTGCCTCTTTTAGTTTCATCACTGGCGTTGGTGCACACTTGTTGTAACACTTATCTACTGAAATTATCTTTTATTAGCCTTTCTCTGCAAATACATCAAGATTGTGGAGCAGGCACAGGATGGTATCTTATCCTACTTTATATCTCTAGCACCAAGCCTGACACATTCTAGACAATCAATAAATAATTGTTGAATAAATTAATGAACAAAAATGGCAGGAACACAAGAATCATCTTACTCATGGAAAGGCAGTTAAGGAGGTTAATCTATACCTCATTACTTTAAATTGTGTGTACTTTTAATAATGATTGTGTGAATTAACTAAATGTCACCATTACCAATTTTCTCATTAACATAGAAACATGTGACACCCTATATGCCTCTATTAATAGTATTCTATATTTTAGAAAGGAAAAATGCAATAATGAACCAAAACTGCTGCTTTATATATTGCAACTGAGCCTTCCCTAGAGGTTTCATACTAGACTGGCTTAGAAAGCCAATCCAAAGTAATTTGTGAGAGAGACTGGAAAAGAGCATAGCAGCTAAAAAGAAGGTAATTTCCAGTACTAAAGAATTACATTATCAGGGATATAAAAGTCATCTTTGCAATAATTTTCTGAGTTCCCTACTTTGTCAAAATTCAAATCCTTAACAAGAAATTAATCAGACTGTTTTTATCATTTTGAAACCTACTTTTTGTTCCATTTTAAAAGCAAAGTAAATAGCTATAAGTTAAGGTGCCCAAATTTGTGTGTAGCTTTAACAAAAATTACACCACCCTTATAGGTCCCATGATTTACAGTGCATTACTAACACACAATTCATCAAATGCAAATAAAACTACATTTGCAACTCTGTAATTTGGATGAGCTCACAGTTTACTCTAGCTCCATTCTGTTGGGTACTGTTATGCCTCACTAATGAGCTTTATACACTGTGTTGCTCTTTGTTGTTTGCCTACACCTCCAGATGTTAACCAAACAAGTTGGAAAGTAAAATCCCTAATTAACTGTTCTGTTTTATTCCATGATGAGACATGCCTCGCTGCAGGTGAAGGCTGGCAGTGCACAGGGTGAAGACTTGGGTATTCATGGGGGTCACTGGGAATTATTTATGCTCATCAGAGTGGGAAGCAAATGAGAAATTACTGTTCTTAAGAGAGAGTTGAGAAGAGATCAGCTACTAGATGTCAAATACAAGTAAGCAAGATACAGATGAAGAAGCTCTAGCATGGAAGCCACAGATTAAGAAGCAAGAAGACATTTGGGATCAAGGGCACAGGGAGTCTCGTAGGTAAAAGGGTGGGTAAGTCACGTCAAGACTAAAATCATTAATTAGAATATGTCAGGTGACTAAAACTCAGTCTTTACTTTCTGCTGTGCTCTTACAAGTTGAGGGATCGTAGGGCGAGTGTGCCTGCTAATCCAACTCCAATGTCCATTTAACACTGTACTCTTCTGCCCCAGCTTGAGCAGGCTTCGGGATGTCAACCTGCAGTGGGAAAGGGGGCGTGGACAGCTTTACCCCCTCCTCTTCCTGCTCACTTACCGCTCTTTTGCTAACTCTTCTACTCTTCAGTCCTGCTGTAGCAGAAGGGAAATGAGGACAAAGAATAGACTGATCTTTACTTGAGCTGGAGTGCTTCATGCCTTCTCTCTGGCAGCTGGTTAAAATGTCATCCTGGAAGATAATTTTGGCTGACTCTTCCTCTCATGGGTGGCTTTTGTGAGCTCTTTGAGATTTCTGCTCTTATGCTGACCCAGGGGATTACAGCTCTATTGAAAGTGAACACCTGCCACTCCCACTTTCTATCTGAGGATACACCCTTCGACCTCTTTCTGCTGAGTTTGGCTCACGTCTCCTGTCAACCGTGTTGATCAGGAATCATGCAGGATCCCTCTCCTATGTCACTGCCTTTCTCCAACAGGGAAACACTGATGTCCCCCTTTCCTTGACAAACTCTGAGAGGCAGGGTGATTCCCGAACTATAACACTGTTGATTCCACCAACAGAGCAGTTGGCTGGTAGAAAACAGATTCCAATCTATGCTTGATAAAGCTTTCTTATGCACGAATCAGACAGCAGTCTTGTGTCTCCTGATGGCAGGACAGTATCTCAAGCTCTCTGAGTGTAACCCCTTTCTCTATGTTTGAAGCAAAAGGGAGCACTCACCATGCCTCCTTTACAGAAGGGAAATGAAGACGCCAGCATAGCATCAGCTCTCTCCGAAGAGGTCTCCACCATAACGTTCTCCTTAAATCTTCTCTGTTCCATCTTTATATTCTTGAATTTGTTGAAGCTTCCAGAAAAATGTAATAGATTCTTGGAGGCTTTCCTTTGTAAATCAGCATACAACGAGAGGTGATCTGTCTCACCTCACTTTGGTGTCCTGATACCAGGAAGAGTTTCATTCTAAATTTCTGTTCCTTATCTTTCTGAAACCAGCAGTTCTGAAACTTGATTCATATTAGAATCACCAGCAAAGATTTTTAAAATGTGGATATCTGCCACTCCCCTCCCTCAGCCAGAGATTCTGATTTAAGTGGTCCAGGTGAACATTTGTATTTTTTAAAAATCTCTTGATTTTAATATGCAATCAGGGCTGAGAACAACTGATATAAGCAAATGACAATTTATCTCTTTAGCCAACAGTTTTGGATGAAATAGCTCTGTATTGATTTTTTTTCCCTCTATTTTTGTGGACAGAACTCTAGGCTAATCCCTCCAAAAACTATTCCTTATAAATTAATTTTAAGAAAATCTCCCACGTGAATTCTACCAAGGACTTATTATTGTGTTTAGAGAAGGATTAGTTTTTGTACCAATTTTAACTCAGATTGTTAACATGTTTGTAGCTATTTTCACTCAATCAAAGTGGAAATCATACCATTAGCTGTTGATCAGTTGTATTTGTCAATACATATTAGTGTTCCCATGTATGAATATTTCTTCTCTGTTGAATAGGTTAAATTTATAAATTTCCTCATAATTTCAATCATTTTAAAGCATTACAAAAATAAGGAGAGAGGGAGAGTTAAGGAAAATCAATAATAACAATTTTTCTTTGCAAAGAAAAAGAAAAAAGCCCATCCAAAGCAAAAGAATGCACATGAAATGCATCTGAAAGAAACACATTTCTACCAGTTCTGTCATGTCTAAGGTAAATTCTCCAAAGAGAGTAAGATGGTCTCCTGATATTCTTATTCCAGGAAGTTTTTCAAATTTTTCTTAAAGTCTTTCTTATGTTGAAAATCAGAAAGTTCTAATGTACAGAGCTGAGCCTAGTTGTCTAGTATTATCCCATCTTAAAGCCAAGTGCCTTTAATATCCAATTTTAACTTTAAAGGAAAAAGAAACCCATTGATTATTTTTCTGGATAGGGCTGATATTCTCAAACATCGTTAAAACACAAAAAAATAAATACAATAAGCTAGTTCTCTGCCTTCTGGTGCAAAACCCTTTTAAACCAGCAGTTCTACCTCTAGGAATTCATTCTATAGATGCCATCTGTGTGTGTGTGTGTGTGTGCAGCCTGAATGGGAGGGGAGTCTGGGGGAGAATGGATACATGCATATGTATGGCTGAGTCATTTTGCTGTGCATCTGAAACTATCACAACATTGTTAGTCAGCTATACTCCAACATAAAATAAAAAGTTAAAAAAAATAAGTTCAGCAGTAAAATAAATAAATAAATAGTATTAGGAAAACTGAATAACTGCCTGCAGTAGTAGTTATACCACTCACAAAAATTAACTTAAAATGGATTAATGACTTAAACAAAGACCTGAAATTTAAAACTCCTAGTAATAAAGATAGGGGACAGCTCCTTTACATTGATCTCGGCAATAAAATTTTGGTTGTGACACCAAAAGCACAGGCAACAAAGGCAAAAATAAATAAGCGGGACTATGTCAAATTAAAAAAGCTTCTTCACAGCAAAGGAAATCATCAGTGAAATGATAAGGCAAATTACAGAATGGGAGAAAGTATTTGCCAACCATACATCTGATAAGGAATTATATCAAAAATAAAATAAAGAACTTATACAACCCAATAACAATAATGACAACAACAATAAAACCCCAAACGATCCAATTAAAAAATGGATGGAGGCCATTTTTCCAAAGAAGACATACAGTTGACCAATAGGCACGTGAAAAGATGTTCAACATCACTAATAATCAGGGAAATGAAAGTCAAAACCACAATGACGTAGCACCTGTTAGAATGGCTATCATCAAAAACACAAAAGGTGGGCTTCCCTGGTGGCGCAGTGGTTGAGAGTCCGCCTGCCAATGCAGGGGATGTGGGTTCGTGCCCTGGTCTGGGAAGATCCCATGGGCCGTGGAGCGGCTGGGCCCGTGAGCCATGGCCGCTGAGCCTGCGCGTCTGGAGCCTGTGCTCCGCAACGGGAGAGACCACAACAGTGAGAGGCCCGCGTACCAAAAAAAAGAAAAAAAAACCACACAAAAAGTAACAAGTGTTGGTGAGGATGCAGAGAAAAGGGAATGCTTGTGCACTGTTAGTAGGAATGTAAATTAGTGTAGCCACTATGGAAAACAGTATGGAGGTTCCTTAAAAAATTAAAAATAGAACTACCATATGATCCAGCAATCCCACTTCTGAGTATATATCCAAAGGAAAGGACAACGGGATGCCAAGGACATATCTGCACTCTCATGATCATTCATTATTCACAATAACCAAGATATAAAAACAACTAAAGTATCCATCAACAGATAAACAGATAAATGGATAAAGAAGATTCATGTATATACATATATATGTATATATATGTGGAAACAGGGAAATGTTGGTCAGAGTACAACTCTGCAGTTAGAAGAATAAGTTCTAGGGATCTAACGCACAGCATTGTGATTATACTTCACGTTATTCTAGTATAAACTTGAAAGTTGCTAAGAGAGTAGACCTGAAATGTTCTCACCAGAAAAAAAAAAAAAAAAAGGTGATTATGTGATATGATGGAGGGTTAGCTAATGCTACAGTGGTAATCATATTGCAGTGTATGTGTATCAAATCAGTGCATTGTACACCTTTAATTTACACAATTTTATATGTCCATTATATCTCAAGAAAGCTGGAAAAAAGAGGCAGGCTTATCTCCATGTTCATACGTTGCATTTACACATTTATTTCTTTATTCATTCAACAAACATTTTGAATGCCTACTATATTAACTGAACAACCACCAATTCCTATTGCTTTGATGGAGTAAGTTGTGAGAAAAAAAGAGTGACAAAAAAGGGTCTAAACATTTCCATTCATTCACTCATTCATTAATTGACTCTGAAGAAATACTATTCAATAAGCACCTAACAAAAAAAATAAATAAATAAACACCTATCAAGTACCACATAAACCTATACAAGAGGGTTGGTACGTACCTCATCTATAGAAATTGCCCCAAATGGCCACAATGAGGACAGATTCTAAAATGTCCATCAAGCCAATCTGATACCATGTCGCAAACGCTATGTTTCCATGTGCAGCCCTGTAGCAGAAAAATGGGTCCATTCTTTTATTAACTTGTTCATTAAAGGCTTATTGTTTTAACTCTCTATGGGCTTTTTCAGAATACAAAGTTGTACAAGACATACCCCCTACTATTAGATCTATTTGCCTTATTTTTTGCATTTTAAAATTTATAAAATATTTTCATTTATTACTTCATTTGATTCTTAAAAAACAAAACAAAACCCTGTGAAATAAGCAAGACAGGTATTGTTTTTCGCATTTTGCAAACGGAAATCAAAATTTTGAGAGTGAGTGTCTTGTTCAAAGTGGTCGAGATGAGAGTAGAAACCAGTGTGCTTTTTGCTGCATGTACCACAGAGTTAACATCTGTCACTCCCACATTTTACTGTGGGAGTAATTGTATCTGTAGTTGGGTGGTTCACTGAAGAAGCCCTATAAAGAGGGAATCACAAAAGTGATGCATGCTTACCTCTAACTATTTATTTCTATTTCATAAATGTACATTTATTCTCCAGTCTTCTTCTTGTAGACCCATGCCTTTTTGTTATGCATGGTCAACTGATTAAAATTCCACCTAGTCCTTCTCATAGACTCACACCCATAACACATCCATCATCTATGATTTCTCAATTTTGGTTCCTTTAAAGTGAGGCTGAAATTACGGAGATGTGTGAAGTATTCTGAATCCAGAATCCTTCTAGATGTTTATAATTTCTCCCGATCTTTTACAATCATTTTACCCACACCTAATTTAACAGAAGTATTTGTAGTGACCCTCCTCTTCCAAGTATTCCAAGACTTTCCAAAGTATTCAGTGTAGCTTTCAGTGTAACTCTCCTTCTGGGCTCATATTTTATTGCTTTACACCCTACTTAGTTACAGAAACAAGTGCATTTGGCACAAACGCAGTTGAGAGCAAGCGTTGTAAGATAACAATGCAAAGGCACAAACAGAAATGTTACGGAAGAGCCAAGAGCTGTGAACTATGGCTATCAGTCCGCATGATTTACAAAGAGGGTGGAGAGAAATCACTAATCTGATGAGTTTGTTAAATAGAGCTCAGTTAAGAGAACTTCTACAACAACAGGCAAATAAGAAGCTGCCCTCAAAGCCTGTTTATGTGTGACTGGAAGTATCTTGTACCTCCCGCAGCAAAACTGTAGACTCCTCAAATTGTTATCAAGTTGCATGCAGAACATTCGCCAGTACTGAACAAAAGGCCGTTTCAGCTGGGTAGTCAGGGGGTTGACTTAGGCAGGAGGCTAAAGATAATGTTTTTCTAAGAAGCACTCGAGAGTGTTTGCCCAATCTTAAATGTAAAATTGATCTTGATTACAAAAACTTCAGATTCTTAAAACATAGGTTCTCTAGTGGAGTAAAAGGAATAATGACAACACTTGAACTTTATTCTAGTTGTCTCAGAGAGGGCTACTCTCTCTGCCTCCCAGCATAGGGTTTATTATATCGTTTGTGCTTAATACACATTTGCTGAAACTGTGACCACAAAACTATATTTGTTTTTTTGTTTTTTGTTTTTTATTGATGTATAGTTGATTTACAATGTTGTGTTGGTTTCTGGTGTACAGAAAAGTCATTCAGTAATATATGTGTGTGTGTGTGTGTGTGTGTGTGTGTGTGTGTGTGTGTGTATATATAGTTCTTCATTTTCTTTTCCATTATGGCTTATTGCAGGATATTGAATATAGTTCCCTGTGCTATAGTGTAGGACTTTGTTGTTTAGCTAATTTATAGTCTGTATCTGCTAATCCCAAACTCCTATTTTATCCCTCCCCCTTCCCCTTTGGTAACCATGAATTTGTTTTTTATGTCTGTGAGTCTGAAAAAGCCACCTGTGGAATAGATAAAAATTTGATTTGTTGGAGTGTTTAAGTTTAGGTCCCTCTCCTTATACATAAATATCTGCTTAGTCAGTTCTGTGTGAAACGTAGCAGTGTGGGGATAATAACTTTATTAAGTGGGAGATGTATTGGGGAAGGTAAATGTCTGGATCATTAAGAAAAATTTCTTTTGACACCCTCTTTAAAATTTTACCAGAAAATATGAACTTTATTCACCATGTGATTATCTAAATACTCTGACCCAGGGCTGAAGAATTGGCAAAATGTCCTTAAAATCTTTTCTTTTCTTTTTTTTTTTTGCATACGAGGAACCCCATTGTGACTAGCTGTTCTAGACTGTTCTTATTTGTTAAGCTTTTGGGTAACCACCTGCCACGAAAAGTTGTGTGGCCTGTCTTATCATCATAGTTTCTGTGTCCTTTCGGTTCAGAGGCATTAGAAGGGTGTGGTTTTCCCAGTAAACCCTTGTTTGGACTAAACTCCCTTTGTCATTTTCACAGCCAAGAACTTTGTAATAATAATTCTTGTTTGGAACAATTTTAGTCAAGTTCATTTGAGTCACGATGTTGTGATTTCTCCAAAAAGTGCAGAATCAAAGCTATTCTTATGGGACATTTAAGGAATAGTCTTTCAGCTCTTATGCTGAATGGGATTTAAGTGAATAATCGAAATAGAAATAGGAGAGCATGCAATATTACAATTTGCAGGCAAAGAGGAATGGCAGATCCACTCCATGAAATGGTTGAATTTCCCTCTTCCTTGCCTTTTGTCTTCTCCTCTCCTTTTTTCCCCCCTTCTTTTTCATTTTTTCCTTGCTTTTTGTCCTTCTTCCTTGACTTTTTAGCCCTTTTCTTTCATGTAATCTATAATCTACTTCCGTTTTCTCTCCCTCATTCCCTCCCTTCCCAGCCACTCTCTTGGAGTTTCTGGCAAAGGCTTCTCTGGAGTGATGGGTGAGCTGCCATAGCAGGTATGGTTCTCAGTGACTGAGCTTGATTAGGCGCGATTCAGAATTGAGACAAAAATAGGAAGGAAAAAGGGAAGAGATCTGGAGCAGGGTACCTTCTCAAATGGAGCAAGATATGAGGAACACAGCATAATGGTCAGCATACTTGTTGTGAGTGGAATTGGGATGCCTGCACCGCGGCTTTCGGGGTGCAGGCTTGGTGATGTGCAGTGGGTGAAGCCTGGGGTGGGCTTCAGGGGGAGTCCTCCCTTTCCCTCACTCTTCCTATTCCATTGCCAGGCTTGTTTCTTGCTTTCTTTCTCTCCTTCCTTTATTGTGTTTTCTTCATGAAGCTATCCATAGACAGGGTGAAAATTAAAAACATTTAGGTACAGGAAGTATCTCTCATCCTTACTTTCTGAGTTTTTCATCTAAAGTGGTTATTGCATCAGCATTACTGAATGCATTAGAGACATCAGGGTGAAGTAAACACCATGGAGGAGACCTTCGGCGAGGAGGGAGACTGACAGGCAAGCAAATCGTTAGAGCTTGGTGTGATCTGTGGTGTGAAAGGTACCATTGAAACGCTATGGCAAGGCAGGAAGGTAGTTATCTGCTCGTGGCATGTTTCCAGGAACAAGGAGAGGAAGGACATTCCAAGAGGGGACAAGGGGAATGCCAGAGATTTCCAAACCATTGGAGGGGAGGCACAGCCTGGCTTGAGGAATCTCAGTCACTGTTATTGAAGATCCTGACAAGGATCTTGGACTTGATTCTCTGAGCCAGTGCTGGCCTAGGCTGATCAGGTATTAGTGTGAGATAAAAGGGCAGAATGGCAGTAAGCCAAACAAAGAGAGATAAATATCAGGTGATATTGCTTATATGTGGAATCTAAAAAAATGATACAAGTGAACTTATTTACAAAACAGAAATAGACTCACAGACATAGAAACAAACTTATGGTTACCAAAGGGGGGGAAGGTCGGGGGAGGGAGGGTTAAATTAGGAGTTTGGGATTAACATATACACACTACTATATATAAAATAGATAACCGACAAGGATCTACTGTATAGCACAGGGAACTATACTCAATATTTTGTAATAACCTATAAGGGAAAAGAATCTGAAAAGGAATATATATATATATATATATATATATATATATATATACACACACACATATATACACATATGTATAATTGAATCACTGTGCTATACACGTGAAAGTAACACTATATTGTAAATCAATTATACTTCAAATAAATAGATAGATAAGATTATAAATTCATCATGTCACCTTTCCTGGCTCTAATCCCCATCCAGTGTAATTCAGGGGAGTCAGGAGGGCTTGGTTCAAATCCTGGCCCAGCCACTTACTTACATGACCCTAAGTACATTAATTAATCTTTCTGAGCCTCATTTTTCTTGTCAATAAAAAGATGATTCATAACACACACACACACACACAACAAAAAAGAATGGCAAGGGGCAATCACTCCAGTGTTACCTACGGGATAACCTCTGATAGCATTAGTTATTGCTTCACATATTGAACTTTATCCTCAATTTTTGTCCCAGTCTAAAAAAGTTTCTGATAAACTGCTATATATAGTACCAAACAATTGATAGATTACGAAGACATTGGAAATGTAGTCTCATTTGCACTTTTAAAGATTAGCCTATCAGTAATGTTTAGATGTTTGACAGGGCAAGATGGAAGGAGTAAAAAACATTGAGAAAGCTATTGCAACAGTCTGGACCAAATACTCCAGCCACAAAAAAATTGCTGGAGACTTGAACCATGTTGGGGGCAATGAAGATGGAGACGAAAGAATATAGTATCAGGATATTTAGCAAGTAGATGCTGATGGATCTAGTGATTATTTTGATGTGGAAGTTAAAGGTAAAGAAGGAATGAAGTAACCAGTAAATATCATTATACAGGGAAAGATGGGACTCAGTGCCATACCAGCAGCAGCTTCCAGGTATGTGAATTCTAAATAAATTTCCCATCTTTATACTTCAGCCTGGATAAATATCTCTGTATTTGTAATATGCTAGATTTGGCAGTTCCTCTGAGAAACACAGATTTTTTAAAAATTGTTATCTTGAATATCAATATGTCACATAAGCCTAGTGTTATTAAAACAACAGTAACAACAACTTAGTTTTAAAGGTGAAAAAAAAGATTGCTATGAATACACTTATGCAGGAACAGTGATCTCTGTTTTGAGTATATCAGGCATGGTCTTTACCTCACAATCAATAACTGCAATTCTTCAGACTTGACTGCAACTAAAGTTTATTCCAAATAAACAAGTCACAGAATGGCTAAGTGATTTGCCTGAGGGTATATATAATGAGCTGAATTGTGTCCCCTCTAAATTCATATGTTAAAATTTTAACTCCTAGGACCTCAGCATTTGGGGATAGGACCTTTAAAATGGTGATCAAATTAAAATGAAAGCATGAGCGTGGCTCTAATCCAATATGACTGTGGTCTTTATAAGAGGAAATTTGGACACAGATAGTTATAGAGGGAAGACCATATGAAGACACAGGAAGATGACCATCTATAAGCCAAGGAAAGAGGCCTCAGAGAAGACAGCTCTGACCACCTTGTCCTTGGACTGTTAGGGAACTGCTGACCAAAACCACCCACCTTGGCCAAGCCCACTTGCCTGAGCTGTCTAACAGCAGGAGGTCCTAATAAGGAACAAGGTGCTGCTGTTGAAAACTAACCTGCAGAATTTGGGAGGGGCCAAAAGAGGGAGGAGACGACCAACCTCCCAGAGTCCTTCTTGCTGGAATCCATTTTGGCTGAGAAATGTACACGCCACCAGGAAGGATAGTGAGTCATACTATGGGCCAAGCAAGATGATTGGCCTGAGATGGCCCCAAAACTAACCCATCACCATAAAATCTGAGACTGCGAGCCACATGGCAGAGCAGTTCTCCTGGGTTCATTTACCCTGCTGCTGTCCAATTTCTTTTGCTTTATCAGTACATGTGTCTCCTCAGGCAATTCATTTCCAAGTTAGACAAGAGCCCACTCTTGGGCCCTGGAAGGGCCCCCCCGCTTCCTGCACCAGGACTTCTAAGCAGTGGGACTATGAGAAAATAAATTTCTGTTGTTTAAGCTGCTCAAGCTATCATGCTTTGTTGTGGCAGCCCTAGCAAACTAACACAGTGCACGACTCATAAATGGTCTAGACCTGATTGGGACTCTGGCCAGTCTGACTCCAAAATCTATGCATTACCTGAGGCCCTCTTCACTCCCTACGCAAGAGGAGAATAACTATGGGCTGAATCATCACGGCTCTCACTCTTAACTAAGGAGTGTGTCACACCAAGAACTTCCCCCACTAGATGAGCTGCTATTCTAGACTGATTATGATCTCTTAACTCATGATGACAATGATTAGTGCAGAAAGGTTTTAAATTGCTATACTATATTAGGGGAAGAAAAATAGAATTTCATGACAGTGTACCAAAGCTTTTGAACTCTGGCTTCCGTAGATGACTGGGAACTTACTCAAGGCTAAGAATGGTATTCTTGGATTGCCCAACTGATAGAGAAAAAAAGAACAGTGTTTGATACAGCTAAAGCTTTGCAATGAACTAAAGGAAGAAAGGAACTAGCTAAGTTAAATACTAACTTAAACCACAACCATTTGGCTAAGCCTGAGGTTCTTCTACCTCAGAGTGAATGTTATATGCCTTACATAGACTCAGGATTTTTGCTTTCTTTCCTAATGATATGATAGTTCTGCCTGACTATGACAGTTGCTGATCTAACACCAATGACAATAACATCACAAATCAATTTAGTTGCTCTGTTCAGAGCTTCTAAATGTTTCTTTTGCAATATGTGAACTTCCTATAACCTAGAATTTATGAAATGGAACCATATGTGACCTCCATACTTTCCCAATTTTCAGAACTCTATCCCACTAAAAGAATTCTTAAGAATCATCAGGTAAATCATGTTACACGGATGTTTATGAAAAATTTTGACTTGGTCTCTGTGAACATCTATTTTGTCACTTACTAAAGCATGCAGAGTGTTAAGGAAAATTATTTCATCATATCTCATAAATTTCTTAATATGTTTGATCTCTAACAGTATTCTTGCCCTGTGAAGAATTAACATTATCATGATTTCCCAATAATAATTTTAACATTTTAATTCTCTATTTTTTTTTATAAAAAAGTGTGTTTGAGGTCTCTGCTAAAATTCTTTTTCTCTCTCTCTCTTTTTTCTTCATCCTCACTGCCCAATCCAAGCTCTTATCACCCATTCCTAGATTACTGCATCCAAGCTATTCTGCCTCAGGCTGCTATCCCTAACCAATTCATCCTACACATCACTGCCAGATTAATAATTCTAGACCAGGGCTTCCCTGGTGGCACAGTGGTTAAGAATCTGCCTGCCAATGCAGGGGACATGGGTACAAGCACTGGTCCAGGAAGATCCCACATGCCATGGAGCAGCTAAGCCCATGCACCACAACTACTGAGCCTGCGCTCTAGAGCCCACAAGCCACAATTACTGAGCCTGCAAGCCACAACTACTGAACCCACGTGCCACAGTTACTGAAGCCTGCGTGCCTAGAGCCTGTGCTCTGCAACAAGAGAAGCCACCACAATGAGAAGCCCGAACACCTCAACAGAGTTGACCCCGCTTGCCACAACTAGAGAAAGCCCACGTACAGCAATGAAGACCCAACACAGCCAAAAATAAATAAATTTTAAAAAATAAATAATTCTAGACCAGATCTTTGTGTTAACTCTGCTGCACAGAAAACATCCATGGTTTCCCATCCACTAGCTACAAGTTAAAGTCCAAATTCCTGAGTGATCCATAATCTGGCCCCACTCAATCTTCCAAATTTTCTATCCTTACCTTCTAACACTCCCTCACGGTGAGCTAGCTAAACTGATTTTCTGAAATCCTACGGAACTTACTGTCTATATTATTTTTTCCTATCATTAATCAAACATGGTTTTCAGACATCAGTTTTTATCTGATTTCTTTTGCTAGATGCCCAAACACCTTAAGTGTTCTTCATTAAATTTTATTATTCATAAAATAATCAATGTCAATGTTGTTTGCTTCTTTGCATCCCTCACAAAGGTTAATGGAAATGATTATTTCTGTGACTTTCAAGAGCTATTTTAAATTTCCCTACAGAGGACACAAATGTAAATAAGGCATGATTCCTGTCCTCAAGCAGTTCACCTCTAGAAGAGAGATGAAAGAGTACAAAGGTAAATATAATGCAATATGAAAATTCTAGTATAAAGGGATGAACAAAGGACTGTGGGAGCAAAAGCTTGTATAGGTAAAGAATGTTGGGAGTGAGGAGGTGGTCTGCATATGACAGAAAGTCATAGAATGACATTTGGATTGGACCTTGAAGAATAAATATAATCTTTTGTAAGCAGAGAAGAGGGTTTGCAATTGCAACTTTTATACCTCAATCCTTATGAAATAATCACTGAAAAAAGTCTCTGAGAAGACTCTTGTTTGCTCCAACCAGAAACCTATGGATTTCCTCTGTTACAAATAATATTTATGTTAATTTCTCAGGTCAGGCCATGTCCATGCCCACTTGGTTAGTAGAATTTGAGACATGTGCACAGTTTAAAGTAAAAATTCTGACTTCTTTGGGGTAATTCTTTTCCAACCCATGACCACAGGCAGGTGGCCACTTCTCAAATACCTCCCAGGGTTTTTCTGTGGAGGTTTTCCAAACCCTTCCAACTCTCAGCCTGATGGAGGGAGTCCCAATTCTAGTTCCTCAAAGAGCATAAGTTCCACAGACTCAGTGCTGTACTTTCCTGCAAGTGGGCATTGAAACTTAGACTAGGTTTTGAGATCCTGAGAGTCATTCAGTTTTAACTCCCATTCAGTGCTCTGATTGTAAGATTTTTGTTTCTACATCTGGGTGATTTTTCTTTCTGGCTTTAAATCTTAAAGATATATTTTGTTTTGTTATTCTTTATCCAACATTTTTATATGAATTTACTCAAAAGAGAGGATCCTTAGATCAGTTCAGCCTGCCATACTGATTGGAAATATTAAGGTTTATTTTAGGCTTATTGCCTTAGGATTATTTCCTAGAAGGACAACAACACAAGGTTAAATGGAAATTACATTTTGAGTAGTATAGAATATTGTAGTTTCCTGAAGGAGATATATGACAAGAAAAATAATAGGATTATCCATTCAACAGAATATTTTCTTTAGCTGACTTGCCCATAAACAGGTAAACATCTTGATCAGTATTGAAAAGAAATCAACCTTTTTATCATTTTCTCTCCAGAAACAAAATCCCATAATTTTCTTAGTTGTTCTTATGGTATCATATCAATACTTGAGACCTACAAAGTTTTTCTTACAAAAAGATGACATACCCCCTCATGTCATGCAGCTTTCACTCTAATTCGGGTGTCAGTAAACATTTTCTATAAGGTCCAGATAGTAAATATTTTAGCTTTGTAGGTCATTATTACCTGTTGCAACTACTTAATTCTGCTATTCAATTATAGTACAAAATCATCCACAGACAATATGTAAATGAATGGACATCGCTATGTTCCAGTAAAACCTTATGTACAAACACAGGTGTCAGGGAGCAGATGGACCATAGTTTGCCAACCCTGCGTAATTGAAGAAATAAGGAAACAGGGCATATATATGAATTAGAGCTCTTCAGAGAAGCAGAACCAATAAGAGATAGATAGAGAGGGGGAGACCTTCAAGATGGCAGAGGAGTAAGATGTGGAGATCACCTTCCTCCCCACAAATACTTCAGCAATACATCTACATGTGGAACAACTCCTACAGAACACCTAATGAATGCTGGCAGAAGACCTCAGACTTCCCAAAAGGCAAAAAACTCCCCACGTACCTGGGTAGGGCAAAAGAAAAAAGAAAAAACAGAGACAAAAGAATAGGGATGGGACCTGCACCACTGGGAGGGAGCTGTGAAGGAGAAAAAGTTTGCACACACTAGGAAGCCCCTTCACTGGAGGAGTGGGGGTTGGGGTGAAGCTTCAGCACCACAGAGGAGAGCACAGCAACAGGGGTGCAGAGGGCAAAACGGAGAGATTCCCACACAGAGGATCGGTGCCGACCAGCACTCACCAGCCTGAGAGGCTTGTCTGCTCCCCTGTTGGGGCGGGCGGGGGCTGGGAGCTGACGCTCGGGCTTCGGAGGTCAGATCCCAGGGAGAGGACTAGGGTTGGCTGCGTGAACACAGCCTGAAGGGGTTAGTGTGCCACTGCTAGCCGGAAGGGAGTCCGGGAAAAAGTCTGGACCTGCCTAAGAGACAAGAGACCATTGTTTCCAGGTGCGCGAGGAGAGTGGATTCAGAGCACCACCTAAATGAGCTCCAGAGATGGGTGTGAGCCACAGCTATCAGTGTGGACACCAGAGAAGGCATCAAACACTAAGGCTGCTGCTGCAGCCACCAAGAATCCTGTGTGCAAGCACAGGTCACTATCCACACCGCCCCTCCTGGGAGCATGTGCAGCCCGCCACTGCCAGGGTCCTGTGATCCAAGGACAGCTTTCCTGGGAGAACACATGGCGCACCTCAGGCTGTTGCAACATCATGCCAGGTTCTGCAGCTGCAGACTCGCCCCACATTCCATACCCCACCCTCCCCCTGGCCTGAGTGAGCCAGACCCCCTAATCAGCTGCTGCTTTAACCCCTTCCTGTGTGAGCAGGAACAGACGCCCTCAGGTGAACTACATTCAGAGGTGGAGCCAAATCCAAAGCTGAACCCCAGGAGCCGTGTGAACAAAGAAGAGAAAGAGAAATCTCTCCCAGTAGCCTCAGGAGCAGCAGATTAAATCTCCACAATCAACTTGATGTACCCTGCATCTGTCGAATACCTGAATAGACAACAAATCATCCCAAAATTAAGACGGTGGACTTTGGGAGCAACTGTAGGCTTGGGGTTTGCTGTATGCAACTGACTGGTTTCTGGTTTTATGTTTATCTTAGTTTACTATTTAGAGTTTATTATCATTGGTAGATTTGTTTATTGATTTGGTTGCTCTTTTTTTTATATATATATAGATTATTTTCCTTTGCTTTTAGCATTTGTCCCAGGGTTCTGTCTATCCTTTTTTTTTTTTTTTTTTTTAATATAGTTTTAGCACTTGTTATCACTGGTGGATTTGTTTTTTGGTTTGGATGCTCTCTTCTTTCTTTCTTTTTTCTTTTTTTATTATTTTTTAATTTCTTTACTTTTAATAATTTCTATTTTTTATTTTAATAACTATTTCTTTTTATTTTATTTCTTTTTTTCTTTATTTATTTCTCCCTTTTCTTCTGAGTCATGTGGCTGACAGGGTCCTGGTGCTCCAGCCGGGTGTCAGGCCTCTGCCTCTGACGTGGGAGAGCGGAGTTCAGGACATTGGTCCACCAGAGACCTCCTGGCTCCATGTAATATCAAATGATGAAAGCTCTCCCAGAGATCTCCATCTCAGCACTAAGACCCAGCTCCACTCAACAACCAGCAAGCTACAGTGCTTGACACCCTATGCCAAACAACTAGCAAGACAGGAAAGCAACCCCACCCATTAACAGAGAGGCTGCCTAAAATCATAAAAAGTTCACAGATACCCCAAAACACACCATTGGGCATCGACCTGCTCACCAGAAAGACAATATCCAGCCTCATCCACCAGAACACAGGGAACAGTCCCCTCCACCAGAGAGCCTACACAACCCACTGAACCAAACTTACCAACTGGAGGCAGACACCAAAAACAACAGGAATTACAAACCTGCAGCCTCTGAAAAGGAGACCCTAAACACAGTAAGTTAAGCAAAATGAGAAGACAGAGAAACACAGAGCAGATGAAGGAGCAAGGTAAAAACCCACCAGACCAAACAAATGAAGAGGAAATAGGCAGAATTTTCCTATTTCAGAGAATTCAGAGTAATGAGAATGAAAAAGAATTCAGAGTAATGAAAGTAAAGATCATCCAAAATCTTTGAAATAGAATGGGGAAAATACAAGAAACATTTAACAAGGACCTAGAAGAACTAAAGAGCAAACAAACAATGATGAACAACACAATAAATGAAATTAAAAATTCTCTAGAAGGAATCAATAGCAGAATAACTGAGGCAGAAGAACGGATAACTGACTGGAAGATAAAATATTGGAAAAACTACCACAGAGCAGAATAAAGAAAAAAGAATAAAAAGAATTGAGGACAGTCTCAGAGACCACTGGGACAACATTAAATGCACCAACATTCGAATTATACGGGCCCCAGAAGAAGAAGAGAAAAAGAAAGGGACTGCAAAAAAATCTGAAGGGATTATAGTTGAAAACTTCCCTAATATGGGAAAGGAAATAGTCAAGTCCAGGAAGCACAGAGAGTCCCATACAGGATAAATCCAAGGAGAAACACTCCAAGACATATATAAATCAAAATATCAAAAATTAAATACAAAGAAAAAGTATTAAAAGCAGCAAGGGGAAAGTAACAAATAATATACAAGGGAATCCCCATAAGGTTAACAGCTGAACTTAAAGCAGAAACTCTGCAAGCCAGAAGGGAGTGTCAAGACATATTTAAAGTGATGAAAGGGAAAAACCTACAATGAAGATTACTCTACCCAGCAAGGATCTCCTTCAGATTTGACGGAGAAATTAAAAACTTTACAGACGAGCAAAAGTTAAGAGAATTCAGCACCACCAAACCAGCTTTATAACAAATGCTAAAGGGACTTTTTAAGGCAGGAAACGCAAGAGAAGGAAAAGTGCTAGAGAAACAAACTCAAAACAATTAAGAAAATGCTAATAGGAGCATACATATTGATAGTTACCTTAAATGTAAATGGATTAAATGCTCCCACCAAAAGATATAGACTGGCTGAGTGGATACAAAAACAAGACCTGTATATATGCTGTCAACAAGAGACCCACTTCAGACCTGGGGACACATACAAACTGAAAGTGAGGGGATGGAAAAAGCTATTCCATGAAAATGGAAATCAAAAGAGAGCTGGAGTAGCAATTCTCATACCAGACAAAATAGACTTTAAAATAAAAACTGTAACAAGAGACAAAGAAGGACACTACATAATGATCAAGAGATCAATTCAAGAAGAAGATATAACAAGTGTAAATATTTATGGACCCAACATAGGAGCACCTCAAAATATAAGGCAAATACTAACAGCCATAAAAGAGGAAATCAACAGTAACACATCTTAGTAGGGGACTTTAACACCCCAATTTCACTAATGGACAGATCATCCAAAAGGAGAATTAATAAGGAAACACAAGCTTTAAATGGCCCATTAAACAGGATGGACTTAATTGATATTTTAGGACATTCCATCGAAAAACAACACAATACACTTTCTTTTCAATTGCTCATGAAACTTTCTCCAAGATAGATCATATCTTGGTTCACAAATCAAGCCTTGGTAAATTTAAGAAAATTGAAATCGTATCAAGTATCTTTTCTGACCACAGCGCTATGGGACTAGATATCAATAACAGGAAAAAATCTGAAAAAAGTACAAACACATGGAGACTAAACAATAAACTACTTAATAACCAAGAGATCACTGAACAAATCAAAGAGGAAATCAAAGAATACCTAGAGACAAATGACAATGAAAACACGATGACCCAAAATCTATGGGATGCAACAAAAGCAGTTCTAAGAGGGAAGTTTATAGCAATACAATCCTCCCTCAAGAAACAAGAAACATCTCAAATAAACAACCTAACCTTACACCTAAAGCAATTAGAGAAAGAAGAACAAAAAATCCCCAAAGTTAGCCAAAGGAAAGAAATCATAAAGATCAGATCAGAAATAAATGAAAAAGAAATGAAGGAAATGATAGCAAAGATCAATAAAACTGAAAGTGGGTTCTCTGAGAAGATAAAAAAAATTGATAAACCGTTAGCCAGACTCATCAAGATTAAAAGGGAGAAGACTCAAATCAATAGAATTAGAAATGAAAAAGAAGTAACAACTGACAGTGCAGAAATACAAAGGATCATGAGAGATTACTAGAAGCAACTATATGCCAATAACATGGACAACCCAGAAGAAATGAACAAATTCTTAGAAAAGCACAACCTTCTGAGACTGAACCAGGAAGAAATAGAAAATATGAACAGACCAATCACAAGCACTGAAGTTGAAAATGTGATTAAAAATCTTCCACAAACAAAAGCCCAGGACCACATGGCTTCACAGGTGAATTCTATCAAACATTTAGAGAAGAGCTAACACCTATCCTTCTCAAACTCTTCCAAAATATAACAGAGGGAGGAACACTCCCAAACTCATTCTACAAGGCCACCATCACCCTGATACCAGCAGACAGAGATGTCACCAAGAAAGAAAACTACAGGTCAATATCACTGATGAACGTAGATGTAAAAATCGTCAACAATATACTAGCAAACAGAATCCAACAGCACATGAAAAGGATCATACACCATGATCAAGTGGGGTTTATCCCAGAAATGCAAGGATTCTTCAATATATACAAATCAATCAATATGATAAAGCATATTAGCAAACTGAAGGAAAAAAAATATGATCATCTCAGTAGATGCAGAAAAAGCTTTTGACAAAATTCAACACCCATTTATGATAAAAACCCTACAGAAAGTAGGCAAACAGGGAACCTACCTCAACACAATAAAGGCCATATATGACAAACCCACAGCCAACATCTTTCTCAATGGTGAAAAACTGAAACCATTTCCTCTAAGATCAGGAACCAGACAAGGTTGTCCACTCTCACCACTATTATTCAGCATTGTTTTGGAAGTTTTAGCCACAACAATCAGAGAAGAAAAGGAAATAAAAGGAATCCAAATCAGAAAAGAAGAAGTAAAGCGGTCAGTGTTTGCCGATGACATGATGCTCTACATAGAGAATCCGAAAGATGCTACCATAAAACTACTAGAGCTAATCAATGAGTTTGGTAATGTAGCAGGATAAAAAATTACTGCACAGAAATCTCTTGCATTCCTATACAGTAATGATGAAAAATCTGATAGAGAAATTAAGGAAACATTCCCATTTACCATTGCAACAGAAAGAATAAAATACCTAGGAATAAACTTACCTAGGGAGATAAAAGACCTGTATGCAGAAAACTATAAGACACTGATGAAATAAATTAAAGATGATACAAACAGATGGAGAGATATACCATGTTCTTGGCTTGGAAGAATCAACAATGTGAAAATGACTATACTACCCAAGGCAACCTACAGATTCAATGCAATCCCTATCAAACTACCACTGGCATTTTTCACAGAACTAGAGCAAAAAATTCCACAATTTGTGTGGAAACACAAAAGACCTTGAATAGCCACAGCAATCTTGAGAACGAAAAGGAGAGCTGGAGGAATCAGGCTCCATGTCTTCAGACTATACTACAAAGCTACAGTAATCATAACAGTATGGTACAAGCACAGAAACAGAAATATAGATCAATGGAACAGGATAGAAAGCTCAGGGATAAACCCATGCACATGTAGTCACCTTATCTTTGATAAAGGAGGCAAGAATATACAATGGAGAAAAGACAACCTCTTCAATAAGTGGTGCTGGGAAAACTGGACAGCTAATTGTAAAAGAATGAAATTAGAACATTCCCTAACACCATATACAAAAGTAAACTCAAAATGGATTAAAGACCTAAATGTAAGGCCATACACTATAAAACTCTTAGAGGAAAACATAGGCAGAGCACTCTATGACATAAATCACAGCAAGATACTTTTTGACCCACCTCCTAGAGAAATGGAAATAAAAACAGAAATAAACAAATGGGGCCTAATGAAACTTAAAAGCTTTTCCACAGCAAAGGAAAGCCTAAACAAGACAAAAAGGCAACCCTCAGAATGGGAGAAATATTTGCAATTGAAGCAACTGACAAAGGATTAATCTCCAAAATATACAAGCAGCTCATGCAGCTCAATATCAAAAAAACAAACAACCTAATCCAGAAATGGGCAGAAGACTTAAATAGACATTTCTCCAAAGAAGATATACAGATTGCCAACAAACACATGAAAGGATGCTCAACATCACTTATCATTAGAGAAATGCAAGTCAAAACTACAATGAGGTATCACTTCACATCATTCAGAATGACCATCATCAAAAAATCTCCAAGCAATAAATGCTGGAGAGGGTGTGGAGAAAAGGGAACACTCTTGCACTGTTGGTGGGAATGTAAATTGATACAGCCACTATGCAGAACAGTATGGAGGTTCCTTAAAATCTAAACATAGAACTACCATACGACCCAGCAATCCCACTACTGGGCATATACCCTGAGAAAACCATAATTCCCAAAGAGACATGTTCCGCAATGTTCATTGCAGCTCTGTTTACAATAGCCAGGACATGGAAGCAACCTGTGTCCATCAACAGATGAGTGGGTAAAGAAGATGTGGCACATAGATACACAGAATATTACTCAGCCATACAAAGAAACGAAATTGAGTTATTCTAGTGAGGCGGATGGACCTAGAGTCTGTCATACAGAGTGAAGTTAGTTGAAAGAGAAAAACAAATACAGTATGCTAACACATATATATGGAATCTAAAAAAAAGGTTCTGAAAAACCTGTGGGCAGGACAGGAATAAAGACACAGACGTAGAGAATGGACTTGAGGACCCAGGCAGGGGGAAAGGTAAGCTGGGACGAAGTGAGAGAGTAGCATGGACTTATAAATACTACCATATGTAAAATAGATAGCTAGTGGGAAGCAGCCACATAGCACAGGGAGATCAGCTCAGTGCTTTGTGACCACCTAGAGGGATGGGATAGGGAGGGTGGGAGGGAGACGCAAGAGGGAGGAAATATGGGGATATATGTATATGTATAGCTGATTCACTTTTTTATAAAGCAGAAACTAACACACCATTGTAAAGGAATTATACTCCAATAAAGATGTTAAAAAAAAAGAGATAGAGAGATAGTTATAAAAATAGAGAGAGAGATTTTAAGGAATTGGCTCACACGACTGTGGGGTTTGGTATGTATTAGCTGTCTGGCAGGCTTGAAGTTTAGGTAATTAGTTGGTGTCTCAGTCTTCAGTCCAAAATTCAAACAGCAGACCAGCGGGCTGGAAACTCCAGTGGTAAGTGATGCTACAGTCTTGAGGCAGAATTCCTTCTACGCTGGGGAAACCTCAGTTATTGCTCTTAAGGTCTTTAATGCATTGGTTGAGGCCCACCCATTATGGAGGATAATATGCGTTACTTAAAGTCGACTGTTGGTAAATGTTAATCACATCTAAAAAGTACCTTGACATCAACGTCTAGATTATCATTTGGGCAAATATGTGGGTACCATAGCCTAGCCGAGGTAACATAAAATTAACTATCACACCATATATGGTAAAACAAGTGTAGATGGAGAAATCACATAATTATGTATCAGAAACTGTCTAATAAGTGCTAAAATACTTTATAGAAGAATAATGTGGTTGAACAAGGCAATGAAATACAGTTTTAAAAATTTTAATATACTAGTTTAATCATAAAAATAATAGCACTTATGATAAAATTTAATATGTATCAAGCGCTGTTCTATGCTTCTGTCACATATTGTCCCATTCAGTTCTCACAATAATATGATGTGTAAACCTTGTTGTCCCCACCTTGCAAATCACATTGACACATTGGGGAATTGGGGAATTTCAGGCTTCAGAGTGCTGATACATCTGTCACTGTTACTGACCAAGTGATTGATTTCTGTCATTGATACTCTGGTTTATCAAAAAGGTTTCTTAAAAAGAGGACATGAAGCAAATACAGAAAAGAACTTTCTCAATCATGGGATTTTCTAAGTTATCCCTGCTTATCGGGACAAAAACTGTAGGGTAGAAAGTCACATTTCCTGAGAGCCTACTATCAGCTGAACAATTTGATTATGTTATCTCATTCAGTCCCCAAATAACCCTGAGAGGGATAGAGCTCAAAAACCATATTGGTTCATGGCAGTAGACCTGCTATGTATGAAGGAATGATATTAAATCGACTTCTGTGAAACGTAAGCTAAGTGCACTCTGTCCCACCGCCTTGTGTTAAAGTGCAAATAAATCTTCAGGAATTCCAGGGTTATCTTGCAAAAAGGCACCAACCAGCATATGAATTCAGCACCATAGTCCAACCTCAGCTCACATCTATTGGACTCTTTCTCTCTGCCAGGCATGGTGCCAAGCATTCTACATCCTTGATCTCGCTAAATCTTTTCAACAAACCCATGAGGTAAGGGGGGTGTTATTATGCTCACTTTGCACATGAGGAAACTATGACTTAGAGCAGTTAAGTAACTTTCTCAAGGACACACTTGAACAAGTGGTTGAGTCAGGTGTGAAAAGCACCAAGGTCTGGACTTGGATGCCCTCTGCTATTATAGGACATTGGTCCTTCTGGGGTCACAGTCCTGCCCTGAAATATTTCCCCAAATTCTTTTCTGAAGAAATACATCCTCCTCATTCCAAGAGCATATTTCCATTCTGATGCCTCTGCTGTGCTGTGAGGATCACACTTTCCACCAGTGAGAGAGAAGTTGAGGGGTCCAGACGTCTCCACAACACACAAGGGCCGAGAGGAACGTGTCTGACAGCATTGAGAGCATTTTCCTTTTGACTGTCTTTTAGTTTTTGTTGTGTTCTGTTTTTTGCAAGTTGATGCCTCAGCTTCAGTAAAAGGGGAGGTGAGACAAGTGAAGGGTAGGTAGTAAAAAGAGTTACAGAGAGGGGGGTTGGAGCTGTAAAAACAGTGACCCACCCCACAAGAAGAATTAAGGGATGAAGACTTAAAGATGTGTTTTGAAGATGAAAAGAATGTACTTAATGTGTTTTATTTCATGATAAAGTCAGAAGTATGGGCTCGGCCCCATCTGAGGGAGGGGATGGCGTGGAGTCTCCAGCCCCTTCCCCAGGGGCTCTCCCACCAGGGAAATGGTCGCCGGAACCACAGAGGATACTAGAAAGTCAGGAGGGAAAGCAGTCCTCAAGAGCAGAGCTTCCACGTGTAAAGTTAATTTATTTACCGATTTGTTTTTGTCACAGATGCTCTGTCTTCATCTTCACATAAGGAGAAAATTCCCAATGAGAAAACAATATATATTCGGAGAGTCAGGAACAAATTGGAACGGGCACTGATCTCAATAGCAGGCGCTGGCAGGGGTGAAATTATTTTTCCAACACTTTTGCTTCTCCTGGTAAAGTAGTTAGTGTTGTATTTTCAATGCTAGAAGGAAAAAGTGATGAAAAGTTTTTAAACCCAAGAAACAAAAACCCTGATTTGTGTCCAGATTTTCTGCAAAACAGGATCCCAAATGGCCAGTGCTGGTCTTAGTAGGTCTGAAACGAATTGGATGGTGTAGTTTTTAGGTTTGGCTTTTGTGTTTTGCCTCATTTCCTTTAGGATTTTGCTTCTCAGCGTGTATATCAGCCTTGCTCTGGGTGTTTCGTAGGGGAAAAAGTCCATTTTATAACATTTTTAGTATCTCTGGTTCCAAACTCGCAGCTGGCCAGCCTGCCATGTAGCGGTGTGTGTATGAGCCACGCCGAAAGGTGGTGATGGGTGATCGTGGGACAGGGCAGGGACAGAGGGGTAGAGGGGGAAGGGCCCAGAGCACAGCCATAGTCACAGTAGATACCCAGCCACCACGCTGGCCGGGACACACCACAGAGCATCACACCAAGCTAGGCTCTAAGTTGTTTCCTGGTGCTAGGAAGTAACAGAAAGTTGCTAACAGTTTTCTACGGCTCAAGCCCTAAAAGCCCAGCCACTCCAATCCCGAGGTTAACCGCACTCTTTCTTAAAGAGGAGAATTCTAAAGAAGGATAAAGGGAGAATTTTCTCAGCGAGCGTGTTGCTTGTGCCCTCCCAAGTTCAAAGAGAAAACTCTGTCTCAGTAAAATGACTTCTGGCTTTGCCTGGGGGAATTTCAGGCTTCAACATTAACTTTTCTGGAGTTATAACTTTCATGCATTTCTCTTTTTATTGGGTAGACATTATGATTGGTTTTACAAGCAAAATAAACAGCTTAGGAACAAATGAAAGACTTTTTTATTTCTCTTTTAACTGTAAATTCAAGAGCTTCAAATGAATTTGGCAAATAATCCATACTGCTGAGGAGTGCTGTGGCTGAAAGGCAAGATTTCCAAAAATTCTTGAAAATCCAAGTAATACCGGGAATAAATCCCAGACACAACTTGTTGAGCCTTGTGTCTCTCTTAGAACACTTTTTTTTTCTCCCTTTAAGAAAAAAAGAAACAAAGAAAACGGAGAAATCAATCACAGTACTCCTGTAACTCCTGTCCTGCAGTCTGTTTTCCGTGGAGTGCAGAGCTGTTCTCTGACTAGGGCCAAATGCTCTTAACACAGCCAGAGGGAGCTGGGCAAACATGTGGTTCCCAGTGAGCTGAGCACGGAGCTCCCGCATGTAGGAGCTAAGGCCTCCTAAATGCACGTTAGGGCTACAGGGATCTACACTGACTGTATACATCTCAGATTTATTTGATTCTTTTTTGAAGTCAACCTTAAATTTTTGATCTGAACTTTTTGAATTTGAATGGACTTACTTTTGACCTCTTAAATAATCTTGAATTATTTAAAACTAATCACTGAAATAAGAAAAAAAAATGAAACATTAACATATAGATGACACTAGAATGATCTTTCAGCTAAAGACCAATTTCAAATCCCATCTTCTGCATAAAAATCCTTCCTTAATCTGTTCCCATCAAAGTTATCTGCTTCTTCTTTATGGAATTGTTACATTCGTTGAGTGACACTACATGTCAGATGTGGCAAAAGTGCCTACCCCTTACACACTTTACTTTTAATTCTCCAAAGGTAGGTCCATGTTACCTGAGGTGAGAGAAACTGAGGCCTAGAGTTTAGTCAACTTTCTCAGGGGTCAACGATGGAGCAGATTTTTGAGTCTAGATATATCAACTTCTACAATCCATGCTCTCTCTACCATGTTCACTTTTGTAGCTCTCTAGCATGAATTTCTACTTAGTATTCTCCACTCATTAGTCAGCTCATTCAGAGTAAAAAACAAGTTTTATTATTCTCTATGCAGCATTAGCAAAAATGCCTCACAACTAGTAAATATTCGATAAATTTGTTGAGATAAGTTTATGACCTTGGAGTTGTAAACTAGTTGAACAAGTCTGCTTTAGCTAAACAGGATGCCATAGGGTTTGGGAGGATTAGTTCTGATACAGGGCACATCATTTGACAGCTGGCATATCAAAATCCAAGTAATAATCAGTAACTCTAACGGTAGTAATAGTAATCACCACCATCACCTTTCATTAAGTTGTGGTTTTGAATTTTTCCACTAAGCACTTCATATTCATTTTTACAAATTAACTTTGAAATAACTATGAGGGATTACAGGGAATTATTAGTCCCCATATTGCAGTTGAGGAAAGTAAGGCTTGGAGATATAAAATAACTTGCTTAAAATCACACAGTCTTAAAAAACTAGCCATGCTCTTACCATCCCCATTGGAGGACAGAAATGTGTTCTACTCTATTCAGCACACCTGATCTCCACTAAAACATGGTGCCAACGTGATTAGAGCACCGGGCAGCAGCAAGAAGGGCCTTCAATGCAATGAATGTTCAGTAAGGCTTAGTAAATGCTGGAGCACAGCATGGAGTTTCTTTTCTAATGGTAGGTGTTGAATGAAATCCCCTCCTGAGAGACTATGCCATGCACTGATCCCTTCACACTCCTGAAAGCCCAAGGAATCGGCATGTGGCGCACACAGGATTTTTGTTTTTAGCATCCCAGGAATACTTTTGTAAATCTAACCATTTGGGGCAAAACACTATCAATACGATTGTTTGAAAGATGTATGTATTTTGTCAAATCATAGGACTTTCCAATTTACTCTCCCAATGCATTGCCTTTTTATATTTTTGGTGATCACACAGTCATACTACCAGATATTTGATATAAAAAAGACAATACCATGTCATTCACTTATGAAAGCATTACAGTCAACTCTAGTACGATAAATGTTTCTGATACATAACTTAGTGATAGAGTATTAGGAAGTAAGGGAATGATATCAGGATACTGTGGAAATTTTGCTGTCCATGTACAATTTGTTCCCAATGTGTTAATATTTCATGCCATATAGTTACAGCAACAGAATGCAAAGCACACCAACCCAGCTGAATGCATGAAGGAATAGAGCATGATCCCCAAAGCCCAGTCAGCCCCATTTATTTTCTCCTGGCTCAGTTTGGCTATGCTCTAAGAAGTGCTTATTGTGTGGTTCTCCCTGATTTTTATGCCTTTTAGCCTTGTCTCTATAACCCAGCAGCTTCTTCTTTACAATCTTTTCCTTAGTATTCCCTCCATCAAGCTCCCTCTTATCTTATTTCTAAAGTTCAATATTTTCCATGACATTTATTTAATATAAATTTATTTTTATACTGTGCTTATATTTTTATTAGTATCATTATTATTTTTGTTAGTAATCTATTAAAAAAGTACACAGGTTTTCACTGCCCATCCCTATTTTCTCAAAAAGGGAGCAGTTTCATAAAACATGAGGGTGAGTTCTGAACTGTATATACCACATTATGGGAGAAATATTTACACATCTAGCAACATCAACAATCTCGGTCATAGCAGAAGCATGAAGAATGCAAAATAATGGTCTTGAGGAAATTAGTGGTACTCATATACTTGACACAGAGGAGAAGCACATACACATTGGCTTTAGACACCATTCTCACAGGGTCATAAATGCGCATATGCAGATGATTGAGCCACTTCAGTCTCTGCTCATCTGAAAATTAATGCTAATTACCCCTACTTCATAGGTAGGTAATTAGGATTCTATGGAATAACACATGTGGGGTATTTATTGAGGGTTAATTCCTTTCTTTTCTAATAATCTGTTGATGCATAAGTAGATAAAATAGGTAATAGAACTTTTGGAAGTAGAAGTGGGGCAATTCATCTCTTATACTCAATGACAGCAAGACAGAATGTTCATGGCTACGGAGTGATAGGAACAGAGAAACATGGTGAAAGGGAGACACTAAAATTTTAAAAGTATAAAAATCTAGGACTATCAGAGCATGCGAAATAGTCCGTTTCTGATGTCATCATCGCATATTATTGCAATGGCTCTGAATCACAAAAGAATTCAATGAAGTTCCAAATATTATCTTTCTGAAGATGGGGAAATATGTAATCCACTTGAAGTTTTCAACAAAATATTGACGATTTTTCGGCTTTTATGTATGAAATAGATGGCTAATCAGCTGAAACACTAATGAGTTTCATGCACATGGCATGAAGCAAAATTCTTCTTATAAAGCATATCTAGCCAAATAAGATAATATAGTGCAGAAAACTAGAAATATGAAACAGAATATAGTTTTTTTAAATATAACTTTTAAAGTGTTCTCACAATCTTCTATGACTTGATATTTATTTTAATATAAAATTTATTTTTAAATAAAAATTTATTTTTCACATCAAGATGAAGATATAAATCTTAAAAGTATTTTTCATGATATATAATTGTCTATTCAAAATTATTGTAACACACAGTGCAATTCATCATTATTAGTGCTCATAACACTCTATTAAAGGATTATGTTTTACTTATCCTGTGTTCATTTTCCCTTAGAGATTTTATATAATTATATAACGAAGAAAAAGAAGAAAAAACAAAACATAATAAACATAGATTCATTCATTGTTAGTCCCTCATAGTATGAGATTTAATACACATATACATATTTGTGTGTGTGTAATAACTTATGTTACAATCATTTACTGAGTTACTACTTTGTGCCAGGCACTTTTTCAATTGCATACATTCAATATAAGCTTTAAAACAGCTCCAGGAGATAGGCAACATTAATCCTATTTTATAAGAGAGAAGAGAAATTGAGCCAGAGAAAGTTTTAAGTAATCGGCTGAAGTTCAAAGCAGCAAAGTTTGAATCTGAACATATCTGTTAATGTTTGTAACTCTTAATCACTGCTGTGTATTACCTCTCTGCCATTGAGGGGACGGGAGTTTAATCCTTAGTTGATACACACAGTAGTCTTAATTTGTTTTTTATTTTAAAATAAAAATAGGCAATATTAAGTGGGTTATCAGCAGTAGAAGCCAGGGTAGTAACAAACAGAAAAAATCAAATTGATGGCCTAAGAGTATAGTAATTTTCTATTCTTATCTCCTTAGAAAAAGAGAAAAGACTATATAATTTTAAATGCTCTTTCTAGGAAATTGGAAATCCAAAAGTTATCTTTAATTTTGCTTTCATTAGAAAATGAAACGAAAATCCAGTTTTCCTTTTGGATTTCTTATTTCATTACATATTACTAGATTATTCCTGTGACACTCTTTGTCATACCTTTGAAATCTAACTGTGGCTCTTAATTCTTAAGGGTAACTTGGCTTTCATTTTTTGATATCTCACGAAGTATAATACCTACTTAGTAATTAACTTAGTATTTACAAATAGAGAAAAAATGTATTTGGCTCTTGAAAGTTTCTAGGACTCTTGGTAAAAGAATCTCATGAACTAATCTCTTGCTATCTCTTGAAGCACAATTTTAATATTTTTGTAAACAAGAAATCTAGTGAATATTATCTGGAATTCCAATTATGTAATTTCCACTGCCATCACTGCAATGGAATACCTTTTATAATTAAAAGGCATGCAGTCATGCTTGGGCAAAATGGAATAAGAAATTAAATTGTCCCCTAGTGGAGGTATAATAGAGCTTGTTTAGTTGCTCTGGGGGAGGGAAAAATGTTTTGACTGTGTGCATGGGGAAAGAGGAAAGACTCAATAAATAATTTGTTTTTCATCACTCATCTTAATGCTAGAACTGAATCTCAAATAAGTCAAGTGCAATTTCATGAAGGTGCATCAAATGACATTTTATCCTTTTTTAGATCTAGAGAAATGGATTTAAGGACGAGGAATGGCTGACTTTAAGAAACAGATTAAAAATAGCACATTACCTAAACGTTGAGTAACTCAAATTTAAAAAGCACACAGGCCTTCACATGTAAAACCAGTGTTTTTGGCTATTGAGAAGAAAGGTTGTGACCTGGCTTCTAGCCTGTCTCCATTCTTGACCTCCTTTCTTTTAGTTCAAAGAGATTAAATCCATTTTCCTGGGCCAGCCATGGATGAGAACACCATAGACACTTTGGCTTTGAGATAGAGAAGGAAGAGATGGAGAAAAGGGCCTATGAGCTCATAGGTCTTTTCCATCCCTGTAGCCTGGGCTGGTGCCATTACATCCCACACAACCCAAATTCCAGCCCCCCCAGCTCTCTTGCTGTTCCCCAAACACACCAAACATTTAACTAAGTGCGCCTTTGCACATACTGTTCTACCTCTAATACCACCACCCCTATTTTTGTTTTGCAAACTCCTACTCATCTGTCAGGAAGTTTCACCCACTCTGAAACCTTCCCCAATTCGTAAGCAGAGCTAATCAGTCTTTCCTATGGGCTCTCATACCACTTTGTTTATTCCCACTCTTACTCCATTTGATTGAAATGTGTCTTTTTTTTTAACAACTCTGCCTCTTACTCTCGGCTTTTCTTGAGGGAAAGGATCTGAGTCCTGCTCCAGTTTTTTTGCCCAGTCCCTTACAGGTAGCTAGTAAACTTGTACGCCCATACTGCAGGTAGATAGATAAAAAATAGTAATGTAGATGTAGTTGCAGATGGAGATAAAGACATAAAGACAAAGATACAAATAGAAATAGTGATAGAAATCTAGAGATGATGCTTCAAGTACCTAAAAGAAAAAGCTCAAAAACAGGATGGCACTAGACTTCTTATTTACTCTGAGATCTAAAACTGAGATAAGTGGGAAAAAGGAGTGGCAACTAAAATTGCAATTAGACTACATTAACACCGTGTACATTGGTATGGGTTGCGGGTAGGAAGCTGCATTGTTTCCATGGAAACTGGATGGAAATAGAACCTTCATTACAATAATGTCAACTATACATTCCAGGAGAGAATGGCCTTCAGAAGCAATTGAGAAATAAAGGAAAGTAATATACAATCCCCTCTCCCTTTCCATATAAATCCATCTGCTCTAGATATCAAAAAATGAATAAATGAAAATCTGGGAGTCCCTTCTGGTATGAAGGTCAAACACATGATGTACAAGAAGATCAAACTCACTAAATACCTGTTATGCTTGAGAATGCCTTTACAAATGAAAAATTAAGATGTATTCAACACTCAACACCAACATACCAAAGAACATAACCCAGATGAGCTAATCTGCAAAACTGGAGTAAAAATGAGCTAATGCTGTTAGGGGACTGTAGGCAAACTATGGCACAAGATCAATAACAATTGAGAGAAGGAGGGAAAAAGCTGCTCAGCTGCTAACAATAAAGAAGCAACAAATTTGCAAAATGCATTAACTGTTTCAGTAACTGGTAAGATAGTGCAGGAATACTGGCTAGATTGACCATACAGCTGTACTTACTGGGTTATGTTTTTCTTCCTTTTTTCCTTTCTTTCTTTCCTTGGGAGTCGATGGATGTAGAAGGGGGAGTGGAGGATGGAAGATTTTTCTTATTCTCCATGCAGCTGACTTACAAATACTATCTCCATCATGATAAAGAGGCGTGTGTAATGTTATTCAGGCTGGCAGTCGAACTGACAACACATTTTATATATTACCTAAAATGTTGAAGAAGAAAATTTGCAATAACCTAATATTCATTCGTAAAAGCATGAAGTTGGCCTCATCAGCTAAGAAATTGAATTTGCGAGCTGTTAAATGTCAGAGATGACCCCTGGGATTTCTGAGGTGGGATGATGTGGTGAAGGGCAGGCTTCAGGTCATGTTTTATACAAGAAGTTTAATTGTTCTGGCTAGGAAGTAGAAATGACTCATTGAGTTGAAGTGGTCTCTATCTCCCAACACAGATTTCAAATGGGGGAGGATAGTGTAGCAATAATATCTTAAAAGGAATTGGACTAGTTCACTTCAGTCTTTTAACTACTTCCATACAGATTCATTTGTTTTGGACACAAAAGTTGATAGCAGGCCAATGATAGCAAAAAACAGTGTCTTTGTCACCCCTTTTGAACCCATACAAACCTTTTCACTGTGTTTAAACCAGGCTTTTATTTTTGCCAAAGAAAATTGCATGTTATTCAGCCTTTTCTGAGCTTGTATTGGACAACGTTAAATGGTTTATAGTTATAAAGAATTGTAAAGGCATCATGACACCAAGTTTGTGGTATGGTATTTTCCAGTCGTGTTTTGATTATTCTCTCAGAAACTTTCATCCCACTCAGGTATGAGTATTTTTGATTTGACATCAGAAGATTTTTTTCATGGTAATTTCTTAACCATACGATTTAGATGCTGAGTTTTTACATCACTTTAAAAGGCTACAACCAGCTGGAGATTTCTAATCACAGCATTTACTAGTTACTTGCCATTCTCTTCAACCGCTCTTCTTTAACCACTGATACTTATAAATCTGAAGTTTTTTGGGTTTTTTTTTAACATCTTTATTGGAGTATAATTGCTTTACAATGGTGTGTTAGTTTCTGCTATATAACACAGTGAATCAGCTATACATATACATATATTCCCATATCTCCTCCTTCTTGCGTCTCCCTCCCACCTTCCCTATCCCACCCCCTCTAGGTGGTCACAAAGCACAGAGCTGATCTCCCTGTGCTATGCGGCTGCTTCCCACTAGCTCTCTATTTTACATTTGGTAGTGTATATATGTCCATGCCACTCTCTCACTTCGTCCCAGCTTACCCTTCCCCCTCCCATAAATCTGAAGTTTAAATGTAAGGTATCTCCTTATTGTTCAACAAACCTTGTTTCTCTGAAGAAAAATTAACTGCTAGAGGAATGTTATCATAACTTAACAGTAATCACTGTCTCTTCAATCCTCACCCCCAACAGAGTATCAACAATTAGAGTATTCAAAAGGCAATGGAGACAGGTATTCTCAAGGAAAGGAAATAACCATCTCTAGGAGAACCTGTATCAACATAAAACAAAACAAAACAAAAATACACAAACAAACTGAAAAAAAAAACAAACTGACCTAGACAACTGAGGTACACTCTGAAGGAAAAACAGAAGTCAACTAAGAAAACAGAGGGTAAGTGTTACACCCACTACAGTGGATACAGAAGTTCTATGGTGAGAGCTAGCTTGTGGGTCAGTTAAGAGAGGTATCATAAAATATAAGATCAGAAAAGTGTACTAGGGTGAAATCCTAAAGGATCTCAGTTTATCAGGATGTTTGGATTTGATTCTACCCATAATGATAAAGTTAAAGTAATCAAAACATGATAGATATATTTAGAATAGTCTGGAAGGTTAGGAGGCCATTTTGATTGCCCAGATCTAAGGCAGAACAATAGAAGTAGCAAGAAAGAAGTCAAAATTTCCAGAAATCATGACGGCCAAGTTAATAGGGTTTGGTAATGGATTAAAATGGGAAGAAATGTGGGAGTTGAAAAAGTGAAATATCTGTTAATCATTTGCAGTGGAAAAGTAAAATAATAGGTTCTATTTTGGTCAAGATGAACTTATGGCACCATGGTTCACTTATGTAGAGCCCTGCCTAAGGAAGTTGAAGCATCAAATCAGAGATTCTGGAGAGATCAAGCTAAAGGACTGGAATCTGGAGTCAGCACTGTGAATGGAGTCATGGAAGTCTGGGAAAAGTGGAAGGTCAAAACCCAGAACAGGTAGAAGTTTTTTGTTTGTTTGTTTGTTTGTTTTTTAATATTGAAATATAATACAGAAAAAAAAACCCCACAAAATGAGTTTGCAGTTATAACAAAGGAAAAACTAATACAACTATCACTCAGGTCAAAAAATAATAAAGCATTAACAGCATCTCAGAAGCTCCTGCAGGCCCTCTTCCAACCACTTCCAACCCAGAGGTGCTACCATCCTCACAATTGGTTGATTGCCATAGGTTCCAATTGGTTTTTTAGCACCTACCTCTTAAATATAAATGGATGGCCAAAGATTATTAGATATTTGAGGAGAACATTTAACCTGAAAATCTATGTTTGTGTAGGTATTTATACAGAGGATTTTATTATATACACACAAATATACATATATACAAGCACATACTTTTTATGCAACTATGAAGCAAGAACAGGATGCAATTAAGAAAACGTTCAGAGAATTAAAAAGGAGCCCTTGGAAATTAAAAATATATTAGGAGAAATAAAAATTGTAAAAAAAGACGAAGAAATTAAAGTAGAACTGTAAGAAAGGAAAACAACAGATGAAAAATACAAAAGGCAGAGAAGAAAATGAGATCAGTTTAGGAAGCCAATATACGACTAATTCAAATTTAAGAAATATTCAAAAAGAGAAGCAGGAATAATTCAAGAATAATTCAAAAAGTTTTTCTAAAATTGAAGAATATGAAGTTCTAGATTAAAAAATTCTGTCCAAATGCTCAAAAGATGAAAGAGAAAAATTCATAGTAAGGTACACCATTGCAAAATTCACTAACACTGCACACAAAGAGACTTTTTACTGTATCTAGAGAAATTTTTTTAAAATTTTTTTTTAAAAGTTTTCATCTTTTTAGGTTTTTAGGTTCAAAATGGGTTCAGTCTTCTCAAAAGCATCAACAGAAATTAGAAATAATGGAGAAACACCTTCAAAAACCTGAGGGAAAATATTTTCCAACTGGAAGTTCCCTACTCCACTAAATCACCATGTCAAGTAGGAAGAATAAAGTTTTCAGTATGATGGTTTAAAAAATGGCCCTCCCACATGCCTTTTTCCAGGATATGTGCCATCAATAATAATAATAGCCACCACTTATACAGGTCGATTTTTCCATGCACTTTTCTCAGTGCTTTACATATTTCATTTATTTATCACAACCTGTCTGTTATGATAGAAAATATGACTATCCCCATTTTACACATGAGGGAATTTGAGACTAGAGAAATTAAGAAGCATGCCCAAGATCAAACACCTATTAAGTGAACATAGCAAGACTCAAGCCCAGGAAATCTATTTCCAGAATGAGGGAGTAATCAGCAAGAGAAAGACACAAGAATCAGGAAACTGGAATTCAGCACAACAGAAAGATGAGGAGAATTCCCATTGATAGAATGAACAGGATAGTGGCTGTGTAACAGTGTGTGATCAAAAAGAACAGAATTGCTAATGAGACTCAGAGGAAACATGAGCGCTACCCAGCAACAAGTATTAGTAATGATTGGCAAGGAACACCAAAAAGGGACTCACGGGGTTTATCGTATCCTTATCTGGGAGTCCCTAAATCTTTGAGACACAAATTCCTGTGCTCCTTTTCCATTTTGGTTTTATAGTAACAAGGAACTTCTGAGCACAGGCAAGCTGCCAGGTTTCAGGGTCTTCTCTGTTTATAAACCTTGTTTATCACAAAGTTGTACTTTGATTACATGATTACATTAATTTCCATTCCTCAATGCAGCTGTAGCCCATTAATTTATAAATTGCAGGTTTATTTACAATAAAAATTCTAGGTATATCCTGTTGAAAGCATTCCTAGACTGATAATCAATATATATGGTGGTTCTTGAAGAACACTCATATATCTTTTAGCTACATTTATATTTCAGGCATTATTTCAAGGTCTTTCCGACCTGACAAAGGTCAGGCTTGCCTTAGGTGTCCCTACGAGGGAAATGAAAGTTATAAACTGGCTGTTAACACTTTCCTTCCCAGGCAGCCTAGAGAATAACCAGTACAAATTAGAACAGAAGGACTGAGGGCTCTGAGATGTATGTCTTTTAAGAAAAATAATGCAACTGAAAGATTTCTTGAGTTGTTTGAAGATCTTGAAAGAAGATTTAAATTTCTGGCAGGAAGTGTGGTATTAAATTAGTGAGTAGAACACAAAACAGTAAGCGAGCCAAAACGAGAGGCAATTATTAACTCCAAGAAAAAATAAGATACATTGCTAAGGGTATACAATCAGAATACACCTCTCGTATCAGCTGTAAATAATATTTAGGTACTCAATGTAAACACAAATATTCATATAATAAAATTTGTCATGTAACTTTTAGGAAGATGATAGGTGAGAAAATATGAGTGTAAATGGGATAAGAGAGTTAATCCCTCCTTTTTCAGAGTTGGAGATCCAAAAGATGATATCAAAAACTTTAAAAAATTAAATGGCCATATAAACAAATATGCATATCGTTTAGAAATATAAAGAAAAGTATCAAAGGAAACATCTAAAATAGTCATCAGTGGTTGCCTCTGACGAGCAGTAAATATCCAGGATCTGGAGGGACATAGAAAAACACTGTTTTACATTATAAGACCTTTAAAACTATTTTTCTTTTCTTAACCTATATATAAATATAACTTTGATAAAATAAACTTTTGATTTTTTGAGTTAATGCCATAAATTTGCATTTCATAAATAACAAAAAGCTGAAAAAGAAAGAATTGAAGAAAGAATATAATCAATATGAAAGAGGAGGAAGAAATTCTTTTTTTTTTTTTTTGCGGTATGCAGGCCTCTCACTGTTGTGGCCTCTCCCGTTGCAGAGCACAGGCTCTGGATGCGCAGGCTCAGCGGCCATGGCTCACGGGCCCAGCCGCTCCGCGGCATGTGGGATCTTCCCGGACCAGGGCACGAACCCGTGTCCCCTGCATTGGCAGGCGGACTCCCAACCACTGCGCCACCAGGGAAGGCCAGAAGAAATTCTTTAAAAAAAAATAATTGAGACTTGGACCAAGGAATGGTGGAACATAAGAGACTGAGAAGTGAATAGGAGATGCTAATGTTTGGGAATGAAGACCCAGGCACATAGGTATTTAGTTACTATTTATCTTTATAAGAAAGTAAGACACATGGGAGGAGAGACTATCTAAATGGCAGAATAAAAGATTAAAAAGGAATTGTTTTAATGATATGGAAGATTATATTATATTGTTTGTGAAAAAAAAAACAGAAAAGTTAAAAATCCACAAAAAGGGAATTATTTATCTACCAAGGTAACAAACTAGTGGTAACACAGCATCCAGATAAAAACTATCAATTCATTCATTCAGGCATACGATACCATCGCTGTGTGCAAAGTGGAAGGCTAGGGTGACTGTAAAATACGGATAAGAATGAAAGGCCATCTCTGACCTTTAGATGCTCACAAGCTTAAAATATACTTATAGCCTGAAAGAGGGATAAAGCAAAGTGTTAAATTCTCCCTCTTTGCATTTAGGAGGCAGTTAATTTATTTTCTTTTTGGGATACTGGAGCATAGGATCACAAGGATTTGGGAACACTGCATAAACAGGCCACTACCTGCCGGGTATTTATTTTAATGCTGGAAATGATTTAGCGGACAGAGTAAAAGTTTCTCTCTACACAGGCATCATCAAAGATTAGAAATGTACACAGAATAATCTAAGTTTTCCTTCTTATGCCTCGTCCTTCACTTCTTTCTGCCCAGTGTTTCTTTTCTCCACACTAAATTATTCCTGGAGAAAAGAAAAATCAGCATAGATGAATAATAGACAGGACCATCATTTCAGGCTGTAGTCAGCCTTTTTCAAGAAGTACTATAGTGTACAAAAAGTATCAGTTCTAGAGTATGTGGGCATACTCAATGTTAGTGTATAAATTCCTGGGTTTAAGTAATATCTTTGTCATGGCTTCAGTTGTCATTTGCTTGCTGATGACTCCCCAGATGTGTCTCTTTAGTCATCAATTTTCCCCTGGACTACTGAAAAACTCCACCTAGATATAAAAGAAGTTACCTTCTATCTCTGAGGCAGTGGTCCTCACACATCCTCATTACAAGAGTCACTCAAAGGGGAAGAGACAGGCAGAGTCAGAATCAGAGGAGATGCGATAACAGAAGCAAAGTCAGAGTGATGTGGTTGTTGGCTTCGAAGATGGAGGAAAGGGGCCAAGCACCAAGGTATGTGAGCCACCTTTAGAAGCTGCAAAAGGCAAAGAGTTGGATTCTCTGCCACAGTCTCCAAGAGGAACAGAGTTCTGCCAACATCTTGACTTTAGCCCAGTGAGACCCATTTCGGACTTCCCAACCAGGGAACTGTAAGGTAATAAAGTTTTGTTGTTTCAAGCCACGAAGTTGGTGGTAATTTGTTATGACATCAAAAAGAAACTAATACACAGGCTGTCTGAGAAGAGCAAAGGCAGGATGGTGGTTTGTGAAGGGAACAGTGCCAGCAGATGGCACAAGGTAAGGTGGAAGGGCCAGGTTCTGGCAGAAAGTGATACAGCTTATAGGATGCTTTGCCCTTTGCCGGGTTTTTTAACTTAAGCCTATACTTATTGTCCATCTTCTATTTATAAGGCACATTAAATGTGTTATAGAATAAATGTCTATAATAGCTCAAGAATTGTGCTAGGTGTGGGAAGCAAAAAGAAGTAAGTCCTGGTGCCAGATCTTAAGTAACAAACTGGTCAACCAGTCTAATCATTGGGTACAGAATACCAACAAGGAGCCTGAGGTGCAGGCTGAAAAACTAAATATAATCTACATATTTTGCTCATATTATAGATAATTTTCTAAACACAATTCTTGGTGGAAAGCATCTATCCTATCATTTGTTTTATAAAGCTAACAAAATTATAAACTTGAAGAAACAATATATTTTATCCCACTTTCTTCTTTGGTTGTATGTATAAGGTTCTAGAAAATAATGAGAGAGCAGCAACTGTAATTCAAACTTTCCATCTTCTGAGCTATTCACGATAGTGATGAACAACATAAACTCTGATAACATACTTGAGTTTAGCATCTCAAATCTTTTCCTAAATAACATTGATTCTTAGGGCAAGTTATCTCTATGGGTCTCAGTTTTCTCATCTGTAAAATAGGAATGATAACAGCACCAATTTCACATTTAAATTGAGAATTGGTGTCTGGCACTAGGATTATAGAAGGAATAATTAATTATAAAAATTAAAAAATATATGCTTCTAGTTTGAAGGCTTAGTTATATCCTATAGTAAGAATTAATTTAATCTTCTGAAACTTTCAACAGACTTTTTTTTCCTATTTTTCTACGGACTATATGTCTTTTAAAAAAATGTAGAACCAATTTCTTTTGAAAGAGATAATATTGCCAAAAAGGAAGACATCACACTTCAAGGCAATCTTTAAATATATGCAAGTCAGAGATATTTTATTTTTCAAAAACTTATTTCTAAGTTGTGTGTTTAGAAATTGGACACACAGTAACCTTCCAAAATGTTAAAATAGTTTTAATTGTACTTAATCCATTCTATAAGCCTATGTAAGACATAGTTAATGGGCATACATATGCCATAGTAATTGTCCTTTTTAACCAACCACAAAATATATCAATGTTTCTATGAGAAAATTCATCTTGAGCATTAACTTAAATGATCCCTTTAAATTGAACAAATATGTGTGAAGCTCCAACTTTGTCTCAGAAATGGTTTCAGATGATTTGTTTATATTTTTGTAATAACTATGTAAGATGTAAATGGGGTATTATTATCCTAATTTCACATATAAGAAAATGGAAGTTAAGAAAATTTAAGTAACTTTCCCACAGTTACAGATTATAGCAAAGCTAAGATTCAAACCAAAACCCCAATTTTTTTCCCATGATACTTTGTGGTCTCTTTTTCCTGAAAACACACAAATACACACACAGCCCTGGCAGTTGGACAAAGAATTTTTGCTTCAGACCCATGAATTTCTACAGAATCACATATGTTCTTCAAGCTACACCCCTTAATATGAGTACTTGTGTTTTAGTTTTATGGGACCATCTCTCCCAGTAGACCAGGAGCACCTTGAAAGTAAATTCTATGTTTTGTTCATCTTCACAAACTCCATGGCAAACATTGATAGTCACATACAGGTGTTTTATAAAGGTTTCTTGTACTTAACTTTTAGAAGGTTTTTGTTGTTTTCTTGATAAAGTTTTTTAGACTTGATAGACTTTCTCCTCTGTTCCTCTCACCTCTCTACTTTCACTTTTTGAAATCTGGTAGGGAAAGATAAAGGTCTGTATTTGTTTTAGGGTAGTCTTTTAGTGAATGAAGAATAAAGGAAGATTGAGTTTAATTTCCAAAATACTTGCGTTGGAAGAAATGGGCCCAAGACCAGAGAGGTTACCTGAGAAACCAGTTCCCAGGCTGAGGGATGAGAAGAATGAGCACATGTGCCAGTTCACTCCATTTCTTTCCATTTTTTTTTCCACTTCCATCAGCATTGTTATTGAAGATCACATCCTAGTGAACCAAGGAAGAATGTGTGTGTGTGTGTGTGTGTGTGTGTGTGTGTGTGTGTGTGTGAGAGAGAGAGAGAGAGAGAGAGAGAGAGAGAGAGAGAGAGAGATCAGAGGCAAGTCCACAGAATGACAGTAAACAAAAGAGAGAGAGAAAAGTCTGAATCGGATCACCTAATAAAGCTTGTGGCGTGAGCTGTTCCCAGAAATCCGTTTTTTGCAGGTACCATAATGATGAACAAAAGATACGATGGGCCAACCTTTGGTTCATTAGTATGAGCAGTAATACTAGATCAGATTAAGAGGGCCCTGTGTGGATTACACCCACACAGCTTAGACAGGTTGGGATGTGGGAGGCATGAAGGAAGATGCTCCCTGGCCGATCTTGATATTCTCACCGTAGTCCCTAAAGATGTTACCTTCGTAAAGAAGTGGAGTGGTAGCCAAGATAGTAGCCAAGAGCTTAATGTCAGAGATGAGGACATGTACTGGATGGAGAGGAAAGGCAGGATGGTATACTTGAGCATCCAGAAGGTCAAGAATGAAAGGCAAGGGCAGCAGGCATGGCTGCCCTGGGTGTGCTACTGCCTTCCGATGCTGTGCCCACTTCCCTGGTATAGCCTTAGGTGCCTCTTCTACCAGAATTAAGGTTACTAGGCCCTAATTAACCCAGGTACTCTACAAGCATTAAGCAAATAAATTCATTGTTATAAATTCAACAATGACAAAGCTATTAATTTAACTCTTGGCACTTTTTTTTTCTAGTAGCCTGGCAGATAGCCATACACATCAACACAATGTGGTATACTTAAGAATAAATACCAAGAGTATCTTTTATTTTAAGGGTAACAGGACTCTAAACATATGCCATTGGAAGCCTAAAGAAGCCCTTTCCTAGCATATTTCTTATACGTGCACAAAAATTCAAAATAATTGTGGGTGCATAAATGTGAACATTACTACTAGCGTATCTATGGATGTACTTTTGAATGCTGTTATGTCTCACTCTCCTAAGAACTGAACATTTTCTTTATAGAGCTGGGGCAAATGTGTTCTTGGGAAAATATAAGCACAAAAATCATTACAGAATATGGTGAACTTTCTAAAAATGGAATCACTTACTCAAAAGAAATACCAAATAGCAAATTCTAATACTTTGTATTAGAATACAAAGCAATTGTTTTTATAGCTGAAACAACAAAGTCCATGGGGGCAAATAATAATTTGATGCCAAGCACCCACATAAATAACAAGTCCTTCAGCTTCATCTGCCCTCCCTGACTGGGTTTTCCTTTAGGGTAATATGCTGCTTTCTGAGTTGTTCAAGTTTTTCTCCTAGAGTCATATGTAAGTTGAGATTTTCTAGAAGGGACAAGGGTCTTCAATCTGAATGATGTAGGACTCATGGGCAAAACAGCTGGCTTGATTCAAAATGCATAGCAACCTAAATGTCCATTGACAGATGAATGGATAAAGATGTGGTACAAACATACAATGGAATACTACTCAGCCATTAAAAATGAATGAAATAATGCCATTTGCAGCAACATGGATGGACCTAGAGATTGTCATACTGAGTGAAGTAAGTCAGACAAAGACAAGTATCATATGATATCGCTCATATGTGGAATCTAAAAAAAATGGCACCAATGAACTTATTTACAAAACAGAAGTAGAGTCACAGATGTAGAAAACAATCTTATGGTTACCAGTGAGGAAAGGGGTGAGGGATAAATTGGGAGATTGGGATTGACATATACACACTACTATATATAAATAGATAATTAATAAGAACCTACTGAATCACACAGGGAATTCTACTCAATACTCTGTCATGACCTATATGGGAAAATCATCTAAAAAAGGGTGGATATATGCATACGTATAACTGATTCACTTTGGTATACAGCAGAAATTAACACAACATTGTAAAGCAACTATATTCCAATAAAAAATTAACTAAGAAAAACAAAATGTATAGTCATAACCAAAAGTATAAATGTCCATGAGTCCATACTGATATAAATAAATGCTTGAAAAAATAAATAGGGAACATAGAAATATCTCCTATGCAGAAGAATTCCAAATAATTTATGTAGGTACTTGGCCCTCAGGGAGGTGGGGAATAAGTCCTTACTCCTTAATTGTGGCCTGTACATAATGATTTCCTCCCAGAGAAGACAGTATGAGAGGAAGGGAAAAATAACTTTACTTGGAGAAATCTGACAAACACTACCTCAGCCAGGTGATCAAGTGATATCAACAGTGATAAGTCATGTTGATAGTATATGTTCCTGATGTAGTGTGATGAAAATGGAACTTTTCCTCTCCAGTCTTAACTCCAATCTAATCATGAGAAAAATATCAGACAAATCTCAACTGGGAACATTCTGCAAAATACCTGACCAGTGCTCTTCAAAACTGTCAAGTTCATCAAAAACAAGTAAGAGGGTTTCCCTGGTGGCGCAGTGGTTGAGAGTCCTCCTGCCGCTGCAGGGGACACAGGTTCGTGCCCCGGTCCGGGAAGATCCTGCATGCCGCGGAGCGGCTGGGCCCGTGAGCCATAGCCGCTGAGGCTGCGCGTCCGGAGCCTGTGCTCCACAACGGGAGAGGCCACAACAGTGAGAGGCTCACGCACCGCAAAAAAAAAAAAAAAAAAGTAAGAAACTGTCATAGCCAAGAGGAGCCTAAGGAGACAGGACAACTACAGGTAATGTGGTGTCCAGGATGGTATCCCAAAACAGAAAGAGGACTTTAGGTAACAAATAAGGAAATCCGAATCAAGTATGGACTTTGGTTAATAATAATGGATCACTGCTTATTCATTAGTTGTGACAAATGTACCATACCAATGTTAGATGCTAATCATAGTTGAAACTGGGTGTATGGGCTACATGAGAACTCTTGGTACTTTCATAATTTTTCTATAAATCTAAAACTGTTCTAAAATAAAAAACTTATTTTAAAATATGCAGAGAATTATTAGAGAAAACGCACAGTAACTGAATATAGAGGATTCTGTGAAATAATAGGAAATATATATATTGGTCTCTACCCCTGGTCCCTTGCACAGAGCTCCTAAAACCCTTGTAATTTCTTAAGTGATAAGAACACTAGGAGAACATTTTGTTCAAATATTTGGTCTTTGACCCTGGTGTCTGACAAAGAGTTCCTAAATCCTTTGGAATTTTCTGGGTGATGGGAGTGTTTTTTGTTCTAATAAGGTGATCCTTGGTAGGCTCCTGGATGGGGGTTGGTCACCAGAAAGACCAAGCCATGATTAGAAGCTTGGAACTTTCAACTCTGACCCCCAGGGCTGACACACACACACACACACACACACACACACACACACACACACACACACACACTAGCATTTTTAGAGGCAACAAGGAGGTAAGAGAACAAGCTATTCTTTTGAGCAAAGTATAACAAAGATAATGACAACTGGTCCCTCTCCTTTAATAGTGAACTCCTTATTTACATAAGACTATCTATTTAAAAGGACTTGACTTTTATTAAATTTTTGTCAGAGAAATATCAAATGAAGGATCCATTTGGAGAATGTGAAATAAAGTGAGCCATGCAAAAGAAAAAACTCAAAGTCAAAAATATAAATAAATATCCCTATAAAATCCTTTATTAGATTCTTAAAATTTATCTCAGACAAGAAAATAATAATTTCTTCTCCAGATTGTTTCTCCCTTCATTTCCATGTTTACTGCCATTATGAAATTTCAATTCTTCTCTTCTTATGTGTACGATAATACAGAAGGTTCCTGATTAATCTGTTTGCATTCTTTTCCTCCAGTTCACTCATGTCCAACAGACAAATTTATACTCCGTATCTCTCGAAGGTTGTAGGGAGCTATGCAAAGAGAGAGTTCGCAAAAACCTTCTGATGGCTGAGAACACTTCCCCCACTGAAAACTCTTATTTTTAATTTTTAAAGCACGTTGTCCGAGGGCTGTCAGTGGAGCCAGGTGGAACTGGAGGGTGCACACGGAGTCTGGGGTCTGCCCTCCCAGGGCCGGAATCTGCAGTGCCCTCTGCCGCAGGCCCCACCTCCACTGCCTCAGGCCCGTTGCCTCCGGGACTCCCTTGGCGATGCGGCAAACAGTTAATGGTGAAGCTCCACAGGGAAGAAATTCCCAGAGCTGTCATGCCTTTGAGCTGTGAGATTTTCCCAGAGCACAGAGTGTCTCATTCCTGATCTCTGCCCTGAAACTCTTTCAGAGTGTGTTGAAGGACAGTGACTACAAATGCTAGTGACTTCATTCTTGTAGAACGACATGTGTTTATCAGGAGTCGGGTGACAGCAAGAGAAAACTCTGTGGGCCAAGTGCTCCACTGCCTCCCTGAACTTATTCTTTTAGGACAGAATCTGTGTGGCTGACAGGGTCTTGGTGCTCCAGCCACATGTCAGAGCTGTGCCTCTGATGTGAGAGAGCTGAGTTCAGGACATTGGTTGACCAGACACCTCCCAGCCCCATGTACTATCAAATGGCGAAAGCTCTCCCAGAGATCTCCATCCCAACGCTAAGACCGGATCCACTCAACAACCAGCAAGTTACAGTCCTAGACACCTTATGCCAAACAAATAGCAAGACAGGAACACAACCCCACCCATTAGCAGAGAGGCTGCCTAAAATCATAAGTTCACAGACACCCCAAAACACACCTCTGGACGTGGTCCTACCCACCAGGAAGACAAGATCCAGCCTCATCCACCAGAACACAGGCACCAGTCCCCTCCACCAGGAAGCATATACAACCCACTAAGCCAATCTTACCCACTGGGGGCAGACACCAAAAACAACAGGAACTACAAACCTGCAGCCTGCGAAAAGGAGATCCCAAACACAGTAAGTTAAGGAAAATGAGAAGACAGAGAAATACACAGCGGATGAAGGAACAAGGTAAAAACCCACCAGAACAAAAAATGAAGAGGAAATAGGCAGTCTACCTGAAAAAGAATTCAGAGTAATGATAGTAAAGATGATCAAAAATCCCGGAAATAGAATGGAGAAAATAAAAGAAACGTTTAACAAGGACCTAGAAGAACTAAAGAGCAAACAAACAATGATGAACAACACATAAATGAAATTAAAAATTCTCTAGAAGGAATCAGTAACAGAATAACTGAGGCAGAACAGATAAGTGACCTGGAAGATAAAATAGTGGAAAAACTACCACAGAGCAGAATAAAGAAAAAAGAATGAAAAGAATTGAGGACACTATCAGACACCTCTGGGACAACATTAAACGTACAAATATTTAAATTATAGGGGTCCCAGAAGAAGAACAGAAAAAGAAAGGGACTGAGAAAATATTCGAAGAGGTTATAGTTGAAAGGAAAGGAAAGGAAATATTCAATCAAGTCCAAGAAGCACAGAGAGTCCCATACAGGATAAATCCAATGAGACACACGCAAAGACACGTATTAATCAAACTATCAAAAGGTAAATGCAAAGAAAAAATATTAAAAGCAGCAAGGGAAAAGCAACAAATAACATACAAGGCAATCCCCATAAGGTTAACAGCTGATCTTTCAGCAGAAACTGCAAGCCAGAAAGGAGTGGCAAGACATATTTAAAATGATGAAAGGGGAAAACCTACAATCAGGATTACTCTACCCAGCAAGGATCTCATTCATATTGAATGGAGAAATTAAAACCTTTACAGACAGCAAAAGTTAAGAGAATTCAGCACCACCAAACCAGCTTTACAACAAATGCCAAAAGAATGTCTCTACCTAGGCAATACAAGAGAAGGAAAAGACCTACAAAAACACACCCAAAACAATTAAGAAAATGATAATAGGAAATACATATCGATAACTACCTTAAATGTAAATGGATTAAATGTCCCAACCAAAAGACATAGACCAGCTGAATGGACAAAAAAACAAGACCCATATATATGCTGTCAACAAGAGGCCCACTTCAGACCTAGGGACACATACAGACTTAAAGTGAGGGGATGGAAAAAGATATTCCATGCAAATAGAAATAAAAAGAAAGCTAGAGTAGCAATTCTCATATCAGACAAAATAGACTTTAAACTAAAGACTTTTACAAGAGACAAAGAAGGGCACTACATAATGATCTATGGATCAATCCAAGAAGAAGATAAAACCATTGCAAATATTTATGTACCCAAAGTAGGAGCACCTCAATATATAAGGCAAATACTAACAGCCATAAAAGGGGAAATCGACAGTAACACAATCATAGTAGGGGACTTTAAAACCCCACTTTCACCAATGGACAGATCATCCAAAAGGAAAATTAATAAGGAGACACAAGCTTTAAATGACCTATTAAACACAATGGACTTAATTGATATTTATAGGACATTCCATCCAAAAACAACACAATACACTTTCTTCTCAAGTGCTCATAGAACATTCTCCAGGATAGATCATATCTTGGGTCACAAATCAAGCTTAGTAAATTTAAGAAAATTGAAATCAAATCAAGTATCTTTTCCAACCACAACGCTATGAGACTAGGTATCAATTACAGGAAAAAAATCTGTAAAAAATACATACACATGGAGGCTAACCAACACACTACTTAATAACCAAGACATCACTGAAGGAAAAAAGAGGAAATCAAAAAATGCCTAGAAATAAATGACAATGAAAACATGGCAACCCAAAACCTATGGGATGCAGCAAAAGCAGTTCTAAGAGGGAAGTTTATAGCAATACAGTCCTACCTCAAGAAACAAGCAACATCTCAAATAAACCTTACACCTAAAGCAATTAGAGAAAGAAGAACAAAAAACCCCCAAATTTAGCAGAAGGAAAGAAATCATAAAGATCAAATCAGAAAAAAATGAAAAAGAAATGAAGGAAATGATAGCAAAGATCAATAAAAATAAAAGCCTGGTTCTTTGAGAAGATAAACAAAATTGATAAACTGTGAGCCAGACTCAACAAGAAAAAAAGGGAGAAGACTCAAATCAATAGAATTAGAAATGAAAAAGGAGAAGTAACAACTGACTTCTGTGCAGAAATACAAAGGATCATGAGAGATTATTAGAAGCAACTATATGCCAATAAAATGGACAACCCAGAAAAAATGGACAAATTCTTAGAAAAGCACAACCTTCCGAGACTGAACCAGGAAGAAATAGAAAATATAAACAGACCAATCACAAGCACTGAAATTGAAACTGTGATTAAAAATCTTCCAACAAACAAAAGCCCAGGACCACATGGCTTCACAGACAAATTCTATCAAACATTTAGAGAAGAGCTAACAACCATCCTTCTCAAACTCTTCCAAAATATAGCAGAGGGAGGAACACACCCAAACTCATTCTACGAGGCCACCATCACCTGATACTAAAACCAGACAAAGATGTCACAAAAAAAAAGAAAACTAGAGGCCAATATCACAAACAAGAGGCAAAAGTCCTCAACAGAATACTAGCAAAAAGAATCCAACAGCACATGAAAAGGATCATACACCATGATCAAGTGGGGCTTATCCCAGAAATGCAAGGATTATCCAATATATGCAAAACAATCAATGTGATACACGATATTAACAAATTGAAGGAGAAAAACCATATGATCATCTCAATAGATGCAGAAAAAGCTTTTGAAAAAATTCAACACCCACTTATGATAAAAAAGACCCTTGAGAAAGTAGGCATAGAGGGAACTTACCTCAACATAATAAAGGCCATATATGACAAGCCCACAGCAAACATCATCCTCAATGGTGAAAAACTGAAAGCATTTCCACTAAGTTCAGGAACAAGAGAAGGTTGCCCACTCTCGCCACTATTATTCAACATTGTTTTGGAAGTTCTAGCCACAGCAATCAGAGAAGAAAACGAAATAAAAGGAATCCAAATTGGCAAAGAAGTAAAACTGTCACTGTTTACAGATGACATGGTACTATATATAGAGAGCCCTAAAAATTCTACCAGAAAACTACTAGAGCTAATCAATGAATTTGGTAAAGTAGCAGGGTACAAAATTAATGCACAGAAATCTCTTGCATTCCTCTACACTAATGATGAAAAATCTGAAAGAGAAATTAAGGAAACACTCCCATTTACCATTGCAACAAAAAGAATAAAATACCTAGGAACAAACCTACCTAGCAAGACAAAAGACCTGTGTGCAGAAAACTATAAGACACTGATGAAAGAAATTAAAGATGATACAAACAGATGGAGAGATATACCATGTTCTTGGATCGGAAGAATCAACAATGTGAAAATGACTATACTACCCAAGGCAACCTACAGATTCAGTGCAATCTCTATCAAATTACCAAAGGCATTTTTCACAAAACTAGAACAAAAATTTCACAATTTGTATGGAAACACAAAAGACCTCGAATAGCTAAAGCAATTTTGAGAAAACAAAGCAGAGCTGGAGGAATCAGACTCCATGTCTTCAGACTATACAACAAAGCTAAAGTAATCAAGACAGTATGGTACAGGCACAAAAATAGAAATATAGATCAATGGAAGAGGATAGAAAGCCCAGAGATAAACCCACACACATATAGTCACCTTATCTTTGATAAAGGAGGCAAGAATATACAGTGGAGAAAAGACAGCCTCTTCAATAAGTGATGCCTGGAAAACTGGACAGCTAACTGTAAAAGAATGAAATTAGAACACTCCCTAAGACCATACACAAAAATAAACTCAAAATGGATTAAAGACCTAAATGTAAAGCTAGTCTTTATAAAATTCTTAGAGGAAAACATAGGCAGAACACTCTATGACATAAATCACAGCAAGATCCTGTTTTGACCCACCTCCTAGAGAAATGGAAATAAAAACAAAAATAAACAAATGGGACCTAATGAAACTTAAAAGCTTTTGCACAGCAAAGGAGGCCATAAAAAAGATGAAAGGACAACCCTCAGAATGGGAGAAAATATTTGCAAATGAATCAACTGACAAAGGATTAATCTGCAAAATATACAAGCAGCTCTTGCAGCTCAATATCAAAAAAAGCAACAATCCAATACAAGAATGGGCAGAAGACCTAAATAGACATTTCTCTGAAGAAGATATACACATTGCCAACAAACACATGAAAGGATGCTTAACATCACTAATTGTTAGAGAAATGCAAATCAAACCTACAGTGAGATATCACCTCACACCAGTCAGAATGGCTATCATCAAAAAATCTATAAGCCTTAAATGCTGGAAAGGGTGTGGAGAAAAGGGAACCTTCTTTCACTGGTGGTGGGATTGTAAATTGATACAGCCACTGTGGAGAACAGTATGGAATTTCCTTAAAAAACTAAAAATAGAACTACCATATGACCCAGAAATCCCACTATTGGGCATATACTCTGAGAAAACCATAATTCAAAAAGAGTCATGTACCACAATGTTCATTGCAACTCTATTTACAATAGCCAGGACATGGAAGCAACCTAAGTGTCCATTGACAGATGAATGGATAAAGAAGATGTGGCACATATATACAATGGAATATTACTCCACCATAAAAAGAAACAAAATTGAGTTATTTGTAGTGAGGTGGATGGAACTAGCGACTGTCATACAGAGTGAAGTAAGTCAGAAAGAGGAAAATAAATACTGTATGCTAACACATATATATGAAATTAAAAAGAAAAAAAGTTTCTGAAGAACTAGGGGCAGGACAGGAATAAAGATGCAGACATAGAGAATGGACTTGAGGACATGGGGAGGGGGAAGGGTAAGCTGAGACAAGTGAGAGAGTGTCATGGACATATATATACTATCAAACGTAAAATAGATAGCTAGCAGGAAGCAGTTGCATAGCACAGAGAGATCAGTTTTGTGCTTTGTGTCCACCAGAGAGGTGAGATAGGGAGCATGGGAGGGAGACTCAAGAGGGCGGATATATGGGAATATATGTATATCTATAGCTGATTCACTTTGTTATACAGCAGAAACTAACACACCATTGTAAAACAATTATACTCCAATAAAGATGTTAAAAAAAAAACTATGGAGGGAGTATGAGCTGAGAAAAATAAATATTTCCTGACACATGTATATGCTTGTATAGTTAACAAATCTTAAGAGTAAACATTGAAGCAGGCATGTGAGTAACAAGGCAGAGCAAACTGGGTATGTAAAAAGGAGGAAAAAATTCTTCACCAGACTTTTGGATGCCAAGAGATATGGGAACAATATTTACAAATTTATAAAGAAAGAAAGTGTGACCCAGAAATTTTTACCTCAAGTCAAGTTTTCATCAAAAGACATAGATTCTCAGACATGCAGGAACTCAGTGAATGCAGAGCATGTCTTGATAAACATACTTGAAGATAAATTCCTGCTCTCAAAGGTTAATCAAGTAAAGAATTCAGGATTGGAGACGCCCTAACAAAAATATTGCTAGTGAGCAATGATGAATGTTTTTATTTTGGACCTTAATGAATGTGGGAAATATAGATTCAGAAATGGATATCAATTATATAAATTTTGATAAGGAAAATCTAATGATATCATTAAATGAACATGAATGTTGGAAGTCAGAGAGCATGAACTTTCTCTTTTTCTTTCATAGGAGATTGATAAATATCATGTAAGGCTGAAATATGTACTTAAACATAATGGCCATAGCCATTTAATGTTTTTCAGAGAGTGTAAAAAATCTGAGTAAATTTTTAGAAACTCTTAATTCCTGATGTGAAGAAACAACATTCCAAATTTCATTGATATCTTTATTTTCATGTTTCTTTTTTCATTAACTTTGAATAATAGTAAATTTAGCATTTTTCAATGAAAATAGAGTACATGTGCTTTTGTGTAGAACTGCCTATCTTTCTATCTATCCAATTATTTATCTACCTACCTACCCACCTGTTCTTTTATCTATTTGCATGTATCTATCTAGGATGATGTTTACCAGGGATTAACAGTGATTATTCTGTCATGAAGGAATTTGGGTAATTGCATTTCTCCTCTATCCATTGTATTTTTTGTGTTATATATTTGTATGATGAATGTGAACCATTTTTATAAAAATTATGGTTTTGAAAAGTGCAGTTAAATTGATTAAAACCCCAACCAAATGTGCCAAGCAGTAGAGGAATTTGTGAGTATTATGAACTGAATTGTGCCCTTCAACATTCATAACTCCCAATGTGACTGTAGAGATAGGGACTTGAAAGAGGTAATTCAGGTTAAATAAGGTCATAAGTGTGGGGCCCTAATCCAATAAGATTAGTGTCCTTATATGAAGAGGAAGAGATACCAGGAATAGGAGTGCTCAGAGGAAAGGCCATGTGAGGATATAATGAGAGGTCTTACTAGACCCCAACCCTACAAGTACTTTGATCTTGGACTTTCAGCCTCCAGGACTGTGAAAAAATAAAATTCTGTTGTTTAAGCTACCCAATTTGTGGTACTTTGTTATGGCAACCCTAACAGACTAACACAGTGAGTAAATCATTTTTTTTTGGTACGCAGGCCTCTCACTGTTGTGGCCTCTCCCATTGCGGAGCACAGGCTCCGGACGCGCAGGCTCAGCGGCCATGGCTCACGGGCCCAGCCACTCCGCGGCATGTGGGATCTTCCCAGACCGGGACACGAACCTGTGACCCCTGCATCGGCAGGCAGACTCTCAACCACTGTGCCACCAGGGAAGCCCAAGTAAATCATTTTTTATGCTGCTATTAAAAAGAACAATTCAAATATATATATAAATATAAATATATATTATATAATGTATAGACACACACACATACAAAATGTCTTTGGTACATTAATAAATGACAAAAGCAAATTTTGGTGTAATACATGTATGGTATGATTCAATTTCTATTTTAAAGAAAAAGCAAAACATAATAAGTTCTGTGTGTACATCTTTTTATGTGTTTGTATAAAGTGATACATACCAGACTATTGACATTGTTTTCCTCAGGAATGGAACTTCTGGGGAAAAGAGCCACCAATTGTTTGAATTTATACATTTCTATATTGCTTGAACCGTTACAATAAGCATGCATACTTTTGTAATTAAGAAAAAATAGGACTAATGAAAACTCATGTGTTCAAAAATAACATAAGATGTGTTTAATTAGTGTCTGTGTGATATATGCATATTAATTTCTATCTGTCATGTATCCACCTGTACATTGTCAGGGATCCAGAATCTTTCTATGGAGTTGTTCTTCTTCTCATTAATGCAAATAACATAACAATGTCTCTTCTTGTGTTTCTGGCAGTGATTCTCAATGTACATAATCACTTCTTTGTTTTCAAACAGTGACTTTTCTCTATATTCTTGTGAGATTTCTGCATGCATATATATACATGTGTACACACGTATGTTTACAGGGACAAAATAGGTGAATCTCCAGAGCCTCTGTTTTGTGTTATATTCTACATACTACCTAATTGTGGATAGTAATTAACATTAGACAGCAATAAACATAATTTAAACTGGGAAATCCAAGTGGTAAAGTATTACTGGGAGATACTTTTCTTTTTCTCAATACAAAGTTTGCAGTCTGGAGAAGTGGTAACTTACCTAAAACCATTTTGATGAAACAGTTAGAAAAAGCTCAGGGTTGAACTGTTGCCTGTGGAAGGCGAGATGGAATTTATCAAGTGAAACAGGAGCAGGGGTCACAGGGCCAAGAATTAAAAACAAATGCAAATCTAGGAGCTGTTATTTTAAAACCAAAGAAAAGTAGGTTACACAAGCCACTTCCATTTTTAAATGTTACCTTGCTGGTGGTGTGGGGGAAACCTTTGCCCACTTGTCTTTTTTTGCTAAAGATGCTGTTTTTCCACGGAGGCAAAGAGTAATATTTGAGGAAGAGGTTTTACAGATGCAATTACAGCAAGACACTAAAGCTCAGGTTTGCACGTGGGTAAACACGTGCTTTCTCACCCAGAGAAAAGTTTAGCTTGGCAGCTTTTGCTACAAAGCATGACTCTGATCCTCAAGGAAGCCAAAACTACAGAAACCCAAGTCATCTCCAAAAATAACACCAAAATTAGGGCCTTGAAACTCCTCACACTCACTGGTCATGCTGGGAATGATGAGACTGGTTCTCAGGACATACAAAGCTACTGAACCCTCCACATTCTCTTTGTGCATTAAAACTTCACTTGGCATCTCAGGCGTTAGAAGAGGCTGTATTCTGGACTTGAATTTGGGGGGTTAGTTATTTAAATATTTCTGGAAGCTTCTAGAAAAAAATAGGAAAGTATCTTTGAAAACTTATCTAGGCAAAGATTTCTAGAACAAATAATTAGTAAATTAACATTCATCAAAAGCTATAAAATTCTTCGACTTCCCTGGTGGTGCAGTGGTTAAGAATCTGCCTGTCAATGCAGGGGACATGGGTTCGAGCCCTGGTCTGGGAAGATCCCACATGCCTGGAGCACCTAAGCCTGTGCACCACAACTACTGAGCCTGTGCTCTAGAGCCTGCGAGCCACAACTACTGAGCCCGCGTGCCACAACTACTGAAGCCTGTGCACCTAGAGCCTGTGCTCTGCAACAAGAGAAGCCACCACAATGAGAAGCCCGTGCACTGCAACGAAGAGTGGCCCCCGCTCACTGCAACTAGAGAAAGCCCGCACACAGCAAGGAAGACCCAATGCAGCCAAAAATTAATTAATTAATTAATTAATTTTAAAAAATCTATAAAATTCTCTGCTTATTAAAAAAGTACCCAGTGTGGAAGTCCCTCAAAAAATTAAAAATAGAACTACCGTATGATCCAGCAATTCCACTTCTTGGTATTGATCCAAAGGAAATGAGAACACCAACTCGAAAAGATACATGCAGCTCCATGTTCATTGCAGCATTATTTACCATAGCCAAGAAACAGAAGCAACCTAAGTGACCTTTGATGGTTGAATGGATACAGAAAATCTGTGTATATATACACAGATATATATATATATATATATATATACACAGATATATATATATATATACACACACACACACACACACATATATATACATCTATATATATACGTATATATATGTGTATATATATATGTATGTATATATATAGATGTATATATATATATATACACAATGAAATATCCAGCCATAAAAAAGAAGGAAATCTCATCATTTATGACAACATGGATGGACACTTAGATTGTTTTCATTTCTACAAAAACTTGAAGGCATTATGCAATGTGAAAAGTCAGAGAAAAACACCATATGATCTCATTGTCATATGGAATTGAAAAAAAACAAGAAAGAAAAACAAAAGAACAACAAGAAATCTGAACTCATAGGTACAGAGAACACACATTGGTGGTTGCTTAGAGACAGGGGGATGAGTGGTGGGTAAAATGGGCAAAGGTAGTCAAAAGGTACAAACTCTCAGTTATAAAATAAAATAAGTCATGGGAATGTAACATATAGCATGGTGACTATGGTTAATAATACCGTATTGTATATTTGAAAGCCTCTAAGAGAGTAGATCTTGAAAGTCAATAATAAAAGTTATTAAGGGCACTATTTTCCTTGCAGGATATTATTCTATTTTTCATGAAATTTTGGATTTTTCTAATATTTTAAAGAAACAGAAGCAAAAACATCCTACATATCAATGAGAGCAAGTGTTATTTTTTCTGGCCTTATATAAGAGAGTGACACAGGAATTCATTAAGCCTCTGGAAAATTATTTATTATTTAGTCCAACAATAGACAACATTTAATATTAAAGAGTGTATGACACTGTACATTAAGGGCCTAGTAATGTCATCAGACTGCACAAGGCCCTGGGGACACAGAAAGCCCTCCTGTACCATTTTTCTTGGCATCTTGTTCTGCAGTGAGCACTAGGGCGGCCAATGAGGGGTCAGGTACTGAACTCAGAAACCTTTAGGCAGCCAGCTAAGTCCAGCCACTGAGGTAGCTCCCGCAGGCCACCAGCCTAGGCAGTGAAGAAAGCCCCTTGTGGGGTCCTTTGTGAGCCAGCTTTGCTGTCACTGCCTTATATTAACTGTTATAAGTACCCTGGGATTGGTGGGACGAGGCCAGCTTTGCTGTCACTGCCTTATATTAACTGTTATAAGTACCCTGGGATTGGTGGGACGAGGCCACCCTCGGGGTGAATCTCTTTTTCCGCTGGTGCACTGTACTGCAAGTTATGTGAACCACTAACTAAGAGTTGACAAGGAATTTACTTAATTGTGGCTGAAATAATTTTTTACTCCAATGAGCAAGGAATTTGAGTCCACAGGACCTGGATCCTTCACCTCTGTGACTAAGTGTTAAGACATGCCGTGGAACCCAGGGGAAGGGCAGGTGATCTCTTTTGACCACCACATGTGCTATGGCTGGAGCTCACCCAGGTTTGTAGTGGGGGCTAGGACCTGGGGTGCAGTGGGGCCGTTTTCCACCCCAGAGTCACAGATGTACTTGAGTCGGTCCCGCTCTTTTAACCTGGACCAAATGCTCCATTCCATCCCCACCCCGTACTCCACCAATCACACTATAGATTTCTGCAAATAACATACTGCTCACTTAAAGAGACATTGTAGAATGGGTATTTGTGGACTTCCCAGGAAATTTTTTCACTAACTCTTCAGTTTACAGAAGCCTCTCATGTTCCCTAAATAGAAATCCCTGGCAGGCTCTGAAGAGCTAGTGTTCAGCTCTGCAAACACGTTTGTGTTGGAATTGAAAACAAAATTGAGAATGATGTAGCTGGTGTGTGTTTGCGGCAAGCAGACTTATGACACCACCAAGATTTGGGGCAGTTTGGGAAAATGCTGCCTGGGGAATCTTAGCACTATGGATGCAATGAGCTGGTTGGAACAGCAGCAAAAGATCAGACAGGCATGTTAAAGGGAGCTCCGAACTTATGCCCTGTGATACGTGAAGTGCTCTTTACTCTGGCCAAATAGAAGTTCTCCCTGCAAAGTCAGACTTCAGAGAAGTTGATTTCACATGTGAGTTCGCCTCTGCAATCTTTTCCATATGTGAGTTAGCCTGGACAGTCTTTTCCAGAGTTAAGGTTCAATTTCCAGGGTAAAGCTTATAATTTTGAAATATGACAGTAACCTGAAGGACCCTATTTCTACCTCTGTGAATACCTTGAGGTTCTGGGACACAAGGGTGAAAACCATTGGTTTAACCACAAAAACCATTAGCTTTGTGACAGGAAGGAGAGGCAGCTCACGGACTCTCCGGGGACAGGAGCTGCTTTTCAGGTCAGAGAAGTCCCAGCACCAAGCATGGTTCCTGTTACAAAGAGGTGGTTAATTCACATGTACTGAACAGAGCTGAGCCAGAGCTTGAGCTAAGGTCTTTTAACAAGAAATTCTTGCCTCTTTGCATGAAACCAGGGATAATAACATTACTCACCATGCAAGTTTGTTGTAAGCATTCCATAGGAAAACACTTCCTAAACTAGCAAGGACTACTATGGAAATACTGGGGTAACGATGATGACGAATGGGCTGGTGATAAATGTGATTACAATGAGCACACTGATGACGATGCTATTAAAAAGGTTTTCACGACTATGAGCCCCTAGACTGTGCTGTCATTACCGTTATTTACGCAGTTGGGTCTCTGCCAGGACACCATGTCTGGCAAGGACACCGTGTCTGGTGAGGACACCAATGGAGGGCACTTGCCAGCTGGTACTGGTTTTCCTTCTGCGAATGAAGAGAAACTACAGCTTCCAGAGTTGCTAATCAATGACATTTTGATTATCTCCCGACTTGCTTCTCCCTGTCATTTGAAACTTTCTATATTTGCATGTTTTGTTTAAAAGAGGCAGACCCCAATCCTGGAAAAAAAAAAAATCTAGGGCTGGATGAGTTGCTTGAATCCAGTTGGTGCCAATGAGAAATGTCAAATGATTATGTTTAGTCTCTTTGCACCAATTTGGCATGAATAAGGTTACATGCTAAGCCTGAGCTCTAGTAATTCATTAAACTTAGGAAAAATTAAATGCTTTTTTTCCTTTTTCTTTTATGTAATTTTCTCTACTTCCCAAATCATAGGCATTCCATAAACAACTATAAGGCATTAATCTCTTTACATGCCAATGTAAAAACTGAAAATAGAAAAACAATTTTCCAGTAAAATATAATCTCTTACATTAACTCACTGTGAGGCTTTCATATAACCTTACAACAACTCTGAAGTCGATAAGACCATTGTATTATTCACATTATTCAGAGATCTTAGTACTTCAGTAGCAACTGAAAATCAAAATGGTGTTAATTGGGAAAACGAAGACTAAAGCCCATATGTTCTGACTAACAGTATCATCAGCTATCTTCTCAAGCGTTTGGTTTCTGGCAAAATAGGAGTCAAAATTAAGTAAAATCTTGCAGGAAAGACTATATTAACACTTATGACCAGACATCCAAGGAATGCAACATTAGGCACCCTTTAGAGGGGTTATAATAAATTAAAAAAATAAAATTAGGTTAGAATGTAAAGCCCATCTGCTAAATGCAAATAAAGGACCAAAGAGGGCTGGATGCTTCCAGACAAGCCCATGAAATCAATGTCAAGGTCATTGCTTTATGCCCCAAATGTAGGGACCAATAGTGGGCAGTGTGGTGTAGTCAGACGCTGGAGAGCCCCTACGAAGCTCTCAGACTCTCAGGTCACACGGCTGGGTCTGATTCCCAGCTCTTCCACTTGGATTCTGTGTAACCATAGGCAAGTTTTGTATCCTGGTTAGTCTCAAATTACTTATCTGTTAAATGGAGACACTAATGATCCCTTCTTCTCAGGCTTGCTGAGGATGGAATAAGTAATGGCATGTCCACATATGTGGCCCATAGGAAGTGATCAATGTTAAATACCAGTTATCATTTTTAGAGGGAAAGAACATTTGACTAGAAGTCTGGAACTTGTATTCCCATCTCACAAATTAGGTGTGTTATTTGGAGCAAGTGAATTAAACTTTGTGCAACTCAGTTATCTTAGCTTCATGTTGAAAGGCTTGTGTTAGTGGTTTCTGTGTCATTTAGGACTTTTGCAGCTGCAAGTGACATAAAAATCAACCAAAACCTACCCAAAGGAAAGAATATTTATTGCCACATGTAATGGAAAAGTCTAAGTGCTTGCTGAAGGCAAGTTTAGGGCTCAAATAATGGCATCAGGACCTGGTTTCTGTCTCCATTCTTCCTTTCACTGTACAGGTTCAGGAAGCCACCACAGCATGAGAGCTGCAGCAGTAGGAACATACTTTATAGAGCATCATGAAGATTAAATGAGTTAAGACACATAAAGCACTTAGAACTCTGCCTTAATACATATTCTGTGCTCAGTGAGGGGGAGCCAGTAGTATTATTTGGCCTTAGGCACCACCTGAGGCAAGTTGATGGCAGCAGCTTTAGAACTTAGATCCTTTCAGATTCCTGCCTAACAGAGTAGAATGGCCACTTCCGGTCCCAGAAATCTGAGCACATTTTTACGGCATCTCCAGACCCTGAAGGAACTTATACATATCCCTGAATATTAGATATTGATTGGCCAGACCCGGGCAGGTCATATGCAACCTGTAGCAGACACTGTTGGTCATTTATACAACACACATCTGGCCCCTTCCTCCTTGTTGAAAGAACTCTGAGTCTGATCAAATGCCCACCTTCCCTGTAACAGTACCTCAGTCTAAGCCAATCATGGTGATCTCATTCTCTTTACCAGACATTGGTTAAGACATGAATATACGACACACGTTTGACCAATGGTACATGAAGTTAGATCTGCTGAAGGAATTCTAAAAAGCTTTCCAAATAATATAGTCCACATGACTGTGTAGTCTCCGATTTGCTAACCATGTTGAGTGATAGGAAAAGAACTAACTAGAAAATGTGAACTGACTCTAACTCAGGAAAAACGGAACTGAATAGAAATATCATCTTCTTCCTGAGCCTTTTACATCGGCTTAGAGGTACAAAGGTGAGCTGTGGGCTCTGAGATAAGAGAACTAATTGACAGAAAATCACAGATGACCAGGAATATCATAAAACATCAGCCAAAAGATTTATTGGAGTGTTTCAGGCAATGTTGCAGTTTACAAAGTTTTATTTTAGTTTAGAATGGAGGATGAGATTTTAGAAGAAACACTTTACAATCTACTTCAGATGGCATATGAAGTATTGTAAGAAGTAGAAGATTATAAATTAAAAAATGAATTGAATATGCTAGCGAAAACATTGCCAAATTATCCTTTGAAAGCAAAACAACTAATTAAGATCATTTTAAGTTCTTAGTCACACAGAGGTAATGGTTTATCCCTAGGATATTTGTGAAATAGATGTGAAAACGAACTAGCGGTGGCCTACCTCCGTGATACTTAAAAAGCACTCAGTAAATAATTGACTTATTCTAGACTTTCTTCTTTCCACAAAGCTAATGGCATCTTTTTAAGGGCAGTATGTTACAGCTCCTGCTAAATAAGCTTTACCTATGAGGAATCTCTAAAAGTGTGGAATACTGGGGAACAAATGGTCTGCGGGCTTAAATCTATGGATGACTAGAGGCAGGCATCAGAGCCTCAAAAACAAAACTCGTCAGTGTCGTGGCTAGAAACTTCAACTCAAACATCACTGTTTCCCCCGACAACAAAGGTATTACTTGCCTGGCATTTGTGAAAAAGGGATGTATCTTGTGAGAAATGACACAAGTTGTAAGATTGTAAGCACCTAAATTTAACACACACACATACACACACACACACACTCAAATGTCAATACATAAAGTACTTCATTTAAAAAAAAAAAAAGAAGTCCTGCATAAGATTGAATTATTATTCATAGAAACATCTATAGCAGGTATAGAATTTCTCTTCTTCTACAGTCAGGCATTAATTTGGTTGTTTTTATTTCTTGCTTTTTCAGACTTCAGTTTCAAACCACTATTGGAGCTCCACTTCTCTGCATAAAACCCTGATAAATAAAGCCTGGGTTGTTTGGAAAATGCCTAGCATGAATCGTGTCAAGCCACTGTCTTTTTACGCATTTAGCTTTTTAATTGACTTTGCATGCATCAGCTCTGCCTTCCAGTAAGCGGACACAGTTCCCAGGGATTGTCAAAAGACGCCTGTCTCCGGAGCAGATCTAATCCGGTTGGTGCCATTGAAAAACCTTAAATGGCAGCTTTCAGCTTATTTGCAAAAACTCTCTTGGTTCAAGTTACATTTTAATCCCAGTTGCTATATCAGCTTTATGGCAGCAGAGGTGGGGTCGATTTGGGGGGCTGTTTTTGGCTAAGGTTTAGTTTTCCTCTTCTGTTATGTAAATTTTTAACTCAAGCAGAATCTTATAATGCCGGGTGTGGGGAGAAGGATCTAGGTCTGGCAGGCAGGCCAGCTTTGGGCCCCAACGCCTCACCACTTATTCCTGAAAAATAGCTGTAATATACATATAGATTTAAAGCTTACCGTTCTTGCTCTGTTGAACAGAGACGGCTGCAGCCTGCAACAGAGAAACACGTTTATTTGTGCATCTTTTTTCCAACATTGCTAGGGAAAATTCGACCCCTCAGATACACATGTACAGATCTTCACGACCCAAGACAAATTTATGACCGTAGTGGTGACACTTAAGCCCTAAGTGACTTTCTGAAGTAAACAATGTAGGTTTGTCACACTTTTTTGTATCCATGCTCACAATGGGCTTGTTATCCTTGGACAAAATCTCATTCAGATTCTCAGCTCTCCATCCTGTCATACACTCTGTGTAGTATCTGTCTGTATGCATGTTTAAGGAAATCATACCAATCGTCCTGAGTTTGGTTCCAATTCATTTTCCATGGAGCCTTTGGTCGGTCCATTTTTGCCTCTGGGTGTGAATAAAGGGCAGGGGAGGTGAACCACCTGAGTCATGCAGAGTATGTACCATGCTCTATAAATAGGACCTCATTTAATACTCATAATAACTCAGGGAGGTGGTGGCTATTATTAGTTCCATTTTACAGATGAGTAACCCTGAGGCTCAGATCGTTTAAGCAACGCTGTCAAGATCATCACCTAAAGAATGACTGGCTGGGATTCGGTCACAGGTTGTCTCCTCCCTCAGACCTCACTGCTTTAGTTTCAGACATTTCACTGATCCATACGGAGAATAGAGCACGGTCATTCCGTCTGCTTTCCTTGCCTCACTGCCGTCTGTGTCTGTCTGTGTGGACCTGACACACATGGGACCCTCGCTGGGGAGCTTAAAGATCTGTTACAAAAATCGGTTACTCTCGTGTCTCAGTTAGATTCTACTCTTAAACAAAACCATCATTTGATAACATGTAAGTGATCTGAAGTTTTCCTGGAAACACCTTATTCCTCCCCATTTCCCAGCTGCACCCACTGGGTGTCATTACACATATACTCTCTGTGCATTAATCACTATCCTTCTCAAGGGTATCTTTTGCAATACTCTGGGTAACAAGTTGTTCAGGATTGGACTAGGAGGGATTTTGTGCTGTCCTAACAATTGGCTTCAATTTCATCCATTGGAGCTTGACCCCAATAACAAGGGTTTATCTGGACAACTTGAGAACAAGGGCGTGTTAGGGGTTCTAGGGATCACAAGATGCACATTCAAATGAGCCTGGTGTTTGGAGACAAGAGAAACAGGGGCCAAACCTCTGTCTTCTGTCCTTAGCTGAGTGAGACAAATCTCACAGAGCTCAGGTTTCCTATCTGTGAAGCATCTTCCACTGTTGGGCATGAGATGGAGTAAACAGAGGTCCGGCTCTGGGAGGTGTTCCATAAATGGCATCTCTGATCAATATTAGTACTCAGCCCAATGCTCTCTGGGGAGAGGATGGTGAACTGTATCTAGGCTGGGCAGAATATACAGTGCTTTGGTCCATTCGGGATGCTGTAACAGAAATACCATAGACCGGGTAGTTTATAAGCAACAGAAATTTATTTCTCACAGTTCTGGAGACTGGAAGTTCAAGATCAGGGTGCCAGCAAGGTTGAGCTCTGGAGAAGGCCTTCTTCTGGGTGGCGGACTGCTGGCTTTTCACCGTATCCTCACATGATGGAAGAGGCAAGGGATCTCTCTGGCACCTCTTTTATAAGGGCACTAGTCCCATTCATGAGGGCTCCACCCTCATGACCTAAGCACCTCCAAGGCCCTAACTCCTAAAACCATCATGTTGGAGGTTAAGATTTCAACATATGAATTTGGGGGGTGGGGCGTGGGACACAAACATTCAGACCAGAGCACACGGATCGCTCTGTCGGTCACCAACACTGAGGACCAAGGGCACTCTGAGCTCTGTAGAAGCCTCATGCTCCCAGCCCTAGGTAATTCCCAACATAAAGGCAAGAAACTCAATCACATGAAAGGTTAGAGAAGAACTAAAGAGATATATGCTCAAGTAGAATAACTAACTTAACTGTGGAGCTAAACACATACATGCCAAGAAGAAGGTGGGAGTGATGGAACGATCTGACCCACATGGGACTGGTCTAAAATGGGCAAGACTGTGAGTTAGGAGGAAGACTCATGGGCCAGTTACATTCGCTACTGTCACTTGAGCTGTGCGATGCGGAAGTACCAGCGCGTTGCATGGCCCAATTCTCTATGATTCTTCCATTTTAAACAGAAAACAAAAACCCAGCCACGTTAAAACAATCCTACAAGCTACGTATTATTCTCTCATATATATAATGAGACTAAGACTCAGAGAAGTTTTGTAATCTGACTGAGGTCCCAGAGCTAGTGATGGAGAGGGCCAGACTTCCAACCAAAATCTGCCTGATTCCAAAGCAGATACTCTTCCACTCAAGAGAATAACTCTATGCAGTCCTTCTGACGTTTGAACCAGGCACCTGACTTCAGGCACTCACATGTGAATTGTTGGCCTAATATTGGGCCACCTGGTTAAATTTCATAATGGAATTTTCTTTGAAACCTGACTTATCCACCTACTGGGCCTTTCCAACTGCTAGTAAGATATAAGGATTCTCAGAATTCTGCAACCACTTCAGAGTGGTGAGAAGAGCTCAGGTTTAAAGCACTTTGTGGACATGCCCTGCTCCTCTTGAATTCTGTTTCTAACTCAGTGAGTACACACAGACCTTGAAAGGCCTTCCCTTCTCCAGTGACAACATTTAAAATAGTTGACACCAGTGCTGGGTAATGATGGGAGGATGCAGATGCTCAGGGAAGATACTTAGAAGGCCCATCACAGAAACTGTTGACCAGCTACAATGCTTTAACAAGCCTTGTGGCTGTACTAGGATGTAAGCCAAATACCAGTTCCACCTTCCTCCCTGCCTTATCCAGTCTCCTAGAAATGCCTGTGCTACTAGGCACTGTAGAAATCTGGGGATACCAAGCACTGTTAGTGTTGCTTTGATCACAGTCATGCCCGGACTTTGCCTGTGTGTGAAGAATTTCATAGTTTTCTTCAAAGTAATGGCTGAAACTTGAGTAATTATTTTTAAATGAGGGCTTGGGTCCACCACCCTCTTCCAGATCTCCTTCACAGATTTCTAGTAGCCTTGTACCTTCAGACATCATTAGCTAAGGCTCATTCCACCCACAACAGCAATCAAAGCTAATAATCCTTAAAAAAAAAAAAAAAAAGACACAATCAGTTTAGCTTTCTCAGAAAACTCTTGTCATGAAGACCTCTCCAAAAGTGTTTCCTCCTCAGCCTCCGTACCTGCGGAAATGGACTGGAGTCTGTCAGCCTCACTTCTTATCACGGTCCGTAAACGGACAGACAAATGTAAGGCGGTATCCCAACAAAGCAGCCAAAGATCATACAGTAAACCAGGAAAGACTGTGCCCACGTAGCCTTTCTGTGAGAAATGGGGTCTCTTCTAATAGAGTAACAGAAATAAGCCAGTTTGTATAAGGACCAAAACAAACCAATACAAGATACCAAGTTTAAGAGTAAAGACAGCTCATTTCATAGTCAGTTGGATATGACTGGGACCCCTTCCCCCAATTAGGGCAACTCTTTCTAATCTTAGCTTAAAAGGAGTTGCTGGAGTGAAGCTATTTGTATGACCCACAAGACCTCCACCCCCGCATCCTTTAACTGCATTAGGTCTGGAAAAGTTGAAATGATTTCTAAGTATTCCATCAAAACCAGGATGCTTATCACTTTGGTTTGGCTACTTGCCTGCATTTAGCTCCCAGTTAATCTCAAGGTTGCTGAGTCTCTCTCCTGGGGGGAGGGGGGCCCTAGTGGGGGAGGGGACAGAAGCTCACTGCCCTGCAGGAAGGTGTGCAGGCCAGCGAAGGACTGGATTAACCCCTGGTGATCCAAAGGTGTCCAGGAATAGACCTCAACTAGAACCAGTATCTTAGCACTTATGGGGACAAAGAACTCAGAATCTTAGAAAGGCCTCAAAGAACAAAGTCTAAGGAGCTAATTAGTAAGGAGGAAGTGATCTGCTGTGATGTTCCCAGTGAACAAAAAAGTCAATTATGCATGAGACAGACAATGTCATTAATGCTCCTTTACCTAGCTAGAGCTTGTGGTTTACTCGGACATTACTTATGTGAAAGGATGCCAGACAATCTCATACCATTTACATTTCTGAGTTCAAATCATACCAGTTCTATTTGACATGTATGTGCCTTTGAACAAGACATTGATCCTCTCTGAATTTCAATTTCATCGTGAGGAAATTAAAAATTCCTTTCTCAGAGCCTTATAGGAGGATTTTTAAAACTAAACAAAGTTTCATAATGTATGTTAACAATTCATGTGTTATGGTAGGTTCTACATAATCATTACTTCTGTTCCCTAATGGGATTTCTCATAGACCATGTCCATGGGAAGCCCATAGTGAACACGGATAGAAAAGTCTGAGGTCCTGCAGTACAGGAGTAGATAAAGGGGAGTTACCTAAGTATGAACAATAAGAAGGTCAACATGTAGACCCTGAACATGCATCCAACTACTATGGGGGGAAGGGGATGTTTGGGGGAAGATAAAGGCCAAGGAGCTCTTATTGCAGTCCGACTATTGGAGGGAGTGAGCCTGACAAATAGGAGACGGTGGTAGGATATCAAAATGTTTGAAGTTGAGAATTATGAAGGGAATGCATTTCCATCAATATTCTCATTGCCCACCATTGTTTTTAAGGGTCAATAAAAGTCAGTTGGATATTGCCTAAAGAAAAAAAAAAGGCAAGTAACTCCTAGCTCCAAACTCCTCCTCAAAACTGGCCAATGCCTGACCTCAGGTCTGTTGTTCTTTATCTCCACCCTTGATGCATCCATGCAAGGGACACCAGGCCAGTGTTCACTCAGCTATTGCCTTCAGCTAAGCCACACTCATATCTTTTGAAACTTGATACGAGTTGAGGGAGAACTGACCAGTGTGCCTGTTTCCTTTCCATCATCTTCAATACCAGTTCGAATTTTCTCAGCTCTCAGCTTCAGACACACATACCACCATCTTCCAGTCCCAAATCTGGTGCCTAAAAATGACTTTTCTTGAATCAAAAAGTACCCCCTCACACAAAAAATGTATGTTATTTACCAAGGTCTCACACACCTGATTCAAATCCCTCTTAACACCTCAGAAAATATCTATGTCTTAACACAGTATCTTATGAAGAGGTATTATTAAGAAAGGCATCATGAAAATTATTTTGATTTCAAAAAAATCACAAGTTTGAACTTCTGTGTCTTAAAATGTCATCATGAGAATTTCCCCAGGACCTTCAGACTCACGAGTTTACCTAGGTGGTGTTTTTCTTGGCATCTAAAGTAGCAAAAGAAAATATTCTATTTTTCTCAAGTTCTCATATCCTGATGCCAACACTACTCACAGAAAGAGAAAACTATCCCAATGTGTTGGGCAGATAACACCCCCTTCCAAATGTCCACTCCCTAAAACCTGGAACCTCGGAATATGGTATCTTACATGGCCAAAGGGACTTCGTCAGTGTATGGACCTAAAATAAGGAGATTATCCTGGATTATCCAGGTGGATGTAAGCAATCATATGAGTCCTTCAGACAAAGAGATTTCTTGTGCTGGGATCTGAGAGATGCAGCCTCAGCCAAAGCAGGAGAGATGGAGCTCTGGCGAGGTCACAGAGATTGAGTATGAGAAGGTCTCCATCCACTGTTGCTGACTTTGAAGATGGAAGAAGGGGGCCATAAACCAAGGGTATGGCTGTTCTCTAGAATGACTCCTGCATGACATTCAGCTAGGAAATAGGGACCTCAGTACTACAAACACTTACAACTGAATTCTTCCAACAATATGAATGATCTTGGAAGTGGATTCTTCCCAGAACCTCCTAGTAAGAGAGTAGCCAGCTAACATCTTGATTTTGGCCTTGGGAGAACTTGAGCAGAGAAATCAGTCAAGGACACTCAGACTTCTGACCCACAGAATAAGATACTAAGTTTGTATTGTTTTAAGCTACTAAAATGGTGATTTGTTTTTTTTTTTACAACAGCAATAGACTAATATTTCCACTAAGCACTTTTTTCTTTCCGTAAAGTGACACAAGTGAGGTCATCAGCCTCCGTTCTTGGGGAAATTTCAGTTCTGATTGGAACATAAAGCTGGAAAATCTTCATTTGGGAGTGGGAAGTAGGGAATAAAAGGAGAACTACATGCCCACCTCTACCCTGAATCTCTCTCAAAGATGGTTCATTAAGTAGATCAAGGATCAATACATTAAAAAATTTAAAAAAGAATTCCTAAAAATCCACTTTGGGAATTGTTAAATAATCCCAGGACAGATTAAATAAACAGTGTTATTGCTGTGGTTCCACATTTTGAAGGATGGCTACCATTAAAAACTCAGATAGTAACGTGAGATGTACAACATGGAAAATGTATTTCAACTGAGTTGTATTGAATCCTGTATCCATCTGACATCAGCGAAGATTCTACTAGAATACATTTCTAAAGTTTTCTCTGAAGACATCATTCAATAGTTTGAGGGAGATAAGAACTTCCTCTGAAAAAAAATAAAACAGTCTTTCATAACATAGGGATTGAAAGGGAGTACGTTTTTTTTCTGGATGTAAAATATAACTGGTGTAAGGAAGATGACTACCGTCATGCAGAGTAAATGCACAGTTAGCTCTACATGTACAGAGAGTAGGTTACTTAGGTAAGAATTACATCCAATGGGATACATAAAGCTGAGAAAGTTAACTAACCCAGAAGACTCACATTGCAATAATATGGTTTTGATTACAATTTTTTGATGATGTGGCCAGTGGAGACTATGAGCCATCTCTTACGAGGTGCAGAAATGGGGGAACCAAGAAGTCACTTATTAAGGAAAAGAAGGTATGAGTTACAGTAAACAAGCTGCTATATACTGTCTGCAAAGCAGCAAAACAATTACTTGAAACGCAGTGAAAATCTTGGTTGGAGGTTGAGAAAGCAGCGTTGACTGAGAGCAAACTATGAGTTCTTCCTTCCTCACTCCCTCATGAAAATGAGAAAGGACAACATAACCAAATCCAATAGAGTAGAAATTACGACATTAATGACATCTGGCATGAGCGTGGTCTTTCCTAAGCACTTTACAGGCAGACTTGCAGGCATAAGCCCTTGGAGGTAGATAGGTCTGAGGTTTACCTGAGTTCATGTGGGCATATTTCTTGGTGCAACTCAAACATATGCTCTACATTTTTAGACCTTGTATATCCACAAGAAACAGATGCTTCTTGGAATTACAGGCATGGAGATTTATTTTGTTCAAGTCAACAAGGTGAAATAAAAGAATAGAGCATTTTGGGTGAAGTCTTTAAAATTTTCCATCCCACCATCTGCATTCCCATTCAGTCCCCAGATTACTTGGGAAAGCAGCAAGATTTCACTTTCAGGCCAAAGTTACTCAAAATCAATTACTTAAACACTTCCCCAGTGGGATTATCTGAACTTGCAAGAACATGTGTGTCTTTTAGACTTACCATTTCTTTTCTTCTTTATATTTAAAAACATCTGAAATAGCTCAAACTTTTAGAAAAGTCCAGAGAATAATTATTGAACAGCACTGTAACTACTACACAGCTTTATTAAAATTTACTTTTTGTCAAATTTGTTATCAGATCATCTGACATAAGAATTGATGAAGGTATCGGGTTGGTCCCAGACATTGAATAGACAAGTTAATTTTATATTAAAAAAAAAAGTATAGAATTTACAGGTTTGGGTTCAGCATACCTTTGTCCTCTCTGTGATTCCCTCTTTCTAGAGGAATCACTGTGAGCTCATTCTGTTTTCTAAAAAGAAAGGAAGAGAAGCTTTACTAGGGATTTCTATAACATGATCTCTTTGAATTAGAAACTCAGTATTACATCTTTGTCTCTCTGATCCTCTCTACATCAAACACTATCTTCTCTTACTTACAATGAATCACTCATCTTCTCCCACACCGTCCTTCCCTCATAATGAGATAGTCACCGCTAAGACTACTAAGAGCCATAATACATCCTAACCCATGCTGACGCCTACAAAGAATTGTCCCTATCCTCCCTGGCTTTCCTTTGCTGTCTCCCCTTCACAGGCACTCAATCATCCTCTCCTCCCTCTAATTGTAACCCACAAACAGATTCTCATTGTCAGTGAGCCCATCAATTCCTGAAGAGTGTCTCCCTTTCACTCCCTGGCTCCATTTTTCTTCTTATCTCCACCATTTCTGAGCACGCTTTGAATTCTTTTTTGCCAAAGAATATACGAGACAGACCTTTAAAAACAACCGAGGGAAGTAAGGTCTTTCTTGAATGAAGCTCAAACATCCTCTTAAAAATTCACACTACCATTCCGGAATGGTTGCTTGTTTCTGTCAATGTCTGGCTGATTTAGCCCACCAGGATCTGATGGAGGTATCATGTACTGTATTGAGTACCTATTGTGTGTAGGCATTTTAAAAGAGAATGAAGTAGATACCTGACACTTCTATGGATTAAAGAGAGAGAGAGAAAATTGGTTCAAAAATTAAGCAGCTTGACCAGATTCATATAAATGGCATTGGAAATTGACCTCCAGTCTAGCTGCCTCCAAGTGTGCTCTCTCCTGTGTAATGATAGCTCCCAAGTAGCTGGCAGTTCTGTGGTCTTTGCCTCAATGAAAGGGTTAAATCTCTTCCATGGTCACAGACAATAACAGAGGTCACTTGTCTTATAGTTCAGGCTCTTGCTCACAGACCAGACTGCAGGGATGATGAAATAATCACCCACTCCTTGAAAAAGAGCCTGCGCTCTAGAGCCCACGAGCCACATCTACTGAAACCTGCTTGCCTAGAGCTCGTGCTCCACAATGAGAGAAGCCATCACAATGAGAAGCCCACGCACCACAACGAAGACTAGCCCCGGCTCGCTGCGACTAGAGAGAGCCTGCCACAACTAGAGAAAGCCTGCGCGCAGCAACGAAGACCCAACGCAGCCAAAAAATAATAAATAAATAAATAAAATAATTAATTAATTAAATTAAAAAAGGGGGCATAATCTATGCAGGTTTTCATTTCTTTATTTTGATAATGACCACTTCTTCTATGTTGTCAGTTCCAATTCATATATGGTCAATGCCCATGGCTTGAAGAGTTACTTTATAGATTAAAAGAAATTTTAAGGTGAGTTGATGTTAAGATAGCTTGAGTCAGAACATATCTTGGATCTATTAAGACAAAGGCTTAAACACATCTCTGATGATTCATTTTTAACTGAATTAATGCTTATGAACAGTTTGGTTCAACATTTCAGAGCTCACAACTTCAGTAGTTGTCCTTCGTTGGTCTTCCAGGACCGTTGACCAGTATAAGAAAGAGGAAAAGAATCCAAACATTCTCTCAACTTCAATTCAGGTCTTCTACTTCAAGTCGCCATTGGAATAGGATAATGTATAACATAAAATCAAGATGTCTTTTTTAAGAAAGTTTCTATTGCAAGGTATTGTGAACTTTGTGAAAAGTTCAATGTGGAGTCATTTTTGTTTAGGCAAGGGGTTGGGTCATGTCTCATTTCCCCCAAACTAGTTCATCCATCTCAGCCTCTGAAGCTGAAGGAATTGAATCCCGAAACACATTTTATTGCTGTTTCTTTAGGATAGTGAAGGAGTCTTGGAATTTAACATCTCCCTGAAGCTGAAGTTAAAGGCCCATTGTGTACTCCAAAATCAAAATCATCTGTTCACGGAGGATTGAGACTTCCTGTGGAAAGTACAAACTTTAAAGGTTTCCATTTTCACTGTTCATCTGAAATAATGGAGGATTTATGATTTCATACGACTTGCAAGTGGGAAAGCCTCCTATTAGATGGTAGGTTATTCCCATAGCTTTTGTGAGTGTTGGTCTAAGGCATGGAGGTGTGGGTAAGAGAGGTCCAGATGTGTGGGGAGACAGATGTGTTTGCCTCTCCTGTGGAACCAGAGGTTTGCAACCGTGGGTGTAGAGTTTGTTTTTGCACCCTGGTTCCCTTGAATTATTTTAAAGGCTATTATTAAATGGCTGTTATCTTTTTAAGAGTCTTTGCCCATTTCAATTGATGGATGTTGCTTTTCTGTTATTTTGGATTATGCCTCGTTGTAATACAAATAAGTGAAGACTTTCCTTCTGGCATCATATAAAATCTATTTCCTGTTGTTTGTTGGTACTTTTCCCTTTGTGTGTGTGGGGAGGGGAACGAAAGCCATAATTGTCTCTGCCCCAAAGAATGTCAGATATATTACATAGCAAACTTCCCAACAGGCAGGCAATGAAGCTTCAACAGCTAAGTTGTTTCTCCCTCCTCCTTTCACAACAAACAAAGCATCCACAGAGCAAAACGAAGTGGCTGATAGAAGCAGTATTTCTGTCCATTTTAGACAAAGACCTACATCGGCTAGCTACCTCAACCTGGTTCCTTAGGTAATAGCCTAAGTTCTTGTATCTCCTAACAAATAAACAAAGCAGTAAGCAACACAGTTTTCAGAGACATTAGAAAGACAAAAATGAAATTTGGGATCAAACCTTTGTCTTTTCAATCTCTTTTTTCCATTTTCCAAGAGAGAATAGATATCTAGAGGAGTGCATAGTGGATAAACATAGTGATTAAGAAGAGATAGATCTAATGCTATCATACCATTCTCAAGAACTGTTACAGAAGCACAAGGTATTCTCCCATAGAATAAGCTAACTGCCCTTTACATTTATCCTACTTCTATGTAATTACTTTATTTTTTTTTTAATTTTTTGCGGTACGCGGGCCTCTCACTGTTGTGGCCTCTTCCGTTGCGGAGCACAGGCTCCGGACGCGCAGGCTCAGCGGCCATGGCTCACAGGCCCAGCCGCTCCGCGGCATGTGGGATCTTCCCGGACTGGGACACGAACCCACGTCCCCTGCATCGGCAGGTGGACTGTCAACCACTGCGCCACCAGGGAAGCCCTGTAATTACTTTTTAAAACTCACAAAGTTACATTAAAAATAACTTGGACTGAAAGAACTAAACAACACCAAATCCATCATCCTAATATATCAATCATTTTTTTCTCCTTCCTAGACTCACATAGTTTAGGTCTACAATTTTTAAATGTCACAACTCATTATGTATATATAATATCATAGTTGAATTTTTCACTAAACTTATGAGAATTTTTAAATGTTTCTTTAGTTTTTGTAATGATCATTAAAAATAGTTCCATCGAGTTGATGTAACAATGTACTTAACTATTGTTGGACATTTACCAGCTGTGTGACCCTGGGCATGTTGCATTAACTTTATGTGCCCCAGTTACCTCATCTGTAAAGTGGTACTAATAATACTGACGTCACGCAGTTATTGTGGAAGACTAAATGAGCTAATGCATATAAAGCATTTAAAACAGTGTCTGGAACTTAAGAAGAGCTCAATATATATTAGCTTTCAACAATTATTTTTTTTGGAAAATGTATAACTCCTTAGTGAACATCTTCATTCAAGAAATTTATCTCCCTCTCCTCCCCTCCCATCCCAGCCCCTTCCCACCCACCCCCTCCTCCTTCCTCCCTCCCCCTCCAAAAAAGTCCTTAAAATAAGTTCCCAAGTGTGAGATTCCAAGGTTAAATGATATTTTTTCCCCATGAAACTGAAAGTTCTTTATGCAGATTTGATCATACATTATCAAAATTGTCAAAAAGCATCTATGAGGTATCTATTTCAGCCTGATATAGATATACTGAGATAGAACACTGCACCAAGCAAGTTAAACTGACTTGGCCTTTGACTGTTATGTTCTAAAACAACACAATAAGAGAAATATGTAAGCATCCTGTTGGTTCAACTACGGGCTAAAATAAGCTAAGTAAGTACTATATATAAGGCCATATATGATGTGTCACTGGGGCATTGCTAGCTCCAGGGTTTTTTTTTTAAGATTCATTCAATTTTTTTCATCCACAGATTTATTCAGTGTAATGGGGCGGGGATGGTATGTGATGCCCAGACACAGAAATATTGAGAGTTTTTAATGTATATTCTGTTTATAAATTCATTCAACAGGGAAATTTTCCATCAGCCTTTCTTTTCTTTTACTAATCCTAGCAGGTTTCTTCAGAGATCTGCTCTGGGTCTCCTGGGATGCTGGGAATCACTTGCAGTAATTGTCCCATAAGCACATCTTCCATCATCCCTAGATCCTGAGACAAAGTACCAGGGCTACAAAGGACAACCGTGTCCATTCATTCATTCACTTCACCAGCATTAATGGCATTCCCATTGCCTAGAAAACCATGTGTAAGATTCTTATTTTTTAATTTTTATTTTATATTGGAGTATAGTTGATTAACAATGTGTTAGTTTCAGGGGTATAGCAAAGTGATTCAGCTATACATATGCATGTATCTATTCTTTTAAAAATTTTTAAATTTTGTGTTTTAAAAATTGTGAGTAAAAGAGCACGTTATACAAAAACAAAACAAAACAAAAAACATGTTATAAAAGCAAATGACTCTAAATGGTGAATTAATCCTAATGGTTAATTAGGGACCAGGAAAAGAAATGAGCTCTGTCTGAACAGTCAGCAGGGAAAGATCAGGATTTGTCCTTGATGGCCCAGCCTCAGGTGCATAGAAGTGAGAGAGACAACCGATGTGTAAAAGAAGTTCAAATTGGTCAGGAACATTTATTTATCCAGGCAGGTGGTTGGAGACAAAGAAACAAGGAAAGGAATAAGGAGGTATAAAAGGAAATAAAATCCTTGCCCTAAAATGTGATATTACCCAGAAACAGACTCAGAGACATAGAGAACAAATTTGTGGTTGCCAAGGATGAGTGGGCCTGGGGGAGGGATAGATTGGGAGTTTTGGATTAGCAGATGTAAACTGGTATATATAGAATGGGTAAATAACAAGGTCCTACTGTTATTTATTTATAGCACAGGGAACTATATTCAATAGGCTGTGATAAACCATAATGGAAAAGAATATGAAAAAGAATGTGTATATATTATAACTGAATCACTTTGCTGTGCAGTAGAAATTAACACAACATTGTAAATAAACTATACTACAGTAAAGTAAATTTTAAAAGATAAATAAATAAAAAATAAAATGTGATGTTTCCAGGAGTCAATGAATGAGTTTCCTATCAAACTAGCAGTCCCCCTCACACGCCTGGAATTTCTTTCCTTCTGTGCTTCAGTTAATAGTGTTCCCCTTATCTGAGGTTCCTTTCCCCTGTCCATGTCCTCCCAACTGAAATCCTTCCTATCTCTGAAAACCTGCCTCCTCCAGGAAGTCTTCCTTGACTGTCTCAGGACTAACAACATCAATTTGGCAATTACTTGTGCACATGTGAAGGCAAAAGCATAGGTGAGATATAATCCAGAGGAGTTAAAGGAATAGGGGGCTGAGGAGAGGGCCTTGGGATATTCTGACATGTTGAGGATGGGGCAAAAAGAGAAAATAAAACAGGCAAAAATGGATCAGACCAGGATGGTGCCATGTCTGGAAATCTAAAAGGGATGAGCATTTTCAAGGAAGGTATTTACAAATGGAACTGGGATTAGATTCAAACTCAGTCTAGAACCCTTATTCATTGTTCTCTCACTGAGGATTTCTTTTGACCCTACGGATATCCAAGTTTCCTTATAAAGTCAAAGACCACATCACAACTGCAGCCAAACAATAACAACCCTTTCACATACTACAAAAATAAATGGTTCTTCCATGTTTTCTAATTATTTTTTCCCTCTTTAAGTATCAAGACAAAAAACACATGATTCTATTTTTTTAATGTTGAGAAAATTAAAAACTTTTTCCAGAGTATTGTAAAGGGTCAGTGACAAGGATACTTTTGTGCCCTAAAAGAATTCCACTGTGGGCATTCCATAATAAAATGGGCTTTTGTGCTTTTCATAGATTACAGTTCTTTATACAATGGACTTGTCTAAGTTTCTTCCTGTTTTCCAATCAGTTAAATTTAGAACGATTGTTTCCATCTCTTATGAGATATGATGTCTAGGAAAGTGAATGCCTACATGGGATACCAGGGTCCAGCAAGTCTGTAAAACTCAGTCATAGCTGGGGATATCACCCAACTCCCAGGCCTCTCTCTGGGGTTTCCCATGAGCACATAAAGAGCATTTTCTGTCAAGGTTGTTAGTCTGCAATTCTGTAATATAAACTCCGAGTTTATTGCCACCTTAACACAAATGAACTCCATTTTTAATACAAACCCACTTATTTTTAGCGATGCCCTTTCTATTTTTACTTTATTTAACTTTTGCAATTAAACACTTTGTGATTATTGTAATCAAATGGGAAATACAGTTAAACAAAAAGGTAAAAAATACTCATTCTCCCATCATTTACATATAACCACTGTTAACGTTTAGGTGTATGTGCTTTTAGATTTTATTAATATTTATAAATTGATTATATGTTTACATTTTCACTTAAAAATATATACATTACACAATGTTATGTGTCTTTTTTAATAAAGATCGATGCATACTGTTCTATGGCTTTGAAACTTATTTTTATCTTTCCATGTCAACTAAAACACTTCTACATTATTTGATGGCAGGCTATATGGTTTTCAACTGTATAGATGAGCCATAATTTACGTACCCAGTTACATTAATTAAACAAGTAGCCCATTCGACTGGGGTGGCACTAATGTCCTGGTAACCTACATAAGCAAACCAAAATCTAAGCCTATAGATGCCTCAAGGTTACAGAAATCAATAGCTAAGGACAACCAGTCACAAACAGACAACTAGGCTTTATAACAGCCAATCAAGTAATTTCCTTTCTTTGCTTTTGTACCTTCTCTGTGTAATTTTTTTCCCCTGGCTCCTGTAGGCTGAGTTCTCCTAATCACTTTTGGTTTGGCACTGCCCGACTCAAATCAATTTTTGCTCAGATAAACTCTTAAAATTTTTAATATGCCTCAGTTTATCATCTACCAACTCCATCCTCTCTTGTTGAAAATCTAAGTTATAAGAAGTCTTGTAAATAATGCCACGTTGAATTATTAGCATACTGAATAGCCCATCTGGAGCCCATCTTTGCCACTTACCCACTATGTAGCCTTAAGTGATTTGCTTAACCTCTTTGATCTCATCTGTAGAATGGGGATAATACCAGTACTTTCTTCATTGGGGTGATTCTGAGGATTGAGTATGCAAAATGCTTACAAAGGTGCCTTGCACAGAGCAAAACCTAGGAACTTATATGCTCTTATCCTTCTTTAACCTGATGCTAAATTTCTAGGAAGAACAGTTGATAATATCTTAGAATGTCCTAAGTTTAAGTTCTGGGCATCCAGGAAAAAAAAAAAAAAAAAGATTTCCAGAAGAACTTCTGACTTTAGTTACAAAGATAACAGCTCTTTAGTAGAAGTTATAACAAGTTCTTTTGAAGACTCCTTGAGATCTATGGACTATTTGGTCAGTTTTATGTCTGAAATGGTGAGAATTTGGGGAAGGATGATGCTGAAGAGGTAGACAGCATTAGATGATGCTGCAGACTTTCGGTCAGTTCAAAAGGATTAGACTTATCCTAAAGTCAACAGATAATGAGAACCTACAGTATAGCTCAGGGAACACTACTCAATGCTCTGTGGTGACCTAAATGGGAAGAAAATCCAAAAAAAGAGGGGATATATGTATATGTATAGCTGATTCGCTTTGGGGCGCAGTAGAAACTAACACAACATTGTAAAGTAACTATACTCCAATAAAAATTAATTTTAAAAAAAAGTCAATGGAGTTTTTATGCCAAGAGATATTTCTTTAATTTGGCCAATTCATGGCAGAAGTTTTGGATCCTTAGACATCAGGTCTTGTTGAGGCTGGAAAGGTCAGGCCCTACTTTCAGCATGAAATGGAGAAAAGAGATTTTGTTCCTTTACCTCCCTTTCTCACCCGCCTCCTTGGGCCCCTGGGTTCCTTTTTATGTCTCTTAGCTCAGGGTTTCAACCACTTGTGCTTCCAGGCCTGCTGCATGTGACCAAAATATGCTGACAATTTATTTCCTTTTTCATAGAACTCTGCTTTCTCCTAGTGGATTGGTCAAGCATTTTATGTTTGAAGATTTAGTATGCTTACCCTCTCAGCTAATGTATTTTGCACTTCATTTGAGACACTCGGTCACAGAACCAGACAACTGAGTGAAAGTGAATATTTTAGGCCCTGTAGAACCCACGGGACAAGGTACATAATGGATGGAAGGATTGCAAGATGCCTCCGATCCCAAGAGGCTCCAAGTGTCTTATTCCAACTACCACTAAAGCCAATGCTAGAGAAAACATCATGTGAAGGAGCATTGGAAAGGGGCACGATCTTGCTCTTAGAGTGACTTGGTTAACTGTCTCTGTCACACAGAGAATGTGTGTCCTAATGATTATTCTAAGTGCCATGGTATGCTCATGTATTAAATGGGCATCATAATACAATAGGCTCTTCAATGATCAGGTCAACCAATTCTCTAAGGATTGTCTCTACAAACTACACTCACTGGTAGGGTGAATGCTTTTCACCTGAAGGTCAACTTCTCATACATTTCCATTACAGTAAGTCCCCTACATACAAACCTTCAAGTTTCAAACTTTCAAAGATGCAAACCTGCGTTCCATCCATGTCAGGCGTGAGTGAAACTGCAGCTCGCCCTCCGTCTTCTATTGCTGAGGATCCTTCAGCTCTACCATCTCCCACCTCCTCTCCCTCCTCCAGTCAGTAACTCTTCTTGCCTGTTCACTCGATTCCAGCCCCTGTATGCCAGCTGCTGTACTGTACTACTGTACTTTTCAAGGTACTGTATGATTAAAAATGTTTTCTTTATTTTTTGTGTTTGTTTTGTTTTTTAAGTATTATTTGTGTGAAAAGTATTATAAACCTATTGCAGTACAGTACTATATAGCTGATTGTGTTAGTTGGGTACCTAGGCTAACTTTGTTGAACTTACAAACAAATGGGACTTACGAACATGCTCTCAGAATGGAACTCGTTTGTATGTACGGGACTTACTGTATTGCCAGTTTAGTTGTCAAGGGTCGGTTGTATTTGTTTCCAAACTCAGTTATGCCCATTGTGTTTTTAAGGTATTTATGTATTTTAACTATTATATAAACCAATAAAATATAAGTATAATTTAAGACTGTACACTTTTGAAATTTAAATTGAATACTTTGGAAACACTATAAAGGTGAGTCGGTAAGAAAAATAGAGTGAAGAAAAAGAAGAAGAAAAGCCTGACAAATTAGAGGGGGGCAAGATAATTCTAAAGATTGGGGCACAAATTGTAAAACTCTTACACAATAGACATAGTTTGAAGACAACTCTGCATTTATACAAATATCTATGATCCCATCCTAAAGTCCATTCTATGATCCCATCTCTCCCTAGTGTTTGTAATGTGACTTGAAACATTAAAGAGAATTTTATCACCTCCATGTTTCACTTAAAATGTGATCTGAGACCGACTAAAAATTTTGTAACCTGATTTTTATTAGATATTTTTTTCATAAATGTAATATATGCAAAACCATCTGGCAATCTTTTTCTAAATGCGGATTATTGAGCTTTGAGCCCTCTAGAGATTCAGATTGGAGGTCTGGATTGAGGTCCAGGAATCTGAGTTTTTAAAAAGCTCCCCAGGTAATTCTGATCACAGAAGTTAGAAACACAAGGTTTGGCACTCTTGTCTGATGATAAATTTCAGCCAGTTTGAACTTTCTCATTTCTAGCAACGTGTCTGCAGGAAAAAAAAAAGGCAAAGTAAATTGTTGTTGGACAAGAATTTCACTCTCTCAAGTCAGCTTGATTTTGAATATTAGTTTTTGAAATTTTTACTCGACCATATTTTTCTACAAAGAACAAGGAAGTTTTAGAATTAAGATTAAAAGAGGTTCTATGAACACAGTGAGTAAAAACATTAACATCTCCATTATTTTAAACTTATTTGGCATTCATTTAGTGAAAAGATCAACCATAAGTTTCATTGATGGAAAAATAGCCAAATATTGCAAATATTTTCAGAATATTTGGGATTATCTTATAAATCACAGATTTGATGATAGAAAAGATTTCACAGGCTCACCAGGTCATTGGCTTCTGTCCATTAAGGCTGGTCTAACACATCAAAGACTAGTTCTGGGAAATTCTGGAGTCTTAGAGTCTTGAGGTGTTATTTGTTCAATTCTCTTCGTCCAGGATAATGATTTTCTAATCCCCCCAGAAAGTTGTGTATCTAACGTTTATTCAGTTTTACTATTTTTGTTGCCATCTCAGGGATTTACCTTCTTGATGATTCCCATGACCTCGTTTGAAAACACTTTCCAATAGGTTTTACAAACTATCCTAAAGTCTATTCTAGAACTATCTTAATGTAATGTAATCTCATTTCGTGTTCCTGGTTCAAAATGCAATTAGAAAAATAACATTTTGTCACTCACATTATATCACCCTATACACTCAGAGAGTTTAAGAAATATACAACTTTATTATATACTCTATTAAAATCAAGTGACAGTCCAGTAAATCTGATACAGGAGATGATTTTAAAAACAAAAAACTTACTATTTTTCCTTAGAATGCATTGTTTTCTCCCCCTCATTTGGTAGTAGGTTTACATTCAAAATTATAGGTTTCTGAAATTAAATAAGTTTTCCTGTGTGGTCATCAACTAATAGTGGAGAAAGCCAGTTCCAAGTTTTACAGATTCACAGGGAATGTAACCTGGTTTAACACTCTATTAAATAGATGGATAGATGATCGGCAGATGGAGATAGATAGATATAGATATAGACATAGATATAGATATAGATATAGACACATAGTTTGTTCTGTTTTGAATTAAAGTTCAGGATGAAAATAAATTTCTAGGTACCTTTTTACTAGGAGGCTGACTATGTGTTCTCCCAAACTCAGAGTTACTTCTGATCAACTCATCATCTGTTTTCTCCCTCAGTTTTTGTCTTCCAGAAGAAATGTTTTTATTGTCCTCTTAGTGGTCTACCTCTGCTAAGCCCAGGCATGAGTTTTTGTGTCTTAGCTTAGAAGCAGCAAAGCCTAGTTTAGGATAAGTACTGGACTAGGTAATACAAGAACATGTAAATATCAACTGTATAATTGCTTGTCACAAAAGCTACGTGTCCTGAAAATGAAAACAGGGTAGGTGAGGGTAAGGATGGAATGGATGGAAATTTCCAGTTGTATTTACTTGTTTAGTAGCTTCTCATCCCAACCAACGTACGTGTGTGTGTGTTTGTGTGTGTAACTAAAATGTACCATCGTTTTTAGAGCTCTTGAAATTTTAAAGAGTATTTGAGAGTGCTTTTTTCTTTGCTATCCAATTGACTTTTAAATCCCATAGATGACTGTGGAATTCTTATCAGGATACACACATTCCTACAAATCACTGGTCTTCACAGGTTGCTGATATAATTAGGTACCATCTAACTTCAGTTCTGGGTCTACAGAATTCACTACTAGGTCCTTGACCTTGACTGTCTCAGCTGATTCTGTGCTCATGTGGAGTTTGTAGAGAACACTGGTCTCTGTCTGGGCCATAATTTTTTGAAAGGAACTATATCATGCTACCTGAGTCCTCTCTGACCAGACCTACCGCATATATCTGCTCTTCCTGAACAACTGTGTACCAGGGAGATGCTAGAGTCTCGATGCCTCTTTTGTCTTTACCTGAAGATGGAGCAGAGTCATGCCTCTACTCTCATTTCCCCCGGCTGGGGACTGCTGGAGAAGAGGGAAAAGCAGGACACAAGTCTACTTCTCAGGGTCCCATCCCAACTTCCAACTCTGTTAATGACTCCTTGCATCTGTCCTTTTTCTCATGGAAACTTTATATACGCTAAGAACCAAAAAAAAAAAGGATGATTTTAAAACTCTGATCATTTAATACCCAATTACCCTTGGGCAAATGCTTTAGATATCTCCCAAAGCCAAACTTTTAGAACTTTCACATCATACATTTTTTTTCCATGAACTTGAAATCTTTATTTTTAGGCTCCAAAGCCATAGGCTGACTTTCTTTTTACATTTCTTTTGTGTCATGGCTTCCCTGAGGAAATGAAGGCAGAATGATTAATTCCTGATTTGGGGTAAAGTTGACAGTTAGGGAGCAGTCTGTGGATGCGGTGAGGTTCGAAGGTGCAAGTGTCAAAAAATATTGGAGAGAAACCACATTCTTTAGGACAAAGGCCAAAAATTAAAAAAAAAAAAAAAACTTATCTCACTACACTGATATGAAGAGAAACTGTGAAGTGCTTCTAAACATCATCCCAAGGAACTTTTATTTAATTTTCTAAACAATAGTAAATAAAAGCTGACAGCACACAGATTCAATACATTACACTTGACCATTAGGCATGCAAGCACACAGAGGTTCTCAAAAATATCGTCAGAACTTTTCTATTGAATCTAGCCCCTGTCAACTGAAACTCACTAATTTCTGAGATGCTTCTTATTTTCCACTGATAAAAAAAAAATTTTTTTTAAGTAGGCAAACCATGCAATACAAATAGAAGTCAGAATGAGTTCAGCAAGATGGCAAGCCTTGTTCCATATAGCTTGGAAGCCTCTGGCAATAATATGAGAGGAACTAATGAAAAGGGAACTGGGAAAGCTTGCAAAATGCACCTGGTGAGCGAGCCCACAATCTCCCTCTCCTGCTTTCTCTTATATTATAAAAATGAACAGGCTTAGTTCTCTTGCCAAGGGCAGCTTCCCTCCACTTATCCCGTTACATTAACATTTGCGCTGGCTCTCCTTTGTTGCTTGTTCTCCAAAGTGGGGTTGCCACAGTGAAACCTTGAGGTGGTCTTTCCTTGGTCAAACTGCCCCCCTTCAGCCTCGCCTGGACTGCCCCTCCACTGCCTCTTTCCCACATCCATGGAAGTTAAGTTTGATTGGACTCTGGTCTGACACAGTGTGATATTTTCAACTCACCATTTCTTTGGGGGGAAAAAAGGGTGAAAGAAATGAGACAGGGAGGGAGAGAATGTTATAGCACTCTCTCTACAGTATGTGTGTGTGTGTGTGTGTGTGTGTGTTTTAACTGTAAGTTTGAAAACCACAGTTCTGGCTGCCTTTGTGTGATGGAGCAGACTGTGATAGCCAAGGGACCAGCTGTACCTCCTTCTGCCTGCCCTACGCTGTAGTCTCTTGGGTTTTTCTCTTCTCACACTGGTTTGCATTCCAGTGACTGGCAAATAGCATGGAATAAGTAGCCACCACCTATGGTGTTTTGAACAAAATCAGTGCCTGGCACTTTCCAAAGGAAGACAGAATGTTCAGTAGGTTTTATTAGCTCTCTAAGCTTTGAGTACAAGTCTTCAGGGGGAGGAAGCAACGGGGAGTGGGATGGGCAGAGAAGGCAAGGAAAGCCTTGAAATATCTTCTAAGGCATCGCAGAACTTTCGATGACTTTGCCCTGGCCTGAGAAATTACTCATTGGATTGTGGGCTGCATTGAAATAAAGGCCTTTTATGTCCTACAGTAAAAGCAAATAAATTAAAAAGAGGAAGATTAAATCTGTAGTTATTTTATTCTTTGGGAACCTTCGTACTGTTTTTTTTTCATGAATCAAAATTACTTAAATAGTAAAAAAGGAGATGGTGAGGACAGAGTCCAGTGGAGAGTAAGAGAGATCTCAAGTCACTTTATTTCTTGTTACATCAGATGCTACTTCTCCTGTCCCTTCCCCAGTACCCAGCTATGGGCGAAACGTTCTCACCACCTGGTCCAGTTGTACTTAGCGGTGACTTTTGGCCGAATTTCTCTACAATGTTTAAACAGTTTTAGTCTCTCTATTTTTAAGGATAATGTTAGATTTCACATCTCCTTAATATCTTCCCAAATGGAAGATAAACTATTTGATTGCCTAGATCCAAATGGCCTCTAAAGCAAGTAGACTGTAGTTAATAACCCTCTTCTGGATGGCTTTTATGCATCTCTAATGGAGCATCTCTAAACTTTGCCCACAATAACACTGCTGTTTTGACCTAATTGCAGATTATGAAAAAATCCCGGATTTCTGAACACTTTAGAGGTGTTTTTCAACTTTTAACATTTCCTTATTATACCCCTTCTTTTTTTTAACTTTTTATTTTATACTGGAGTATAGTTGATTAACCACGTTGTGTTAGTTTCAGGTATACAGCAAAGTGATTCAATTTATTATACCCCTTCTTGAAGGTCAAAAGCTAAAGGAGAGAATCAAGCATTTATTCTGTCATTTTCTTTTTTATAAAATAAAGATTAAAGAAAGCGCTTCTTTACAAAGAATAATGTGAGCTTCAAAATGTAGGTGGAATGACGGAATTAGAAAATCACCATTGTGCAAGGATCAAGAAAGGCTACTAAAACTATTAGATTGAATGTTGCTAGGGAACCAAATGGTCTCATAATGTCAATATCATTACACGGGATTAATCTCCAAAATATACAAACAGCTCATGCGCTCAATATCAAAAAAAAACCCAATGAAAAAATGGGCAGAAGACCTAAATAGACATTTCTCCAAAGAAGACATACAGATGGCCAACAAACACATAAAAAGATGCTCAACATCACTAATTATTAGAGAAATGCAAATCAAAACTACAATGAGGTATCACCTCATACCAGTCAGAATGGCCATCACCAAAAATCTATAAACAATAAATGCTGGAGAGGATGTGGAGAAAAGGGAGCTCTCCTGCACTGTTGGTGGGAATATAAATTGATACAGCCACTATAGAGAACTGTATGGAGGTTCCTCAAAAAACTAAAAATAGAACTACCATATGACCCAGCAATCCCACTACTGGGCATGTACCCAGAGAAAACCATAATTCAAAAAGATACCTACACCCCAGTGTTCATTGCAACACTATTTACAATAGCCAGAACATGGAATCAACCTAAAAGTCCACCAACAGAGGAATAGATAAAGAAGATGTGATGTGTATATATATATGATGTGATATATAGATATGTAGATATATAATGGAATATTATGCAGCCATAAAAAGGAACAAAATTGTGCCATTTGCAGAGACGTGGATAGACCTAGAGCCAGTCATACAGAGTGAAGTAAGTCAGAAAGAGAAAAACAAATATCGTATAATATTGCTTATATGTGGAATCTAGAAAAATGGTACAGATGAACTTATTTGTAGAGTGGAACTAGAGACACAGATGTAGAAAACAAATTTACGGATACCAAGGAGGGAAGAGTGAGTGGGATGAATTGGGAGATTGGAATTGACATATATATACTACTATGTATAAAATAGATAACTAATGAGAACCTACTGTATAGCACAGGGAACTCTACTCAGTGCTCTGTGATGATCTAAATGGGAAGGAAATCTAAAAATGAGGGGATATATGTGTACATATAACTGATTCACTTTGCTGTACAGTAGAAACTAACACAATATTGTAAAGCAACTATATGCCAATAAAAATTTTTTAAAAATATATCATTTCACACATGACTTGACAATCCAAAGGGAAAAACGTATCTTTACTATAGAAATATCTCATGGTCCCATTGGACCATTTAGCATCACTAATAGGACCCCTTGGCATTGTGCAATATAAAGGGCATAGCATCATCTGTGGATTATTTTGCTGAAAATGTTTAACTGAAACATAAACAAGCCCTTGGACCTCACATCCAGTTAATGGAAACAAAGGGGAGAGTTACAAGTTAAACTTCACCACAAAGAAATAAGCAGACAAATCTAGAATGTGGGACATTCTGTAAGAAAATCGGTGTTGTCTCTTCAAAAAGTCAAAGTTCAGAAAAAGAAGGTAGGGGGACTATACCTTATAGTCCAATATAAAAGAGCTAAAGAAACATAACCAAATGCAATGTGTAAAATTTGATTGGATTGTATTTCAGAAAAAATGCTACAAACAAGGTTTTGTTGACAATCTGAAATTTTTGAATATGGAGGATATTGGATGATACTAAGGATATATGGTTATTTTTCTTAGATGTGATAAGAGTATTGAGGTTATATAGAAAAGTGTCTTGTTTTTTGGAGATACAAACTGACATGTTTAGAAGTGAAATGTTATACTATCTGCAACAAATTTACAAATAGTTCACAAATGGGTTGGGATACAGGCTGTTACAGCAGTTTGGTTTTTTTTCAACTCTCTGTACCTTTGACAATGATTTCAAAGTAAAAGGTTGTGCGGGGAGAAGGGGGAGTAAGGCAAAGGAAAAAAGAGTGCCTGCAATCAGAGAATGTTCCTATTTACTTTTCTGTGGGGCACACGTTCATTTTCATCTCATCTAAACTCTCCTAGAGGAGACATTTAGCATCTTAATGATTTACATAAAACACTAAGATTGGCTGTGTAGTTTCTGTTCTTGTGGGTTCTTCTTAAGTAAATATCCTTAAAAAGTCCATTTTTATAGACATATATTTCAACCTGACAATCTAATAAGCATTGTAAGGAGCAATTGACCAATTCTACAATGAGCCTCCTTGCTCTGGCTTACTTACAGATCCACATCTTAGAGTGAAATGCCAGATAGAATCTTTAAAAATATTCCTCAGGACACAAATCTATTCTTAATGCAGCTTTCCCAATAATATCTTAAACACTTTTAATTCTAAACCTTGTATTACTTGGCTGTGCTGCATCACCAAGACTCTCTGGACCTCAGTATTTTTATTTACAAGGTGGCAATAATGTTGACTGCCATGCTCACCTCACGTGGCTACAATTGATCAAATGAGATGCCTGAGACTGTGATCTGAAATCTACCAGATACACACACATTGAATTATAACTGAATCAGATGCCTTAATAATAATAGGCAGAGTTTCTCATTTTACACTGTCACATTTCCAATACCACATTCATCCTATAATACTTTATTTTTAAAGTTTCCTTGATTTTAAAATATATCTATTTGAAGTATGCATAACTCTTCTTGTTTCTCATTTTTCCTTCATGACAATGTTCAACATTTTGGTACTCCCTTTGTATTTCTGGAGTGTTCTCACAATGTCCTCTAGAAATGTGAAGAGTTACTTTTGTGTCTATTTCTGAGTTAAGACTGAGCGGAAGGGGTTTCACTCCTTGCCCATGGTCATGGAGACACTGTAACGGTGGAGCTGGTCCTAAGAGCTCCTTGTTCCCCCTTTATGCTGCAAGCTGTGCTGTCTGCATTCACTACATCTGCACAAATCAGCAAGTTGGTCTTGTAACTTTTCCAAGATCACTTGTGATTTCGTCAGGGGTGGGGTGGGGACATGCCATAAGATTCCTTTTACAGCAGCTGGATTGGATCTCTGGGGGCCCTGTTGCCAAAGCCTGTCCCTTTCTTGCTGTGTGTTGTGCAATCGCCTCTCCTCAGCCCCACACCCAGACACCAGCTGGTCACGGGGAGGAGTGGGAAGAGGGTGTGGGGTATGGAACCCAGGCCAAGAGGGTGTCAAATAACAAAACCAAGTGGCCCCACCACTGTACCCTAGAAAAAAAACATTTTGGATTGCCTTTAACGTGACTGAACAGTATTTATCGTTTTAAAACAAGCATTTCTATGAACACTCTGGTGAGCTAATCTTGGTTTGGATGTTATGGTATTGCTCCCCTTCCTATTATCTGCAAACTGATTTATTTTAAAAACATGTTTGCCATTATCTAAACAAGGCATTTAGGTATATAGGCTCTTGTTAAAGTGAGTATAAATGGAGTTTCTTGTCTATTGTAGGTGGTCTTTAAAGTTTCTTGATGATGATGATGATGATGACAACTGACTTTGTGAAATATTTTATTAATCCAGGCAATTACGATGATGAAAGTCTCCAAATTTGGTGCTGCTTATGGAGTAGGCGTCTAAGAACCATATTGCTACAATGACAATACCTGTGATTTGTGGTTGAATTATTAGACTGTGGTTGAACTATTAGAACAGACACATGTTCTGTATTAGTCAAATATTTGTAACTTGAACCCGAGTTTACAAAGAATTATTTTATCTTCATAAAGATCATGTTTTTTCCTTGTTTCTGATGGATTTCAATGTGCATCATGTCCTTCTCATGTCTCTGGCTCATTCCAAGTCCTATATCAAAAAAATAATCATTTGAATGTAACTTAACCTTCAAAAATGAAAATATTCTTTTCGTAACAGTTTGTACTTTTCATAATATAAATCTCCAATTCCAATCAGTCTGTTTTAGAAAGATTTATAATATTGGCTTTTGATAAAGTTTAACCATTTGTATCACTGAGTACTTACATCTGGCCACGTGCAGTTTCACTTAAACTATAGGTTTTCCTTGTTGATCTCAGAATTCTAAAGTATGAACAAGGCTATCCAACAAAATAACAAACAATGGGCAGGAAAATCATTATATGCCTCAGAAATCCAAGTCAAATAATATTCATGATCTCTTGTATGTGTCAAACAAATCTTGTTTGTCTTTCTCATTTGTTAAACAGATGTTTTGATTTTCATGGACAGTCTCAACTGCCTATTATTCAATTATTTTAATTACTAAATGGTACTTAATCACTATAATTTTTTAAATTGTTAATGTAAGTTAATTTTTGAGTTAAAAAAATTCCCTGTCAAGTAGTGTCCCCACATTTTGATCTAGAAAAGAAAATCATCATATTAAAAACTTGTTTGCAAAGCAAGTCCAACTCCATTTTAATTTCCAGGATGAAGATCCCTCTTCTTCCTCAGACCCAGAGATCTTAACCTCCCACCCCATGCACATAAGAGAGAAGGTGTAAGTTTTCTAAGCTTTAGATGAATTAGTTCAACTTTAAGTTCTCCCAGGAATATTTGAATGGATATTTGGGGATGTTAGGACTTTCCTGGAACCTACTACTTACATTGTGAAGAAAATAATGCTTTACTTAGTGTAAGACCAGCCCTGCTAGTCTAACAGAGTTCCTAAGTCAGAGAGGCCCCATCTCCTCACATACGGCTGACAATGCTCTTAGACATGGTGCTTCCCCACTGAGCCCAGACACACCCTTAGAATTCCTGTTGATACAGTGCTCAGGTCAGTACTACTGACTGACTGAGGATTACAAGCAAGGCAAAATTTATTTTCCTCTTCATTGGAAGGGTAAGAACTAGTAAGAATAATTGGTCTAAATTTCTGACATCTGGCCAAGAAAACCTAAGATAGCACCCAAGGAGATTTAGTAAGTTTACTGAATTTTCTTTCAAATGCTGAAAGGAAAGAGTAATGAAGAAGGGCAGGAATTTGTCCACTGGGCTAGCTTAGGTCCACTGTAGCACCTGGGGTCCATCTTGATTCAACATAGGTCAATCAACAAAAGTAAAGTAAAACCTTGAATATTTGGATCCTAAGCCATTACAATCCTCTATTAATTGAAATGTTCCCACCCTTTGCTTCAAGAAGAAATGGGAGAACCATCAGAAAATCAATTGGTGGGAGGAATTTGGTAACAAAACAAATGATAATCGTAAATTATATCCTGGGGTTATAATATTTTTCCTCCAACCTTTACCCTCTACCAACATTTCCAGAATATCTCTAACGTGAGTTCCTCTAAGCTTTCTTCATCTATATCCCACAACAAATTGACCTTTGTAAACATCATTCTACCTCCTCAGTTCTATGCTCTAAAACTTACAAGAGCCTAGTTGTAGATAAAATCCAAACTTCTTAGCCTTACTTTCAAGGCCATACAACCTGAACATACTCTTCTCTGTTTTTCCTCTAAAAATTCCTCTACCTTGGCTCTTTCTGCTGTCTTATACACTGTCTTCCAGATGTGTCTTTTATTTTTCTACCTAAATTCTTTTGCCAACTCCATTCATTATACCTAGAAGGCCTTCCTACTTCTTTCTTTTCAAATGCCATCCATCACTTAAATTCCAAATCAAGTCCCACCTTGATCACAAAGCCTTCCTAGGACATCACAAGTCACAAAGATTTCTCTCACAATATTAGATATGCTAATTGTTTACCCATAATTTTTTTCATGCCATTTTTACAAGGATGCAGGAAGTTCCACGGTTGCCTTAGGCACTGACTCTGGGGGGATGACAAAAACTGAGTAGTTAGAGACCTAGGCATAAAAATCCATGTCCCTCGCAACTAGAACTTGTGTCTCGACGAAAACATTTGAACTCAGTTTTCTTTCAGAAGTAAGCCTGTTGTTCCCTCTGTAAAAAGGAAATGTGTACTGAAATTATGCTTGATACTAATCTATATAGGCTCAACTTACGAACTAGAACCACAAGTAATACTTGTGTAGAATGGGGGTGTTTTAACTGCTGTAATCATGCCACTTTGAAAGTTTTGTGATGATACAGGATGGCACAAGTAAACAAAGTTTGGGCCACCATAACTTTCATCAGTTTAGTATCTTTTGTCTTCTTCATCCTATTGTCTAAAATCTTATACACCCATGTTATCAGTCATTACATATTTCCTTGCAAGAATGTCACATAACAAGAATAAGCTGGATACATCTGTTAGGGGTCTTTGGTGGTAAGCAACAGGGACTAACTCCATCCAACTTAAGTGAAAGAAAATTTGTCAGAAGGATAGGGAGTAGGGCACATACCTGGAGAGATAACAAACTTGAAAAGAAACCAGGGCAACTCTGAGATTCTCCCTCTCTCTTTCTTTCTTTTTTAACTTAATTTTTATTTTATATTGGAGTATAGTTGATTTACCATGTTGTGTTAGTTTCAGGTGTACCACAAAGTGATTCAGTTATATATATACACATATCCATTCTTTTTCATATTGTTTTCCTGTTTAGGTCATAATCAACAAGGAGCTACTGTACTGCACAGGGAACTCTACTTGACATTCTGAGATTCCTTCTACATGGCAAAAACTTTTGTTGGTCTTCTCTGAGTACCACCACTGTGTTGAGACAGCTCCAATCATTTTTTAATTTAATCCTTGTTTCACTCCATTGTCCAACACCAAAGAGAAAGAGTCCAATTTGTTCACCATAGATCACATACTTGGCTCTGAATATTCTGATTGACAGTCTCAGCAAGAATCCACTCAATGGCAGAGAAATCATTCTCCAAAATCAAATCTGGGTTCTCTTGTTAGAATAAGAAAGAATGGATACTGGGCGGGAAACATTACACTAACAAATGATAATCACAACTTGGAAAAGATTTCTAACTGATGGAGCTGACAAATTACTAGAAATGCATTGACAAAAAGAAAGACCCAATAGCACTTTGGGAAATTTTAGTATAATTTTGTTTTAATTTGCTGAGACAATAATTTTTCTTTGGGTGGAGAGACTGCCCCGCTGACCTATAGAAAGCCTTTTTCCGACCCTGTTTCTGAGCTCTTTGAAGCCTTTACTAGCTATCTCTGCTTGTGTATAACCCAGCTTAACTTCCAGTTGCCTTTTCTTTCTCTGTATCTGGACTTACCATTCCCCTTCCATTAACCTTTTAGTCCATCTGCTTCTTGTGTCTGTCATCAGCTGCAGGAGATGCTGATTATGTTGGGAGCCTCTGGAAAAGGGGATGAGACAGAGAAGCACCAGAAGATAAGGAGACCAACAAGAAAAAGATTAAAAACCTCTCAGCACTAAGTACAGTTAGGGCAGAGTACTGCTGCAAACCTTCCCAACTGTTGGCTTTGGATGGGGGAGGATGAATCAGTTGAGATAACTCAGGAATGGGCTTGAACCTTTGCCCAGACCTCAGAATGAACCACTGAAAAAACTTCTGAGTTTTCCCAAATTAAGACATTGAGAAAAACATTGAAAGTGACTTTCCCTTTCTCTCCCATCTCCAAATCCCTAGGGGATAGTTGGGACCACAAGGCAATTTATTAGTAATAATAGATTAGATTTTCAGTACAAATTCCCCTCTGGCCATTTTGATGTGTCAGAAATGCTTTACAAATGTTAAGTACTGTAATTAATCTCCTGAAAAAGAGAGGGGGAAGAGGTTTGCCAGCTGTAGATTTCAGTGATTTCATTTGGTGAAGAGTTTGTTATTATTTTCAGCTTTAGGATGTGTTTCCCCAGAAAGTCAGTCAGCCATCAAATATTTATTGAGTGCCTATTATCTGCCAAGCACTGTTCTTGGCCCTGGGAACAGAGGGTGAGGCATATAAAGCCGAATGCTGCTCTCCTGGAGTTGCTAGAAAAGTTCAAACACCCGCCTAATTTAATGTGTAAATGTACTTAGATTCATTTATTCAAATATCTTGCCACTGAATATAATACAGAATCTTTTTTCCCCTTCATATTTGTGATCTAATACGCAGGATTGTGTAGTGGGGAGATAAAGTCTGAATAGTTATTTTTTTCATTTAACTCATTTATGACCCAATTCTTTTCCTTCAGTACCAGAAACCGTTGTTTTTACTACTATTATCACTATTAGAATTCGTGTGAGTTAATGGGATGACATCTTCAACTTTTCGCCCTCATTTGACTTGAGAGTCAGCATACTGAATGTATCCATCTTGACCTGCCTTCAAAGAACTCAAATAGTTTTGAATGATATCTCAAGGAGCTGGAAAAAGTTCCAGACCCCAGATGATGGCTTTTGGCAGTCGGTGCTTACACCTCTCGTTTTCTAGTCCAAATGTTGGATGCAAACAATTATCTGTTGTTCGGATTAAATCCAACTATTCACATTCTTCCAGACTCTGCTCAGACACTATTCCTATCACCACCTATCTCATCTCATTCAAAAGGGGAAATGTCTCTATAAACTGCTACCAAATGGGAGAAAGCTTACATTCCTAGCTTAAGAAGCTATTTTCTGTAGGTCAGAAGTTCAGGCATGGCCCAACTACATCCTCAGTTCAGGGTTGCAGAAGGCGAATGCCATGGTGTTGGCTGGGGCTGAAATCTTATCTGAGATTTATTGGCAGAATTCTGTTCTTTGTGGTTAGAAGACTGAAGCTCTTGTCTACTAGAGTCACCTGCTATTCCTTGTCACATAACCCCTCCAAAAAATGGCAGTTTGCTTCTTCAAAGCCAACTGGATAACATTTGCTACTCCTCCCATCTCTGACATTTCGACCTTTTATTAAAGAGCTCATCTAGGGCTTCCCTGGTGGCACAGTGGTTGAGAGTCCGCCTGCCGATGCAGGGGACACGGGTTCGTGCCCCGGTCCGGGAGGATCCCACATACTGCGGAGCGGCTGGGCCCGTGAGCCATGGCCGCTGAGCCTGCGCATCCGGAGCCTGTGCTCTGCAACGGGAGAGGACACAATGAGAGGCCCGCATACCGCAAAAAAAAAAAAAAAAAAAAAAAAAAAAAGCTCATCTAATTAGATGAGGCTCATCCAGAAAGATCTCTCCTTCTGTTAAATTTCCATTAACAGTCAGCTGATGGGCATTCAGTTACATCTATAAAACCTCTTCAGGGGGACCTTCAAGATGGCGGAGGAGTAAGACGTGGAGATCACCTTCCTCCCCACAAATACATCAGAAATACATCTACATGTGGAATGACTCCTACAGAACACCTAATGAACGCTGGCAGAAGACCTCAGACCTCCCAAAAGGCAAGAAACTCCCCACGTACCTGAGTGGGGCAAAAGAAAAAGAAAAAACAGAGACAAAAGAATAGGGACGGGGCCTGCACCTCTGGGAGGGAGCTGTGATGGACGAAAGTTTCCACACACTAGGAAGCCCCTTCACTGGTGCAGACGGGGTTGGGGGTGGACGGGGGGGAAGCTTCAGAGCCACGGAGGAGAGCACAGCAACAGGGGTGCAGAGGGCAAAGTGGAGAGATGCCCACACATAGGATCGGTGCCGAGCGGCACTCACCAGCCCGAGAGGCTTGTCTGCTCACCCGCCGGGGCGGGCGGGGCTGGGAGCTGAGGCTCGGGCTTCGGAGGTCAGACCCCAGGGAGAGGACTAGGGTTGGTGGCGTGAACACACCCTGAAGGGGGCTAGTGTGCCACAGCTAGCCGGGAGGGAGTCCAGGAAAACGTCTGGACCTGCCTAAGAGGCAAGAGACCATTGTTTCGGGGTTTGTGAGGAGAGGGGATTCAGAGCACTGCCTAAATGAGCTCCAGAGACAGGCGCGAGCCACAGCTATCAGCGTGGACACCAGAGACGGGCATGAAATGCTAACGCTGCTGCTGCAGCCAGCAAGAAGCCTGTGTGCGAGCACAGGTCACTATCCACATGCCCCTCCTGGGAGGCTGTGCAGCCCGCCACTGCCAGGGTCCTGTGATCCAGGGACAATTTCCCCAGGAGAACACAGGCTGTTGCGATGTCACACCAGCCTCTGCTGTCGCAGGTTCACGCTGCATTCTGTACCCCTCCCTCCCCCTGGGCCTGAGCAAGCCGGAATCCCGTAAGCAGCTGCTCCTTTAAACCCATGCTATCTGGGCAAAGAACAGTCGCCAGAGAGTGACCTACATGCAGAGGCAAGGCCAAATCCAAAGGTGAAGTCCAGCAGCTGTGCGAACAAAGAGAGAAAGGGAAATCTCTCCATGCAGGCTCAGGAGCAGCAGATTAAATCTCCACAGTCAACTTGATGTACCCTGCAGCTGTGGAATAACTGAAGACACAATGAATCATCACAAAATTGAGGTGGTGGACTTTGGGAGCAACTGTGGACTTCGGGTTTGCTGTATGCGACTGACTAGTTTCTGATTTTTATGTTTATCTTAGTATAGTTTTAGCGCTTGTTATCATTGGTGGATTTGTTTATTGGTTGGGTTGCTCTCCTATTTTTTTTTTTGCGTTATGTGGGCCTCTCACTGTTGTGGCCTCTCCCGTTGTGGAGCACAGGCTCCGGATGCGCAGGCTTAGCGGCCATGGCTCACGGGCCCAGCTGCTCCGCGGCATGTGGGATCCTCCCGGACCGGGGCACGAACCCACGTCCTCTGCATCGGCAGGCGGACTCTCAACCACTGCGCCACCAGGGAAGCCCTGCTCTCCTATTTTTTAATACATTTTTATTTTAATAATTTTTTTATTTTAATAACTTTTAAATTTTATTTTTATTTCTTTTTTTTCTCCCTTTTCTTCTGAGCCGTGTGGCTGACAAGGTCTTGGTGCTCTGGCCGGGTGTCAGGCCTGAGCCTCTGAGGTGGGAGAGCCAAGTTCAGGACATTGGACCACCAGAGACCACACAGCCCCACATAATATCAATTGGTGAGAGCTCTCCCAGAGATCTCCATCCCAATGCAGAGACCCAGCTCCACTCAATGACCAGCAAGCTCCAGTGATGGATGCCCAATGCCAAACAACTAGCAAGACAGGAACACAACCCCACCCATTAGCAGAGAGGGTGCCTAAAATAAAAATAAGTTCACAGACACCCCAAAACACACCACTGGATGTGGTTCGGCCCACCAGAAAGACAAGATCCAGACTCATCCACCAGAACACAGGCACCAGTCCCCTCAACCAGGAAGCCTAAACAATCCACTAAACCAAACTTACCCATTGGGGCAGACACCAAAAACAACAGAGACCCCAAACACAGTAAGTTAAGCAAAATGAGAAAACAGAGAAATACATAACAGATGAAGGAGCAAGGTAAAAACCCACCAGAACAAACAAATGATGAGGAAATAGGCAGTCTACCTGAAAAAGAATTCAGAATAATAATAGTAAAGATGATCCAAAATCTTGGAAATAGAATGGAGAAAATACAAGAAACATTTAACAAGAACCTGGAAGAACTAAAGAGCAAACAAACAGTGATGAACAACACAATAAATGAAACTAAGAATTCTCTAGAAGGAATCAATAGCAGAATAACTGAGGCAGAAGAATGGATAAGTGACCTGGAAGATAAAATAGTGGAAATAATTACCGCAGAGCAGAATAAAGAATAAAAGAATGAAAAGAATTGAGGACAGTCTCAGAGAGCTCTGGGACAAAATTAAATTCACAAACGTTCGAATTATAGGGGTCCTAGAAGAAGAGAAAAAGAAATGGACTGAGAAAATATTTGAAGATATTATAGTTGAAAACTTCCCTAATATGGGAAAGGAAATAGTCAATCAATTCTAGGAAGCATAGAGAGTCCCATAAAGGATAAATCCAAGGAGAAACACACCAAGACACATATTAATTAAACTATCAAAAATTAAATACAATGAGAAAATATTAAAAGCAACAAGGGAAAAGCAACAAATAACATACAAGAGAATCCCCACAAGGTAATCAGCTGATCTTTCAGCAGAAACTCTGCAAGCCAGAAGGGAGTGGCAAGACATATTTAAAATGATGAAAGGGAAAACCTACAACCAAGATTACTGTACCCAGAAAGTATCTCATTCAGATTTGATGGAGAAATTTAAAACTTTACAGATGAGCAAAAGTTAAGAGAATTCAACACCACCAAACCAGCTTTACAACAAATGCTATAAGAACGTCTATAGGCAGGAAACACAAGAGAAGGAAAAGACCTACAAAAACAAACCCAAAACAATTAAGAAAATGGTAATAGCAACATACAAATTGATAATTACCTTAAACGTAAATGGATTAAATGTCCCAACCAAAAGACCTAGACTGGCTGAATGGACACAAAAACAAGACCCGTATATATGCTGTCTACAAGAGACCCACTTCAGACCTAAGGGCACATACAGACTTAAGTTAGGGGATGGAAAAAGGTATTCCATGCAAATGGAAATCAAAAGAAAGTTGGAGTAGCAATTTTCATAACAGACAAAATAGACTTTAAAGATTATTACAAGAGACAAAGAATAATGAGATATACCATGTTCTTGGGTTGGAAGAATCAACATTGTGAAAATGACTATAATACCTAAAGTAATCAACAGATTCAATGCAGTCCATATCAAACTACCAATGGCATTTTTCATAGAACTAGAACAAAAACTTTCACAATTTGTATGGAAACACAAAAGACCCCGATTAGCCAAAGCAATCTTGAGAAAGAAAAACGGAGCTGGAGGAATCAGGCTCCTGGACTTCAGACTACACTACAAAACTACAGTAATCAAGACAGTATGGTACAGGCACTAAAACAGAAATATAGATCAATGGAACAGGATAGAAAGCCCAGAGATAAACCCATGCACATGTAATCACCTTATCTTTGATAAAGGAAGCAAGAATATACAATGGAGAAAAGACAGCCTCTTCAATAAGTGATGCCTGGAAAACTGGACAGCTACATGTAAAAGAATGAAATTAGAACACTCCCTAACACCATACACAAAAATAAACAGAAAATGGATTAAAAACCTAAATGTAAAGCCAGTCACTTTAAAACTCTTAGAGGAAAACATAGGCAAAACACTCTATGACATAAATCACAGCAAGATCCTTTTTTGACCCACCTCCTAGAGAAATGGAAATAAAAACAAAAATAAACAAATGAGGCCTACTGAAACTTAAAATCCTTTTCACAGCAAAGGAAACCATAAAAAAGATGAAAAGACAACCCTCAGAATGGGAGAAAATATTTACAAACAAATCAACTGACAAAGGATTAATCTCCAAAATATACAAGCAGCTCATGCAGCTCAATATCAAAAAAACAAACAACCCAATCCAAAAATGGACAGAAGACCTAAATAGACATTTCTCCAAAGAAGATATACAGATGGCCAACAAACACATGAAAGGATGCTCAACATTACTAATCGTTAGAGAAATGCAAATCAAAACTACAATGAGGTATCACCTCACACCGGTCAGAGTGGCCATCACCAAAAAATCTACAAACAACAAATGCTGGAGAGGGTGTGGAGAAAAGAGAACCCACTTGCACTGTTGGTGGGAATGTAAATTGATACAGCCACTATGGAAAACAGTATGGAGGTTCCTTATAAAACTAAAAGTAGAACTACCATATGACCCAGCAATCCCATTACTGGCCATATACCCTGAGAAAGCCATAATTCAAAAAGAGACATGTACTACAACGTTCATTGCAGCTCTATCTACAATAGCCAGGACATGGAAGCAACCTAAGTGTCCATCAACAGATGAATGGATAAAGAAAATGTGACACATATATACAATGGAATATTACTCAACCATAAAATGAAACGAAATTGTGTTATTTGTAGTGAGGTGGATGGACCTAGAGTTTGTCATACAGAGTGAAGTAAGTCAGAAAGAGAAAAACAAATACAGTATGCAAACACATATTTATTGAATGTAAAACAAAAACAAAAAAAGTTCTGATGAACCTAGGAACGGGACAAAAATAAAGATGCAGACGTAGATAATGGACTTGAGGACATGGGGAGGGGGAAGGGTAAGCTGGGATGAAGTGAGAAGATAGTATTTACATATATACACTACCAAATGTAAAATAGAAAGTGGGAAGCAGCTTCCTCACACGGAGAGATTAGCTCATGCTTTGTGACCACCTAGAAGGGTCGGATAGGGAGGGTGAGAGGGAGACGCAATAGGGAGGGGATATGGGGATATATGTATACGTATAGCTGATTCACTTTGTTATACAGCAGAGACTAACACAACATTGTAAAGCAATTATACTCCAACAAAGATGTTAAAAAAACAAAACAAAGACCTTCACCTCAGCCATCTAGTCTAATCTAATCACAGGAATAATACTCCATCAGATACATAGGTTCTACAAGCACTCAAGGGGAGGAGATTATATGAGGTGGGATTCCTTGGAATAATCTTAAAATTCTGCTTACTACAAGTGGGTTTTGACAGACAAATAGGATTTTTCCAAGTAGACAATGGGTGAAAACACATTACAGCCTGAAACAACAGAGGTATATGAAGATTATTATTCTTATATGGCTTCAAGAGCTTCCTGTGTTTAATTCACCAGATTCCAATTTATCTCCCTCCTTCTCCACAACTCCTCCCTTAATTCTTGTCATTGATCCATTCTGTTTTCTTCTCTCTTAGCAGAATTATGTTTCATAAACATGAATCTTCTCAAGGGACTTTCTGCTTACAACTCTTTAATGATTCCATCTGATCTCCAAATTGAAGTTCAAATTCCGAAGCATGACATTCATGATTTGGCCCTTCTAATCTTGGGTTCAGTTTTATCCCAAGATGGGGAAGTTTATGTGTCAATTTGAGTGGTCCCTAAGTATCTAGACATTTAGACAAACAATGATCTAGATGTTTCCATGAGGAATGTTTTGAATGAGATTTACATTTTTAAACCACTTATTGAGACATGATTGACATACAAAAAGCTGTACATGTTTAATGTATAGAACCTGATGAGTTTAGAGATAAGTATATCCATAAAACTATCACCACAATCTATGCCATAAATGTATGCATCACCTCCAAAAGTTTCCTACTGTACTCTTTATTATTTTTTGTGTGATAGGAATACTTAACCTAGGATCTACGCTCTGCAAAATTTTATGTATACAATACAGAATTGGTAACTATCAAAGCTATGCTATACAGTAGATCTCTAGGGCTTATTCATATTGTATAATGAAACAGTATTATTTGACTAACTCCCATTTCCCCTCTGCCAGCCCCTAACAATCACTATTCTTCTCTCTATGTGTTTGACTCTTTTAGATTCCCCATATAAGTGGTATTATGTAGTATTTATCTTTATATATCTGGCTTATTTCACTAAGTAAGATTTACATTTAGGGGAAATTCCCTGGTGGTCCAGTGGTTAAGACTCTGCACTTCCAATGCAGGGGGCACGGGTTCAACCCCTAGTTGGGGAACTAACACCCCAAATGCCGTGCATCTTGGCCAAAAAAGAAAGATTTACATTTAAACTGGTAGAGGTTGAGTAAAGTAGCTTGCTCTCTATAATGTAGGTGGGCCACATCCAATCAGTTCAAGGGCTGAATGCAACAAAAGATTGACCTTTCCCAAGCAAGAGGAAAGTCGGCCAGCAGACGGCATTCAGACTTCAACTCCAACATTGGCTCAGCTCTACCCAGGCTGTCTCTCTAGTTTTAGCCTTTGGATTTGAAATGCAACATTGACTCTTCTTCAGGTCAACAGCCTTTGGACTTGAACCGCAGCATTAGCTTTTTTTGGGTCTCCAGCCAACCAGCCCACCCTGTAGATTTTAAACTTGAGCCAGTTCCTTAAAATAAATTTCTTTTTATTTACCTCCTATTGGTTCTGTTTTTCTGGAGAGCCCTAAAAGTACAATCTTCAACTCATTCAACAATCTGAACCCTGAAACACCTTGCTTTCTCTGGCCTTTGCATGTATACTTTTTCTTCTATCTGGAAGTGCTTTTCATTTCTTCTTTTCCTATGTCTTCATCTAGTTAGTGCTACTCATCCCTCAATACTCAGCTCAGAGGTCACAATGTGAGGAAAATTTCTCTGAATACCCCATCCAACTCTTCTGTATAGGGAAATTCTTTGTCACACTGTATTGTAGCCACCTGTTCACTTTAGACTATAACTGTAAACTCCTTATGGACAATTATCAATCATATTCTTTATATCTTTGACCATATTATATTTTTAATAAGTAGGGGATTTTAATAGATATTTAATAAATGGGTAAATGGATGAATTGATGGAAGACATTTTCAAGGAATTCCAATTAATCCAGAAAGACTGAGGGTAAAGTATGAAGAAGGGTGAGTATCACCAATAAATTTGGAAAGGAAGGAAGGGAAATATTGCCTTGCTGGAAATTTGGACATGGAGCCACTGCAAAGTTCTGAACAGGGGAAATATAAATGATCATATTTGCATTGGGAGAGATTTCTCTGACTACAGAGTGGGTGATCCATGAGAGTGGATTAAAATAAAAGAGATTATTGGAATAATCTAGGAGAAAAATAATGAGGACATGAAATCAAAACAGAAGGGGCACATGTGAGAAAGGCTTAGGAAGATTTTGTGTCATACCAGGTGATATGTGGAGAGAGGGAGTAGAAATGGAAAATAACCTCAAGGTTTTTGACTTGAAAACTGGATGGAATTAGTGCCACTGAGATAGAACACAGGAGGAAAAGCATATTTGAAAAGAAAGATAATAAGTTGAGATATGTAATGTTGTCTGAGGTAGACATCTACATAGCAGTTGAATACTATGGTGGTTGTTAGCATCCATTTCCACTCCTTTTTAGTCAGTCTTCCTGTACTTTAGAAGCTACCAAGCTAGAAATAACATACTGACTTGCAGTTAGGAGGTTAGTTGCAGACTTGTTTTCACCAGTGAGTTGCAGTGACGTAAAATTTGGCATGCAGAACTGAGACCAACAGCATCTTCTTCTTGCTTTGGTTCATTTCTGCTACCAAGCATGGTCATGGACATGTGGGTGTTTTCTACAGCAGAGTTCCAATGCCCAGCCCTTAGCTTCATATCTTTCAAGAGGCCATTCATGAGGTAATCAGTGGTCAGCGTTCCAGCGTCCAGTCACAGGTTCATAGCTACCAAGAACTAGTTGCAGGAGTAATAGCATTAACTGCTGACATTCTGTGATGCTCAGGAGTCTTCAATGTTAATAGTCAGTCTCAATGCTACATGATTATTATTTATGGAATCTGTTATTTTGTTTTGTTTCTTTTAGAGAAAGAAGTTAGATTTCTGCCAACACCGTCTGCCATCATGTTCATAGGACTTTCTCACATTTACCAACATACATCAATGTGCTTCCCCTCTGTGCTCAGCGCTGGTTTATTGGGAAGTGCTAGGGAATAAGACAGATAGGAAATTTAAGGCAAAACTTCAGCACTTTAGAATTTGTGACTGACCTCTCTTCAGTCACTTTGAGCTTTTACAAAAAGTTTCCATTGACATTGTGTAGCTCCTGTTTTCTGTCCTGCAAAATTCCTGGAGGCAAAGAAATAACAAGGGCCTAGGAAACAGCTTGGAAAGCGGAAACAAGGAAGACAATGAAGTCAGTAAACTATAGCAGCTTATGAAAGTGTCCTGTCTCAGTAGCAGATGGTAGAATGTACACCAGAACCCCTGTCTTCTGATTGTAAGTCCCAATGGTCCTTTTACCACATGACTCTTTTTTTTAGCAAAGTATTTTTTCTTAGATAATACAAAAGTAAACTTCTGTCACTCTCCTTTCTGAATTTCTCATCGGTGGATTCCAAGACAAAGATGTTTTACTCTTTAGGGAGATTTATCCTTGAGAGAGCCAGATTCTGTCCAAAGCACCATCAAGTATGTCAGACGTCTTGCTGTAGGATTTAGAAAATGGACTTGCCCCTAACTTCACTTCACTGAAAGTGTTCGTGTTAACTCAGTGTTTCTGCTTGTTGACAGCTACGGAGCCTATTGCCAAGATCTCTGCAAATGGCCTGGATCTTTGGCTCAAGGATCAATTCAAACTAGAGAGCCCCGGGCTCTTTTCAAAGACACACGTGACTGGATAACTTTGAGTCATATTGCGCAGTGTGGGTTAAGCCTAAGGGTGAGGGGATTGTTCAGTTCACGTGACGAATGGTCAAGTGGCTGCCTCTCCATTGTCAGTGCTTCTTCGTCTGAGTCATCCAGGTGTAATAACTTGCATTCTGCCTCATTGTTATACACAGAGCTGGTCTGGGAGAAGAGAATCTGTATGGGAAGGAAAAGGGATAGGCTGCACATAATCCCTTCTGGGAAAGGAAACAGAACTCCAGATGCTGGAGAAGTTCTCTACTTCACAGAACCTACTGATACTTTGAATTGGCACTAGATAAATGTGAACTTCTAAATTTAATTTATTTTGTGAAACTAAGCAAAACCATGTTGCCCTTTCCTTGTTACAAAGTGAGAAGTGAGTACAATTTCAATAAGAAAATAAATGAGCAGTCTCCCTTCTTAGGTACTGTGTTTAAAAATAAGACAAGAGGTTGCCAGTAGAGGTACTGTGGGAGAGTCCTATGGGCATCATTGGATCCTACTATGATTATGAACTCAGGTTTACTATATAAAATAGAGTCCCTGCCTGTCCTTCCTGTTTTCTTTCTTCCTGTTCTTTGCTCAGTGGTTGGGAAGCATACTGTATATCTACCTTAGGCAATAATTCCTTAATGAACTTAATAGCATGAAACTTGGCAGTGTTGCCAGAACAATGTTAGCTCTACTCTGGCATAAGTACCTATTTGCTGGATATTCAATAGACACTTCAAAATGACCTAAATGAACTTACTATCTTCCCTTTGCAAACCTGCACTTCCTCCCTCTTAAAAAAAAAAAAGTAAAAGGACCCTTGCTGGTCATTCATTCCCATGCTCACTGGCTTCCACTCACCATCCTGCCAAATCAATGCACCCTCCTCTTCACTGACCACCTCCACCCAAATTTTAGTTCAGGCATTCATCATTTCTCACTTTAATTTTGCCACCAGCTCCTAACTGGTCTCCTTCTAAGCTTGCCGTCTTCTAACCCATTCTTCAATGGCTCTCAGAGGAAGATTTTTACAACAAATCTGTCAGCTATCTCCTTGAAATCCTTCAATGACTTCTCACTACCCCGTTAATAATAAAGTCCTAACTTCACAGCTTGACAATGGTACAGCCCTGCCTCCATCTGTAGCTTCATTTATCACTATCCCCTGATTCATACCAATATAGTCCTTCTCATTCATTCATTTATTTCCTCTCTCTCTATCCTTTCTCTCCCTCTCATCCACTTATTCTTTGAGACATAGTCAACGTATGTCTTGGGAGAATCTTCCATGAGCCACAAAAGCTAAACTAGAAAACCTGTTTATGTGTTTCCAAAGCACTCTTTTTGCCTCTATGATAGTATTTAAAAAGTATTGTTTTTAGATTCCATATATATGTGTTAGCATATGGTATTTATTTTTCTCTTTCTGACTTACTTCACTCTGTATGACAGTCTCTAGGTCCATCCCTATGTATAGATGATTCCCTTTGTTATAAAGCAGAAACCAGCACACCACTGTAAAGCAATTATACTCCAATAAAGTTGTTAAAAAAAATTAAAAAATATATTGTCGATAATCTATATTTTCCCAATTTCACCCACAAGATTTTAAGCTACCTGAAGGCAGAGGAAAGATCTCATGTGATAAAAATCTCCAAACCAAAGTAGTGAGTCTGGCATGAGGCTTGGACTCAATTGATGCTAGTTCAATTAATCAATTCACCTTAAGCTGGCAGCCTGTGCCAGGCCCTGGACAAACAGATAGGCATACACCAGAATAAGCCAGGATAGAGAGAGGGCACATTTTCTGATGACATGTAATTCATATAACTATTAAAAATTTCTTTTGACACTCAAGAACTAGAGAACTTAGCAAATACAGTGGTTCTCAAAGTGTAGTCTATACATCACTGAGAGTTCCTGAAACCCTTTCAGAGTGACTGAAAGTTCAAATTCTTTTTTCATAATGGTACAGAGACAGAGGTAACCAAAAGTTCCCAGTCCATGGCCCTCTTAGTGTCTCAATAATTTATCCACAGCATTTCTGTATACTAAGTAGCTAGGCTGAAAGAACTCAATAAGTATTCATGTTCTAAAATCTTAATAAATGAAAAAATAATGCAAATAAATGGTGTATTTTTATTTTACTCTTGAATAACTACAGTTATTTATTAATAAGATATGTGTACCAGATGGGCACAACTTTTCAAACCTTGGAATCAGATGGAATACTGTTATCCTCATTTACTATTCCACATTAATTTTTATCACAGGAAGCACTGAAAAATCAAATCTCAAAAATACACTATCATAAAAAGGAATATAGTGGAATCTACCTTGAAACTGAACTAGCTGGAGCTAGTACTTTGTGCAGTATGCAACAGATATTGAGTACTGCTAGGTTTCCCTTGAAATTTAAAAATCTCTCACAGCACCCTGTGAGTTTACTATGGCATCACAGTGGAACTTGGTACACTTGGTCTAGGTACACAGTATTAAGATGTTATTTGCCTTTTTCACCAGGTTGGAATTTGCACTGCTGGTGCAAAACCCAGGGTGGACAAATTTCTGGCACCTTAGCACAAATCAAGTTCATGGTGACAAACCATACTAGTAGTCGTATTCTTTACTGCCATTAACTGTAGTTTAAAAAAAATCAAATTTCGCTTTGCAATGTCCTTGATGAAGCAATAAAAATTATTAATTGTACTACATGCCAACCCTTGAGTACGTGTCTTTTTAACATTCTGTGTGACAAAAGGAAAAGTATGCATAAATCATTTCTGCTGCACATTTGAAATGCAATGTTGTCTCCAGGGAAAGCTCACGTTGTTGTTTGAGTGGAATTAGTCACTTTTTTCATGGAACACAATTTTTACTTATAAGAAAGACTCAAATAATGGTCATTTAGGCTTGAGCATTTGGGAAACATTTTCTTGAAATTGAACAAAGTGAATTTGTCGCATCAAGGAGAACAACTGATGATATTTGTTGCCAATGATAAAATTTGAGATTTCCAGTGAAAATTAGATTATGAAAGACCTGTATCCACTACTGTGAACTTGACAGTTTCCCATTGCTTAAGGATTTTCCTGATGAGACTGGTGGTAATTTTGATAAATGTGATTGTTTTGATATTATATAATGATATGTGTCAACATTTGGAAGTTCTGCATAATTTAGTGAACCAATATTTTCCAAAGGCCAGTGCATCATATTACAAAAATATGCATGAGTAAAAGATCCATCCAAAGTATAAGATAGAGAGAACAAAGAATACTTGGGACAATAGAAACAAATAACAAGATGATAGGTTAAAACCTAACCATACCAATAATTATACCAAATGTAAATGGTCTAAATACCCCAATTAAAAGGCAGAACTGTCCTTGCCTGAACTTATATTGGTATTATCTATCTAATTTTGTCCATTGATAAGTATAAATTGATAACTCATTGTTTTTAATCTGTATTTTCTAATTAGTAGTAAGATTGGACCTCCTTCCATATACTCATTAGATGTTGTCTTAGGTTAGGTTCTCGGGAAAGAAATTCTGACACCGAAAGTTGTGTGCAGTTCCTTTTTCAGAGAGTGCTCTTGAGAAACCTACCTGTTAGAAAATGAATAAGGTGACACTGGACAGAGGGAGAAGTTGACCCTCAGTGCACTTGCAGTTGATGCCTCAGTGGATTCTCTGGGAGTTCTGGAGCTGAGATGGCAGTTCACTGTTGTCTTAAATGGAAGGAAGTGGTCAGGCCTTTGTGTTTCCACACCAGCCAGTACTGGCCACTGGCTACTGGCCACTGTAGTAGAGCATAGTCTTGGGCAGGACAGTTCCCCACAGCTGAGGGCAATTCCCCAAAAGTTAATCAGCTGTGAACTGTCCTCAGACAATATTGCATCTGCTAGGGGATGTTTGTGCTGACCTCATAGTCTAGGCACTGCCTTAATCTGTTTCTGCACCAGCACATCATATAGAAAATGAAACAATTCTATAAAAGTGTCATATCCCTGGTTCCACTCCCTCTACTCAGGTAAACATTTTTAACTCCGTTTGCTGATTATTGTTGTTTACATTTTTTTAATCCAGATCAACTATTCCCAACGTCTTTCATGCTGTGTATGCTATTGAACCCTACTCTGCTAAGACCATTCTCTGAATAGCCTGGGGGAGCTAACCAGTCCTTTAGGAGTTAACCAAGCAGGGCTTCAGCTGTTCCAGACTGACAAGAAATCAATATTTTGAGGTTCACCTGTAACCTATTCTTTGTTTGTTGCTTTGCTTTTTGTTTGTTTGTGTTGTGTTTTTGGAGAAGTTTTATCTCTCAACTCTTTTATTAAGCTTTTATTTCTTTTACAGTGTTTTTAATTGCTATGGGCCCTTTTTGTTTTGTTCCTGTGTTGTGTTCTATTTGTATTATAGCATCCTATTGGTTTATGAAAGCAATATCTTATCTCTTTACTGGTATAATAGTTTATGTAAAGCTTTCTCCTCCCTTCATGATCTTAGGTTGTACCAAATTGCTGGGTTTTTGTTAGCATTTTTTAACCTCTATTTTTAATTTTAGGAATCTCCAAATATCTGTTGGTCATTGACTTTCTGGTGTGTTTTGAAACAACCACTAAAAAGTTGATTGAAACGTGGTTAGGGCTTGTCAGTTGGGGACTTCATGTAGGTTAGTCTTTCTGATGCACTTTGCTACACAACCTACAATTGAGTGCCATTAGTTTTCCTCTTGGGATTGTCAGTTTCATCAGGAAGATTCTATCAACTGTCTGCCTGGAGGGTATAATCCTGGCTGTTGGTTTTGAGATCTGGGTGGAAGTTTGAAATTCCCAAAAATTTGAATGTAGATTTTGAATTAGTCCCCATTAGTCCCCATTAGTACCTTATGTACCTTTTGCATGTAGTATACTAGTCCTCACTTAGCTTAGTGTTCCTAAGTCCATTTTCTCTCTTCAGATCATTGACGTATTTTCTTCTTCTTGGTTGAAGGGAACCCATTGCTTTATGGCACATAGTGACAGAGGATATTGGTGAATCTACCTGCTTTTAAACAGAACCTCACCTTTACATCATCTTTCAGAGGTGCCTGGTGTCAACAGTTCATATGCTTTTGGGGTGTCTCTTGCTGTTGACTCTTGTCCATTCTTCTTGTTCTTGTAGGTTTAGATCTTAATACACATATGTATATACATGGACACACACACACAGACACACACACATACTACAACAAAGCAAACTTTACTGCTAATTTAATGGGTCTAGGGATACAGTCAACATTTATTTTAAACAGAAGTCCTCTGGGAATTCCCTGGTGGTCCAGTTGTTAGGACTCTGTGCTTTCGCTGCCAGAGCCCAGGTTCGATCCCTGGTCGGGGAACTAAGATCCCACAAGCCGTGAGGTGTGGCCAAAATTTAAAAAAAGTCCTCCAAACTTTTGTATTGGTTTTTAATCCAGTTTTAGTGTATTATGTTCAGAGAACATAGTGTTTATGAAGTTTGAGCCTTGGAATTTGTTGAAGCTTTATTTGTGGTTAGTACCTGGCCAATTTTAGGCTTATACACTTAATAAGAATGCATATTTACCACTTGTTGTGTGTAAACTTTTTTCTCGCTCTCTTAATGAGCCTATTAGTCATATTTTTCAAATTTTCTATATTTTTACTCATCTGCTGATTATTTAAATCTGAAGCAATTATATTTAAATCTGCCACTTTATTGAATTTTTTACTTCTTACTTAATTCTGTCAGTTGTTGCTTTATTTATTTTGAGGCTACATTGTTTGGTGAATATATGGTCCCTATAGTTGTAACCTCTTAAGTTGTAATTTTTACTTGTATGTAGTTCCTACTTATCCTTTGTTATTTTTTCACCTTTAATTCTATTTTTTCCCAATATTAAAATTATCTGGATTTTTTGGATTTTTCTTTTTGCCTAGTTATGATTTCTCATTTCTTTATTTCTAGTCTTTTTATATCCTTGTATTTTAAGTGTATCTTTAGTAATGAAAATATTATAATCTAATATTATAATATTGTAATTGCCAGGTATTGCAATCTATCTTTTGATTGGTTATTTTGATTCCCTTATATATATTAAAATAGACATTATATTATTTCTACACTCATATTTAGTATTTTCTATTTATCACCCATTTTATATTCTATTTTCTTCTGTCTTGCCTTCCATTGGAAATATTGAATTTCTTTTTGTCTGAAGGTTTTATTACAAACAGTTTAATTATTCTCATAGTTACTCCAAATATATTAAGACCCTTAGTTATAATTATTTTTCTTTTTTTTATATTTACATCTTTATTGGAGTATAATTGCTTTACAATGATGGGTTAGTTTCTGCTTTATAACAAAGTGAATCAGTTATACATATACATATGTTCCCATATCTCTTCCCTCTTGGGCTACATTTTTGTACTATGTGCAAACCCTGCTGCTCTGGTTAAATTTGCTCAGATAAGTTTTGACTTTTATTTTAATGTGCTCTAAATAATCATCTGCTTATCAGATACCAAATCCAGCATTCAGACATTTAAATAAACCTTACTATTTTAGTCCTATCTTTAAAATTGAAGCACTTGGTTTTCTTTAGTTCTCTCTCTCTTATTTCTTTTACAGTTTATTTTATTTTTTTAACATCTTTATTGGAGTATAATTGCTTTACAATGGTGTGTTAGTTTCTGGTTTACAACAAAATGAATCAGTTATATATATACATATGTTCCCATATCTCTTCCCCCTTGCGTCTCCCTCCCTCCCATCCTCCCTATCCCACCCCTCCAGGTGATCACAAAGCACCGAGCTGATCTCCCTGTGCTTTGTGGCTGCTTCTCACTAGCTATCTACCTTACGTTTGGTAGTGTATATATGTCCATGCCTCTCTCTCGCTTTGTCACAGCTCACCCTTCCCCCTCCCCATATCTTAAAGTCCATTCTCCAGTAGGTCTGTGTCTTTATTCCTGTCTTACCCCTAGGTTCTTCATGACATTTTTTTTCTTAAATTCCATATATATGTGTTAGCATACGGTATTTGTCTTTCTCTTTCTGACTTACTTCACTCTGCATGACAGACTGTAGGTTTATCCACCTCATTACAAAGAGCTCAATTTCGTTTCTTTTTATGGCTGAGTAATATTCCATTGTATATATGTGCCACATCTTCTTTATCCATTCATCTGTCGATGGACATTTAGGTTGTTTCCATCTCCGGGCTATTGTAAATAAAGCTGCAATGAATATTTTGGTACATGACTCTTTTTTAATAATGGTTTTCTCAGGGTATATGCCCAGTAGTGGGATTGCTGTTTAATTATTCTCATAGTTACTCCAAATATATTAAGGCCCTTAGTTATAATTATTTTCTTTTTCAATTTCTTAAGCTTATGGATAGCTCTATCTTCCCTCTAAAGAAGACAAGTAGACTAGCATAATATATAACATTCCCTCAGTTCCCGTCACCTTGAATTTTAGTTTGAATTATTATAGTCAGCATTAAATTTTACTAATTTTAATAATATTTTCATTCCTTTTCTTGTGGTATCTTCCTGGATTTATGTCATCTTTTCGTCAAACTACTTTCTCTAAAATGTTCTTAAAGAAGATCTTTGTGCAAGAAATACTCTAAATTTATATATATTTGAGAAGCTCTTTATTTCATGCCTGTATCTAAAAATAGCTTTTCTGTGTACAAAATTATAGTTTCAGATTATTTTTCTTAAACATTTTGAAACATAATTTGTTGTTTTTTTACATCAGTTTGTGGTAAGGAAAATCTGTAAATCAGTAGAAAAGTCTGGTGTCAGATCTGATTCTTGTTCCTTTGTGGTATTATTTATATTCAGTAAGGTTTCATTTTTTTAATTTTACTTTGTATTCTTGCCTTAAACAGAACCCCTGGCAACCACTGATTTTTTTACTGTTTCCATAGTTTTGCCTTTTCCAGGATGTCAAATAGTTGAAATCATGTAGTATGTCGCCCTTTCAGATTGGCTTCTTTCACTTAGTAATATGCATTTGAAGGTTGTCATGGCTTGATAGCTCATTTCCTTTTAATGCTGAATAATATATCATTATCTGAATGTTCCACATTTTATTCATTCACCTATTGAAGGCTATCTTTGTTGCTTCCAAGTTTTGGCAATTATTCAATTAGTTATTTTTTAAAACTTCTTGACCCTATTTCAAATTATCATATCTTTCCATAACTCTTTGAGAATATTTTTACACTTGGTTTTAATTCATTTTTGATCTAATACATTAATCTGGTCCTCCAGTATAGATCATTCAAAGTATTACCTTTCTTTTATAGCAGGTAACTTATAAAATTTCTCATTATTCACTAAAGCTCATATTTCTCTGAATGTATCAGCTACTTTGGTTAATAAGATGCCCAATGAGAGAAACTAAATCCTAAATCCTGATGCCTTTACTGAAACATTTAATGGAGGTAGGGAGATATGGCTCAGAATGGAAAACATTGGTATTAAATCTAGGCTGAACCATTGTCCATTTGGCACACTCCCAACCAGTTAATCCTGCCCCTCAGTAAAACTCCCTGTTCCATCACCCTTAGTACTACTCTTATCTAAGAGATCTTTTCCATGATTGTAATAAACGAGTTTAGGAACTAAGGAGGGAGAGGAAAGTAATGTTTTAGCTCACCTTCCTGCAACCATTGGCTCCCCACCTCTTGCACCACTAGATTCACTTGCATGCTGCCTCCAGCTGGGCAGACCTGGTATGGAACTGCTCAGTGTTGGCTTTGCAGTGGTGATGGAATGGGCAACAATCCTGGTGGGGCAAGGCTGTAGTGAGAAAAGAGAACAGTGGAAAGATTTTCCCCAACCTATCCCCTGATTGTACATAGCCATCATCTCTGAACCACCATTTTCTCCTACATCAAAATCCATTCATCTGTCTTTCAGGAGTTTCTCAAATTTGTGGCATTGTTTTCCCAGACCAATCAATCTCACGTCTCTCCCACGTTTGGCGTATTCAGGATTGGACTTGGGAATGGAGGAGAAAACCTGTGTTATTTTGACATCTTGTCAGGAATAGAAAGTCTCCATAACACTTTTAGATGAGAGGTATCTTAGAAATATCAAAAATCAGAGCTATTAATCATAGTCATGGGAATCGAGAGTACTAAATCTTCATTTAGGAAAATGAATGTTTGGATGTCCTATGTGACTGAGATGCCTTAGAAATTAAATGACAAATATTAGTTGAATAAATGGATGAATTGTGTGCTTGTTTGGTCTTTTGCCTTGGTGTGTGGGGTGTGAGTTTTTCTGCAAGTGCTCGTGTTACCTTCTTTCTTATACTTAGGGAGCTATGATTGGGCAATTCCATGAGTGACCACAAGGGGTGCTGAGAAAATCCCCCTAAGTATTGCTTTGAAAATATCATTCAAACTACAAGTCATTTATGTATTTAATTGTGGTGTAGTTCCCTTACAATGTTGTGTTAGTTTCTGCTGTACAATGAAGTGAATCAGCTATATTTATACAATAAGAAGTCATTTAACTTTCAGCATCATTTGGAAGGAACATAAGAGAAGAGTGATGGGATACATGAAGAGGTTACATTTCGTTCATTTAAGGAACATGTATTAAGTCAAATGCTAACGCTATACTTGATACTAGGATGACAAGCATAGGTAAAATATAGTGAATTTATAGTTTACTATGAATCTATAATTAAAATAAATGTAATTTGTATAATAATAAAGATAGGCACAGAATGCTATGGGAGCAAATTAAAAAGAGTCCCCAATTCCTGCTCTGGAAGTCACAAAGCAGTTGAAATGGTTCTCTGGAAAGAGGGTCATGGAGCCATATGAGAGCTCAGGCCATACAGGGAAGAGTAAGTCACATGATATGGCCAAAGTGCAGAGTGCATGGAGGCCAGGAGGGTGGGAGAAACAGCTCCTCGGGAAGCTGGAGACTTAGACTGGAGTCAAAGGACAAACTTAGATGCCATCATAAGGAATTCAAATGGAACTTCTAGCTTAAGTTACAGGAAGCCTTAATATTGTTTTAAGATAACCTCTTTTAGATGACCTAAATATGCCAGCTTATTCTAATGCTGCCAACGGGTCAATCTCTTTGAAAGTCTGTGAGGAACTCCTTGAAGCAGTCAGAGACCTGAAGAAGTTATCATGGTGGCGTGCTATCAACATACCCTGTGCTGTCACATAGAACTGGGGTTTGAATCCTGGCAGATTCACCTACTCAACAAGCTGTGTAACTTTGGACATGTGGTTATAGACCTCTGAGTCTGTTACTTATGCAGTGATATTTTATCTCATGCCCCTGTTATGTGATTTAAATGAGATAGTTCAATATATGTTCAATAAGTGTAAACATTTTAAAGAGATAATCCTTTAGTAAACTATTTATATCATAAAATGATAGTTTAAAATCAAAAGGTTGATTTCCTAGTCAGCTAAATTATGTCTTTAGTCCCTTCTATAGAGGTGATTCATAGCACATATTTTTATTTTTAATCTTTTAAAATCTGTAATGCAGGTGGAATTTTCAGTCCTTACAGGTTGAAGGTTGGTACAAGAAGGAAAAATGGAAGATCTGAAAATCACAAGCATTCTATAAATGAGCAGCAGAGGCTGATAGAGATCTTCAGCCTCCTTGTCTCAGTGGGGCCATAGGATGGAATTCCTGCCAATGAACTATTAATAGAATCGACGTGCGCTCTTTCAAGCCATCAAAGCTTCCATGGCTTTTTCTCATTTTCTCTTTTTTTTTTAAAATGTATTTTATTGAAGTATAGTTGATTTATAATGATGTGTTAGTTTCTGGTGTCCAGCAAAGTGATACAGTTATACATACATTCTTTTTCATATTCTTTTCCATTATGGTTTATCACAGGATATTGAACATAGTTCTCTGTGCTATACAGTAGGACCTTGTTGTTTATCCATTCTGTATATAATAGTTTACATCTACTAATCCCAAACTCCCAATCTTTCCCTCCTCCACTCCCCTCCCTTTCGGCAACCACAAGTCTGTTCTTTATGTCTGTGAGTCTGTTTCTGTTTCGTAGATAAGTTCATTTGTGTCATAATTTAGATTCTACATATAAGCATATCACATATTTTTTAGAAAGGAGTTTGATACAGGGAAGATACTCAGTAAACTCTTGTCGACTTAGTGAACACATGTCTTTTACTATAAAATATCAAGTTGTTCTAGACTAGGGGGGCAATATGATGCTGCTGAGTTAAATCATGTAACTTACATAATTATTTTTTTAATGTTTTTAAAATCCTGGCACTTTAATTCAATCCCTACAATATTTTCTTTTTCAGAGAACAGAACGTGAATCTCTTACTCCCTTTTGGATAACCAAGGGTCAAAGATAGAGTCAGAATTTAAATCAAGATCTCCCCACACCCAAATATACGCTATTGCCTGTGCTCTTTCCTAATGCTTCTTCTTTTTGAAAATCTTAAGCCGAAGGGCCTTTCCGTAGAAGCTTATTAGAATTCTCTTTGTGGTTAAGGGATCTAGCAATGAAAGCTGTGTTGTCCTGGTTTCCTAAGTCTCTGGGAGAGGAGTTATTCTGTGGACAAAATGCCTGCAGCTGTCAGAGCCGTATGCTGGAGAATAGGCCAACAATTTTACAGTTCAAGACCAGATGTGATCGAACGTGTCGACAAAGTGCAGGATCACAGGGTCAACTGCCGATTTTCCAGATCAATTTTTAAACTGTCTCTGCTGATTAGGGCAGTGGAAATAGCCATACATTTCTTGGGGAAGGGAATGATCAGGGAACAGAAGCTAACATAATTCATCCCAGCTTAGAAAAATTGTCCACGAGGTATTCTACTTGATTCATCTTTTTCTTTTTTTCTTCTGCATATTTGAAAACATTTTGGAGGGGAAGTGTAGGAATCATCTTCCCCAGAACACTGGCAGATCTTTCTTGATTCCATTAATGGAAGCTTGGTGCCAGGTCAAGATGCTTCGTTAAATATTGTCCTAACGGGTGCCTTTGTGGCTAGCGTTCCACTGGCAGAGAGTTTAATTCTCTGCAAACATGGTTCAAGGTAAGGTGTTATTCTTTATTCTTTCTCCTGGGTGTATTCTGAAGGCAGAGTGGTTGCTGAGTGAGGTTACCCTGCCTGAAAGAATATAGGGAGGTAAGTTCCAGCTTCTTTTTTCAGGGAGTCATAGCAAAGAGCTGTGGTTCTGGATGATTTCCCATGCTCATTCTTTTCAAAATGAAGAATCCTGAAATTCAGCCTATAGTATAAAATTACTCAAATTCCAGTTTTCTTTCCAGAAAATTGACAGAGAGGCTATATTTTGCATTGCTAAATAGGCAAAAGCAGTTACCTCCTCCAAATCTTGAATACACATTGGTGTCTATGTACCATCCAATAATCTCATGTGGTTTTCATCTCTGCTGTGTGCACCTTAGGGAAATGGTACCAAAAAACTGAATTCACTTGTCCTAGAAAGACTGGATGAGACCCGAACTGGCTCCCAGGTGGAAGAATCAAACACAGTAAATGTGAATTCCTTCCATTTCCTTTATGAAAGAAAATTTCCCAGGGGAAAAATGAATGCAGTGTAACTAACAGCCATTCTGAAGTTCTTATATGGATGCCAGAGGTGGTCTTGCTTAATTATTTTATTCCATTTTTAATCACCACCAGCTTTATTCATTCGGATAAAAGATGCAAAATAACTGTCCAATTTTAAATTTTAAAAATTACATCTCTTTTTCATCATCTTTGCGTTCAGTTTGCTAAGACTACTTTCTCATACAAGCTAGTCTTTTATGACCAAACGTGAATGTATCACGGATGCGAATAGCAGTTCCAATCTTACATTTGAATCCTTATGTCTGTACTGCTGTCGCGAAGGGCTTGAGCTATTGAACGTGCAAGGCTAGTGTGTGAAGTAAAGAGGACCCATGCATCACCTGACATGAAGTCTCCACCCTCACCTGGGAAAATACTTCCTACTAGACAACCTGACACACCTCCCTTTCAAGTAGGGTGTACAGTGTCCAGAAAGGGGTTTAACACAGCAAACTCAGTATCAAAAAACATGGGATTCACAGTATACAATATGAAACTGAGAATCCCACAATATCCCAATTTCTTACATCTTAATTCAGACAGATACACACAGCTAGGCATAATACGATGTGATACATATAATAGTATTGTGACAAATAGGGACCCACAGGGCCAGCACCTCAGCCTGAGGATGTCAGGATTCCTTAACACAGGAGGTGCATTTAATCTAGCTCCTGGATGATAAATAGTTTGTCGGGCGGAAGAGGAAAGGACGTTATGGCAGAATTTGAAGATGACCCCTGTGATCTTTGACCTTATATACTTCCCTCCCATTAAGTGTGGGTAGAACTTGTTACTAGAATAAGATATTACCCCTATAATTGTATTATATGGCAAAAAGGATTTTGCAGGTGTAATCAAGGTCCCTGTCAGTTGTGTTGATCCAAAGGAGACTACGAGGGTGGGTCTGATCTAATCAGGTGAGCCTTTTTTTTTTTAAGCTGAAGTATCGTCGCTGTACAATACTACATGTCACAGGTGTACAATATAGTGATTCACAATTTTGAAAGGTTATACTCCACTTATAGTTATTATAAAATATTGGTGATATTCTGCATGGTGTACAAAATATTCTTGTAGCTTATTTTACACCTAATAGTTTGTACCTCTTACTTTCTCACCCCTGTCTTTCCCCTCCCCCCTTCCCTCTCCCCACTGGTAACCAATAGTTTGTTCTCCATATCATTAAGTCTGCTTATTTTCTGTTATATTCACTAGTATGTTGTATTTTTTCAATTCCACATGTAAGTGATAGCATACAGTAGTTGTCTTTCTTTGTCTGGAAATGGACCGGGTTCTTTCTGAAGTCAAAGACTTTGGAAGTGTGTGAAGGGGACCATGGAACAAAAACCTGAGAGCAGCCTCTGGAAACTGCATGCAGCACCCCCAGACAACAGCTAGCGAGACTGGAGAGACCTGAGTCCTCCAGCTACAGGGAAATTAATTCTGCCAACAACCTGAAGGAGCTTGAAAGCAGGTCTTTCCCTGGTGGAATATGGTGGGATGGCCAGTGTCACCTGTGGCCAGTGAGACGTCTCATGTTGAGGAACGACAGGAAGTGAGGTGAGAAAGTCAAGTTGGAGAAGCTTTCTGAAAGACCAGCACTCAGGTGCGGGAGGCAGGGTGAAGCACAGGTGATTCATTAGATCTAGGTCTAGAAAAGTACATAATAGAAGCAGGCAATGAACTAGAGGGGGGTGGTCCCCTAAACAGCAAGACTGACAAGAGAGCTATTGTAATAAGGCAAGAAGTGCTGCAAAAATGAAAGAGAGGTGGTGGCTCCCAGAGACATCTTAGTGACCAGACTGAGTTTTTGGCCTGTTGGGCTGCACCCCACAGGCCTATGAAGCCTGTGCTTGCCCAGCGTTAAGATCAAAGAAAGAGCCAGGAGTCAGCGACAGAGACATCAATGATTTAATGGATGGGGGAACTTACACATCTGAAGCAAGGTCCTGGAGTGACACCCCACCATGTGCAGCAGATGGTGGGCAGGACATGGTGACAGTCTTCACCCCCAGGGGTCAGGGGGGAGGTTACCAGTTATAGCGGAATTTGACTCAGGTTGTCTCCTCCGCTACCATGAAAACTAGCAGTAGTGCATATTCCTCATTACACTTTTGATAAGAGCAACCACTACCTGGGGTGGGGACAAGTGTGTAGGAAGGTCAGGTATGTGAGTGGGGTGTAGGTGAAGCAGGCACTGGTCCAGCAGGGAATGTACAGAAAGCAAGAGGACAGCCATCTTGAGTGGCCTGACCATACATGGCCCATTTGTTCTCACATTTATTTTAAATTCCTCTGAAAAAAACAATAGAATTGTGGACCTTCCACCTGGATGAAACCTCAAGGAATCATTTGATGATATAAAAACCTCACCATCAATCGAGAAAATACCAAGTTGCTCAAATGAAAATAAGTGGGTATAAGCAAAGTCACATGAGTTCTAAACTTTGTTTCATTCTTTTTGTGTGTGTACGTAAGTTCTGTGTTCAGAGCATAGTCATTTGGTTGATTCATGGCACTAGTTTAAGGTAAAGTAGATAAAATATACATCAAGTTGAGATACATCATCCATCTTGCCTAGCCTCCTGCCTTCAGACAGGCAAAATATTATTATTACCATGAAATCACTGAGGTTGAAAGGGCCAACGAACCTGTCACTGGGTAATCAGCAGTGGGGAGAGAGTGACTCGAGTTCCATTCTTCAGATCCCTGTTTTTTTCATTATTCCATTGACAGCAGGCCAGGAAGACGATGGCTTTGGAGAAGCCAGGAGACACGTTAGTCACAAGATCAGGGTCACCGGAGAAAGTTTGTGGGTGGGAATTTCCCAGATGAGTCTGGGAACGATGTCGATAACACCAAGCATTTCATTCTGAAGTCTTTCTTGTATTGAATTCAAGTGTTTAGAGTCTACTCCCTAATTTTATCAAATAGGAAAACAGCTCACTTTTTAACGTGAGATGGTTCACCAGCTTTGGTTCAATCCCAGCAGTGTTACAAAGTAGACTCCAATTCAAACTTAAAGAACTGTGTTCCATTTTTTCATTAACCCAGAGTTGAGATGGAATTGTCTCTAGGGCCTTAGGAGGACTGCTGTGCCTACTGTTATCATCCCTAGACACCCAGATGTTGCATATTAATATCATGATAACTATTATGGTTATGACTTCCTGCAGCATTTCTTTCTTGGAGCTAATATTAAAAGAAAGAAAGAAAGAAAGAAAGAAAGAAAGAAAGAAAGAAAGAAAGAAAGAAAGAAAGAAAGAAAGAAAGAAAGAAAGAAAGAAAGAAAGAAAGAAAGAAAGAAAGAAAGAAAGAAAGAAAGAAAGGAAGGAAGGAAGGAAGGAAGGAAGGAAGAAAGAAAGAAAGAAAGAAAGGAAGGAAGGAAGGAAGGAAGAAAGAAAGAAAGAAAGAAAGAAAGGAAGGAAGGAAGGAAAGAAGGAAGGAAGGAAGGAAAGAAGGAAGGAAGGAAGAAAGAAAGAGAAGAAAGAAAGAAAGGAAAAGAAGAAAGAAAGAAAGAAAGAAAGAAAGAAAGAAAGAAAGAAAGGAAGGAAGGAAGAAAGAAAGAGAAGAAAGAAAGAAAGGAAAAGAAGAAAGAAAGAAAGAAAGGAAGGAAGGAAGGAAGGAAGGAAAGAGGGAAGGAAGAAAGAAAAGAAGAGAAAACAAAAAAGAGCTTCATTATTTTAGCTCCTTACCCAGTTGAAACATTTGCTTTTGCATTAAGTGCCTTCAGAAAGGCTGTGGTTGGAACAGAGCAGGGTAGCCCACCTTCTGGGGCTTCTTGCAGGCTCTCTTTAACATCACCAGGAACATGGTGCAGAGCAGGGATGCTCTCCATGTGGAAGGGAGCGATAAGGATCCACATCCTTAAACTAGAGTGAAAATACATTCATTTCTGAAAATAATATGTCTCTGGTTTCTATTTATATTCAAACCTTTTGAAGATCCTGGGGAAATAGCACAGGAGCAGGGCTTCTGTTCCCTGATGAATTGAGCATTTGTTGCCCTGGAAGAAGAATCCTTCCTGTGGGGCGTCGATAGCAGCTGAATGAATACCAGAAAGGATGAAGGATTACAAATCGGGCCCTGGCTGCAGTTGGATGTGATGTCAACCAAGTGTGGTATTATTTTTCCTTTATGTTGAACTGCCTTTCACGTTCCTTCTCTGTTAGGGTGTGATTTAGAGCACACTCCACCTGGGTCTGCGCCATCCGTGTTCCTGACCAGGGTACCACAGGTCCTCCTCTCTAGATGTGTGCGATTTTCCCGAGGCCCTAAGAGCCAGTCTGTGTTGCTTGGGGTGTTCCCAGGTGATGCTAAGGAATGTCTCACTAAAACCAGAAATTTTAGAAAGGCTTCTCTTTGGTGGTCATGCTATTCCTGGGGATGACTACAGGATTTATAAAAGGAATCAACATTTTGGGCCAGATTCCAATATGAGGCAACACAATCAGCTCTAATCCAGCCTAACCCTAACAGAATGTTATATCATCACTAACTTGGGAATTTGCTGTTTATATGTTTAGGCTTAATCATATTTTAACCCCACTGAGCTGGCTGCACACAGGAAAAGCTCCCGGTTGCTTCCTGCAGGTGCAGTTTGCAGGAAGGGTTCTGTTCAATGCCAGCTTTGCCTTTGAGCCCATGTGCCTTTGTGGTGATTACTACATCTTTCCCCAGTTCTGACCTTAGTGCTGGGGTAGGATCTGACAAGATCCCACAGAGCTACAGTCCCACAGGCTTCGTGCTGAGATCCTGTAAAGTCATACCACTGGTGTAGTCACAGAAAAGACCACACCCAGGAAGGAGCAGGTCCAGAGTACTCACCCTTTGCCCATTGTTCCTCCCCATCAAAAGAGGAGACAAAAAATGAAAACCCTCAAAGAGAAGGGGAGGGCAGGAAAACAACGGCCTAAAGGGGCCATGTTCTGTTTATCCTTTACTATCCCACATTGCATCATATCTTGGAAGCCTTAGGCACCCCTCCTTCACCCCACCTCCCCGACCCTGCCAGCCCTCTGTTTTCTCTTAGACAGCTTTATGATTTCCTGTGTCATTGAACTTTCTCTACCCTCTTGTGCTTACATGCCTTTCTCATCCACTGGACTTTAAGCTTCTTGAAGGCAATGATTATACTGCTTTATCCAATCCAGAAATATTTATTAAGCTCCTACTATACATATATTTTTTTCAGACCCTGGAGACTCAGGAAGTGAACAAGGCAGAGAAGACCCCTGCTCTGGTGGAACTTACTTCTGGTCAGACAAAACCTGACTCTTTTGTCTCAGGTTTGGCAGGTGGGGCAGTGAGTCAAGAAGGAACGCTAAGAGTGTTTTTAGGGAATTTTATGGTTTCTGGAGGAGCGAAGATATTTTTCCCCCTCTGGATCATGATTTGTAGGAAGATGTAAACACTGAACAAGCAGAATTTATAAGGCAATCAAATGAAATTATTTTTTTGTTTTCCACTATCCTTTTAAAGTTTTTCCTACCTAGATAAAAATTCCTATAGCCAATTTTCTGATCATACTTAGATCCTAAAGTCACTTTAAGTCACAAATAGAGTCCACTTTAGAAATTGCAATGTGGAGTCCAAGATATTAGTGAAAAGTTTGAACTTTTTTTTTTGGTTGCGCCGGGTTTTAGTTGTGGCATGTGGGATCTAGTTCCCTGACCAGGGATCGAACCCAGGCTCCCTGCACTGGGAGCACGGAGTCCTAGCCACTGGACCTCCAGGGAAGTCCTGAAAACTTTGAACTTGATTTAAGTCAAATATCTTCCCATCCCCTGACTCAGGGCTGCTTCAGGCTGGCAGGCAGCTGGGGGAAATAGAAATGATATGGTTGACTTATTCTATATTTCTCTACCTTATACCTCTCCTAACTGTCCACTTGCTAACTAGTTTCTGATCCCTTTGTGATCAGAGTTATGGGTGGAGAAGGAGGAATGTTAAGAAGTAAGGAAAATTCGTACTTAAAATGGTCCTCTCCTGAGCTGGCTTCATGCTCTCTGGGTGGCAAATGTGTAAAACCATCCTTACCTGTTGTAGGTACTTTCATTGGTTTTTTGGAAATTCCCATTAGTGGAGACCTACTTCCTGCAGCTCCCCTGACCCATAATGATGGATTTCCTGTAAGTAAGTCCTTCTGCAGCCCCCAAGAATACACTGTTCATTTTCAGTTTCATGTTACTAAAGTTCCCTCCATGCCTTTTAGTGGCCTTATTGGGCAGGACCCAGGCTAAGCCCACACTGGCTCTTCTCCCATCTGGCCAACCCCTAGTCTTTCAAAGACACTCAGGCATCACTTGTCTCAACAAATTCTGGACTGGTTGGCTGATCCCAAGATAGATCCTCCATCCTGCTTTCATGGTCTATGACTCAGACATCCATTGTTTGTGTGTCCCAACTCAGAGCAGTCCACAGATTTGTCCTCAGTAAACTTGATGCATAAGAGTTAGCCCGCATGAGGCGCTCATGGCATGGAGAAGGCTTTGGAGAAGAGCTCTCTCCAGAGAAATTTCTTTAAAAAAATCCTTCCCCTCTCTACTTTCAGAAACGTCCCCCAACCACTACTTCTGCCCTTTTTTAAAATCTTCATTCTGTCAGGACAACCCAGGAGCAGTAGAACTAGCTCTCCATCCTTACCTTGCAAGTTCTGAACCGGATGACCTGGCTTTGGAATTTCGCCTTTATTTTACCTTAGCGACTGGCTGGAAACATCAACTTAAACATTTTCCAGATAACACATGGCCTAGAGATATCAGGGCCCCTCTGGAGAGGGCCTATCTGGGAAGACAGAGGCCAAACAGCTCAGAGATAGAGACGAAGACTTGATGACACTTTCCGGAGCCCTGGATCAAGACAGACTTGGAACCAGACCTACCTCTACAACCTCGCATATCACCGTTTTTAGCCTCTGCTGGTTTGCATTTGGTTTCTGTTTACTTGCGACTGGAAAGATTCCACACTAAGACCCCCATCCCTTTTCCTGTAACCTATGAGCCAAGTAAATTTGACCACCCATTACTCGGAAGCAACCACCTTTTCCTCTTTCCTTTACTTTGCTTCAGCGTTTCCTTCTTAGGGAATATTTCCCCCTCCCCCCATCTTGCCCTCAGTCCCTCAGGTACCAGAAAGAAGAAATTCTCATTTACATGCTTACACATAAGTGGGCATGCACATGCACACACAGAGTGAAACAACTGCTTGGTGACTGCATTGTAGGAACAGGGAGCACTTACCTCAGAGGCATCAGATTCTTCAGTGCAGAGCTTAACGGGTTGTTTTAGTGATGGAAGTTGCAGCCACTGAGTCTTTTCTGGGAGAAGAACATTAAACCATGAAGAATCGAGTCCTCCAGTTCCATTTTTTTTTTCTCTCTCTCTCTTAAGATTGCTTTGGCTTTATCAAAGATAAGGTGACCGTATGTGTGTGGGTTTATCTCTGGGCTTTCTATCCTGTTCCATTGATCTATCTTTCTGTTTTTGTGCCAGTACCATACTGTCTTGATTACTGTAGCTTTGTAGTATAGTCTGAAGTCAGGGAGCCTGATTCCTCCAGCTCCATTTTTCGTTCTCAAGATTGCTTTGGCTATTCGGGGTCTTTTGTGTTTCCATACAAATTGTGAAATTTTTTGTTCTAGTTCTGTGAAAAATGCCAGTGGTAGTTTGATAGGGATTGCATTGAATCTGTAGTATAGTCATTTTGACAATATTGATTCTTCCAATCCAAGAACATGGTATATCTTTCCATCTGTCTGTGTCATCCATCGTTTTTCCTTAAAAATGTGGCAGGAATCTAAATGTTGGCTGCTGAGAAGTGGAGAAGGAAAGATGGGTGTAAGGGAAAGAGTGGAAGGAGGATGTGGCAGAGACTGCCAGGTTTCCACCCACAGTGGTTCTCACCTCCTTTTGTAGTAAAGGAGATGGGGCCCGGCACGGAGCTACCTGAGTAGTAACTACACTTCTCAGCTCCCCGCACTTAGTTTGCTCTTAAGGCTGAATTCCTACACATGGCGTTGAGAGGAAGTGGTAGGTGCCAGTCCTGGCTGAGAGCCATGGGCGGTACGTGTTCCTTCCCACTCTCTTCCCCTTTCCTGTGGCTGTGACAACTGGGGTTTGTCAGTCTTAGCCACGTGAATACAAGGCCTGGAGGACAAGGAAGCATAAACTCGTTCCCAACCGGGTCCCCGAATGATCCCATGCAGCAGGGCCAAAGGCGAGCCTGGAAATCTGACTCCATCCTGCTATGAAAAAAGAAAGTTTGTTGGTTCTTCAAGTTGTAATATCAGGGGATCTCTTGATATATTAGTTTTGCCTTACTCTAGCTGTGGACCCAGATTAATGACAAGTGACACCCCAAATAGGATGGTTATTAAGATATCTCCTATCTAACAGGACCAGGGAGATTGGTGAGGGATATCTGATATAAAATTTAAGATGTTGCCAACTGTGTGCTGGGCTGTGATTCTTCTTGGTTATCTTAAAATCTAGGCATGGAGCAACCTTATGTCAGTGATGTTTTGAGAAGCTAAGGGTAGGAGTGATGTAGGGCAGAGAGAGAAAAAAATAGCTTGAGAAGATGAGAGGCAGAGAAGAGATTGAGAATTCAGTGAAGCAAGAAACTGTAGGAAAATGACCATGAGAGAGTCAACCCCTAAAGACCTGTGAGGTATACTGAGGAGGGTGCTGACGCTCCACAGTATGGATGGAGGATGGAGATTTAAGCCAATTTTCTTCAGCAACTGAAAAACAACCCCAGCATGTTAGAAGATGAGGTGGGGCAGGCAGCAGACACTTAGGCTATGTCCTTTTCTATTGTGCAAATCCTCTGCCTTTCAAGCCCCCATCCAAATGTCACTTCCTCCATAAGCTCCTGTCTGCCCTTGGGTCAGCATGAAAGGGAATCCTTTGGAGGGTATCCTGCAAAGTTCCACGGACAGAAACCTTGGTCCTTCATGGGACCTTGTTGGCAGCCCGATGCAGTAAATAGGACATTAAGCTTTGCATGATAATAAATGAAGAATATAATTTTACGAAAAGAGTATCTCACAAGGATAGGTGGGTTTATAAAGTGCCATCCTAGCCCATCATCAGAAGGGCTCGAAGTGAGCAAGGATTCATTTTATTATTTCCTGTAAAGGGAAACTTGAACTCTTCCTGTGCCAAGGGGGCGTGACAAGTCCCTCCCACCTGAGGGTGTTACTGACCTCTATTAATGTCTGAAAGATGACCTGAAATTACTAGAGCCCCTCCCACTGATGTCAAATTATAAATACAAAGTTGCTTTTTTTGTTTTTCCTTCCTTAGCAGTGGAATAAATGGATCAAAAACAGCAACTGCTGATGAAAACTCAACTTCCAAATACATTCCACGGCTTATTTGTGGAGGGAAATGTTCTTTACCTTTTGAACTTTCAGATAGCTGGCAAAAGCAAATGGGTAAGCCTTTTTTTTTCTTTTTAATTAAACAGGAAAAAATATCACACCCTGGTTTGGCTGGTAACCAAAGGCAGGGGCTTCATAGCTATTCCTGAAGGATCACTGCACAGATGTGTGGCTGGACAACGGGAACAAGGACCAGGCTTGGTGATTGTCATGGTGACAGTCTTGGTCTAGAAACCACAGCAGCCAGGGTTTCTGGAAGGGGGTGTGGGGTGACGAGAAATATAATGGTTCATTTCTCTGCATACCATAACCTTGCACCTTCTTGCCTATAAATCAGAACTGTTTGAAAATTCACCACATCCTTTTTCTGTCCAGGCCTGTGAAACTGCTTCCTTTCATCCAGCAGATAGATGCCTGTGGTTTCAGAGCCCCGGGATGTTCCATTCCATGTGCCACATGCATGTGGTTAGTTAATGACTGGATTGTCTACTGAGGTTTGTGACCACTGATTGCTGCAAAGCTCTACCTGACTCCTTTCTTCTCCTGGAGAAGGTGAGAACATTCTTACCGTATTAGTCATGCTGGGGCCTTCTTTTTTTCTCTTTTCTTTTCTTTTTTTTTTAATTCACAGGAAATGTTTCTCTCTGAAAGCACATAATTTGGCCAATAGCAGCTTCCTAGGTTCAGAGCAACTTTACCACCTATCAGGAGTTTTCCAAGATAAAGTTTGTAGTAACACAGTTTTCGCAGTAGAAATGTCACCAAATTGCATAAACTCAAGGCATGCTTTGGCCTTCAGTCACTCTGCAAATATCTATTGAGCGGAGTTCACTGGGGTCAATAGGATGAACTGGAGCGTTGTTTTTCCTCATCCTTAGAATTTACCGGCGACCTACGCAAAATCACACAGGCACTATTTTGTTCCTAAAAGAGGCATTTGAATACTGAATATGGACAGCAGTGCAGGCAATACCACTCTTCTTCTATTAAAGAGTTGATGAATGGAGGGGCGACAAAGTTGGACACAAGAGCCAGATGGCTGCCATTTGGGGCTGACATTTACCCGGTTGGCACTGGAACATCCAGCTGCAGAAGCCAGGCTCCGAGTGCTAATGAGTTCACAAACAAGACCAATCCTCCTAATTAATGTTCTGTCATTTGGAACCTGACTGTAGCCTATCAGACAGGAAATCCACATCTGAGGCTGTCTGCATAATTCAAAAGAGCCAGTTACAAAGCAGAAGGTAGAGGAAAGAGTTCTCACAGTCTACACAAAGCCATTCCACTTATTACTGGGTAAAAATTGCTTAGTCCTCTGTGATGATCCCTCATGTGACAACCTGGCTATGTTCTTGTACCCAGTTATTCAATCAAATACTCATCTCAGTATTGCTGTGAAGGTGTGTAGTAAGTATGATTAACACCTACAATCAGTTGACTTTACACAAAGGAGATTCCTGGATAATCTGAGTGGATCTCATCCAATCCACTGAAAGGCCTTAAGAACAGAACTGAGGTTTCCCTCTGGAAGAAGAAACTCTACCTGTGAATTGGAGCATCAGTTCCTGCTTACGAGTTTCTACCCTGCCCATCCTGACAGCCTGTCCTAGGGATTTGGGGCTTGTCTAGACAGCTCAACTCACAAAAGCCATTTCCTTGCTCTCTCTCTCTCTCTCTCTCTTGTGTGTGTGTGTGTATTATGACATATAGTTAATGTATAATTAATATTATTCATATCATTAATGTATAGATTTGTATTAATATATAGCCTACTGGTTGTTACCCTGACTGATACCAATACATCATCTCATCCATCATTGACCTAGAGGTAATAAGTAGCCAGGCTGATTTTTTTTTTTATTGAATCAAGTAGCAAAAGATAGTATGTAAAATTAGCAACGGCCTTCAGGGTATGTCTGCACCACAACTATACAAAATGTTCAATTTGTTCACAACACAAGGCAGAGCTATCTTACAAAGACATAAGTTAGATCATTCCACTCTACCGTTTAAAACTCTCACTGATTTCTGCTCCCACACACAGTCAGTATCAAGGTCTTTACATCAGCCTACAGGGCTCTACGAGATCTGATCCCTACTTCCCTGGACCACATCATCTGTCCTCACCCTCTTGTTTCTGTGCTCTGGTCACATTGGGCTTTTCTGTTCCTCACGGATGCCAGGCACACTCCAAATTCAGGGCCAAGGTTCCATTCCCTGGTACTTGACTTTCCTTTCTTCATAGAGCTCGTAACTACTTAACAGGTTCCATATTTACTGCTATGTTCAAAATCTATCTCCTCCAGCGTGTAAAGCTCCATGAGAGCAGTGCTTTTTCTGTTTTGTTCACTGTTATATGTATCACCAGGATAGACACAAATTAAGCAATCTGTTAATATCTGTTGAATGAATGGATGAGCTTAATCCAGGTAGTGAAATCAGCCAAATATGTGAGTTGATGTTATTAGATAAAACAGTTTATTTACTGAATTTTAATTTTCTGCCAGGTATTTTCCACCCATATAGTTACCGTTTCAAAGGGCACTGACTTGTGATCAGACTTTTTCAGTCTATTTCCTCCCAAATATTTCTGCAGCAGTGAACATATTGGTCACCTCTTTTGTGTTGAGACTTTCTCTTCTCTTAACTCTCATGATTCTTTTTTGTCTCTGGAATATTGTAAGTGGGAATAAATGGGAAAAGGGAAACCTAACTGGCTTTCATTTCTCTTATCCATACTTAACATTTCGTAATTTATTGCATACTTATCTGTGTATCTAGAAACTCCCCTACTGGAATATAAGGTCTATGGGAGTGAGGACTTAGTCTTGAATTATTGAAATCCCTTGAATTTCAGGGCTTACCATGAATCCCTCACAGCCTAAAACAATATCTAGTACAAGTAGGTGTTCAGTAAGTAAGTATTTGTTGAATATTCATTAATAATTAATAAGTTAATGAAATAGCTTCTTTAAAGTGGTATCAGTTTCTGTACTGTCATGTTTGTTTTCTCAAAAGGAGCCAATATTCTCCTTCCATTAAGTCTGTTTGGACAGTCATTTTACTCAATCACAACTAACTTATCTGATAACACAGTCAAACCCCTTAGATTCTTCAGCTGTAGGACCGTGAGGCAGGACCATCGGGCTCCCACACTTGCAGACACAGATGTACTGTCCCACACATGCAGACACAGATATACTGTCCCACACATTTTCAGCCCTTGACCAAATAGTCCTAGAGCATTTTTTAAAGTTTCTTTTTTTTTTTAATTTTTAGAAAATGATTAATGAAAGAACTTTAAGCCAAGTTCTGCAGGTGGATTGGATGGTGGCAAGAATTACCACGGTGTGAATATATTAAATGCTGCTGAGCTGTAAACCTAAAGATAGTAAAAATGGTAAATTTTATGTTATGTATATTTTACCACAATTAAAAAGTAAACAAATTAAGAGTTTGGGATTAACATATACACCCTATGTACTATATATAAAATAGATAACCCGTGAGGACCTACTGTATAGCACAGGGAACTATACTCAATATCTATAAGGGAAAAGAATCTGAAAAAGAGAAATATATATGTGTGTGTGTGTGTGTGTGTGTGTGTGTGTGTATATAACTGAATTACTTTGCTGTATACCTGAAACTAACACAACATTGTAAATCAACTATACTTCAATAAAAATAAATACATAAAGAAAAAGTAAATAATAAAAAAATGACACCTACTCATATGATGACAGGCTGGAAGGTCAGTCAGTAAGACTCCCTCATCAAGGTGAACGAGAAGTAAATTTCTCTTCTCTTCCCTTTCCCTGTGCTGGAACTCACTTGCCTTTCTCCATCTTGACCCCAACCTGAGATACAGACACACTATTAAAGAATGATTTGTATTTTCAAAAACAACTTGCTAAGTTTCTATAATTAGAGTTCCCACGTTGCATATGTTTACTTTCCAAATACTCTTAAAGAAAGAGCACTGCTTCGTATCACGTTCGTGTTCAAGAAAACAAGTGTATAGTAGACTTTGGAACAGCCCATGATTTTACACTGAATGCTGTCATCTGAGGGAATCTTAGCATTCTTCCACCGTTATTTATTAGTTCCTACATTTATTGCTTTTTCAAAGCTTAGAAATACGGGTGAAATTTAAAACAGCTTAATTAAACTTCAGATGTGTGGTTCTGATAAGCCTGGCACAGAGCCATGGCATTCCAAGATTCTCAAATAGCATAATCTAATTAATTTTTTTTCTAGAACACAGAGGTCATAAACACACGGTAATCCGAAACACTTAGTGTCCTGCCAGCTGGCATCTTCTCGTTTCCAGTTTCCCTGCACTGTAATTTTGCTCCCATTTGTGAGAAACTGTGGATTTCTCCACTTTGATAGGTTGTATTAAGTTACATGCTATTCAGTTGAGGTAGTTTTTTAATGAACTAATTACATGTTAGTTAATAATAGAACATTGCATCAACAGTCAACGGTCGAACATCACTTTTAAAGAAATTACTTCAATCTTGAAGTAGGAATGTCTGGGAATGGAATTGACCTGTGAAAACAAGGTAATCACCCAGCAGTGAGTTCCCAAATTATAAATAAATGCATGTGTATTGGATATCAGTGTTATTAGCAATAACAACATCAACAACAAAAACCACACCTATAAAACACAAATTTAAATTTTTCCTACCAAAATAATGTTTTCCGTTACTGTGGTCCATGCTTAGTTTTACCAGTGAATACTAATGAAATATAGTGAGTCACACTGGTTAGGCCCAAGGATGAAATCCAATCCAAAGTTCTGGCTGTGGAGGCAGTAGAGGTGGTTGCCCTCTGTGCTGTTCAGCTAAACTCAGCTCCTAATTCTTCCACATCTGGTTTTGGATCTGATGGATAATCATGCCCTCACTGTGCCCACATCCCTAATGATTTTGCAGACTATGATCATCTTCCTTTGAAGGCAGCATTTGTCTTTCCAGATGTGCTGATTCTGGACCTCTTTGCTTTTAGATCTATTCTTTTCTTTTAAATTTTATTTATTTTAATTTATTTATTTTTGGCTGCATTGGGTTTTTGTTGCTGAGTGTGGGCTTTCTCTAGTTGCGGAGAGTGGGGGCTACTCTTCGTTGCAGTGCACGGGCTTCTCATTGCGGTGGCTTCTCTTGTTGCCAAGCATGGGCTCTAGGTGCACAGGGTTCAGTAGTTGCAGCATGCGGGCTCTAGAGTGCAGGCTCTGTAGTTGTAGCTCACAGGCTCTAGGCATGCGGGCTCAGTAGTTGTGGCCTGTGGGCTCTACAATGCAGGCTCAGTAGTTGTGGTGCACGGGTTTAGTTGCTCCGCGGCATGGGGGATCTTCACAGACCAGAGCTCGAACCCGTGTTCCCTGCATTGGCAGGCGGATTCTTAACCACTGCGCCACCAGGGAAGCCCTTAGATCTATTCTTCATGCTCCTCTGCTCTGCTTTGCTTTCGGGGGGACTGACCCCTACAGGCCGGGTTTCCCAGGCTCCCAGTTTCCCTCTGGACTCAACCCTTAAGAAAGAAACACTAGTGGGAGATTAGAGGGTCCAAAGAGGGGAGGGGAGACCAGAGCACCTCTTTCTCTGCCTCCAGGAGTACCTCTGGCAGCAGCTGCAGCTCCACTGCCCACCTAACAGGCTCCCCATACTCCCCGCATCCAGCTCACAGGACGCAGCCTCTTCTTGCCTTTACCGATCAGAATGGTCTCACTGCCCCATTAGACTTCATAGCTCGTCTATCTCCACTATAACCTGTTCCCTGCATTAAGGTCTTACTGTTCTAAATATTCAGTGGGTTTTTTTTAAAAACATCTTTATTGGAGTATAATGGCTTTACAATTGTGTGTTAGTTTCTGCTATATAACAAAGCGAATCAGCTATACGTATACATATAGCCACATATTTCCTCCCTCTTGCGTCTCCCTCCCACCCTCCCTATCCCACCCCTCTAGGTGGTCACAAAGCACGGAACTGATCTCCCTGTGCTGTATGGCTGCTTCCCACTAGCTATCTATTTTACATTTGGTAGTGTATATATGTCCATGCACTCTCTCTATGCAGTGGTTTTTATTTCCTGAACGACCAGGACTGAGATCCCAGACTAAAAATCACAATCTCCTGAGGCTATCTCCATTTTTCCTTCATTTCAGATGGTTTTTTTCTCAACATTTTTTATTACATCTTTTTGATGAAGGATTGCATAAAATATTTGTTCTTCCTCTTTTAAAGAATATTTTGGATTTGAGAGAAAAGAGAACAAGACTGGGGAAAGGGCAGCTCTTTAAAAGTCTCCATAATAACTTCTACCTAACTGTCTGTAACCCAGAGTTTCACTTTTCTTACACAGCAGGGCACACATTTTTGGTGAGGTCACACACACCCAGGGATATGATGTCATCTTGCACATTGTGTTACAAACAGGTTTAATAATGCATTGTTGTATCTTAAACCCTGAGACGGAATGCTCTGGTCCAGCAGCCAAACCCAGGATCCATCTGGCAGACATGTTAGTCAATGACCCCAAGAGCTCAGCACATTTCTCCCTATTGAGATAGAACAGAAATGACTCTTGCAGATTTAAGGCTCAGTTTTATAACACGGCAATGATGTCATCACCATGTGTTTTTTTTCTTTGTGTCTCTTTTTTCTCAGCCCCTTTATTTCTCCTTCCCCTCTCCTTCACGGCCTTCCTGCACTTCTCAAAACTTAGCTGAGGCCAGGAGCTTAAAAGAGGTGCATGCATACATTGGAAATTTGTTGGCATTTTTCATAGGCCGAGCAATCTGGAATCTTTCCTACCTCTGTCCACCAAAGGGCTTAACACCTACACCTAAGGGCATAACAGCTACTTGAGGGAACCTAGTCCATTGTGAGATACATATGGCCAATAGTGTGTGGCTAGAATATGGCCCCCATAAGTTTCCTTAATTGCTGGACACCCACTTTTTCAATCTAGAAGCTACAGAATATCTTAGACTTCTCTATTCTCCCCTCATCTCTGTGCAGTCATGGAGTGCCCTTTCTCTTTATTTCCAGTCTTCCTGATTACTGCCTCATCCTACCCCAAACACCTGATGGTCTAGCCTCACTCATCAGTTCCTGAATTCTCCAATCAAGTTCTCACAATCTCTTCTGTTGTTTGTGTTGTTCTCCCTTTCTGCTTCCACTGCTTGGAAAAAGTCTGACATCTTGTCAAAAAAAAAAAAAAAACTTCACCAATGTCACTTTTCCTGCAAATATCCCAGATCACACATAAGAGGGAAAAAATAATTTTGGAAGCTAGAAATCAGATGGGTGAATGGTAACTGACTTAGACACCCAAGGAATAGAAGTACTAAGCCAGCAGTAGGGGAAACTGAAAACAAACCCAGATTTATACTACGTAATCCCCAAAGGCTGAAAATTTGGCCTTGTCAAGTACCTTGCGAAGTAGGAGTAAAGGGTAGTAGATTTTTAAAACATGGTTGAAAGTATCTTTTAAGAAATGGGCAGATCTTCAGTTCCCTAGTTCACTATGGCAGACTGTCCCTCGTCAGTTTCTTGTCTATAGAGCACAAAACTCAGGACCTTAAGTAGCAGCAGGCACAGTGGATGGTGCAGGTGTCTTACTGAAAAAAGTAATCCCCAGCACACTGAAAACTAACACCCTGTGTTCTCTGTGTCCACTTGGCTCCCAGACACTGACTGCCAGGCGGGACATTGGACAAATCTTCCATGGGAAATATTTCTTTGCCAAAAAGAAGGATATAAAGATATTGACAGTGGCGATTCTCTATTAAAATAGTTCAGCCAAATCACTCTACAGTGAAACTGATAGTTAACAGTCCCCATTCATACACTCAAAGCAGCAAATCAGCTTGTGAGTGCCCTACTCCTAAATCTAAAAATGACTAGACCTTTGAGAAAAGCCTCCAGTATGGAATATACTCCCTCATCCCAACACACAAAGCAACTTCACTGAGACAATGGTTTGCAGAGAGAAGAAAATTTCAATATCTACAAGTTTTCATTAACATAATCAAGGAGATAAAATATAAATGCAACTATGTAATAAGAATCATAGATTTAAAAAAATAAAATAAAGAAGTTGTGAATAAAAGAGAAAAATATGAACATAATAGGACCCGTACAAGTTCTCCAAAATCCAAAAAGGAGGAGTTCCAGAAAGAATAGAGAAATGGAGAGGAGGAAAATATCAAGAAAATTACTCAAGAAAAGTTCCCCAAATGGAAGGAAAAGATTGAAACAGCCTACAAATTTCCCAGTGAGATAAACAAAAATACACCCATCTGAAGGCACAAGATTGTGAAATTTCAACAAAGAGAAAATCCTGAAAGTTTCCAAAGACAAAAAAAAAAAAAAATTATATGCAAAGAATCAGGAATCACAATAACTTTGGACTTCTCAGGAACCCTGAAAGGTAAAAGGCAATAAAGCAATGTCTTTGAAATTCTAAAGGAAAATGATTTCCAATATAGATGAATAGACCCTGATAAACAATCAAATATGAGGGTAAAATAAAGATGTTATCAAATCTTCCATGTCTCAAAAGCTTATCTCTCAATTTCTTGCACATGGAAAATTACTAGAGCATGTGCTTATCCAGAAAAGATTGTTATCTAAGAGAAGACATGGGATGCTGGCCATGAAGAGTCCCAACAGAGGAGAAAGGCAAAGAGAATCTGCAGGATGGAGCCCCAGGCATAGAGCAACCAGGCCAGGTTGAGTAACTGAGAAGGCTTTGGGAGAAATTCTGGAAGATGAACATGAATGGCAATCAAATGACCCTGAATGTCTTAAGAAAAGGTTTAGACAAATGATGAAGTGTTTGGGGTTGAATTAGTGATAAATACATATAAAATGAATTAAATTTAACAATGAGAGAAATATGAATTCTAGGGAAAATAAAAAATGTTGCAGGAAAAGAAGAGTAACCACATTTTACACGACACAGCTATTAATAGTTTTCATAGCCTTGATAACAGAATTTTGGCTTTAACCAAAACACAACATAATTATACTGAGGGGATGGAGGTTGTAAGGGTGCCCATGTATGGTGGAAGGAGAGAGCTAAACCCTCATCTTGCATAAGGGAATGTCAACAGATAAAGCCTACAACTGAAAAATCAAGAAGTAACGGTACAACCATGCCACTTAAGACATGGAGATAAATAATACAATAATCAGTTAAAAGAGGTGACAGTGGTTGCCTCCGGGGAAAGGAAAACTGCAGGACAAGAGGTACAAAATGCTGGACTTTAAAAAATATATTTTTATGAATTTTTAAAAATGATGTTAGTGTTTAAATTATGTGCTGTATAATACTGGTCAAAAAAAATCACTGTCTGGCAAAGTTAATTGCACTGCTGGACCAGGGTCCCAGACATCGTGCTGTGTTATGCATAGTTGCCTGTGCTTCTGTCATCCAATGGGTTGTGAGTTCTTTTAGGGCAAGAGCCCCTCTTATTTGTGTTTGCTTCCATGCTTCGCATGATACCTGAAACAGAATTGGCATTCAATACACATTGATGACAAGAATTTGATAGAACTATTGGCCCTAATTCTCCCATATGGTGTTATAGAAACCAAGTCTAAGTTCTCTTTCAAATGAAAGACTACCAAATATTTGAATACAGTTGCCTTACCCTCTCTTGAAACTACTCTTCACTAGATGAAAAATTCCCAATGCACCTATTATTTGTGGGTGGGTCATTTTATTAAAGTCTACTCCCCTTTTGGGTCATAGACCTTCAGTTAGCTCTAGTTAGTCTTCATCTCTCTCAAGCACTATATTAAATGTTACAATGTGTGGTATGACCTGTGCAGATCAAATAGGACTTTCCCCTCCCTTAATCTAGATACCAAGTGTCTGTTGGTACAATCTGAAATCACATTATACTTTCCATAAACCACCTTTTCCTGTTTTCACATATTTAGCCTATAGTCTTCTATAAATCCTTAAGTCTTTTTCTAATTTATTCCTGGCAAAGTCCCTCTCTGCTGTTTTCTATGTGGGTTGATTTTGAGGTTCAAACATAAGACTGAATATTTTTCCTTTCTATATATTTTTTTTCAACAGTATTCAGTCTGTTGAGACTATTGTATTAAGATCCTGTGAACCAATATAACTCACTTTCCCAACTTCCTATGATCTGCAAATTTGATTAACACACTTTATACGTTGTCATCAATTAATATGTTGAGCAGGTTAAAGATGATGAGTGAAGCCTTTGGCAGAAGATTAAAGGCTCCCCTTTGGGTTCACAACATGTGTTGTGAGTGCTCTCCAAGCCTGGCCATTCAACTCATTACAATGCCCCTTAATTGTTCAGATCACTCAAATGATGTGTATTCACTTTGTCTACAAAGATATCATGAAAGTCTTTGTCAAACTCCTTGTCCAAGTAACATGACTATTATAACAGAAACAAACATTTATTGCATACGTGCTAGGCACAGGCACTATGCTTAAGAACAAATAATGGCAAATTACATATTAAAGCTCATTAAGTCTTTACAATAACTCCTACAGCTACTGGATTTTTCTAATCTGCCAATCTAGTAATACTGTCTTTTCACTACATATTTCTGTCCAATGGATTGTTTTTTTTTTTTTTTTTTTTTTTTGCGGTACGCGGGCCTCTCACTGTTGTGGCCTCTCCCGTTGCGGAGCACAGGCTCCGGACGCGCAGGCCCAATGGCCGTGACTCACGGACCCAGCCTCTCCACGGCATGTGGGATCTTCCCAGACCGGGGCACGAACCTGTGTCCCCTGCATCGGCAGGCGGACTCTTAACCACTGCGCCACCAGGGAAGCCCCAATGGATTGTATTTTTATGCCTTCTCTTGGAGAGAAGCCTGTTAAATGTTCCCCCAAAATCCTGCAATGTTTTGGATGTTAGCATTTTTGACACAAACTTCCCAGACAAATTAAATCATATAACTCCTTTCCTCCGGCATCATACATTATTCAGAGGAACACAGAAATCATTGTACTGACCTTTCAGTCCAGCTTTTCTAGACCTTTTCACTAACTTGCCATGTGCCTCATTTCTTTAGGACTTTGACTACAATTATCTATTCCACATAAATGCTTCCATCTCCTCCCACATTTATGTCTATAAACTCTAACCCTCCTTCCTATTTTCAATGCCATATATTCCAAAAGGATTACAATTATCCTCAAAAGAGGAATTTCTCTCCTATCTGAAAAATCTAGATTTTCCTGGATATTCTCCATGAGGTTCTATCACACAGAGCCTCAGATTGTTACTGTCACAGAATTCCCTCAGCTAGATTCAAGGTTCTTTAAGGTCAAAAGACTCTCTCCTTCATGTTTTATTAAGAATTTCACCTATTATAATAACTTATCTGTAGGAGATACTTAATAAAATCTGTGGATTGGTTCAGAACCTAAATCTATCGACCTCTGCAGTTGTCAATATGGGTGCTTTATAGGAGATGTTCTTGGAGATAACATGGATTTGGGGTACTTCCCAATACATCCATGGATATGCAGAATCCTGAATGGGTGAAATTACACATCTGAGGAACACTCCATCCCAGTAGGATATTAGCTTTCTCACCTTCTGTGTCTAGAAGTAGACTTAGAGATTTGAATTAGGGGTCTGAGAGCTGACAAATAAGTTCTTCCCATCTGACAAAAACAACACACTTCCAAATAGCAGTGATGGGAATATCACGTCACCAGAGATGAGCCCTTGAGCCTGAGAATGAGTGAGGCTAGAGGCTGAGGTGCCCGGTCCTGAGTCACTGATCCACCTTCATAGATAGGCTGGGAGCTCTGGTCCCAAGCTTACTTGAGAGCAATATTACAATCACTTCCTGGAGATTACTTTGGCTACAAGAGTCACAGCTCAGAGATTGAAGAGTAATCACATCCATGAACTCTTTTACTAATAAATTGCTTGCATTTCAGCTGAGAGTGGTTGGATTGGCCTCATTTTAGACTCAGCAAACATCTCAAGCTGATTTTCTGATGCTTTTGAACTTCTATAACCCAAGTATGTTTAGCCAAGCACTAGCCCCTTAGTTTTTAAAACCCACACATACTTTATAGGAAATGTCGCTCACATTGTTTTGACTCATTTACATGATAAATCATCACAATATTGTTTGGGAAGGGTGTTTTGATGTCCAAGAAGACTTTTCAAGCTTTTTTTTTTTTTTTTTGCGGTATGCGGGCTTCCCACTGTTGTGGCTTCTCCCGTTGCGGAGCACAGGCTCCGGATGCGCAGGCTCAGCGGCTATGGCTCCCGGGCCCAGTCGCTCTGCGGCATGTGGGATCTTCCCGGACCGGGGCACGAACCCGTGTCCCCTGCATCGGCAGGCGGACTCTCAACAACTGCGCCACCAGGGAAGCCCTCAAGCATTTTTATAAGCTGTTTTTCTTAAAAACAGTAAGCTGCATTTTACCAAGAATAAACAAACTGAAATCTCAAGAGGCAGGAGGTTGTTTGAAAACTCCAAACTCACAAGGTTGAGTGGGTTCGAAATTTAGCACCACACCTTTCCCCATCCTTTTGTTTCATGTGGTTCATTGTTTTCCTCCTGAAAATAAACCCCTAAAGCCAGACTAGGATGCAGGGGAAAAGAGCAAACGGGAAGCAAAACTAAACAACGAATGGAGGTGACATTTAAGCCATGCTTTATACCCAGGCATGTTTCAGAGAAACTAGGGACATTATGCACCAGGAAACCAAGGCACTGGAAGACGAATTTCTCTCCGGGTCCCAGTGCCAATTCCATCCACACCAACAAACCAAGATAGCACTCTTCTTGCCTGCTGTCTTAGGCCCTTATCCTCAGCCATCAGCCCTCCCAGTTACAGACAGGACACACAGTTTATGTCCTCCATTTAAAAGATGAGCCTGTTCCAAATCTTAGATCAGCTGTAAATCACCAAGCCCTGCTGCTTCCAAAAGGCAGAAAGCACCTCATCATGTGTTTTCAGCTCTGCCAAAGAAAAAGGGCCCTGCCCAGTTTTGATTCTGTTCAGGTCTCAGAAGAGTTTGCAGTGGTGTGCGTGGGAGATGGCAATGTGGGTGGGCAACTCTGAGCAACCCTGCACCATTCCACAGGAGAAGCACTGTTGGCTCCAAGCAGAATCTTTCCCAACTATTGGCAGATTCCTTTGCCTGGTGCTTTGGTTCCCAGAGGTAGGCATCTCTGAAATTTAGGTCCACTTCCAAATATTCTGAACAAAATGCAAAGCACTCCCTGGCCTGAATTTCTGAGGCAGCTGGTGCCAGAAACCTATCTGCATTTTTTCCCTTTTATATCCTAATTCGGAACTTAGGTTTTTTTTTTTTACATTTGGCCCTGGAATCCCAGGAAAAGGGGGAAGGCAGAATCCAACAAAAAAGCTCTTCAGCCTGAGGTAACCAACGTGAAAAAGTGAAATAATCATTTTGGTAAAGATTTTAGATCCACGTTGTATGGCATTTCTAAATAATATGACCGTGAAGCTGAAACACAGTATTTTCTCCATCTTCATTCCAAATCAAATGAATACTAAATGTTATCTTTTTAAAAAAATCATAACACACGTAACCTATCTCTTCTCTCAAGCTGTCTCAGAGACATTCAAAAATTCCACCACATTTAAAGTGATCACATATGCATATGGAATTTTCATTAGAAATTTAAGGGGCATGGTTATACCCAGTTCAATTGCTACAGCATGTTTCCACCTGTTGCCACTTATATCAAACTCAATACACTCCCAGTACCAAAATTATTGAGTTATTTATACCCCGTCTTCTTGGAGAAGCTAAAGAGGCCAGATAACAGGATGCAAATATATTTTGCTCTTTGTGGTTTTTTCACAAACAGGAAGTGTTTTCCTCCTTCTCTAAATGTAAGTAAGGACAAAATTGAATGCTACACATACATCAAGAAGAGACTATTAAAAAGCTGTTAAAATGCCTCTGAAAGGGATAAAAATTTTTATTCCCTTTATCTTACTTTTCCTCTCTCCCTTTGAAAGAGGCACAATCGTCTCAGACAAGGCTGTTTCTCTACTGGAACAGTAATAACTGAACAGTTCACCAGGCATGTGTAGAGGGGGAATTGCAGTCGGGGGACTGTGGGCTAATAAAAACCCTGCAGTCTGGCAGAGAAGAACAGACAGAGGCAATGAATGAGGAGGGAAGAACTCACAGGAGGGTAAGCTGTAATCAGTCGAATAGGATCTGCTTAGAAGGAAATTTTATCTTTGAAGCCCATCTAGACCCAAAACAAAAACATGAACTTAGGAAACAAAAACACAAAGCCACTGGTATGGACCAACACTTGATAATCACTAAGGTTCTCTCCAGGTCCCACATGATCCTCAGACTGCCTTTCCAGAGATTTTTATTGTTTCATTAAATGTCTGCATGTTTAACCAAGTATATACCGCCTGGGCAGATCTGAAATATGGAGGTGATGGTGGGCAGGAGGGATGATCAATATTGCAGTGGCATTTCTTAGACCCTACAAACCATCATCTGGGATTAGTATGATTAGCTAAAATTTAGGAGGTGGTGAAATGTGCTTTGAAAATAAATGTATTGTTTTAAAATCATAAATTTAGGGGCTTCCCTGGTGGTGCAGTGGTTAAGAATCTGCCTGCCGATGCAGGGGACACGGGTTCGAGCCCTGGTCCGGGAAGATCCCACATGCGGTGGAGCAACTAAGCCCGTGCACCACAACTACTGAGCCTGCGCTCTAGAGCCCATGAGCCACAACTGCTGAGCCCGCGTGCCACAAGTAGTGAAGTCCACGCGCCTAGAGCCCATGCTCCGCAACAAGAGAAGCCACCGCAATGAGAAGCCCGCGCACCGCAACGAAGAGTAGCCCCTGCTTGCCGCAACAAGAGAAAGCCCACGCGCAGGAAGGAAGATGCAACGCAGCCAAAATTATATAAATAAATAAATAATTTTTTTAAAAAATTCATAAATTTAGGTAGTAATACAAATCCTGATTTTAACTTATAAGCAAACCAAATAATATAAACGTTGTTTTCCTTGTTAATTTATAAACCATTCTTTCCTATCTGATTGAAAGCATCCAGTGTAGGGATAGAAAAAGAACTCTTTCTTTCTATTCCGAATTATCATCTATAACAAACAGCTATTACCTCAAAAAGAGTCCATTATCTCCCTCTCCAAGCCAACATTTCCTTCTAACTTCCCTTTTTCTTTCCATGGCATCATGATCCTCTCGATCACTCAAACTGAACACCTTGAAATAACCTCCCACAATCCTCTTCCCCTTTCTCTCCCCCCACATCCGTTCACCGCCCAGGCGCTGGCACTTCTTGCTCTTTGGTGCCTCTAACAGCTACTCTTCCCTTTTTAGGCCATTGTCAGCATCCTAGCCCAGCCCTAAGCATCTCAAACCTCACCTCTTGTATTCGTTTCCTGACTGGGATTCCTGTTTCCATTCTTTTCTCCATCCAAGCAAACTGAAATATCAGAGCCAAATTAAACTTTCATGATTAATGCAGAGTTTTGAGCATGATAATTATTTCATACATATGTGTTCTATAAATGATTATTAATCTTTGCTTCAAGAGCCTTTGATAACTACTCTATTTCCCACTAAGGAAAGTCCCAAACTTTTCATCCAAAATTAGATGCTAATTATCTGGTCCCTCTTACTATTTCCAAACCTCAAGTGCCACTGCTCCCTTCTTTGAAAACACCACTCGAGTCAAATTATCTATCCATTGTTCCCCAAGAAATCATCCACAATTCTCTCCCCACATCTTGGTTCACTCAATGCCCGATGTCCAAAAGTCCTTCATGATCTGTTCACATACCTCAGTCCTACCCATTTTGTCTGTCTAAGCCTGACTGCCACCTTCTCTGGACTATTGCATTGAACTGTCACTTATCACATGACCTTTTCTAATGTTGTCCATCTTTTGTTTCTCAAACTATTCTGAACTAATAAGGATGTTGACAATTCATTTTCTATAATCACCTCTCTACTAATTAAAAGTGTTATCTATATCTATGTAATACTTCATTTAAGAAACATAAACTTTGAGAGAAATAAGCTAGAGAATTAACATTTGAGGAGCATCTACTAAGTGCCAGGTTCTCTGCTAGGTGCTTTAGACCCAGCTCACATATCATTCTCATGCCAGTGCTAAGAAGATAAATATTCCATCTACTGAACAATCCAGGAAGCTGAGTATTAACAAACAGGAAAATTTCCAAAACTCACAGAGCAGTAGTAAGTGCCACTACCAGAATTCAATCAAGGATTTACAGAGATAATTAAATAAAATAACTCACAGGGCTGGAATAGAGTATACCCTTAATGCATGCTAAGTACTATTAATGTGCCTAGAGAATATTCTGAGTGATATACTTCATTTTCTCCAGAGAAGTAAGCTGTGAGACACTAGCCAAAGTACCTGAATGTCTTTGTGGATTTTTCTCCCCAGAGATTTAAGTTCTTAGGAGATCTTGGATGATTTGTGGGGAGATAAGTGGGAAATTTGTGAGGAGAGACAGAATGTATTGGAGGAGCAAGGGAGAGAATAGGTTTTGTCTTCCCTGCCTTCCTCCGATAGAGGAAGAATACCTGAACTAGAGGGGTAGGTGGTGGGAAGACATAAAAGGAAGATAGGAGAGACTGTGGCAGATTCTGGGCCCATGAAAATCCAGGGTTGGTGTTCTGGCAGCACTGGAAAAGTCTACTAGACACCTAAAAATGAATAATCCATAAGTTAGCCCCTGATTTTTCCACCAACTTGTTCTTCCCATAGTCTCTTCTGGGGAAAGAACTTGGAGTCCTTTGAATATTTGTCTTTAACTCCCATCCCATATCCAATCAATCAGATTACCCTTCCAATTCTCCCTTCAGCATCTGACTAGATTTTTGCCAACTCCAAATAGTTATTCAAGCCTGAATGATGACGGTCGCCTTTTGTCTCTTTCCTGAATTATTTCAATAGCCTTCTCCCTAGTTTCCTTGCTTCTGCCCTTGTCTCCCCACAGTTTATTCTCAGCCAAGCACCAAGAGTGAGCCTGTTAAAACATCAGTTAGACTACATCATCCCCCTTCTTAAAATCCTCCAGTGGCTGCCTCATCACTCTGAGTGGAAGTCTATATAATAACCCATGAAGTCCTAAGTGACCCCAAACTACACTGCCTCTACAACTCCATCTTTTCACACCATTCTCTCACTGTCTTCCAGCCATTTGGGGCTTCTCACTCTTCCTCAGATTTATGTTTCTTTCCCTATATCAGTATAATCTTAATATAATATTAACTTAATTAAAATATAGAGCAAAATATACAGATAGCTTAACATGTCAAGTTATTTACTAAAATTTTAAAGTGCTTCTTTCTCTTTCTGCTTCTGACATTCTTTTAATTTATACATTTAGGTCTCAGGATCTAGCTTCCAAATCTCTTACCTTTTCTGTCAATATTTCTATCTTCTGTATTTTTTCAGGCTACAAATTCAGGTCTAGTAGTCATCATCTTCATTGTCAAGGACTGTATTATTTGAGTTCAAAAATCCTATTTTTTTTTTAGTTCCTGAAAATTGTTTTGTACTTTTCCTGAATATTCATCTCTAACGGGTCATTTTAAATTTCTCCCAGCGACTCTAGTTCAACCATGTGCTTCATGTTGATTTTTTTTTTTCCTCCCTGTCTCTAATCTCTGGATTCCTTCAGAGACAGAACCTTTGTTGGAATACTGGGGTTAGACCTGGAGATGGTGATTATTACCTCTCCGGTGGGTAGGTGCCATTGCATCAAGCAGGTCATCAACTCTTGTTGGCTGTGTAAAATCCTATCTGTTTGCCAGCCTCCTCAGATGAAGACCTCCTGCTCCCACACCTTGTGAGGTCTCAAGGACTTCACACTCCTTTCAGGTCCTCCTTGGTTCTTCTGGGGAACAGAGAGGTGTACGCTTACACTCCTATAAGCCATTGCTGTCTCTCCTCCCAAGATCTCTGCATCCGAGTGAGTTCTCACCATGTTTTATACCCATCACCTTTTGATCCTTACTGCAAGGTTCTCTGAAGAAAGCCCCCAGCTCTTGTCCAGACCAAAGGGGATAAAGTATCAGATCTCTTTTTCAAGATTCCTGTGAGCCTGGCTGACTCTGAAACCATTCTCTCCCCCAACATCTGCCAATCTGCTACACATGGATTAGGTATGTACATTAGGTATGAACACGTGGATGGTGACGAAAGTAAAGACGAGTTGAGACTCATTTAATCCCTGATCTTCCCTGAATTCCAACTAGGGAGTTTAGGCTCATAAAGTTATGTTGAAAGTGCCTGACAATAAAGAAGATATGGTACACACATACAATGGACTACTCCACAGCCATTAAAAAGAATGAAATAATGACATTTGCAGCAACATGGATGGACCTAGAGGTTATCATACTAAGTCTCAGAAAGACAAATACCACACGATATCACATATATGTACAATCTAAAATATGACTCAAACAAACATATATGAAACAGAAACAGACTCACAGACCTAGAGAACAGATGTGTGGTTGCCAAGGGGTCAGCGGGGAGGGACGGATTGGGAGTCTGGGATTAGCAGATGCAAAATATTATATATAGGATGGATAAACAACAAGGTCCTACTGTATAGCACAGGGAACTATACTCAGTATTCTGTGATAAACTGTATTGAAAAAGAATGTATATATGTATGATGGAATCACTTTGCTGTATAGCAGAAATTAACACAACATTGTAAATCAATGGTACTTCAATTTAAAAAAATGTAGCTACTAAGAAACAAAACAAAGTTCTTAATAAAGTATTGCACAGTACAACCAAAAAAAAAAAAAAAGTGCATGACAGACATCACAGTGGAGATTTTGAGGAGGCAACTGGATATACTAGGTGATATGGACTGAACATTTGTGTGCACCCACCCCCCACATTCTTATGTTGAAACCTAATCCTCAGTGCAATGTTATTCGGAGGTGAGGCCTTTCAGAAGAAATTAGGTATGAAGTTGGAGCCTTCATGATAGTATTACCCACCTTATAAGAAGATACAAGAGCACTTGCTTCCTCCCTCTCTCCTGCCATGCAAGGATACAGTAAAATGACATCCATCTATAAGCCAGGAAGCAGACCCACATCAGACACCAGATCTGTGGGCACCTTGATCTTAGACTTTCCAGCCTCCAAAACCATGAGAAATAAATGTCTACTGTTTAAGCCACCCAGTCTATGGCATTTGTTATGGCAGCCTGACTGATTGAGGCATTAGGACTTATTGAGAGATCTGGCGGATAGCTATAAATTTGAGAGAATTCATGATAATTGGAGTCATAGATTCATCTAGGGGGGTACAGTATAAGGTGAGAAGAAAAGAAGACCCAGGATTTGGCCTTGAGGAATTCCAGCGTTTAAAGATCTGATCAAAGCTGGTCGGTTGAGGTAGGATGCCAAGAGAGAGAAGCCAGAGTAGAAGGGAAAATGAAAGAGTAGTGAGGCACAGAAGCTGGGGAAGAGGAGTGTTTCAAGAAAGAAGGCATGTATTGTACAACCATGTCAACAACAGTGTCAAATACTATTGAGAGATCAAGTAATGAGAGGAATAAAAAATGTCCATCAGCTTTAATAACGCAACAAATACAGTGACTGTACCAAGAGCCTGAAAGCAGTGAGAAGAGATAATATATTTAAGCAACTCCAAGTATTTCATTTTACTAAAGGCTATGTCTGAGATAAGCTATGATTGGAGGCTACATAGGAATCAAAATCAGGAAACACATAAATGGGCTATAAAAACTGGAGCCAAAAGCTTGACATCTCATTTGTCCTTTTGCCTTTCTAATTGCTCACATATTTAACTATCTCAAACACTGGACCTATTGATGTACATTCCTTTTGCCCAGTTTTTCTAAGTTCGGAGCCTTAGATAGAAGGACTCGGGTATATTTTCCTTTTAAAATATGAGTTGATTTATCTTGCCATTTCTAGTTCGATCAAATAAACAGTTTTAAGGAGATTTTTTTTCTTATTTTCTCCTCTTAAGCTCTTTTATTTCCTTACTGTCTCAATGAACATCCTGGTGTTTATGATTAAGGGGATGATTCACTCCTCCAGCAGAGTAGGTGCCGAAAGATTTCACATTGTTTTTCCCTACACAACACTGAAAGAGTAACACATTTCAAGCAGTTTGTTGGAACAGTTGGTTAACACAGAGAAAAAAAATCACTAAACCAGTAACATTCACAGGTATGTAAGTCATTTGAATTAAAGAATAATCAGAGAATAATAATAATCATCATTAGTCAGAATAGTTCAGAAAGATGGTGCTGGTTCCTATATAGAGATAACTCTCTAGGACCCGAATAAAATCCATAGCGTAGGTCTTCATGATACATGGTTAAAGAGTCTAACAGATAGATTTTAATGTCTTCTTTTTCCAATGAAATTAAAATATGCAGTCTATGTGGGTGTCACACTTATTTTTACTGAAGTGTTGACAGAAGGTATGTTTACTTTAGAATGATAATAATAACAGGTCCAAGTCTTGACTTCATGTTCTTCAATGTAAATGAACACATTAACAATGTAGAAATCTATGAAAGTAAAAAGAAAATTAAAGTTATTCATAGGTGGAGAAAACTGTGTTGCTACTACAGCATGTTCATGAATAATGATAGACCAGCCCTGTCACTTTTACAAGGGATATCAGTGTAACTACAGGAACAATGGTGGTGCTTGCCTGAAGACAAGTCCAGGAAAGGCAGAAACCAGCTTTTCAAGATGTTGCCTTGATTCAGCACCAATTCAGGAGGTGACCGATGCAGGAGGCTAAGATCTGAGCTCTCTGTCAGAAGCACAGGATCACATCTGAACCACTGAAGGAACTGGTGATTTTTTACTGTGTCTATGTTCCATCAAAAAAAGGAGTTCCAAAAGCTGAAAATAGAGTTGCTATATGATCCAACAATCCCATTCCTGGGTATATACCTGGAGAAAGCTCTAATTCCAAAAGATACATGCACCCCAATGTTCATAGTAGCACTATTCACAATAGCCAAGACATGGAAACAACCTAAATGTCCATCGACAGATGAATGGATAAAGAAGATGTGGTGTATATATACAATGGAATATAACTCAGCCATAAAAAAGAATGAAATAATGCCATTTGCAGCAACATGGATGGACCTAGAGATTATCATACTAAGTAAGCAAGATAAAGACAAATATCATATGATATCATTTGTATGTGGAATCTAAACAAAAAAGATACAAATGAACTTATTTACAAAACTGAAATAGACCCACAGACATAGAAAACAAACTTATGGTTACCAAAAGGGAAAGGGGGGAAGGGATAAATTAGGAGTGTGGCATTAACATATACACACTACTACATATAAAATAGATAACCAACAAGACCTACTGTATAGCACAGAGAACTATACTCAATATTTTGTAATAACCTATAAGAGAAAAGAATCTGAAAAAGAATATATATATTAGAATCACTGTGCTGTACACCTGAAACTAGCACAGCTTTGTAAATAACTATACTTCAATTTTTAAAAATGCATTCTAGAATGTTAGACAGGAGTATTTGGAGTCAGAATGGAGTCAAATGACAGGAGTCTTGGAATCAGAATGGTGAAGAGGAAGACAATCTGGTTTTCAGAACCCAATCATTCACTGAGGTCATGTTTTAGGGAGGACTGTCCAGCTCTCTGTTACTGCCTTCCCTAAGACAAAAAAAAAAAAGGCTCCACAGAAGGAGTAGGTCTTTGTGTTCATGTTGGGACCTTGTGACTTCAGACATTTCTGATTAGTATAAGTGGAGAGTTTAAGTGGTGAAAGCCAGTGGGGTTCTCACGTTGAAAAATTCAGTCTAGAGACACAGAAATTGTAGGTAGACATTGGTAAGTGCTTAAACTGAAAGAAAACATAAAAGTAATGCTGAGACCACCACTTTGGCTATTTGCTACTGATGAGCATGAAGAAAGATTCCTTTTGCAGAAAGAAGCAATGGAATAAACATACAGAGAGAACCAAAAATTAGAGAATACGTGGCCACAATGAGAGAGAGTTGCAGAAGACCCCTGATGGCTTTCTTATTTCAGGTCCACTTTATTCCCATGAGACACTATTTTAGTTTTCAACATATCCCTCTTTATTGAAGCCTTGATTAGAACTCTAGCTTGCAACATAACACAAGGCACTCAGCAGCAAAAACGATAGCTAATCTTTTTTAATGTTTATTACATCTTTGACATTGTTCTAAGCATTTACATGAATTTTCTCCTTTACCTCTCAAACAGAATTATGAGGTAGATTTCATTATTTTTCCCCGTTTATAGATGAGAGAGCTGTGGCATTGGTCCAATTATTGATAGTAAGGGAGGGGACTAGATTTCAATGAAAGTAGTTCATTGGGTCCACTTTCTTAACCAGCAGTTTGTGTCCTTGTGTCAATCTCATCAGACTTAACTGTCAACTATAAAATGTGGATAATAATAACCTTACATGTTGTGCAGATTAAACCTGATGATATATATAAAGGCATTTTGTAAGTTTTATAATTCTATATATTACGATTTTGTAGTGCTTTCGTTTGATCCTGGTTTAACCATGCGTTCATTTTGATCACTCATCCATTAACCTATGCATCCAAATAATTTTCAAATATTTATTGAGCACAATAGATGCAGTATATTGTGATACGATGCATAAATGCATGAGGTATGTATAACAGAGAAGACAATTATGTATGTCTTTTCTACCACCACTATAAGCCCTTTCCCAGCTTCAAAATGGTGGTAATGGTGATGATTATGATGATGAATATATTTATTACCAAGTCAGAGTCATAACAATGTGAGCCCTATTTACCAAATCATTATTAAAATTATGCAAGTTCACATTTCACAGGGATACGATAAATGTTTAGAAGTACTAACTTGTTAGTTGATGCCAAAATATGACCATTCCTCTAAGGCACTGTAACTAGTTAGTATATGTGAAAATACTCAGTTGAAAAAGTAATAGCTGACTTTGTTTCATTATACCTAAGTTTTAGCGTTAATTTTATCGCTACTCTTCCAAAAGAAAAATTTACACTGGAAGATATTTCTTTTTAGTGAGGTTATACTAGTCTTATTTTCCTAAAAATTGTTTGGAAAGCATAGAATCCAAGCAAAGAGAGATAGATTGGCTTGATGACTATTTGGAATTCCTAATATACTATCTGGGGGATGAGGGTGCTTATGACCCTAAATCCAGTATTTCAGATCCATGGATAATACTGGGTAACCACTAAAAATCCTTTTTCCTTAAGAAACACCAATTCTAGGTCCCGTGATGCTCATATCCCTCTGATAACACATTCTCTCTTTGTATATGTGCAATTTGGTTGACTCATTTTTTTTAATTTATTTTATTTATTTTTGCTGTGTTGGCTCTTCGTTTCTGTGCGAGGGCTTTCTCTAGTTGTGGCAAGCGGGGGCCACTCTTCATCGTGGTGCGCGGGCCTCTCACTGTCACGGCCTCTCTTGTTGCAGAGCACGGGCTCCAGACGTGCAGGCTCAGTAGTTGTGGCTCACGGGCCCAGTTGCTCCGCGGCATGTGGGATCCTCCCAGACCAGGGCTCGAACCCATGTCCCCTGCATTAGCAGGCAGATTCCCAACCACTGCGCCACCAGGGAAGCCCGGTTGACTCATTTTTAACTCAGCTAGTTAAGTCCATATTCTGGTTTGCCTCCTTGCAACTATATCAGGAACCTATAACCTAGTCTCCCTAACTGAACTTGGTGGCTTGCAGACGTCTTTCACCACACATTTACAATCTCTTGAGTTACTACTGTGACTCTGTAAATGCACCATTTAGTAGTTTATAACCCAGGCAAAATTATCCTCAGCTTGACCCACCAATTAGTATATCATCTAGGGTGTTCTCAGGTACCAGGGAAGAAAAACCCACATCAAAGTAGTCTGAACAATAAAGAGAACTTATCACTTTGTGTAAACTGTAGGCTAGTTTGCAGGCAGTTGGTTCAGGGCATCAACCATATTTTTCTGTTGTATTCTCACTGTTGTGCTTCTCCATGAGCTGGCCTCACCCTCAGACTGTCTTCCTTCATGATTAACAAAATGGCTGCAGTAATTCCAGGCTTCACATCTGCAAAGCGTACAGTCTGGAAAAATTCTCCACTAAACAAAAGTCTTGTACATTTGTTGGTAAGTTGGATTGACTTGGGCTTGGATTCCTGAGCCAATCACTGTAGCCCATAGGGGTTGAGACAATGTTGGTGAGCTCACCCCAACTGGAACTCACCACTGGAAGAGGGTATAGGGTCAAGGCCACAGAAATTATATGGGTACTACATGATCGTGGGGGTCAGTATAATGGTTGCTGGGGAGACAACTTCTGTCTACTTCTCGGTTACACAGCATTCATTTACACCCAGTTTCTGTATATACTCTTTCAAAAATTCTCACTTACATACATTACATGACGTCCCTCCAAAAAAGAGAGACAAGTAAGTTCTCATCTAGTTAGTGAACCCAATTCTGAGTCTAGGACCAGTGACGGATAGGTAGCCCCGTTCATCAGACCCATGTATGTTCCTCACAATCCTGAAAACTAGTCCTAAAGTATTTCAGACCCCTCTTACATAGCACTTCAACTACACTCAGTTTCACTTGCCTTTTTTTTGTTCTTCTATCATCACACCATACCGTAAGTGGGATTCCATCAACATCATGCAGGTGCAACCTGGCACCACCTCACCTCCCCCCTGCCCTGTGGCTTCCTTGTTGATACTGAGATATTGGAGACCATGGGTCTTTACTTGGTGCCCATGTATACGCAACTTAGAATACAAAATTGTTGAACTCCAAAGGGTAAACTTTTGACTGCTGGGAGACAGGAACTAATGGAAAACTTTTCTTTCTGTCTCTCTCCATCCCAACACCTCACCTATGTACACCTATAAGACATACTTTATATGGATTCCCTGAGGAAAACTCTGTGTGACAAAATACTTACAAGCACTTAGTTGCAGCCGACTGAAAGAGCCTACATTGGCTCTTCCTTCTTACTTGACTGAATTCCTTTGCTCTCAACCCTGTTCCCAAGGTTTGCACATCTTGCTAAAGTGATAATACATATGCCTTTGTTTCAGGTTCAGCCTTCTGGAAAATACAGGCCAAGATAATATGTAATAGATCTGGGCACTTTCACTAACAAAGGTTAGCAGAGAACTGGATACATGAAATAAAACTTCCATTTGGAAAAGAGGGCAGTGTGAAACATGCAGAAATCACTGGTACATGGCACATATCATCATCTCCTGGCCATAAATAACAAGGACAACCTGCCCTGGCAATTGGAAGGCATTCCTTGGTCAACTAATCAGAGCACCCCTGGTTCTAACCTGTGAATGGATTTCCCTTGTCCATTGTCTTCCATGGAGATAGATTTTGGAAAGGATGCAATTTCTGGGGCCTGACCACTTGAGCAGCCCACTTCCTGTTGATGTTATTCCTGGACCCTTGGGATTATCTCAGGGTTTGAGAAATACAGGCTCTTTTGGCCAGTCATAGGGTTTTTTTGGCAGTACAGCTCACTTAAAAATTTAGTAGGCTCTTGGTCTATTTGCTTTGGGTCTATGTGCTTGTGATAAATTCCATGGGCTAGTATCAAAGCCAACTCCCTTGTCAGTTCATAGCTATATGAATCCAGGCAACTTTATCTCCTAAAAACATATCTCTCTTCTCTTCCCATCTCACAGTCCCTTATTTAATGGCTACAACCATACTCTTGACCTGTGCTTTGAAGCGATTTGAAAAACTACTTTTATGGATGGAGGTCCTATATATATTTCTTATATTTAGGCTACTCCATATCTGTATCTTCACAGCATGACTCTTCCCTCTGTCTAGCAAAGACTGCTTAGCAGGAGGGGCTTGGAAGAATCCTGGTCTCACTCTTATTTCCTCCTAAATTTCCCCAGCTCCCTACCTCTGTTGTCACCATCCTTGACTTGAGGTGGAAATGGTGGCATTTCTGTCCTTGCAAGATTCCAGATTAGATTGGTGGAAATTCTGGCAATATGTCTCCTTAACTTTTCTTTTTCTCTTACATTTCACACCTAATTCATAAGGCAATTTGTCAGTTCTACCTTAAAAACATATCCCAATTTGGAAAGCTTCTCACCCCATCTACTACCAGCTTCTAGATGGTCCAATTATTTCACCACCATCTTCTCTGCAGATATCATGATTGTCTCCTGACCTAAGTTTATTTACAATGTCTCATGTGATCTAGTCCACCTCCTCTATTCCTACCCCCCACCCCGCCCCGTCTCACTGTGCACAGAAGTCACCCTGGCCACTTAGCTTGTTATTCCTTGAAATATCAGGCATGCTTCTGCCTTGAGGCATGCTGAAATCTCTGCCCAGGAACTTTGCCTCAGATGTCCTGATCATCCTATAATAACAGCACATATCATTTCCTATCCCCTTATCCTGCTTTATTTTTTTTTAATAACTTGTCACTACCTAACTTTCTTTTTGGTAATTTTTTCTAAAAGCATCTCTCTGTGAATTAGAATGTAAGATTCATGTGGGCAGGCACTTGTTGGCCATATGTGCCCTGGTGAGCACAGTGCTTGATAGAGTAGACAGTCAGTAACTACTCTTTCAGACATGCTGCCTGCAGCCTAGGCTTGTCTTTTTCTTGCAGGATATTTCTGCAGACCGGAAGAAAGGGCCTATCAAGTGCTCTAATGCTACAGTGAAGAGCTCCAATAAAGTGAATGAGGAAATAAGAGGGGCAGAGTGGCTCTAGGAAGGCAAGAGAGAATACAGAAAGTTATTCATCTTAGATGGGAGGAGGGACATCCTGTCCATCATAATTAGATGGAGAAAGAAATGATGGGAGTGGTTCCAGTGAGGCCCTAGACTGGTGGGCAGAGGTTGATGGAGAACCCATCCTACCACGTTTACCTACTCTGTGAAGTTGGAAATTGGTAAGTTAGATTACCTTTTGAAAAGGGGAGATGATGGCTTAAGAAATTTGAGGAAGGGCTTTCCTGGTGGCGCAGTGGTTGAGAGTCCGCCTGCCGATGCAGGGGACGCGGGTTTGTGCCCCGGTTCAGGAAGATACCACATGCCGCGGAGTGGCTGGGCCCGTGAGCTATGGCCACTGAGCCTGCGCGTCCGGAGCCTGTGCTCCGCAACGGGAGAGGCCACAGCGGTGAGAGGCCCGCGTACCGCAAAAAAAAAAAAAAAAAAAAGAAGAAGAAGAAGAAAAAAAGACATCTGAGGAACATGGAGACTTGAAATGGCCACTGTGGAGAAGGGGAAAGGAAGTTGAAAGGAAACAGAAGGATGGCTGAATTATTCTGTGGAGCACTGCGTTTGCCGTTTTCTATGTTGGTCTGTTATGTTTTCCTTTTGAAGGGAAGCTATCCTTATAGATCAGTTCTTCTTTAATAATGGTGGCTAAGTGCTCGCTATGTCCATTGTGGGAAAGAGGGTCCTGAAAGCTGAGTCATGAAATCCTTCCCGAGCACCTGTGGAGCCTCATGCGTATATGCATAGAGGTGTGTAGATGTGTGTAAAAGTGCAGGTGTGTATGTATAGGTGGGCTTTCATACACTTAGCACTGCACATCCCACACTCTCTTCTAGACATTATAACCAGCCTTTGCTGTGCCAAATATGGACTTGCATTCATCCATCATCAAACATTTTGAGCTATTGCATAGAAGATTTTATCATCTGCCTGGGAAAAAGCCCAATTCTCACTGACTGTATAGCAGCTTGTGCAATTACGTAATATGTCACTGAATTTTGGCCTTACTATTACATGAATATGAATGGAAATGGAGAAGGTACTGATAACTAACGTGATCAAGTCAAATCAAATCATTAGGTATTCTGAGGCTGCGGGTCTCTAGCCTGATATGCTCATAAGCAAGTGGGTGTGTTCAAATGTAAACAAAAGAAGCTAAGTTCAAGGATGTAAAGAAAATTTTGGAAATATGTCCCACTAGAAATAAGGAAAGGCTATTCATGCTGGTTTAAAGAATTTCAGATTCAGGCTTAAACTCAGAACAAACAAAGGAGAAAGGGGGAGAAATTTGTTCTTTCTTTCTTAGAACACTTTGATTCTTCCCCTTCACACGTATGAGATACTCAAAAAGTTATCCAAATTGCTTCTGCCACTGCGTTTTCTCCCTTCATTTACCAGACAAATCCTTCCAGCTAACTGACAAAACATTTGAATTCTAATTATGATGACAGACTGTTGCCCTTGAAACAGGAAAACTCTGCACCTTGAACTTTCAGATTTTCCCAGGAGGGTTTGCACATGTGCACTGAACCCGAATGGCTTGATTTAGCTGATGAGCTTATGGGCACCATGGCATCCTTTCCCCAATCTTGACCCCAACCATGTTCGAGGCCAACCACAGTGAGCTGTTTCTTTAAACTGGGAAGACCCAAATGGTAATTTGGACAAAAGTGGCCATGTAGAAATAATTATTCTATGCTGCCATCTGTGCCTATCCTGATTCTGCCCCCACTTTTCATCTGAATTTATTGTTTCTTACTATTTTGAGAACTCAAGCAAGAAGAATTATCTATGGGGAAGATTCTAGGTGCTTCCACTTCAGCTGTAAGTCATCTGAACAAAATGACAAAATGCAAGGACAAACAACTCTCATGGTTATATTTTAGTCAAATTACCATAAGTTTTACTTACATAATTTAATTAATTCAATAATCAGTATAGTTCATTCAAAATGGTCTAATAAAGAAATACTAGAAGAAGTGAGACTTTACCAGTTAAGAGTGAGATGACTACGCCCTGATGCAAAATGGTCTGGTTAGTGCAGCCACCAGAGGAGACACTGTTCTTCCTTGGGAAACAGAGGACAAGAAATAAGATGAAAGGAACACATGGAACACTCGCCAGCAGATAGATCCATATGTGTGTGAGCCACCATCATTTCTCCCCTCTCAATCTGGTGGCCATTACTTTTCAACCTAGGACATCTTTAAGACAGAAATAGGGTGCTGCAAATAATTATACTCAAACAACCCGTATAAACTGGAGCTCTCCCAGCAAACTAGGACATACTGTGTCATAACCTCTTGGGCTCTGCACCCACGTATCAAGATTTTGCTACTGGTACATGGTAATATTCTCTGCATCCTGTATCCTGTGAAAGAACATTTTGGTGGCCGAACTAACTTGGACAACCATTCATCTTCCTAAAAGAAATAGGTTTATCTGCTCTGACAAATGTAGTGTTGGTTATCGTAACACATTAACCAGCCCATGAAGATCTGGCGATGGCTATATTAGCAAATAATTTTCAGTTTTATTACTTAACTATTTAAAAAAAAAAAACAAAGGAGCAGGGAGCTCAGTACACAAAGTACACAAACAAGGTGGGTGCGTTCTTCCATGGAAGCTATTCCACCTGGTTATAGAACAGAGAGGTATCAGATAAATGGATATTTCTCCTAGGTATTTGTTCTTTGGGGAGCGATCACTGTTAGAAAGGGAATCCGAAGAAGCAGGTAATTAGATGATGTGCAAAATATTGGAGTTATTTTATCAAGTTGATTTGTTGCTTCAGTGGGCATTTAATAAGCACTTATTAGGTGTCAGGCACTCTGCCAGAACCCACAGGATCAAAATATATATAATATTATAAATATGGTTGAGTCAGGCTTGTAAATCAGCAGTTATAGTTTAGCATGATGAAAACAGTAGACTCAGAATGCTAGGAGGGTCCTTGGGGTTGGCAGGGGATGAAGGGGGTGCAGCATGTACAGCTGATGGGGCTCCAAGGGACCCTGGAACTGACCTTGAAAGGAGCAGAGGTGGTTGATTTGACTGAGGAAGAGGGTCATTTCAGGGGAAAGAGTAGCACGTAGGAAGGAGTAGGAGGCTGGTGACACTGTAGGAACCTAACAAGAGGGATTATGAGGAAAGTGCTCCAGGGAAGTAGTAGAAGACAGAAGAGGAGATTTAGAATATTTTTAAAGGAAGAAAAAGGGAAAGAAAAGGCTTCTGAGAAAACAAATCTGCAGAGAATGTTAGCACACTTCCTTTTGGCTCTGCTTCTAAATTCCTAAGGAAAAATAAGGTGGGACCAGGCTCCGTAGGTAGCCTTAATACGCAGGTAGTATCATTACCCCAGTTTTATAGATATTAAAACTGACAGAGGTATTCGTTAACTCTGTAGCATATAGATTATTATCCCCACTTTACAGTTGAGAGAACTAAGGGGCAGGGAAGTTAATTCAGTCCATTTTCCACTAACAAAAATAACTGTTTGTTAAGTATTCAGTAATGCAATAAAAAATATTTTATTTGGTGAGCCTACCATCTGTCTTGACTTTCCTTATCCTAATAAAATCTGAATAACTGAAAAATCTCTACTTCATTTGCAACGTTTAGACACAGAATAAATATACATACCACTCAAGTTCAAAATGTTTCACCCCCCAACTCAAACATTTTCAGCATCTCCTGCAAAAATATGACCCTGAGTTTTTAATTGTTGACTTGAAGACGTAGGCTATTTCATATCTGCAGCAATTGAAAGAATGCTATTCATGTTAACCACAAGAGGCTTAAGAGCACAGGCTAACGGCTGCATCCGCATTCTTGGAGACGGCTGATAGCAAAGAGGCTGTTCTGTTGCTTGATGGTGGCGGGGGTCCTACGGCCCGCTCAGGGGGCCTACAGGCAGGGAGGTGAGTCATGCGGCAGCGCCAGTGCTTCTGGATTCATCCACGACTTCAGGAACTTGGCGCCCACGGGGAATGAGATCAGCTGCTTTTAAGGACAATCTGGTTGTCAGGCTCAATGAACACCCACATTAGGCATCACTGGACATGCGAGAAAAAGCACACGTGGTTTCTATGTTGTCTCCGAAATACTGGCTCCACACGGTCACTTGGAGACATATTTTCCCAAAGGCCTTCCAAGGAAACGAATAGTGCTTGTTCTCCATAAATCTGCTTCATTTTAGGACACTATACTTTCCAAATAACATTACCTTCTCTGTGACTGTGAAGTTATTCTAAGGCGCCATATTTCATGTGTCCGTCAGACATTAAAATTGTCTTTTTTATAAAAGTCATATTTTCTTGTTCATATCTTTAGAGAAAAATACTTTCGTGGGTTATTTTACTGTCTTTAAAGACCTGTAGTTTTTCAGGAATCACCTCTTGGACACAAACCATGTCCTGGGTTCTTTGTTTCATACTATGCAGCTAGTGAATATCAGGTGATTCATCAAATTGTGAGCCATTCTTCTGCAGGTTTCAAAAAGGAAGAAAAATATAACCTATCAATTTTGTATTTGTATTACATCAAAAATCTTTGTTTATACACCCCCCCCCCAAATTTTATTGAACATTATTTTCATTAAATTGATCAAAGCAATTTGAACTGTGCAGACGCAGTAAAACTTTAAGGGTCCACAAAGTGTGTCACTTATCCACGAAATGATGGATTGAGATCTATCTTTGGAGGTTGATCTTCAAAAACCCAGCATAGGAGACTTACATAATTACAAGCTCAGTGACAAACACTTTCTAAGCTTAATAATTTTAGGAAGTCTATCTTTGTGAAAGTGTCATGAAACTGATCCATTATTAGTATTAGGCTGCCATGAGTGCAAAATGAATAGTTTCATTGTAAGGCAACTTCACAGAAAAGAAATGAAATCCCTTTCTCTCCTTTGCTCCCAAAAGAGAAATTTTATGTGCAGAATCCCTATTCTGTCTTTGGTTACCCTATTTCCCTTGACTCTGACCAGCCCCTAAGATGACTCACACCCCACCTTTTGTTCCAGGAGCATTTTTGTCAACATGTACTGAAGATCAGCCCTTGGAAAGCAAACCACTGGTAGTTATGGAAACCTGACTTAATCTGCTTCCTTGCACTGGTTCTCCACTCACTTGGCCTTACACTCCAGCAGGCCTTAGATTGACAATAACAGCTTACACATCCCAAGCCTAATATTCACAACATACAGTTTTTTTTTTTTTTTTTGGCTGTGTTGGGTCTTCGTTTCTGTGCAAGGGCTTTCTCTAGTTGCGGCAAGCGAGGGCCACTCTTCATCGTGGTGCACGGACCTTCACTATCGCGGCCTCTCTTGTTGCGGAGCACAGGCTCCAGACGCGCAGGCTCAGTAGTTATGGCTCACGGGCCCAGTTGCTCCGCGGCATGTGGGATCTTCCCAGTCCAGGGCTCGAACCCGTGTCCCCTGCACTAGCAGGCAGATTCTCAACCACTGCGCCACCAGGGAAGCCCAACATACAGATTCTTAATCCCACCTGTACTACAAATAGCATTTGGTTGACTCATATTCAGAACCTCTGACTCATTACATAGAGTATTTATATGCCTTATAGTTAAGACACATCTTTTAGCTTACTTCTTATCAATCAAATGATATCTCTTAATGGTCATTTTGAGGATTAAGTTAAATCACATATCTTTACACATAAGGTGAGGGTGAGAAGACCTATTTAATAAAAGGAAATTTCATGGCTTATGACATGCAAGATACATGAGATGATAAAAGACAAATATCTTCATCTGAATTTGTATACTTTAATAGCATCTAATGATTATGTCATTTGTTTTTATAAAGTTTTATTGGAACACAGCTATGTTGGACAGACCCCCCCCCACCACAATCATCCCTGACTTTTGGTATTTATACCCATGTGTGATCCCTTTCCCCTTGAGTGTAGGCAGCACCTGTTGCTTCTTCCCAAATATGGCAAAGGTGATGGGCTGTCACTCCCAGGATGATGTTGCATTATGTAAAATTCTGTCATGCTAGCAAACTCACTCTAAAGACATTACCCCTCATTGGCTTTGAAGAAGCAAGCTGCCATGTTGTAAGAGGGGCTGTGGAAAGGGCCACATGGCAGGAACTGCATATAACCTCTAGGAGCTGAGGGACCCTGAAAACCCCCAAGAAGCTGAGGTCCTTGGCCCTCAGCCCTACAGCCACAAGGAAAAAATTCTCAAACAACCTGAGTAAGCTTAAAAGTGGATTCTTTCCCAGTAAAGTCTCCAGATGAGAACACAGCCCAACTGACCTTGTGATTGCAGCCTTGTGAGACCCAGATTCCTGACCCACAGTGATAGTGAGATAATGTGTGAGATAATGTGTGTTGATTTACATTTAAAAAATAATACCTTGTGCTTTTAATTAGTTAACTTTTGGTTCTTTGTATTTTATTGTCCCAAATATACTGTCAGCTGCTAGAAGACAACGGTTATGCTTTATACTTCTCCTTCTTCCCCTCAGCACTTAATGACGTGTTTGTTCAGAGGGAGAGCTCAGTAAATAGCAGGTGTGTGCTTTCCATTCACAATATTTGACTGTAACAATCACTTGGGAAAGCAGATATCACAACCTTCCTTTTGGAGACTCAGCGTGAGGGGGGAAATGGTTGCTTAGAGTCACGTAACTTGTGTGTGCTGAAGCCAGGATCCAAAAGAAGGTCTGTGTGCCTCTACAGGCTGGTACCTCTCAGGACAGACAGACTCCTTGTGCCCCACTAGGAGCTCCCACCCCCCAGTCAGCTGGACCATCAGTCAGAATGAGCCTGGAATACTGGTAAATGTTTAAGAACTCCCAATTTCAAATGCTGAATTTATTTTATCAATATTCATATCCATTCAATATATTCATTATATATTCAATATATAAATTTTCTTTATCAAGATTATGGATGGAGTTTAGCCCATACCCATGCATCTAGCTTATGAATAGAACTAACTTAAATTTTTTAAGATTATCAATACCATTTCCATTAATTAGTCAACAGAGCAGTGATGGTGGCTATATTAAAAGATCTTAAACTGATATGTTAAAATGTGAAAAAAAATCCAAAAAGCATTTGCTCTGCATATTAGCATCCCTTAAAATTGCTGTCATAATAGAAATGTGTTAGAGGAGATAAATTTGAAAAGTTCATTAAAATGATATTTTATTCATCTTGAGAATCTTGCTGTGCACACTAATTGAAAGATCAGATCCATATTCTCAATGTCATATCTATATCTAACACTGCCAAAAGATATGGCCATTCATATGCTTAGGTTAAGAATTGTATATGGAGACAGCAGTAGTTTTATTCTTCCCCCAAAATGGCAAGCTCCTAATTCCTTCTTTCTCATAGCTTTAACACCCATCCTATCTTGAATCTCCATGTGCACAAACAGAATTTGTCAGAGGAAAACATCATTAGCCATGGTTTGAGATTCCTAGTGCCAAGTCAAAAACTCTGCAACAGTTTTTTCTAAACAACAGATGTGCACGATGCCATCTTTCAGCAATGGTTTGTTCATCATAAACTTATAATTATCTGCAGGTTATCAGATGTCCTCTTGGAGCAGGGTTGCCCTGAAAGCATATGCACTAGCTAATTGCTTCTGAATTCTCTGCTCACTGTTTCCTCTACCCATCTGGAGCATCTTGTGGAAGTACACAAACAAAGCCCCTGGGCTTCCCAGCAAGCCTGTCAACTCATCCTCTAGTCAGAGGTCAAAAACTGGCCACTGAGTGTGAATCTGGTTCCCAGATGGTTTTCGTTTAGTGGGTACAGCAATGGAACTTGCTGCACATTATTGCTTTTAAAATCTGGCTACTCATGAAAATCAACTGGAAAGCTTTTAATAAATATTCATGCCTGAGCCCTATACCTAGATAATCTAATTGAATTGGTCTCGAATAGGACCTGGGCATCTGAATATTTTTTCAAACTCTCCAGGTGATTTTTATGCCAACCACGGTTGAGAACAACTGCAGTCTATATTTAGGGACTGACAGCATTGTATACAAGGGGCTCTGGAATAAGTAACAGAGTAAACTATGGCCAAATCTCTACCAATGAGGAAGCACCAAGAGGAAAAGATCACAGGGCCAAGCGAAACAAAGTATGATGTTTAGCAAAGGTGACCTGAAGGACAGAAAACAAGAATTAGGGAAACAGAGATAAGATAGGGGCCCAAATGGTAAGAAAAAAGGCTAGAAGGTAAGGAATCAGGTTGATGGAAGAAGTGCTTCAGGACTGAGGTGTAAGTGATGAGAGTTTGTTAGTGCTCTCCATTTTCTCAGTCCTTGTGTGTGTTCTAGGAAGGGCTGTTGCAGGTTAAAACTGAATACAATTCATGGAAACCATCTGAATCAGAATCAAGGCAACAAATCTGATGCAATTGTTCACTATCAGAGGCAATAAAAACAGAATACCTGTTCCCATCAGGGACCTTGGTCTTCTGAGTAGCTGCCCATGAGACTCGTGCATTGGGTGCCAGGAGTGGTAATTAATCAGGACAACATGGCAGAGGTGACAAGTGTTTGAATTAGTGGATGATATAGCCTCAGGTACCTAAATGGTGAGTCAGGAAGGCAATCATTCCACTGGAATCACTGTACCCAAATCTAGACCTTAGTAACACCATGAGGTTCTTTCTATGAAGAAGAGAAGAGATACAAAATGTCAGATCACAAAAGTATCACTTATGTAATTGCTTGTAGTTTATTCCTTTGCTTTCCTCTTTTCTCTGTGCATCTTTGTAACAATTTTTTTTAAGTGGAAATGTGATTGTCGTGTGAACAGCTGTAAAAATGGTTAAAAGGTATGGAAAAGCAAAAAAAAAAAGGAGAAAAGAGATTGACTGGTTATTATTGCTGGTGATATGTGAGTTATTGCTGGTGATATGTCAGTTGTATGAGTTATCTATTGCACCGTAACAAATTACCCCAAAACTTTGCAACTTAAAATAACATTTATGTCACAAAGTCTCTGGGGAGCAGGGATCCAGGAGCAGCTTAATAAGGTAGTTCTTTCTTAGAGTATCTCAAAAGATTGTACTCAAATGTATTGGCCAGAGCTACAACCATATGACAGCTTGGCCAGGCTAGAGATTCTGCTTCCAAGCTGACTCATGTGACCACTGGCAGAAGGCCTAAGTGCCTCACCATGTGGGCCTCTCAATACAGTTGCACACAATAGGGCAACTGGCTTCTCCTAGAGAAAGAGACAGACAGACAGACAGAGAAAGAGAGAACAGAACAAAGAACTTTTATAACCTAACCTCAGAAATGACATACCACCACCTCTGCCATATTCTACTTGTCACAGGACAACACTGGTCCAATGTGGGAGAGGTGACACAAGGGTATAAGTACCAGAAAGTTGGGCTCATTGGGGGCCCTCTTGGAGACCGGCTACCACAGTGGTTATTGCTGTCATCCATACTGATAATTTATTTGGTCTCTCAAAAACATCCCAATCGTACAAATGAAGATGCTGGGATTTCTGGGAGATTTAGTGATTTGAATAAGGTCACATTTTTAGTAAGTTGTTCTTAGTTGCTAGAGTTTTCCTGGTCATGGTGACTTGGAACTAACTGACCACCCATAAATCTTCTTTTATTACTCAGTGGCAGCTCTGCAAAACTTCTAAAGAATAAGACGTGAACTGAAAGGTTTTCTCAATTTGTTTAGACCTGAGCAGCATACCTGGCTTAAGCCCAGGTACTTATAAGAAAATTTCCTTGGGCAGTAAGTGATCTGCTTGATTAAATCTCTTGTTCATGTTTAATTTTACTTTATAAGTCAAACCACACTCTTGTCTCCATTGATTCTCAGAATAAGGTCTCCAGGCTTAAAAACTCACTCAGCTGCCTGTCTCAATGAAGTTTACAAATAGTGTTTAATGCTATTCAAGCTCTGAGCAGGCTAATAAATGTATGTGTAGGTCAAAAGAATAATAAATGAAGGAAATTTAGAAGTAGAAATGTATTTAGAAAATTAATGAGAATTGGAGGAAAGCAAGGGTAAAATTTTAAAGGTAGAATATGAAAGAAGGTATCTGTAAGGATGCTATGGACTACATGTTTGTGTCCCCCCAAAATCCTAATGCTGAAATCCTAACTCCCATTGTGATGGTATTAGGAGGGAGGGCTTTTGAAAGGTAATTAAGTCATGAAGGTGGAGTCCTCATGAATGGGATCAGTGCCTTCATAAAAAGAGACACAAGAGAGCGCCTTCTCTCTCTCTACCCCCAAACCCTCTTTGCCATGTGAAGGAACAATGAAAAGACAACCATCTGCAAGCCAGAAAACAGGCTCTCACCAGATACCACATCTGCCAGTGCCTTGAACTTGGACTTCCAACTTCCAGAACTGTGAGAAATAAATGTTTGTTCTTTAAGCCACCCAGTCAATGATAGTCTCTCATAACAGCCTGAACTAAGACAAAAAGAAATGATGATGCAACCGGCACTTCAGATGATACATGCTGTAGACCACCTTGCTGGTGTGTAGTCTCAAGTACTACTGCCTTAAGCCACATTCTTTCCTAATAATCTTATTTATTCATTTTTTAATTAGGAAAGACATTCACATAGCATACAAATTTTTTGTGTGTGTGTGGTATGCGGGCCTCTCACCATTGTGGCCCTTCCTGTTGTGGAGCACAGGCTCCAGACGCACAGGCTTAGCGGCCATAGCTCACAGGCCCAGCCACTCCGCGGCATGTGGGATCTTCCCGGACCAGGGCACGAACCCGTGTTCCCTGCATTGGCAGGCAGACTCTCAACCACTGCACCACCAGGGAAGCCCTAGCATACAAATTTTTAAATGCTACAGACATTTTATTACCTTTTGTGGGAATTTTTGTGCATCCTCCATCCAGTTATTTTATGCAAATATAAGCAAATATATATTCTGTATCAGTCTCTAATTTTTTCTTCTTTTTCTACAAATGGGAACATACTATACACACTGTTCTGCACCTTGATTTTTCTATTAATAATATTTCTTGGAGAGCTTTCTATGTCAGTACCCAAAGAGCCTCCTTTCTTTTTTAACAGCTTAATAATATTCCATTTGGGTTGTCTAAAATCTCTTGCCTGAAAGAATTGCCCTATATATGTGCCATTTCACACAGGGATGAGTATATGCCTAGGGTAATTTTTTTAGAAGTAGAATTTCTGAGTCAACATATGTGTGCATTTATAATTTTGATAGATGCTGCCAAATTGCTTCCTTAGAGGTGTTAACCATTTATATTCACCCCCAGCCCTGTATAAAAGTGCCTGACCATCCACAGCCTTGCCAACACAGTGTAGACTCACACTTGGGTCTGATAAGCAAAAACTGGTATCTGAATTTATTTCAATTTGTATTTCTTTTATTATGAGTGAGTTTGAGCATCTTTTCATACATTTAGAAGTCATTTTAATTTCACTTCCATGAAGTTTCAATTGATATATTTTACAATTTTTAAACTAAAGATTTGATCTTTTTCTTGATGATTTGCAGGAGCTTTTTATATATTAAAGAAATTAGTCCTTTGCCTGAGAAATGAGCTTCAAGCATTTTCCCTATTTTATTTATTCTCTGACTTTACCTACAGTGTTTTCTATTTTTTTTCCTTTTTTTAACCATGCAGAATATTTTTATTTTTATGTAGTCACATCTATCAATCTTTTCTTAATGGCTTCTGAGTTTGTGTTACACAACTTTATGTGTGTGTGTCATACCATTGATTAACCAATTACCTCTCCTACAACTACATAGACCCAGAGAAGACAAATCTTTAAGTCAAAACTACAAAAAGCAAACCGTTGCTCAAAACCCAAGATGATGTTAGAAAAAAATAATAAAGTGAAAGAAATTTTAAAGAACCCAAAACGGTTTTAAATAAGCAGCAGTAGTTTTTCTTGTTTTGTCTGTTGCTGATCCATGGGTGCCTTCTCTAATTCCATTTTTTAGCTGGATTACTTGCGAGGTCAAAAAAGAAAGACAGAAAGGGAGAAAAGGAAAAAATAAGCAAGCAAGAAGGCAAGCAATCATACCTTCCACTCTGAAGGTGTGGTGTGAACAAATGAATCAGGCAGATTTGGGGAAGGAGAGGGTGCCAGGATATATGGCCAAGGCTCTCCTCACCTAGGCAACAGTTGGTAGGCAGCATCTGTGGCAGTGGCTAAAAGCCGTTCCAGGGCTTGGCTGGGACAGTATCTGCTGAATAACTAGGCCAGTCCTAGAGCCAAGATCCACAGCTCAGCTGCCGTTGCTGCTGCTGAAGAAGGCTCAAAACTCATTTTTTGCTGAGTCAAATCTCTCTTCGGGGATTTAGAAAACAAATGAGGCTCTGAAAAGTGGAAATTCTTCTGGATCATTCTTTGGGAAACAATGCAGTGAGTCTTTTTGTTATTTATTTTGTTCTTATATAATAAATTCAGTCAAAGGTACAGACCCAAACTTCCTGATAGATCTAGGACGAACTCACCCTGGAAGAAATTTCCCTAGTTTTAGGCAAAGACAATGGGACTAGAGAAACGAACCACGGAGAAAAAGAATAGTATGGAGAGAAAGAAAACACATAAAGCTATATGTTTCAATATGAAAGACAGATGCACGCAATTTTCCATGCCAGCTAGTCTGTTGTGTATAAACAGGAGGAGCTCAAGGTAAACTACCAAGAAAATGACTCATCTGGGCAAGAATAAGGAAAGAGATCAAGTTTTCCTGAGTTATTAGCAACTTGAAATTACACCTTGATGCAGAGCAGCTTCAAAGCTGCATTCTCTAGGCTTTGACCTCTGGTGAATGCATGACCCAGCCATGACTTTAGGTAACCAGAGCCAGGATACTCCAGGGAATGTTTCATATGTCCAGTCCACATACATTTTTTTCAAACTTTTTTAAGATGTAGAAAGAAAAATAACTTTTAGCATTCCATAAAGTGCATTAACTAAATTGTGCGTGTTTGGAAAAAGTAGTTCTACTCTCTGTCACCTCATCACTGCCTCAGCAAATATTTGTTGAGTTTCTACTATGTGTGAAGCACCTTAACAGGCTGTCAGTGGGAATGCAGAGAGGTATGAGGGACGGTTCATCTCTTCTGGATATATATAGCATAAAAAGACATATATAAGACATGAGGAAGAAGGAAAAGGAGGAGAAGGAGAAGGAGACAAAGAAGAAGGAGAAGGAGAAGAAGAAGGGCAGGGGGATGGGGGAGGGAGAGGAACAATATGGGATATCAAAGTTCTAGCACTTACCACCTAGAGATGATACAACCACACTTAAATGAAACACAATTCAACCTTCATGGAACTCAAGGTCAAAGTTAAATCAAGGCACACTGTATAGGCACCAGCAGAGACTCTAGATCAAACTCGCTCATAGACACATAACTAGCATTTGTTTACAATGCATCCCACTTGAGAAAAGCCCATTATTTTCTTCTCCTTTAATTCTTCTTAATGTCATGAATACCGTGAATCATGATGATTTCACAACCCAAAAAATTTGGTTTGGATTTTAATATATGTTTCCAAGGGTGTCTCTTTTCTGAATATGTCTCTTGTGGCTAGACAGGAACTGGCACTACAGGGTTTCTGCTTACTTATAGCAAATATTGCCTCAGGCTTTTATTCCTCCATGGATTCTGTTTTCTTATGGCATTGGATGCCTCATGCCTTCTATTTATTGCCATTTTCCTAAGCTTCTCTTGGTTTCCCCGCCACTCTACTATCTGCTGACTTCCCCTCATAACAAACTTCTCAAGGATTGGCTCAGCCATTTACTTTACAGTATAGAAGAGATATATTAGGGCATGTTAGGAGCCACTGCCCAAAATATACATTGTTGCCTTTGTATCAGGTGCTTCCATGGCTAAATCATCTAATCATCTATGATCAGGGCGATGAACTCACGTGGCAAGAATCTCAGCATATGTGGAAGAAGCCACCAGAGGCAGCTTTCTGAAACAGAGCTATGAACATGACGGATATTTATAGATCACAGAGCCCTTCTTGGTATTTTTGCTAAGAAACAATTGACTATTTAACCAAGTGGCCCCATGTGCCCTAAATTTAATGATAGACCTCTTTTCTGTGTAATATCACACACTTGGAATAAAGTGTTCTTTTCAACTGAATTGTTGAATGATAGCATTAAAAGGGAATCATGAAGTTCAATCCATCCACTTTTATTAGACGAGTTACCGGACACTTAGAAGTACTAAGTGAACTTACTTAGTTTGCATCTGGGAGTAAAACTAGAATCTGTGGGTCCCCTTTATCAAGTCCTTTCCACTGTCCAGTCTTTATTAACTGTGCATGGTCTTAAGTTAATTTACCAAAGTGCAGTGTAGCTTTCTATAGATATTTTTATACTAAGCTTTTCTAATTTTTTTCTAGTGTTAATCAATCATCAACCAATTACAACACCAACAATTTTAGTACTGATAAAAGTTTAACCTGAACACAAGCAAAATAATTTCTCAGGGCCAAGAATAGAAATAATAAGTGGTTGAGAACTTTTCAGTTTGCCATGAACCATAAACAGACCTCAAGAGACAGGAGCCTGGACTCATTTATTCCTCTGATTGTGGAACCACCTTAGCTGGCTGTGGTGATTTGAGTGAACTTTTACTCTGGGGAAATCAGAGAGAAGCCATCATAAGCAAATTATGACAAATACCTCTAGAGCATGAGCAGTGAGGAAGAAAGTGGAATAATCCTGAAAGCACTTACTATAAACATGTGGAGAAAAATGTACACTATAAATCGTTATTGGTTAATGTATGTGATTACATATACAGTTAGATCTCTAAATTGAAACCAGCTTCTTTGCAGTTTGACAGAAGCAGATAACACTTCCTGCAAAGTAAAGTAAGATTCAGAGCTTTAAAAGATGGGAGGCTAAGACAAAATACTTTTATTGAATTAAAAAAGAAAATTTTAACTTTAATTTTTGAATTCAGTGAAAACAAGACTTTGAACTTCTTTGAAATGAATATCATTTTTGTGAGCCTTGAAGCTGGCCTTCTTCATATCTGGCATCTGGCAATGCCTGGACTGGGAAAAGTAGCAATTATTCTGTAGAAAGGCTGGTTTCTACATATTACTGCAAGCTAGTAAAAGCCTCTTAAATCGGTAAAAATATCAACTTTCTGTGGAGATGAATTTAGTTTGGAAAATTCTCCTTTAATCTTAGGAATGATACTAAACCATCGAAAGCTGTTTCTCATTTATATTTAATCTCTAGGATTAAATGCATGCATTTACCATCAGGAGGATTTAGCTAATTCCTCCATCTGTCCTTTACACATTACCCAGCATCACGGCCTCTTGAGAAGCACATGGGCTTCAGAAATCCAGACTATATTTCAACCACCAATAACGTGGCTCTGAACTTAGTAGGAGCTCAAAACTGTTCCTGGAATAGATGAGGCAGGGAGAGAAATGTAATGGGTTTGTTTCTTTGAATGTCTCCTGTGGTAGCTTTCCAGATCAAACAATAGACCTTAAAGTTTTTGTTCTGAAAAATGTATTCCAGGGTTTCTTATCCTCAGCATGACTGACATTTCAGTCCAGACAATTGTTTGCTGAGGGGAGTTTTGCCTTGTGCATGATAGAATGTTTAGCAACATCCATGGCCTCTGCTCACTAGATGCCAGTAATCCCCACCGCACCAAAGGTATGGCAGCCAAAAACAAACGTCTGCTGGGGGAGCAACGTTGCCTCCGTTTGAGAACCACTGGTCTAAATCGCTTGAATGACAGGCATACCCAGGAATCAGGAGACGGGAACAATACTCCTAATCATAGTGAGAGCATTTTATCCACGGAATTATGAACTCCTTTTCTGGTTAGTTGAGTCAATCAATTAGAAATGAGACCAAGTTTACAGGTTTTCTTAAAATAGCCCCAGCACTATGCTAAACACATCAGAATTTTTTCAACAACTTTCTATACCCAGTTTGCAGAAGAAGAAGTAAAAGTTTGGAAATAAAGTCTACCAAAGATTATATGGCTATCAATTGATTCAACCCAATTCTTCTTGACTAAAGTACATGCTCTTGATCACTTTATTATCCTTTCATATCCAGTTAGATAGACTCTGTTACAGTCCTGGACTCCCCTTAATCCTAGATGCAATTCACTGATCATAACAGACCTGGTTAAGGATATGCGTGACTCAGTGACAATGCATTCCCATTACAGGAAAAAACATTTTGAGGGCTATGATTTACTGAAGGTGAGTCATTAGAGACATAACTACAGAGAGAGAACAAAATCTGTAGTTGACAGGGACACCGAATACATTTTTACAATTATTCCATTTGGGACTACATGCCAGGTGATGGAGCCTATCACAAAAATAACACTGGGACAGAATGGTAGGATAACAGTGGAACTTTCTCCAGGAAAAGGTGAAATCGAATCTGCAGGAAAAGGAGTTCTGTCACTTTCATGTTTGACACTCAGACACTGTGCTAAAGAAAACATTTCTGGCATATTTTTAGCCTTATTATGGAAAATGGACCCCGCTGGGTCACATGGACCAGCTTCCAATCCAATAAGAGTCAGAAATGCAAAAGAAAAATACCCTGGGAAAGTTTTCTCCTGCTCATACATAGCAGAGAATATAGCGCATTCCTTATCCAGCCTATAATTCAGATGAAAGGCGTGTTCCTCTCCAATTTGCCATCCGGTGGCATGGTTAACATTCCATCCTGGCTGCTCCGGCCCGACTTGTCTAATGCCAACACATTTTTTAAGGAAAGAAAGAAAAAGAAAAAAAAAAGTAAAGCACACATTTTACTCTGAAGTGTTTCATAGGATGAGCTATTTCAGCTTCAACTATTTTTAACTCCGTTAAAAGAAAACATTTTTGAGTTGACCATTTCTTACAGGAACTAAAGTATAAGGCTGCCTGTCTTTAGAGTCTCCCTGTCTTGTTTGCTTAAGGTACTGCCTGTTTTGTTGAGGCCATTGCCTGTGATGGGTTGGCCTAAAAAGGTTTGGATAGTGTGGTATGTATCCAGAAGGTCAGATGTTTTCCTCAGCCTCTTGGGGTATCAAAACTTGGCCAAGAAACCTTTGAGAAGAAGGCTGGTTTTTTTCACCAACTCTGATACTTTTGAATTCCACCCAGACTGGAAAATGGCATGAGAACAGCATTTTTTCATAGATGTTCCCCCTTCCTACCTCTTCTTAAACCCTTAAAGCCCGGCAGTCAAATACTAATAATGCATATCTAGATGGAGATTTTAGTTTTGACCTACAAAGATAAACACACATATATTTTTTCTGAAATGTATATGAATTTATATAAGTATATATATACAATTATATAATTATATTAATTTCTACATAGATTAAATTCTGGAATTTATACCTATACATATATTTATATGTATGTATAAACTTCTGAGTTCTGTTTTCTTTCAATCTTCTAGAAAGATCACCAGTGGACTTTCACTCAGGGCAACATTTTTAAACAGAAATTGCTTCACTCATAGACTAACATTATTTGCAATATAATTAGAGTATAATGATTCGTATTACAGTGCCCTGCAGTCAAGGAACACACTCAGAGAACATTCTGTGTCTCAAGAAATCACCTTTCGGAGGGCTTAGAAATTTAGGGGTCTGATCAAATTAAATCATTTCCACAGTAGCCACATTCCATCACCCAATAAGAATTCACCTCTCACGAACAATTGAATGGTTACCAATTTTCCCAAATGAAAAGTTAAGACCTAAGTTTGAAAGGCTGAACTCTCCCAGAAGGTATAAGAAAAGTAGATGAATCTGCTCCATGTGTGTTGATACCATGCTTACTAATTGCAGGCTCAGTAATTACATCTTCCAGATGTGTCCAATCTTGTACCTAAACTTAATGCCTGGGGCCTTTTTAACAAACAAGCCCTTTTTTGGGGGAGGGAAGTCCAACAGACGACTGGGTTTCCCAGCACTCCAGGGCCCTGCTAGTCATTTGGCTACAGTTTTGCTTCTCTTTAAAGTTCTCTCCTGCCTGGATCACCCCATTCCAGCTCACCCGTGAATGAGTCACGAGGCTGATGATCACGCCCAGCGTCTAATACTCTGGAAGCCTGTGGTTCTGTGGTCCTGCTCGGGGACAACTAGACTTACTGTGCCATGAGTAGCTAAGAGTCCCCAAACTCCATCCTCCCAAAGACAAATTCAGTAGCTGTTCATTCATCAGTGTTCTTACTTCTAAATGCTACCTCTTTATAATTCTGACCTGGGAGATATAAAACAGCAAGAGAGGAAGCAGGGTTTGTTTCATATCAAAATATGTTTTGTAAATGCAAGATATGCTTCCCCAAATGACCACATCTTGTTACAGGTAAGGGTAGCTTTTTAACAAGCTAATTATATGAGAAACAGAACGTTTAAAATACGAGAAAGCTACACATTCCTTTGAGTAATTAGTATAATAGAACAAAGTTATTTGCCATGACAGTTATTAAGTATGAGCTGTTGCTTAAGAAAAGAAATTCTACCTTGCCTAATGGTTAACATTAGCTAAGGGTTAGTACTGGGACAGGAGAGGAGCTCAGAGTAACAAAATAAGCAATAAGCAACAGAGAGACTTGCTCTAAAATCCAGTAAATTTCTTCTGCACATGGTATGCACTACAGCTCCTGCTGGCCACAAACCACTGGAAGAAAATTCCTTTTTGTTTAGGCTCATTGCTTCTAAAGTATGCAAAGCTGTTAACTTACAACAGGAGAACAATGGATGTTCTCCCTGGCTCATGGAGATAAGATTCGAATTCAAAAAGATCCCTATTAATATGAATGGTATCTGTGCTGGACTAATTCCAGCAACAGCAAATTGCCTTTTTGCAACTGGATTTGGCTGGCCTGTCTGACAAGTCTTACCTTCAATCCCTTTGGAGTGTTCCGCCACCCAACCACAGTGAAATTACAATGGCTCCAGGAATGAGGTGAAAGATGATCAAAGAGAGGACCTCCTAGTGTTTCAGAGAACAGACCATCCCCAAAGTGTTCCATCAGAGGCCAGACCACCCTCTTGGCAGGAACGTCAGAGAGGACACCAGAACAATTGATGGTGGTTGTATGAGGTTAAACTTGAAGATCTCTTCGAACCTTGCGAGGCTATGAAATAGCCTTGTTCCAAATAATTTTTCAACAGTAGGAGAATTATGGCCTCTGACTTAACTAAAAAGAGAGTTCCAAAATGGTGCTTGGCTCAGCTGGATGTTACAGAAAAATAAAGGGTGGGGTCTGTCTTAAAGTGTCATGTGACCAAGTAATAATCAGAGTACTAGTGATGGTAGTTGTAATAATAATAATAATAGAGAATCCAAAATGATTCCTCTCTTTTTCATGTTACTCTGTGAAATTCATTTTTCTGTAGAGCAACCTACCCAATTATTTTTTAGTTAAGCTAATCTCAGAGTTAATTCTCATTATTTTTGAGAAAAAAAAACTAGACTAGAGGAGTTGATGGAACTTGGAGACGTTCTGGCACAAGCTGGGTTTTGGAGAAGGAAATCTAGAACAAACAAACAGTAGATAATCCAGACAGAAATAATTAAGAGATGACTTTCCTCAGTAGAAAATGCCATTGGCTTTGGTTCTGATGCTGGGGGCACACAAGGCAAACTTTTTCAAACTGTATACCACAGTCCTGGGAATATTATCTTTTTGAAGAAAAAAGCATTAGAGAGCAAAATGAAAAAAATGGAAATACAATAAGAACAATCTCTAGAAAGTGACCGCTTTCAAAATAAAAGGACATGGAGGGGCTTCAAGATGGCAGAAGAATAAGATGCAGAGATCACCTTCCCCCCCACAAATACATCAGAAATACATCTACAGGTGGAACAACTCCTACAGAACACCTACTGAATGCTGGCAGAAGACCTCAGACCTCCCAAAAGGCAAGAAACTCCCCACGTACCAGAGTAGGGCAAAAGAAAAAAGAAAACACAGAGACAAAAGAATAGGGACAGGACCTGCACCAGTGGGAGGGAGCCGTGAAGGAGGAAAGGTTTCCACACACTAGGAAGCCCCTTCGTGGGCGGAGACTGCGGGTGGCGGAGGGGGGAAGTTTCAGAGCCACGGAGGAGAGCGCAGCCACAGGGGTGCGGAGGGCAAAGCGGAGAGATTCCCGCACAGAGGATCGGTGCCGACCGGCACTCACCAGCCCGAGAGGCTTGTCTGCTCACATGCCGGGGCGGGTGAAGCTGGGAGCTGAGGCTTGGGCTTCGGTCGGATCCCAGGGAGAGGACTGGGGTTGGTGGCGTGAACACAGCCTGCAGGGGGTTGGTGCGCCACGGCGGCTAGCCGGGAGGGAATCCAGGGAAAAGTCTGGAGCTGCCGAAGAGGCAAGAGACTTTTTCTTGCCTCGTGTTTCCTGGTGTGCGAGGAGAGGGGACTAAGAGCGCTGCTTAAAGGAGCTCCAGAGACAGGCGCGAGCCATGGCTATCAGCGCGGACCCCAGAGACGGGCATAAGACGCTAAGGCTGCTGCTGCCGCCACCAAGAAGCCTGTGTGCGAGCACAGGTCACTATCCACACCTCCCTTCTAGGGATCCTGTGCAGCCCGCCACTGCCAGGGTCCCGGGATCCAGGGACAACTTCCCTGGGAGAACGCACCGCGCGCCTCAGGCTGGTGCAACGTCATTCCGGCCTCTGCCGCCGCAGGCCCGCCCCGCACTCCGTGCCCCTCCCTCCACCCGGCCTGAGTGAGCCAGAGCCCCCGAATCAGTGGCTCCTTTAACCTCGTCCTGAGCGAAGAACAGACACCCTCAGGCGACCTACACGCAGAGGCAGGGCCAGATCCAAAGCTGAACCCGGGGAGCTGTGAAAACAAAGAGAAAGGGAAATCTCTCCCAGCAGCGTCAGGAGCAGCGGATTAAATCTCCACAATCGACCTCATGTACCTGCATCTGTGGAATACCTGAATAGACAACGAATCATCCCAAATTGAGGAGGTGGACTTTGGGAGCAATGATATATATATTTTTTTCCCTTTTTCTCTTTTTGTGAGTGTGTATGTGTATGCTTCTGTGTGTGATTTTGTCTGTATAGCTTTGCTTTTACCATTTGTCCTAGGGTTCTGTCTGTCCGTTTTTGTTTTTGTTTTTTAAGTACAGTGTCTAGCACTTGTTACCATTGGTAGATTTGTTTTTTCGTTTGGTTGCTCTCTTCTTTCTTTTCCTTTTTTATTATTAAAATTTTTAAAAATAATTATTTTTTATTTTAATAACTTTTAAATTTTATTTTATTTTATCTTCTTTCTTTCTTTTTTTTCTCCCTTTTATTCTGAGCCATGTGGATGACAGGCTCTTGGGGCTCCAGCCAGGCGTCAGGGCTGTGCCTCTGAGGTGGGAGAGCCAACTTCAGGACACTGGTCCACAAGAGACCTCCCAGCTCCACATAATATAAAATGGCAAAAATCTCCCAGAGATCTCCATCTCAACCAAGACCCAGCTCCACTCGATGATGACCAAGCTACATTGTACACACCCTATGCCAAACACCTAGCAAGACAGGAACACACCCTTTCCATTAGCAGAGAGGCTGCCTAAAATCATAATAAGGCCACAGACACTCCAAAACACACCACCAGATGTGGACCTGCCCACCAGAAAGACAAAATCCAGCCTCATCCACCAGAACACAGGCACTACTCCCCTCCACCAGAAAGCCTACACAACCCACTGAACCAACCTTGGCCACTGGGGGCAGACACCAAAAACAACGGGAACTATGAACCTGCAGCCTGCGAAAAGGAGACCCCAAACACAGTAAGTGAAGCAAAATAGGAAGACACACCGCACACGAAGGAGCAAGGCAAAAACCCACCAGACGAAACAAATGAAGAGGAAATAGGCAGTCTACCTGAAAAAGAATTCAGAATAATGATAGTAAAGATGATCCAAAATCTTGGAAACAGAATGGAGAAAATAAAATAAACATTTAACAAGGACGTAGAAGAACTAAAGAGCAAACAAACAGTGATGAAGAACATAATAAAATTAAATTAAAAAATTTCTAGAAGAGATCAATAGCAGAATAACTGAGGCAGAAGAACGGCTAAGTGACCTGGAAGATAAAATAGTGGAAATAACTACTGCAGAGCAGAATAAAAAAACAAGAATGAAAAGAAGACAGTATCAGAGACCTCTGGGACAACATGAAACACACCAACATTCGAATTATAGGGGCCCCAGAAGAACAAGAGAAAAAGAAAGGGGCTGAGAAATTTTTGAAGAGATTATAGTTGAAAACTTCTGTAATATGGGAAAGGAAATAGTTAATCAAGTCCAGGAAGCACAGAGAGTCCCATACAGGATAAATCCAAGGAGACACATGCCAAGGCACATATTAATCAAACTATCAAAAATTAAATACAAAGAAAAAATATTAAAAGCAGCATGGGAAAAACAACAAATAACACACAAGGGAATCCCCATAAGGTTAACAGCTGATTTTTCAGCAGAAACACTGCAAGCCAGAAGGGAGTGGCAGGACACATTTAAAGTGATGAAGGAGAAAAACCTACAACCAAGATTACTCTACCCAGAAAGGATCTCATTCAGATTTGACAGAGAAATTAAAACCTTTACAGACAAGCTAAAGCTAAGAGAATTCAGCACCACCAAACCAGCTTTACAACAAATGCTAAAGGAACTTCTCTAGGCAGGAAACACAAGAGAAGGAAAAGACCTACAATAACAAACCCAAAACAATTAAGGAAATGGTAATAGGAACGTGTATGTCGATAACTACCTTAAATGTAAATGGATTAAATGCTCCAACCAAAAGACTTAGTCTGTCTGAATGGGTACAAAAACAAGACCCATATATATACTGTCTACAAGAGACCCACTTCAGACCTAGGGACACATACAGACTGAAAGTAAGGGGATGGAAAAAGATATCCCATGCAAAAGGAAATCAAATGAAAGCTGGAGTAGCAATTCTCATATCAGACAAAAATAGACTTCAAAACAAAGGCTATTACAATAGACAAAGAGGACACTACATAATGATCAAGGGATCAATCCAAGAAGAAGATATAAAAAAAGTAAACATTTATGCACCCAAGATAGGAGCACCTCAATATATAAGGCAAATACTAACAGCCATAAAAGGGGAAATGGACAGTAGCACAATCATAGTAGGGGACTTTAATACCCTACTTTCACCAATGGACAGATCATCCAAAATGAAAATAAATAAGGAAACACAAGCTTTAAATGATACTTTAAACAAGATGGACTTAATTGATATTTATAGGACATTCATTCCAAAAACAACAGAATACACTTTCTACTCAAGTGCTTATAGAAGATTCTCCAGGATAGATCATATTTTGGGTAACGAATCAAGCCTTGGTAAATTTAAGAAAATTGAAATTGTATCAAGTATCTTTTCCGACCACAATGCTATAAGACTAGATATCAATTGCAGGAAGAAATCTGTAAGAAATACAAACACATGGAGGCTAAACAATGCACTACTAAATGACCAAGAGATCACTGAAGAAATAAAAGAGGAAATCAAAAAATACCTAGAAACAAATTACAATGAAAACACAATGACCCAAAATCTATGGGATGCAGCAAAAGAAGTTCTGAGAGGGAAGTTTATAGCAATACAATGCTACCTCAAGAAACAAGAAACATCTCAAATAAGCAACCTAACCTTACACCTAAAGCAATTAGAGGAAAAAGAACAATAAACCCCCAAAGTTAGCAGAAGGAAAGAAATAATAAAGATCAGATCAGAAATAAATGAAAAAGAAATGAAGGAAACGATAGCAAAGATCAATAAAACTAAAAGCTGCTTCTTTGGGAAGATAAACAAAATTGATAAACCATTAGCCAGACTCATCAAGAAAAAAAGGGAGAAGACTCAAATCAATAGAATTAGAAATGAAAAAAGAGAAGTAACAGCTGACACTGCAGAAACACAAAGGATCATGAGAGATTACTACAAGCAACTCTATGCCAATAAAATGGACAACCTGGAAGAAATGGACAAATTCTTAGAAATGCACAACCTTCCAAGACTGAACCTGGAAGAAATAGAAAATATGAATAGACCAATCACAAGCACTGAAGTTGAAAATGTGATTAAAAATCTTCCAACAAACTAAAGCCCAGGACCACATGGCTCCACAGGCGAATTCTATCAAACATTTAGAGAAGAGCTAACACCTATCCTCTCAAACTCTTCCAAAATATAGCAGAGGGGGAACACTCCCAAACTCATTCTACAATGCTACTATCACCCTGATACTAAAACCAGACAAAGATGTCACAAAGAAAGAAAACTACAGGCCAATATCACTGATGAACATAGATGCAAAAATCCTCAACAAAATACTAGCAAACAGAATCCAACAACACATGAAAAGGATCACACACCATGATCAAGTGGGGTTTATCCCAGGAATGCAAGGATTCTTCAATATACGCAAATCAATCAATGTGATACACCATATTAACAAATTGAAGGAGAAAACCATATGATCACCTCAATAGATGCAGAGAAAGCTTTTGACAAAATTCAACACCCATTTATGATAAGAACCCTCCAGAAAATAGGCATAGAGGGAACTTCCCTCAACATAATGAAGACCATATATGACAAACCCAAAGCCAACATCGTCCTCAATGGTGAAAAACTGAAACCATTTCCACTAAGATCAGGAACAAGACAAGGTTGCCCACTCTCACCACTATTATTCAACATTGTTTTGGAAGTTTTAGCCACAGCAATCAGAGAAGAAAAAGAAATAAAAGGAATCCAAATCAGAAAAGAAGAAGTAAAGCTGTCATTGTTTGCAGATGACATGATATTATACATAGGGAATCCTAAAGATGCTACCAGAAAACTACTAGAGCTAATCTGTGAATTTGATAATGTAGCAGGATACAAAATTAATGCACAGAAATCTCTTGCATTTCTATACACTAATGATGAAAAATCTGAAAGAGAAATTAAGGAAACACCCCCATTTACCATTGCAACAAAAAGAATAAAATACCTAGGAATAAACCTACCTAAGGAGACAAAAGACCTGTATGCAGAAAATTATAAGACACTGATGAAAGAAATTAAAGATGATACAAATAGATGGAGAGATATACCATGTTCTTGGATTGGAAGAATCAGTATTGTGAAAATGACTGTACTACCCAAATCAATCGACAGATTCAATGCAATCCCTATCAAACTACCAATAGCACTTTTCACAGAACTAGAACAAAAAATTTCACAATTTATATGGAAACACAAAAGACCCCGCATAGCCAAAGCAATCTTGAGGAAAAAAAATGGAGCTGCAGGAAACAGGCTCCTTGACTTCAGACTATACTACAAAGCTTCAGTAATCAAGACAGTATGGTACTGGCAGAAAAACAGAAATATAGATCAATAGAACAGGATAGAAAGTCCAGAGATAAACCCATGCACATATGGTCACCTTATCTTTGATAAAGGAGGCAAGAATATACAGTGGAGAAAAGACAGCCTCTTCAGTAAGTGGTGCTGAGAAAACTGGACAGATACATGTAAAAGACTGAAATTAGAACACTCCCTAACATCATACACAAAAATAAACTCAAAATGGATTAAAGACCTAAATGTAAGGCCAGAGATTTTAAAACTCTTAGAGGGAAACATAGGCAGAACACTCTGTGACATAAATCACAGCAAGATACTTTTTGACCCACCTCCTAGAGAAATGGAAATAAAAACAAAAATAAACAAATGGGACCTAATGAAACTTAAAAGCTTTTGCACAGCAAAGGAAACCATAAACAAGATGAAAAGACAGCCCTCAGAATGGGAGAAAATATTTGCAAATGAAGCAATTGACAAAGGATTAATTTCCAAAATTTACAAGCAGCTCAATAACAAAAAAACAAACAACCCAATCAAAAAATGGACAGAAGATGTCAAAAGACATTTCTCCAAAGAAGATATACAGATTGCCAACAAACACATGAAAGAATGCTCAACATCATTAACCATTAGAGAAATGCAAATCAAAACTGCAATGAGATATCATCTCACATCGGTCAGAGTGGCCATCACCAAAAAATCTATAAACAATAAATGCTGGAGAGGGTGTGGAGAAAAGGGAACCCTCTTGCACTGTTGGTGGGAATGTAAATTGACACAGCCACTATGGAGAACAGTATAGAGGTTCCTTAAAAAATTAAAAATAGAATTACCATATGATCTAGCAATCCCACTACTGGGCATATACCCTGAGAAAACCATAATTCAAAAAGAGTCATGTACCAAAATGTTCATTGCAGCTCTATTTACAATAGCCAGGACATGGAAGCAACCTAAGTGTCCATCAACAGATGAATAGATAAAGAAGATGTGGCACATATATACAATGGAATATTACTCAGTGATAAAAAGAAATGAAATTGAGTTATTTGTAGTGAGGTGGATGGACCTAGAGTCTGTCATACAGAGTGAAGTAAGTCAGAAAGAGGAAAACAAATACCGTATGCTAAGACACACATATGGAATAAAAAAAAAATCTGAAGAACCTAGGGGCAAGATGGGAATAAAGACACAGACCTACTAGAGAATGGACTTGAGGATACAGGGAGGGGGAAGGGTAAGTTGGGACAAAGTGAGAGAGTGGCATGGACATATATACACTACCAAACGTACAATAGACAGCTAGTGGGAAGCAGCTGCATAGCGCAGGGCGATCAGCTCTGTGGTTTGTGACCACCTAGAGGGGTGGGATTGGGAGGGTGGGAGGCAGGGATACGCAAGAGGAAAGAGATATGGGGACATATGGGTATGTATAACTGATTCATTTTGTTATAAAGCAGAAACTAACACACCATTTTAATTATACTCCAATAAATATGTTAAAAAAGGAAAAAAATTAAAGGACATTTTTTGTTGTATATACAGTTCACACTTTGTTTCTCCTTTGTAAAGCTTGAAAAGCTGCCTTCGTTTTCCTACTTTTGTTCCAAGCATTGTTTTCAACTCTTAACACAGAGAAATTCTGGGAGGTTTTCCCTCACCAGGGAGGTTTTCTTTTCAAGAAGCACTGAGGCATTGGTGTTTGTCTTCAGATTGGTCGGATATGTATTTGAGACAGGCAAAACGTTTGATGAAACTGTAGATAAGAAAAGAAAGGGAGAATTAAGGTGACCAAAAGAAAAATAAAAAAACAAGGCGTTTAAGCATCCAAAAAGTTGTAAGAACAAAGATGAATCTGGCGGTTGGTGAAAATAGATCATTCCAACCGAGGATAAGACCCATCAGCACTGGCAGTGAGTAATTTTTTTTTTTGGCGGGGGGGCAGGCTCAGGATGAAGGTGAGGTGGAAACTGAGATCCCCCAGACCATGCCAAGGTGGGGTTGTTCCCAGATATCTGTCCACAGAAGCTCGGTGCCAGGAAGGAGAATGCCCGTCAGAGTCTGGGAACCAGAAGGAAGGCGCAGAGCCTGGAAAGCAGGTCATGCCATGAGTCAGGCTGGAGAAGCTGAGCAGGGCATCAGCCATGGAATGAGCAAAGGTGGGTGACCAGACAGTCAGAGAGGAAATGTGGTGCTGCTAGACCAGCAGGAGAACAGCAGAGCTAGTCACCCCATGGTCCCCACCTGCCAGAAGTCTTCAGTGCTACGATTTCTCTATCAGCCAGGACCTAAGCAGGTAGCAGAGGCTTAGTTGGATGCATTTTATATGATTTCACCAAATGAGACACATGGCCAAGATTATCTAATAGGTTTCATATGCTGGGTTCATTATTCATTGAACAAATAGGTATCGAGTTTCCACTGTGTGCCAAGCACTGTGCCGGGTGCTGGGGCCACAAACATGAGGAAAACCTGGCTAAGACTCACCCAGTCATGACTGTGCATGTAAATCAGTCTGTAACAAACAGGCTATGGAGAAAACTCTGTTATGAATATTTTTCAAGGTTGCTTTTTTGATTGCTCAATAACTTGGTCAAAGAATTTGAGAGATGAGATTGACAGTGAACCTGGCAGCTTAGAAGTAGCAGAACTCAATGAAATGTAAAACATCACATGATCTATAGAAACCACAGGGTAAGAAGCAGTGGGAGAAAAATTCATCATGCCCCCCACATTATTCGAAGGGTAAAAAAAAAAAAATAAACAATCTCAGGCAGCAGAAACTGGAAAGTGACATCGTTTCCATTGAGTCATTTCAGTAAAAGCATACGTGGAGCTGAGAACAATTTGGGTTTTGTTGTTGTTCATCCGTAACAACATTCATTCATTTATCCATGTTAAAAAATACACTTAAAACATCATTTAGAGCTAAGGGGAGAATTACGTATCATCGTTATTGATTTATCCATTATTTTGAAGGAAGATTAAGGTAATGGTCAAAACTGCAGGCTCAGGAGGGAGGCTGCCTGTATCCACATCCTAGAATCACTTTTTCACTAATTTGGGGATCTTCAGCAAGTTCCTTCAACCCTGTAATTCTCTCGGCCATAAAAGGTGAATTATAATAGATGCAACCTCAGGGTTATTGGGAGGATTACATTAATATATGTAAAGTGCTCATGATACTCTTTGTCATATATTTAGTGATCCGAAGTGCTAGCTATTACTGTTGACTGAAAACCTAATGTGGTGGGACATAACTATGAACAAGAATATATTGTAGTGAGAGAGACAGACAAGTAAACAGATAAATTGTTAGACATTACGACGATTGATAGGAAGGATCAGAAGGGATAGACAAGAGCAGGAGAGGACTATATAATTCTCTAAGGTAGTTAGGGACCATCTCTTATGTAAAGTCCTGAAGGATGAGAAGACAGTTGTGAGAGCAAAAAGGTGGTGCAAAGGAACGTGTTTGGTAGTTTCTAGGAATTGATGAAGGTCAAAGTTATTGAATGAACCACAGGAGTGCGGGGGAGAGAGAGCTGTGTTGCCAAGGTCCTACCAGAGCTGGGTGATAAGTTTGGAAACTTTGAAGTCACATGGGTTCCAATGAAAGGGGCGCTAGATTTCTAATCCAACAATGGGTTTTTAAATCCGGCATCCAGTCATTCAGTCAGTCTGGCTGCCACCACCGGAGCCCGGGATCATCTCTTGCTTAGAAGACTTTAAAAACGGCGCCTTGCCTACACTCTTGTTCCCCAACATCAGTCTCTATACAACAAGAAAGACTTCTTGAAATGTAAACACCCCAATTTAAAACCCTCCAGTGGTTTCCCATTGCACTGAAAATGAAATGCAAAATCTTTCGCGAAGTCTTTAAGGCCCTACGGGACCTGGCCCTTGCTTTCCTCACCTAAGTCTTCCCTCACACTCTTACCCTACTTTACTAAAGCTCAGTTACATTCTGTTGCTTGAAAAGGACAAACTTACTTTCACCTCCAGTCTGTGGTTCTTGCTGTTCCCACTGCCTGGGGTATGCTTCCCCCAGGTGTTTTATGTGGCTGGCTCTTCCTCACTCAGGACTACGCTGCAGTGTAATCTCCTGCAACCAAGCCCAAAGTGGACCCTCACCCCTACCTCTGTTCACTTTCTAGAACGTACTCTGATTTTTCCCTTCATTGAATTTATAACTAGGGGAGATAGCCTTGTTTAGTTATTTATTTTTCATCTATCTACCTCTACCAGGATGTAAGTGCTAAGAAATTATTTTGTATGTCACCTTGACCACTGTACTTCTGCTGTCTTAAAGAGTGTATGACATGTCATCATATTTAGTACGCATTTGCTAAATATTGGATGAAAGGATCCTAGCTCAGCCTAGTTCTAGTTGCATGACCTCAGTATCTTAGAAAATTGTTTCATTCTGTGTAAAATACCAAAAATAAGAACTTTTTTACCCTACCTAATGTATCAAATGTTAGGATTAAATGAGATAATATAAACTAAAGTGCTTTCTAAATTACAAAACATGGTATACTCCATGAAAACTAAAAATTATGCTTAGAAAACGCTGTTACTTAATATTAGAATATAAATTAGGGCATCAGAATGATATTAGGATGGATAGAATTATGATTATAGACATGGAATTTCTATTCTTTTGACCTTTATAGTAATAAGAATAGAACATGTGACTGGTTTACTGAACTGTGTGAACTCACTATGATGTAGTTTTTTTTTTTTTTTTTTTTTGTGGTACGCGGGCCTCTCACTGTTGTGGCCTCTCCCGTTGCGGAGCACAGGCTCCGGACGCACAGGCTCAGCGGCCATGGCTCACGGGTCCAGCCGCTCTGCGGCATGTGGGATCTTCCTGGACCGGGGCACGAACCCGTGTCCCCTGCATCGGCAGGCGGACTCTCAACCACTGCGCCACCAGGGAAGCCCTATGATGTAGTTTTATTCTCCTCCAATCGCTGGTTCATCTGTGCCATGTTGAATCACCCTCTAAGATGGTTTCCTAAATTCTTCATCTTTTGCTCACATAGACTGGAGAGGCCCAGGAGTCTCAACAAATTAGGGTGACATTTGGGAAGGGATGGATCCAGTTCTATCATTTCTTAATAAGTCATGGAGAACTTTTTTCTTTTTTTTAAATAGCAGCATCAATTCTTTCTTGTTTTACTGAGATGTAATTGACATGCCTCACTGCATGAGTTTCAAGTGTGCGGCATAAAGCTTTGACTTCCATATATCGTGAAATGACTAGTTGAGTTAACATGCACCATCTCATCATCTTTTTCCTCATAGAATGGGAGTGTTCTCAGGTCAAACCTCTTAAGTATTGGAACTTAAACCACAGTCTCCAGGAAACATGAAAAATAATTCAGTTTTATGTATTGAGTGATTTCTATGTGCTGGACGCTGTAACACATGATTTACACAAGTTATAGAGGCATACCTCATTTTATTGCTCTTCTGTATTGCCCTTTGCAGATATTGTGTTTTTTTTATAAATTGAAGGTTTGCAACAAATCTGAGTTGAGCAAGTCTATTGGGAATATTTTTCCAACAGAATTTGCTCACTTTGTCTCTATCTCACATTTTGGTAATTCTCATCACATTTCAAAATTTTCATTACTATTATATTTGTTATGATGATCTGTGATCAGTGACGTCTGATATAACTCCTATAACTGTTCTGGGGCAATGCAAGCCATGCCCATATAAGATAGTGAACTTAATAAATGTTTTATGTGTTCTGACTGCTCCAATGACCAGCTACTCCACTGCCTCTCTCCTTCTTCTCAGGCCTCCCTATTCCCTGAGACACAATTATATTAAAATTAGGCCAATGAATAACTCTACAATGGTTTCTAAGTGTTCCAGTGAAAAGTCATATGTCTCTCACTTTAAATCAAAAGTTATAATTGATTAAACTTAGTGAGGAAGGCATGTCAAAAGCTGAGATACGGGCTTCCCTGGTGGCGCATTTGTTGAGAGTCTGCCTGCTGATGCAGGGGACACGGGTTCGTGCCCCTGTCCGGGAAGATCCCACATGCCGCGGAGCGGCTGGGTCCGTGAGCCATGGCCGCTGGGCCTGCGCGTCTGGAGCCTGTGCTCCGCAACGGGAGAGGCCACGACAGTGAGAGGCCCGCGTACTGAAAAAAAAAAAAAAAAAAAAAGCTGAGATAGGCAGAGAGCTAGGCTTACTGTGCCAGTTAGCCAAGTTGCGAATGAGAAGGAAAATTTCTTCAAGGCAATTAAAGGTGCTGCTCCAGTGAACACACGAATGATGAGAAAGCAAAACAGCCTCATTGCCTATACGGAGAAAGTTTTACTGCTTTAGATAGAAGATCAAACCAGCCACAACATTCCCTTAAGCCAAAGCCTAACCCAGAGCAAGGCCCTAACTCTCTTCAATTCTATGAAGGCTAAGAGAGAGATGAGGAAGCTTCAGGAGAAAAGTGTGAAGCTAGCAGAGGTTTGTTCATGAGATTTAAAGAAAGAAACGGCTCCATAACATAGAAGTGCAAGGGGAAGCAGCAAATGCTGATAGAGACGCTGCTGCAAGTTATCCAGAAGACCTAGCTCAGATCATTTATGAAGGTGACTACACTAAACAACAGATTTTCAGTGGAGACCAAACAGCTTTCTATTGGAAGAAAATGCCATCTGGGACTTTCATAGTTCGAGAGAAGTCAGTGCCTGGCTTCAAAGCTTCAAAGCACAGGCTGCCTCTCTTCGCAGGGTTTAACGGAGCTGATGACTGAGTTGAAGCCAATGCTCATTTACCATGCTGAAAGAATTATGTTAAATCTACTCTGCCCGTGCTCTCTAAATGGAACAACAAAGGTTAAATGACAACACATCTATTTACAACATGGTTCACTGGCTATTTTAAGCTCATTGATGAGAACTACTGCTCAGAAAAAAAAATTTCTTTCCAAGTGTTACTGCTTATTGACAATGCACCTGGTCACCCAAGAGCCCTGATGGAGATGTGTAACAAGATGAATGCTGTCTTCATGTCTGCTAACACAACATACATTTTGTAAACCATAAATCAATGAGTAATTTTGATTTTCAAGTCTTATTATTTAAGAAATATATTTTGTAAGGCAATAGCTGCTATAGCTAATGATGCCTCTGATGGATCTGGGCAAAATTAATTGAAAATCTTTTGGAAAGGAGTCACCATTCTAGAAGTCATTACAAACATCTGCGATTCATGCCGAGAGGTCAAAATGATTTCTTGAAGTGGAATATATCCTTGGTGAAGATGCTGTGAAGATTGTTGAAATGACGACAAAGAATTTAGAATGTTACATAAACTTAGTTGATAAAGCAGGGGTAAGGTTTGAGAGGATTATTTCCAATTTTGAAAGACATAGAAAACCCACTTTGTATTTGTTCACTGCTCATCATTCACCTTTTATTTGTGTTTGTTTTAAGTTATTTCTGGTGGGTGTTGGAAGAAAATTATCTATGAATCTCTGACATTTCTGTGTGTCCTCTGAGTAGAAGTTTTTGTTCTGAAATATCTTTTTAAGGATTTTTGTAGAGCAAACTGCCTTGGAAGATGTAGATACTCTTTCCATTTAGTGCAAAGGGCAGATTTATCCAGAATAATAAACATAGTTTCTCCCTCTAGGGTAAAAGTTGAGCAAGTTTGCTAGTAATCCCTTTAAAAGATGGTGTTTTCCTAATCTGAGCATTCCTCAGCTAGGATATAAACCCACTGCATATACAGCATCCACTTGGGCGGCTCCACTACCCCATGAGGCCTGGAGGACAAGGAAACTTATGAAAGCATGAAGCACATGCTGCCTGCTGTGTTGTGAGTAATAATATGCATTGTCTCTGACCTGGGTGTTTCGTGTCTTCCGCCAGCGTCCATGAAACTGTGGCAGGCAACTTGTTAGCAGGAAAGCAGGGTAAAGTCTCAGAGGCTTCACAGTTTTTGACAGTTGGAAAGCCATGTTGAAATTTCCTCTTATTTTCTGTAAAGATTTCAATTTGTTAAAGGTATGGCTAGCTATTTTGTAGCAAAGACCCATTCATAGTGTCTATTTCAGCATCTTGCCAAAAGTGAAAATGGAATATCTTATTTGTATTTGTGTCTTTCATGCCCAACAATTAAGTTGTGTTGAATGAATGACTAGGTGAATGAAGGTAAAACACTAAAATTATAGCAAAGCCATAACCTGTTAACTTTAATAAAACAACTAATTAATAATGAGCCATTTATTCATTTCAGCATCTGCCTTAGAGTGGAGTAGCATTATGATTACATTTAACTTACAATATTCAACTATGTGTGTTTGCTCAAAGAGAAAAATCAATCTAGTAATGCAAGTAATTTTATCAACTGTTCCAAGCTCAAAGAGTCCATACCCTGGAGTGAGTCTGAGAAGGGAGACATTTGAATCTATAGTCCCTCAACTGGTCCCATTCATAAAGGCAAACTCTCTTCTATGAGTGGGATTTTTTTTTCTTCACCAAACAATTGAGGCCCAGGGCAAGACTACAGATAGAGGCCTGTAAACCATGCCTAAATACTTGAAAGTTATAAATCAAGTTAACAAAGAGTTAAGTAGAAAAATCCTATCTGCTGAACCTTGAAAATTATACCTTCATATTGACAAAAGTTAAAAAATGAATGTAATTAAAGCTACTGTTTTTATATAAAGTAGGCAAAACATCAAAGATAATGGAATTATTATTATGCATGTAGGAATATCCTGTTTATGGGGTAGTGTTATCTGGATGAGTAATAAGGTAAAGAATACACAATATACAAAGTATTATGCATTTTTCTCATAAAAATGTATCATTCTTTTCTTTGTTTCACTAATTATATTGTTACAAACAATATTTTCACAAAATTTTTTTTCAATATGGTATTGTTCTAGCACAAAGTAAAATATAAATATATGCTTCATATACAAAAATGTAAATTAAAGTAAATGTAAAAAAAGGAAAGTTAGTTATTTTTGCATACATGTTTTCAAAATTATCCTTCTAAAATATCAAAAATCTGTTAAAATGAAAAGACATGATATAAATTATAATTCATGCTTATCTAAAATCTAAATGAAAGTATTTAAGTAAAGTTGAAAAGGCTTGAACATTTCATTGTCATTAATTTTTTAATGAAAAGACTATTCACATTTCCAGCAGTCAGTCTGCATCTAGCTGCCTATATAGTCACAATCACATTCGATGCCCATTATATCTAGACCTACATTTTACAAATTTAACAGCGAAATGAATATTCAGTAACGTGAACATGTCTCTCACCTACTGAGACAACTGTTGAAAATACCACACTTATTCTTAAATATCTTCAGAACCATAAATGGGGATAGGAAGGAAAGCAAGGCAAGAATACTTTATGCAAGATTTCCTTGCATCTATGCCATCGAAGAGGAAGGAGGGTCCCTACCCAGCCAGTATCTCCATCCCAAGCTCTCCCTCAGCTGGCTGCAACCGTGGTTGGGGGCAGTAGCCTTTCTTTCTTCCTCTGGCTTGCGTTTTGTCTTTCCTGGCCTGCTCCTGGGATTGAGCCACAAGATGCAGAATGTGTAATTTCAGTAATTCTGCCCGTAAGCTACATGATCTGACGTTCACATTTACAGTTTGCATTGTACAAAATAAAGATGAATGGTAAGATGCATGCTAATAATTTAAAAATGTAAACTCCCTTACTTGAGATATTAAGGAGCAAATTAAAAAACATTGTTCCAAGTCACGCAAGGGAGACACCAGTGGAAGAAGGACAGAGAATATCGTCATTTGCATCTTTCACAATTTTTCCTGGTTTTTGCAAAAGGGACATTTTCATTTTGCACTCAGCCCCACAAATTATGTAGCCAGCCCTGGTAATGGATCATGCTGGACGGGCACTGAGCCCTGGATCCTAAGTGACAAGAAGCAGTCATATATTTTTAATACACTTATTTACTCTTTTAAAAAATACTTTGTGATATTTAGGGAGGCAGTCTAAAATACATGGCTCAGGACAGGAGTTCTTCTTACCCAGGTCCAAGGACAGAGCTGAGTAAGGGCCCTAAACACAAACCAACACTTATTGCTGGCCTAGCAAGCATCAGCAGCTTTTTTCCACTGCTAGAGGAAAATCTGGCTATGTTGGTTATGTTATGACGAGGTAGAAGAATGCACAACTTGAGACGAAATGGGATTTTACCATTTTCATTTTTCCTCTGACTTAGAGTCTAATCTCCCATAAGAAGGGCCCTCTTACGGAAAATCTTATTTGACGGCACTGGACATTGGTAAGATTTTTGAAACCAATATGTATATATAAACACAGCCACTAAAGTTTTATAAACATTTATTTGCTTCTATTTTTTAGACTCTGTTTGGGACATTAGTAAGAGCGGCAGCTCTCAAAGGTTGTATGTCATGTCTTTATTCATATTCCCCATGGCACGTAACATAGTGACTTTTATTAAACACTCAGCACTTAATATTAACTCACTGAATTCATTTTAAATTTCTTTATTTTGGTGATTGGAATATTGATATATTCAATTCTGAGTTTTTAATTTTAGAACACATTCCCTCTGACGAGATCAGTTCAAATATTTCTAAATAATTGAAGTGTGTATATATCACAAACACTCGTGAATTTTATCTTTATCTCAACACCATACCGCTACCCCCATCCCTCAAAAAGTCTCAGAAGAAAAATCACAATGAGCTGGAAAAACAGCCCACTCAGAAGGAAGGCAGTTGAGTCTTCAGGTTACAAGGCTCCATGCGCAATCATTGAGCCTGGAAATTTAATTTGATTCCCCTTCCTCTAAATGTGTCTCTGACACCTAAGGCATTGTTGAAGTTAAATAACAGTTAAATAAGGATGTACTGTTGGTTGCTTTTTAAAAAAATATGCCATTGTTATTTCCTCAATGTCTCCATCAATATAGGAGAAAAAACTCGTCTACCACTTCCTTTTCATTGCTTGAAAATATTCTCTCATTTCTTTCACATATGTTTCAGCCACCTTAGCCCACAGGATTGATTTCAAGTTTACCTTTTTAGGATTTCAAGGGAATGTGTGAAAGGATCTGGCCCTACTCTTCTAGACGTCTGTTCAAATTCCAGGGAGCATGGACAGAGAGGCTCCTTTCCAGAAAGGTTGCTTAGCAGCACCTTATTTTGAAATATACCTATCCCTGGATCGGTACAAAGCTGTATCCTTTGGTTGGTTAAAAAGTTCGTTCGGGTTTTTCCATAAGACATTATGGAAAAACCCGAACGAACTTTTTACTCTCAACCGGCATTTCAATGCTCTACCCAACAGGGAAGTGCTCCACTAGTTCAAAATCACGTTGCTATTCATCCTGCCTCAAGACTCAGTTGTGCATCAGCCATTGTTGTCAACGGAACTTAGCTTCCTCCTTGCAGTCCCATCAGAGAAATAACGGAAAGCGTTGGACTGCTCAGCTATTTGCCCTCCAACTTTTCACAAGCTCTTAAGGGAAATGAGAGCAAATGATGGATGACATATTAAAGGAGATGGATGATGAGTAAATGAGAATGTCAGCTAGGTTTTCATACTCTACAGGGCATGGTAAATGTAGTGTTTTGTTTGCATTTTTTTTAAAGCACATCCATCTGGTGAGGTTCAGAAGTTGATGCATGAACCTCCAGGCACCATGCTGATGTTTTTGAGGTCAGGTTGATGAAATTGAATGGGGTTTCAGATTTAGTGTTAAGAGCTGTAAGGGCCAAACTTACACTCTTTAAATCTGTCACATTTAGCAACTATGAGCAGAAAAATGAACTTTCAGTTGTCTCGTTGAGACAATTAAGTTGTTTTCACTGCCCCAGGAATACACCTTCCTCCCTGCAACCAGCCAAGCTGTATCTATTCTTCAGTCTTCTCCCCGCAACGTCCCCAGAACACTGACGCCCAGAGCAAATCTTGCCCCCTTCCACACTTCCATCATTTGCTTTCTACAGCACTTAATAGAAATTAATCTTTGATGCCTTTTTCAATTCTTATTTAGGTTGCTTGACACTTTTAACCATTTAACTTTTTGTATATTCATGCTTTGTCTCCTCCACCAAATTGTTAGTTCTTCAAGGGACCTAACAAGTTCTACCCCAGCACTTAAATAACTTATTGTTATCTGACATTCGTGCATTTTATATTTATTTGTTTATTTGTTCATAACCTTCCTTGGTGGAGCTTAAGCTTTAAGGCAGCATTGACTTTGTCTTCATCTCTGTATCTTCAGAAGCATCAAGAACAGTGCCTAGCACTATTTACAGTAGCCAAGACATGGAAGCAACCTAAATGTCCATCAGTGGATGAATGGATAAGAAGATGTGGTACATATATGCAATGAAATACCAATCGGTCATTAAAAAGAATGAAATAATGCCATTTGCAGCAACATGGATGAACCCAGAGATTATCATACTAAGTGAAGTAAGTCAGAAAGAGAAAGACAGATACCATACAATATCACTTTTATGTGGAATCTAAAATATGACACAAATGAACATACGAACAAAACAGAAACAGACTCATACAGAATGAACTTATGGTTACCAGAGGGGAGGGATGGGGGGCAGGGATAGTTAGGGAGTTTGGGATTGACATGTACACACTACTATATTTAAAATGGATAACCAACAAGGACCTACTGTACAGCACAGGGAATTCTACTCAATATTATGTAACAACTTAAATGGGAAAAGAATTGGAAAAAGCATAGATACATATATATGTATAACTGAATCACTTTGCTGTATATCTGAAACTAACACAACATTGTTAATCAACTATACTCCAATATAAAATAAAAAGTTTAAAAAAACAAATGCAATTGTAATAAATATCATAAGTGACTCAAAAATGTTTTGGTTACCTCTCCACCTGAAAAAAAATTACAGGTAGGAGAAAATGAGTCTATTCATAGATAACTCTCTCAACAGTCTTGAAAATAGTTGAATTGGTGAGCACCTCACCTACCTCCCTAGGAATATTAGTTCCTCTCACCAAGAGTAATACCAGTAAAATTTGCTAAGCACCTGCTACACTCACCAATAAATTTCAGTTCTCCAGCCAACCAGGTGACGAGCATGGATGAGACAAAATGAGAGGAATCACAAAAAGGACAAATCGATTTTGTCAAATCTTCCATCTTGAGTTTAAACATCTTGGCCCATCCTAAAACCATTAGTAGGGGATTGTTTCTTCACTTCTCTTCGCTTTGGAGCTGCAGATTGGTATTCAGCATCAGGAGATGTAAGATTTATTTCTTTTAGATGAGATAGAAAATTGAACACGCAAAAATTAGGTACGTGACAAATGAGATTTGCGAACCTAAAAGTTCCCACAAGCTTAGGAAAAGATTCATTGATCTGAAGTTTTGGTAGCAGAGTCATCAAAACCAGGTTTTAACTTGTTCGGTCCATCAATAAGTCACTTCACTGAACACACTTTTGCAAACCAAGCAACCAGTATCAGCAACTCTCTTCTGAAAGTCAGACAATCAAGGGCAGACTCACTCCAGTAAACAAAGCTCTGAGTGCCATAAGTCACCAAGTCAACAGTAAGTCTCACCCAAATAAATATGCTTCCATCGATGATATCAGCCTACTTATGGCTCTGGAAGTCCATCAAACTCTGAACCCCACGTGTTTCAAAAACCCTGTATGAGATAAGCCATCTGCTCAATGGTGATATCATTCATCCTGTGACCTAGCAGTAACATGGGCATAATAATAACGACTTTTACGTGCATTATTTCACTTGAAGCTAATAACCACATGCAGTGGATATTATTTCCTTTAAAAAGGAAAAATAAAACATTAAAAAAATACATTTATTGAGTACTTGCTGATTTCCAGCCACCATCTTCAGCACTTTACCTTCTTTCTTTTCATTTAAGCCCATAATTGCTTTATGAAATAGGTATAGTCTTTTCATTTTACAGTTAAATATATAAAGTTCAGAAAAATTAGCTCCAGGACTGACACTCGGCCTTCTAATGGTCATGGTTCTTTCTCTCCAGCAGAGTAATGGTGGGTGATGGAGACTCCATCAGCAGGACCAGACAAGCAGGAGATGCAAGTTTGTGCTTCTGTGTTTCTGAACATTTTCTCACAGAAAGCTATCTAACAAGTGGTATTTTCTTCCAGGCCCAAGAAAAAACTAATTTTCTTTTCTTTTTTCTTTTTTTAAAGAAGATGTTGGGGGTAAGAGTTTATTAATTTATTTAGTTTTGGCTGTGTTGGGTCTTCGTTTCTGTGCAAGGGCTTTCTCTAGTTGTGGCAAGCGGAGGCCACTCTTCATCGCGGTGCGGGGGCCTCTCACTGTCGCAGCCTTTCTTGTTGCGGAGCACAGGCTCCAGACGCGCAGGCTCAGTAGTTGTGGCTCACAGGCCTAGTTGCTCCGCGGCATGTAGGATCCTCCCAGACCAGGGCTCGAACCCGTGTCCCCTGCATTAGCAGGCAGATTCTCAACTACTGCGCCACCAGGGAAGCCCTGCTTTTCTTACATTTGTACAATTGAAGACGATTTTCGAAAATCTTATACTAGACTCCTGTACTCCTGTAGTCCGAAATAAAGTAAATTAATGAACCTTGATGGAGAACATTTGCTTTTGTAATTTTTCTTTTTTTTTTTTTTTTTTTTTTTTTTTTTTGCTGTACGCGGGCCTCTCACTGTTGTGGCCTCTCCCGTTGCAGAGCACAGGCTCCGGACGCGCAGGCTCAGTGGCCATGGCTCACAGGCCCAGCCACTCCGCGGCGTGTGGGATCTTCCCGGACCGGGGCACGAACCCATGTCCCCTGCATCGGCAGGCGGACTCCCAACCACTGCGCCGCCAGGGAAGCCCTGTTTTTGTAATTTTTAAAAATTATCCTGAGCTTATCAGTAATGAGTTTCCATAGAGACCACCTTCTTTGGTATTGAAGGAAGCAGTACATCTTCTTTTATTTTAAATTTTCAGCTGTGATTTGATTGAAAGTTTTAATATTTTAATTTTCAAATTTTCAAATTTACATGAAGGGAAAAAGAAAAAGATAATGAACCTCATGTGCTCATCACCCAGCTTCAGTAATTACCAACTCATGGCCATCTTTCAACTACCCTTCCCCCACTTCCCTACCCCTGGATGATTTTGAAACAAATAAGCATCATATTATTTCATGTGTACATATTTTAGCATGTTTCTCCAAAAGATGAAGACTCTTTAAAAATATACTCAAAGTACAATCACATCTAAAAAAAACTGCTAATTCTTTAGTATCAAATGTCCAATCATTGCTTAATAACATGCTAACACTAACATCAAAAATATATTTCAAAAATATTTTAAAAGTTGAAAAATGTTCTGCAGCTCTGTTTGTCTTTAAACTGTATCCTACTTGGATTGTACAGGGAAACTGCTGTGCTTTACAGTCACTCAGCTCTTCTGTGAGGCTATGCCACCAACTCTGTGCATAGTTAAGATCATATGATTCATTTTCCTTTCAAGTTTGAAGGGTTGCTTTTTAATTTTATTTTTAAATTACGTGAGATTCCCTGGTGGCTCAGTGGTTAAGAATCTGCCTGCCAATGCAGGCGACACAGGTTCGAGCCCTGGTCCGGGAAGATCCCACATACCGCGGCGCAACTAAGCCCGTGCGCCACAACTACTGAGCCTACGCTCTAGAGTCCGCGAGCCACAACTACTGAAGCCCGTGCGCCTAGAGCCCGAGCTCTGCAACAAGAGAAGCCACCACAATGAGACGCCTGCGCACCGCAACGAAGAGTAGCCCCCTTCGGGGCAACTAGAGAAAGCCCGAGCACAGCAACAAAGACCCAACGCAGCCAAAAATAAATAAATTAAAAAAATAAAAATAAATAAAATTACGTGACCTCTATATATGGTTCCAATGCCAGATCTACAAAACAAGGTGGACTGAAAGACGTTGAGTTTCTGTCCCTGTGACCTTCACCTTATTCTCTACCCCCCTCTAAGAAATGAATTTTAAAATGTTTATATTTTTCCTTTGATTTTTTTAAATATAAGCAAATATATATACACACTTTTGTATGCCCCCTTTTTAGCTAAATGGTAGAGACTTCACATACATTTCTCTATTCTGCATTTTTAAATAATATTTTCTAGAGACCCCTCCCCATAGTAATACATTGAGGTCTGACATATACAGCTTATAGCATAATTATTCTTTGTGTGAAAGTACCATAATTCTTAAAGAAGTCTCCTATTGCTATAACAAATAGTGATTTTTCAAAAACCAATTATACAACTTCTGCACTTTTTTGAAGGTTCTTAATAAACATGACATTTTCTTTGGAACCATCCAAAATTTAACATATATATATATATATATATATACACACACACACACACACACCATACACATACACAAATACAGTTCAAATATACTACCATTGCTGAAAAGACATAAAAAGGTTTCAATATTTGCTTATCTATTTGTGTGAAACACTAAGCATACCAACATCTCAAAATGTTGTTCCCAAACTGCTTTTCTTTCTCCAAACACCATCTGATTTCAGGCTTAAGTGAATTCCAACGTGGATGGTATAAAATGAGAAATTTTAAAAATATGATTAAAACCTTTTGGGGAACAAATAGATTTATTACTTTTTGCATATTTTCAATTGTTACTGTCTTCTCTAGGCTTAGATCTGGAAGAAACTGCTATTGCTACTACAACAACAAAGCCAGTAAGAATTTGAGCCCAGGCTATGAGGCTTTGCACTGTGTTTTGGTAGCATTTACCTCTGCTCTCCTTCTCACCCTCCTATAATTATAGTCATTAAAAAAATAAGTAAGCAAGCATAACACTTATCAAACATATCTACCATACACGAATTTCTAAATTAATTGCCAATGAATTACAGTGACAGCCTTCTCCGTGTTCCTTGCTTCTTAATATATCTTGTTTTGGTGTTGATTGCTTTTATTCCTTTCTCTTAGCAGAAATAAATACATCCTTCTTAACAATACAGGGTTACACCTTAAATTGAGTCCAGCCAATGACTTTTAACTTTTTATTTTGAAATCTTATATGTCCACAGAAATTTGCAGGAAAATTGTACAGGGAGGTCTCACCCAGTACCCTTCACCCAGTTTTTCCAGTGGTAATATTTTGCAAAACTATAGTACAATATCAAAACCACGAAAATGAAAATGGCACAATCTAGGAAGCTTATTCAAATTTCACAAGTTTTGCAGGCCCTCATACACTCATTTGTATGTGGAGGGCTGGAGAGGGGCCTCCCTGCCCACAAATGTATCTATTTGTTCTGTGTAATTTTATCCCATGTATGGAGTCACATAACCATAACCACAAATGAAGATACAGAACTGCTCTATCTCCAAAGAGCCTTTGTGTTAACCCTTTACAGCCACCTCTATACCTTTCCATTCCTAAGTTTTCTCAACCCCCTCCATCTCTATAGAGATACTCTCTATAGTTTTTGTTATTTCAGGAATGTTGCTTAAATGCGATCATATAAAATATCATTTTGAGGTAGGTGTTTAAACTCTGCCTAATTCCCTTAAGATGGAGCCCAGTTTTTGCCTGTATCAATAGTTTTACTGCTAGATAGCCATCCTGGAATGGACGTGTCACAGATTTTTTCACCATTCACTTGTTGAAGTATGTTTAGGTTGTTTCTAGTTTGAGGCTATAACAAATCAAGCTTCTATGAACATTCATGTACAGGTTTTTGTAATAATGAGTTTTTATTTCTCTGGGATAAATGCCCAAGGCTACAATAGCTAAATTGTACAGTAAGTGCATGTTGAGTTTTTAAAGGAACTGCCAAACTATTTTCTAGAGTGACTGTGACAGTTTCATTCCCACCAGCAATGTGTAAGCAATCTGCTTTCTCTGCATTCCCACCAGCATTTGGCGTTGTCACTATTTCTTATTTTAATGGCTGATAGGCATATAGTGATATCTGTGGTTTTCGTTTTCATTTCCCTAACAGCCAGTAATGTTGAACATACTTTCATGTGCTTATTTACCATCTGTATGTCCTTTTTTGAAGTGTCTGCGCATATCTTTTGTTCATTCTCTAATTGATTGTTCATGATATTACTATAGAGTTTTGAAAGTCATTTACATTTTCTAGACATGAGGCCTTTATTGGGTATGTGTTTTGCAAAGGTTTTCTCCCAATAAATAGCTTTGTCTTTTTATCTTCCTCATAGGGTCTTTCACAGAGTTAAAGTTCTTAATTTGGATGAGGTCTAATTTATCAATTTTACTTTTTAATGGAGTGTGCTTTGGGGGTCAAGTCTAAAAACTCTTCACCTAGCTGTAGGTACTAAAGATTTTCTTCTATGCTTCTTTCTAAAAGTTGTAATATTTTTATATTTTACACTGAAGTCCCCATGACCTACTTTGAGTTCATTTTATGTAAGGTGTAAAGTTCAGGTTGAAGTTCATTTACAATTTTTTCTTTAATCCTCATAGAGGATACCAATAAAAAAAAAAAGTCAGAAATGCATGCCTAGAGTTGGAAAGTAGAAACTAAAGTGAAATTCTCAAAAGCTTGTTGCTTTTTTTAGTATCTAGAGATGAAGAAATCATACCATAGTTTTTAATGAATTAACCAAGCTTCTAGTTGTTTTACTGCTTCCTAGTTGTATCCCTAATAGCATCTAGACATAAGGAGAAATACTTGAAGGGATTACTAGTTAAACATTTAAGCTAGTAGCAATCTTATCTAACCTGATGATTGGAAATGCTGACAGTTTAAAAAACATATTCCTTAGAAAATTGTGTTTTCCAGTTCCCTATTCTTGATGGCAAAACAAATAGCTATTATTCCAAATTGTAACTCTAGGGATGCTGTCTAGAATTCTGGATACTAAACCAAAGTCTTCATTGTAATCTTGTTATACACAGGGGATATTCATAACAAGCCAAGGTCAATGCCATCGACCTTTTGTACAGTCTTTTTGGCTTCCCTCATGTAAACAACAGTTTGTATTATATGGACTGCCCCCTTGATAAAACACCAATGATCCTTAGTGAAGCAGGACCCTGCTGGAGAAGGCGTGAAGGCACTCAGGGAAAGTGTACAAACAAGTTTTACTTTCATGACAATTTTAGACAGTTAAGAAGCATTTAGTGGAGTAATCTGGTTCAGTCCAAGGTGTGTTGTAAAACTGGGGTGAAAGCAAGTTAACCACGTGCAATTGTAGCTGATGTTTCCCTGGTGATGTTTCATCCATGAAAGAAGGGAAAACAAGGAAAAGAAACCCAAAGCAGAGGCAAGAGAACATTTCTCTTGAAAAATAACACCAGGAAATGAAGAGAAAATCTATTTCTCATTTAGGTGAAAGGATGGTATTCAATAATATCTTTTCTGACTCATGTTTGAGAATTACAAGGAGGATTGCTCTTTCTTGTAAAAGGACATAAGAAATATGTTTGGAACATGAAGCTCCATGTTTAAAATAATAACAATAACAGCAATAATAATATAAAAAGCTGTTCTGTTTCAAAAGTCTATTTCACCCTTAGCTGTGTTTTAAAACATGAACCCAAATAAAAAAACATAAGAAGAAAAAACAAAAAACCAAAAACACATGAGCCCACGCCTCAAGAATGCAGGTTACAGTGTGGATTCACAGAAGACATCTCTCCAGCAATTAAATCCAGCCTAAAGAGAACTACCGTGGAACACTACCAGGTTGGGTTTTGATTCAAATGAAGGATGAATAAGAAAATAAAATCTTAAAATCCTGTGAAGTGTTTTGAAGATGACTTTTCTATTATTAACAGGGCCAGTCTCCAAATGTTATATGATTATTAGGGACCAAAAGCCACAAATTGTGGATGGGAGATGCGTTATTTGGGTCACTAGTAAATGTGATTATACCAGGGTATAAATGAATGCTACCCACTCTTTTGAGTGCATACTATCTATCCATTTCAACCAGTAATCATAAAGAAGCATCACTTGTTCAAGGTTTTTCTACTACTTTCTTACTCCTCAAAGAGAGTGCTTAACCAAACAAAGTGCCCAAAATGATTTAGATTATATTTTCCAAAATTGATAAAACAGTATCTTCTATTCAGTATTCCCTTCTTATACCTGAATTTTGATATCAAGTGTTGGGGTCTGTGTTCCCTCCTCTTGCAATTGGATGCAATATGACTGTGAGGTGGTCCTGATGCTGTGTGACCTCCAGGGCTAGGTCACAAAAGGCAGGCAACAAAGTTTTTGACTTGTTAGAATTCTAACTCTTGTCGCTTTCAGGAGCCCTGTTTATATCTGACAGTCCTGAAGCCACTATGATGTAAGAAGCCCAAACTAACCTGTATGGGAAGACCACATGCACTGGCTCTGAGAATCCATGAAAAGAGGTACCCAGCCAACCCCCAACTGCTTTAGCATCCCTCATCCCTGCTCTGACAGCTCCAGCCAACATCTGCCTGAAATCACATGAGATATCCCCAAGCCAGAACCACCCAATCAAACGCTCCTGAAATTCCTGACCCACAGAAAGCATCAGAGACTGTAAATATATAGTATCGTTTTCAGCCACTAAATTTTGGAGTGATTTATTATAAAGCAATAGGAAATCAGAGCACCTACTGACCTGTTAATTTAATCAATTAGCTTGTTAATTTGGTTAATGAGAAACATTGAACCAGTATGTAGAAAAAGATTATGAATAACGGGGATTTGATCAGAGACATCAGGTCACTTCTCTGACCTTTTATTAAAACCCTATCCTTCTTTACTTTTTTAATATTGCTACACTACTTCTCTGTGAGAAGAATAAGGACTCATTTTACAGTTTTGTTTCCACAGTATTTTCTCCTCCCTCTTCAACCGTACGAATTGTCTCATTCTTCAAGCCCCATCTCAAGTCCCTGGTCATCTTAGCCCTCTGGGACATTTCCAAACTTCTCCACCCTTCTGACGACAACATTTATTTGTTATTTAGAGTACGTGTGTGTATGTGTATGAATTCACATACCTTCATCAAATAGGTTATAAATTCATTAATGTCATAACATTTCAGTTTACAAACCTCTGCATCCCACTGAACTGTAGCATAGTGTTTTATAATATTCCATGATGAATTTTTTGGATACACCATTTCGATAGCTGTGATATTGTGACATAATAAATATATATTTGGCCTTTGTTACCATTCCTGGCACAGAGCTACTAGAACCCTTGGAATTTCCTGTGATGAGAGCCTTAAAGGTGTCTTTTGTTATGTTAATGAGATGACTTTCCCAAGGTTGAAAGTACCCAAGGTTGGAGGCTGGTTGCCAGTGGAGCCAACCATGTGTTTTGAGGGTTGACACATTCAGTCCTACTCACTGACTTCCTGAGATGAGAGAGAGAGGTCTGGATGTTGAGTTCAGTCACCACTAGCCAATGATTCAATCAATCAAGCCTCTGTATAGAAGCCTCCATAAAAACCCAAAAAGACAGGGCCCAGAGAGCTTTTGGGTTGGTAAACACATGGAGGTAACTAGGAGAGAAGGACAATCTGGAGAGTCGTCTCTTCCATCTGGTTGTTCTTGAGTTACGTCCCTTTATAACAAACCAGTAATCTAGCAGGTAAAATGTTTCTCTAGGATCTGTGAGCCACTCCACCAAAATTAACTGAACCCCATGATGGGTTGTGAAAACCTCTGATCTATAGCTGATAGGTCAGAAGCACAGGTGACAACTTGGGGGGAGAAGGGGGGAGGTTGCAGTCTTGTAGGATGGAACCCTTAGCCTCTGAGATCTGACACTATCTCCAGGAAGACAATGTCAGAATTGAGTTGAGCTGTAGGACACCCAGATGGGGTTGGAGATTTGCTTGGTGGTACAGAAAAAAAACACACATCAGAGTTGCTGTCAGAATCGTAATCACCAATTGCTTTTTTCTAACATCAAAATGATCACCAGTCAACCTGATCCAGTCATTTGAAAAGACATATTTCTATGCATAAACCGATCTATTTATAAAGTCAGAATAACACATTGAAAAGTCATAATTTAAGTGAGATTGTCATTTTGGTGAAAAGAAAATAATTGGTGTTTAAATAATTCCTGGGTTTTTTTTCTCACAAATGTGCAAATCTTTATAATGAAAGTAATCAGTAAAATGTACATGTATTGTCACAGTCTACTATACAACTGGTTAAGAAACTCAGCTTTGATATAATGAAAAAAGCTCCAATTAAGGCTATAAACATATTTTCTCTTGTTAAAGGCTCCTATTACTAAAATAATTCTGATCATCAAAGATTTATCTCATTTGGGTTATGGATGACATGAAAATTAAAATTCAATGATAGATTCAGAGCTTGGGATGATGTACACACTACTATATTTAAAATAGATAGCCAACAAGGACCTACTGTATAGCACAGGGAACTCTGCTCAATATTCTGTAATAACCGAAGTGGGAAAAGAATTTGCAAAAGAATAGATACATGCATATGTAAAACTGAATCACTTTGCTGTACACTTGAAACTAACATGACATTGTTTATCAACTATGCTCCAATATAAAATAAAATTTTTTTTAAAAAGAAGAAAGAGGAACTTCCCTGTTGGCTCAGTGGTTAGGAATCCGCCTGCCGGGGCTTCCCTGATGGCGCAGTGATTGAGAGTCTGCCTGCCGATGCAGGGGACATGGGTTCGTGCCCCACTCCAGGAAGATCCCACAAGCCGCGGAGCAGCTAGGCCCGTGAGCCATGGCCACTGAGCCTGCTCGTCCACAGCCCGTGCTCTGCAACGGGAGAAGCCACAACAGTGGGAGGCCTGTGTACCGCAAAAAAAAAGAAAAAGAAAAAAGAATCTGTCTGCCAATGCAAGGGACACAAGTTCGATCCCTGGTCTGGGAAAATCCCACATGCTGCAGAGCAACTACAGCCGTGTGCCGCAACTACTGAGCCTGCGCTCTAGAGCCCACGAGCCACAGCTACTGAAGCCTGCGCACATAGAGCCCGTGCTCTGCAATAACAGAAGCTGCCGCAACTAGAGAAAGCCCGCGAGCAGCAACGAAGACCCAATGCAGCCCAAAAATAAAATAAATAAATAAAATTGATAAAATAAAAAGGGGCTTTGTCAAAAAAAAAAAGGAGAAAAAAAACCAAAATTGTATTTGTAATATGTCCACAGGCTTATTTGCCATAAAATAAAATATCAAATTTCATCAAATAAATCTATCACAAAAAATTTAAGTTGGTTATTTTAATGATTCAATACACAAAATTCATACATTATTTTTTCATAATGACTTTCTTGACCAGTCAAGATAATCAAAGCAAGCACGCTGGATTTTGTTAAGATATAGCTTCAAACCTGCATAATTAAATTTGAAAAAAAAAAACACGCAAACTGGTTATCTGCCAATCTGTAGACAAAAGCGGCCCGTGACTGCCTGAATTTTTTACTTTTCAACCAGCTGATTTTGTATTGTTTGGTCCAATCTACGACGGAGCCTCATAAAAGCAAGTTTGAAAAAGTCCTCAGCTGACATGTGCAGACCTTGACTTGGTGACCAGGGAAGTGACCCACATTACTGGAGCCTCCTACACAGGACCCCTGACTGCATGGTGAGCCTGGAGTCATCCCAGAGGGTCAAAGACAACCCAAGCTCCAGATGGGAAGCAAAAGTCAGTGACTAGGAGTCTGAAAGGTTCTCAGGGCAAAGGCTTAGTCACACTCAATGGCAACAGTTTAGGAGTCAAAAATAAAGTCTATTAGAAAAGAAAAAAGGGAGTGAGCAGTAATAGAAAGTTACAACAGTCCCACCAGTTTGGTCTTTTCTTCCACTGGAATCCATGTGATATTTCACTAGGTTGCTTATTATAGCTATTTATAGAGTGTTATAAAGAAATGCGTGAGTTTACGTGCATATAAATAAATACACAGCCATAATCACTTAAATAAATAAAAATTCAAACCAAGAACCAAAGAATTCATACTTTCATCTCATGTTTGTATAGTCTTTCATTAACTGGGGTGTTGGCAATGATGTTGAAAAAGCCATATGACCACCCAGGACTAGAAATACAAATGCAAGTTGGTCTTTTTCCTTTCAGTGAATTTGTCAAGTATCAGCTTGTAGTCACCAATCTCATCTTCTGCTCACCAAAGGCCTTTGAGTTGCACCCAGGGTCAAAACAGAGACAAGTCATTATTTTTTATCAGTGCTCAACAGATGGACCTAAGGTGTGTAGATTGTCCTGCAAGATCTGAAACGGTAGCTCATACTTTCCTAACACCTGTAAGTAGAAGTGTAACACTGCAAAGTTATCTGGTTCACTGCTTACTTCCAGAAAAGGACCTCATTGACACCCTAGTCCAGATTAATTAAACTGGACCAAATTGAATTAAATTGAATTGAATCATATTGAGGACACCAACAAGAAATGGTGGACAACAGATCACTGCTACCTATCAGCAAATAACTTCAGGTTGCGACATCAGCATAGCATTACTACTCAAAACCAGCAGCAAAGTGACATTCCCAGGGTATAAGCAAAGCAACAGGACTATTGTCTACCCAAAAATATTTCACTTAAAAGCATTTTAGGGGCTTCCCTGGTGGCACAGTGGTTGAGAGTCCGCCTGCCACTGCAGGGGACACAGGTTTGTGCCCCGGTTCGGGAAGATCCCACATGCCACGGAGCGGCTGGGCCCGTGAGCCATGGCCACTGAGCCTGTGCGTCCAGAGCCTGTGCTCCGCAACGGGAGAGGCCACAACAATGAGAGGCCCGCATACCGCAAAAAAAAAAAAAAAAAAAAAAAGCGTTTTAAATCCTACCATTAATGTATTAGTCAGGACCCTTTCACTTCCAAGTACCAAAAAACTTGAATCAGCCTAGCCCAAGACCCAATACCTGTTCTCACCAAAAGCAGCGTAGAAATTGATGGGAAGCCTAGTCATCCTGATTCACATACTCATCCCTGGCACTGAGTGGGAGAAGTGTGATTCCGCATAAGGAAGGATTTTGTGAATAACGTATACATACAATGTGCACATACACACACACACACAATTTGAGCAGTACAGTTAAATCTAATTTCAGGTACAGCTAGATTGGCCTGAAATAAGTCCCAGTGGCAGTGCTGTCTCTCCATCTCTTAGTACTTCTTTCTGTATGCTGACTTTATTTTTCTCACTGCATAGACGCTTCTTACATGGGCCCAAAATGATTGCCTTAGGTACTTCATTTTCACACTTACCTGTTTTAGCAACCCCAGCAGAAAGAACACTTCTCTCCCTCCCTCTCTATGTTGATTCCAAGAAAGAACTTTGAACTTAGTTGGCTCCCTCACAGAAGCCTTGAGCTAATCTCTATTGCCAAGGGGATGATGCACAAATAATTAGCCCATTTGCCTCACATGCCTCTCCCTGGCATCAAGCGCCAGAAGTGTGCTTTTCCAAAAAGGAGGGGGGGAATATAAACACACACACACACACAGCATTTGTCTAGTACCATCAGTCCTTTATACTCTTGAAATAATTGTTGATCCTCTCCCTAGGTTTTTTAAGATAAAGCAAACAAACGCTACTGGTAAGGATATTATTCATTTGGAAATCCCTTGGTATGAATGAATTTACTCAATATTTTATCCTGGGTAGGGGATGAGGAAATATGACACCACTGGGCGCTAGTAATAGCAACCAATTAGAAGGCCAAGAATGGGGGCTGAGGGTGAGGCAGATTAGCAAGGTGCTGAGGATGAACATTTTTGCAGTTTTGCCCCTAGCAAAATTTTGCCGTTCACCTAGAGGAAGACAATTCCAAGAAGCAACTCTTAGCAATATAAACAATGAGTTGCAAACTTTTTCACCACCAAAATAAACAAAGAAGTGCTGGGACATGTAGATTAAGAATGCAAAGGAAAATGCTGAAACAGAAATGCTTAGAGGCTGTGTATGGGAGAACTTCTAAAATCCTATCCAGGTATTGAATCTTCCTGATCATTCCAAAAATTTCTTAGCTAATTAGTTTTTAACCTTTTCTCTCAAGTCTACCTGAAAATAACATTTAGAACCTAAGGGCAATTAATTTGTCCAATAAATGTAGCATGAAATAGTGACCAAGTAGTGACTACTTTTGAGTTCTCAAAACTCTTTCCTAGCAAGCAACTTACAAATAAATAAATGTCAAGTCTACTGATGGTTCCTGGAATCATAGGCTCATGGAGTAGCTTCTGAGCAGGAATGCATTCAAACCATTTTTCCAAATTAGCTTTTATTTAACAACAAACTAAAAAAATCTCAAATGAAAGTTTCTACAGCCTCTTCTAAATTCATAACTACAGAAGCAAATCAATGAGACATAGTAAAGGAAAATAATAACTAACAATCACTGATACCACCAGGGTGGTTGACTGGGGCCAGCATGCACAGAATGTTCTGATGGAAAACTGGGCTTTGGAGTGAGCCAGGCCTAATTTAAACCTCACTTCCACTGAATATTGTGCAATCTTAAGCAATATACTTAAATTATCTTTCAGTCCCAGTTGGTAAACGGGGTTAAAACCTTCCTCATAAGATTTGCATGAATAATCAATTTAATTTGATAACATGTAAAATAGTACCTGACATGTAGTAAATGTTCATGAAAAGGAGTTGCACTATTGCCGATAAAATTGTCCCAAATGTCTCCCTGGGACTTCGGTGAGCTTTTGGGCAAGCCAGTAACAGTGGAGAAGACATCATCATGTTTACCAACAAGCCAGGACCACAAAAGGAGGTATACAATTCCTTATCAGCAAATGTCAGGTCTAGATGGATAAGTTGTATCCGTAGGACTTGTAAAGAGTTTGGTTAAGTGAGTGAATCTTGTGAATTTCACTTACCACCAATGGCCTCCTGGTACAGAGTAGTTTTTTTAGGCCACCCTCTGCGCTTTGAGAAAAATGTCTTCAGTGTGTGTGCTATGGAGCTCAGCAAGCATTAATCTCTTCCCCCCTGCAGCATTATCTAGACACCATAAATAACAAACTACTTCCAGAATATTTTAAGGACCCCTTAATATAATGCAGTTCTGTTCAGCATAAAAGAGGGTGATTTAATGACAACTCAGATTAGGTAATACTTCTAATTACTTTAATGATCATGCAAAGCTTGGTTCCATTAACTAGCCCTACAACAATTATATCTCCCAGTATAATAGCAGAGTGACAAGGAAGCATTTAAAATTAAAGACTTAGGATCTTGTTTTTTAATGTATTCAGAATGGTGGACTTATGGCTCAGACAATATTTCATTCCCTGTTACATAGCCTTGCCACCTAAGCCTAATATTTTTCAGGGCCATAAAACAAAACAAAACAAAACAGAGACCTTCAAGATGACGGAGGAGTAAGACGTGGAGATCACCTTCCTCCCCACAAACACATCAGAAATACATCTACATGTGGAACAACTCCTACAGAACACCTACTGAATGCTGGCAGAAGATCTCAGACTTCCAAAAAGGCAAGAAACTCCCCACGTACCTGGGTAGGGAAAAAGAAAAAATAGAGACAAAAGAATAGGGACGGGACCTGCACCTCTGGCAGGGAGCTGTGAAGGAGGAAAGCTTCCACACACGAGGAAGCCCCTTCACTGGTAGAGATGGGGGGTGGGCAGGGGGGAAGCTTCAGGTCCACGGAGGAGAGCGCAGCAACAGGGGTGCAGAGGGCAAAGCGGAGAGATTCCTGCAGAGATAATCGGTGCTGACCAGCACTCACCAGAGCAAGAGGCTTGTCTTCTCACCTGTCAGGGCGGGTAGAGGCTGGAAGCTGAGGCTCGGGCTTCGGAGGTCAGATTCCAGGGAGAGGACTGGGGTTGGCTGCGTGAGCACAGCCTGAAGGGGGCTCGTGTGTCAGAGCTAGCTGAGAGGGAGTCCAGGAAAAATCTGGAGCTGCCTAAGAGGCAAGAGACCACTGTTCCAGGGTGCGCGGGGAGAGGGGACTCAGAGCACCCGTAAATGAGCTCCAGAGACGGGCGCGAGCCACGGCTATCAACGCGGACACCAGAGATGGGCATGAAGCGCTAAGGATGCTGCTGCAGCCACCAAGAAGCCTGTGTGCGAGAACAGGTCACTATCCACACCTCCCCTCCTGGGAACCTGTGCAGCCCGCTACTGCCAGGGTCCCATGATCCAATGACAACTTCCTCCAGAGAACACATGGCACACTTCAGGCTGGTGCAACGTCATGCTGGC